>NC_141623.1:39436669-40174169 GCF_047967505.1 Dipteris shenzhenensis | reverse complement strand
TCTCCTCTCCTATCTCTCTCTCCTCCCCTCCCGTTTCTCTCACTCCCCTCCCTCCACTCAATTTCTCTCTCTATCCTCTCCTCCCTCCACTCATTCCTCTTACCCCTGGGGGCCATGGCCACCAGGGCTCCTCCTTATCTCTCCTCTGTCTCCTCACTCCCCTCTCTTCCCTCACTTTATCTCTCTACTCTCCCTCCCCTCACTCCTCTTTCTCTCTTCCTCCTCTCCCTCCCCTCATTCTCTCTCTCTCCTCTCCCTCCCCTCACTCCTCTCACCCTAGGGGCCGTGGTCGCCAGGACCTCTCGTTCTCTCTCCTCTAGCTCCTCTCTCTCTCTCTCTCTCCCTCCCTCCCCTCCCTCCCAGCACTCCCCTCTCTCTCCTCTCTCTCCTCACTCCTCTCTCTTCCCTTACTTTCTCTCTCTATGCTTTCTCATATTTCTCTCTCTACTCTCACTCCTCTCTCTCTCTCTCTCTCTCTCTCTCTCTCTCTCCTCCACTCACTCCCCTCACTCACTTTCCTCACTCACTCCACTCACTCCCCTACCCGCCTCACTCCACTCACTCCCCTCAGCCCTCTCTCACCTCCCCATGCCGCCCTCTTCCCTCCCTTACCCATGTAGCGCCTCCCTACCCTCCTTACCCCTACAGTGCTTCGCCTACCCGCCCCCTCTGCCTTCCCCATATCGCTCTTTCCTACCCCCGTAGTGCCTCTCCTCCCCTCCCCTACTATCCCCCCCGCCCTCTCTACACGCTCTCTTTTGCCTTCCTCGTGCCACCCCCCTCTGTCCTCCCCTCGCACCTCCCTACCCCCACGCAGCGCCTCCCCTACCTACCGTGCCGCCCCTGCTGCCCTCCCCACTGCCCCTCCCACTGCCTCCTCCCTCCCACCGCCACTTCCACTACCTCCCCCTCTCCTCACCTCCTCCACTTCCCCTCTGCCTTCCCTGTCGCCCCTCCTCCCCTCCCTACCGCCTCCTCCTGCCTCTCATTGTTGCTCTTATTGCTCTCACTACCTCCTTGCCTCCTCCACCTCCCCTACCTCCTTCTCTGCTCTTCCCCCCCTCTGCCGCCGCCTCCCTCCTCTTGCCCCTGTGGCTTCCTCCCCTCCATACCCCCACTCCCTCTCGAACCTCTCTCTCTCATACCCCTCTCTCTCTCTCCTCCCTCCCTCCTTTCCTCCCTCTCTCTCCCCCCTCCACTTCCCTCTTCCTCCTGGAGGCTGCGGTTCCCAGGGCTCTCTCTCTAGTTTCTCTCTCTCTTTCTTTCTTTCTCTCTCTTCAAATTAAAAAAAACAAATCTACAAAACTTAGATAAAAAATTAATCAAAAAAATTTACAAGTACCTAGGGAAAGTTTGTGACTTTGCTCTTTCTTGCTTTCTTGCTCTTCCTTCCTTGCTTTCTTGCTCGTCCTTGCTTTCTTGCTTCAATGAAATGAGGGGAGAATGAATGAAGGCAAGGAAGACTATATATAAGAGACAAAAAACTTTGTACATGCCTCAACCTAGGTCGTATTGACTTGCATACAAAGTGGTGCACCCATCCCATAAGTACTTGTTCGGATAACACACCTGCAGACGTATTTTATGATGGCTGTGCATAACACTAGGAACAAAATGGTGTATAATGTGTGATCGACTATGCAAAGCATATCCAATGGGCACAAGACTTTGCACATTCCTCAACCTAGGTAGTATTGACTTGGGTGCAAAGTGGCATCCCCATCCGATAAGTACTTGTTTGAATAACACACCTAGGATCATGTTTTTTGACGGTTTTGCATGACACTAAGGCAAAAACGGTATTTAATGCTCGGTCGACCATGCAAAGCATATCCAATGGGCACAATACTTTGCACGTGCCTCAAAATTGGTGATATGGTGTTGCATGCAAAGTGGAATGCCCATTCAATAAGTACTTGGTAGGATAACACACTTAAGAGCGTGTTCTTTGATGGATGTGCATAACACTAGGGGGAAAACGGTGTATAATGCGTGATCGACCATGCAAAGCATAACCGATAGACACAATACTTTGTATGTTCATCAACCTAGTTGAACTTGACTTTCCTACAAAGTGGCTCTCCCATCCGACAAGTACTTATTTGAATATTACACCTAGGACTGTGTTTTTTTATGGTTGTCCATGACACTAAGGCAAAAACGGTGTTTTATGCTTGATCGACAATGCAACGCATATCTGATGGTCACAATACTTTGCACACTGTGTTTTTTTATGGTTGTCCATGACACTAAGGCAAAAACGGTGTTTTATGCTTGATCGACAATGCAACACATATCTGATGGTCACAATACTTTGCACACACTTGAACCTAGGTGTTATTGATGTACATGCAAAGTGGCGTGCCCATCCCATAAGTCCTTGTTTGAATAACACATCTAGGACCGCGTTTTTTGAAGGTTGTGCATGACACTAAGGCCAAAATGGTGTTTAATGCTTGATCGACAATGCAAAGCATATCCAATGGACACAATACTTTGCACACACCTCCAACCAGGTTGTATTGACTTGTGTACAAAGTGGAACCCTATCCGATAAGCACTTGTTCGAATAACACACCTAGGACCGTGTTTTTTAATGGTTGTGCATGACACTGAGGCACAAACGGTGTTTAATACTTGATATACCATGCAAATCATATCCAATCGGCACAATACTGTGCATGCACCACAACCTAGGTGGTATTGAGTTTCATGCAAAGTGTTGTGTCCATCCAGTAAGTACTTGATCGGATAACATACCTAGTAGCATGTTTTTTTACGGATGTGCATGACACTAAGACAAAAATGGTATTTAATGCTCGATCGACCATGCAAAGCATATCCAATGGGCACAATACTTTTTCTATGCCTCAACCTAGGTGGTATTGACTTGTGTGCAAAGAGGCACACCCATATGATAAGTACTTGGTCATATAACACACCTAAGAGCATGTTTTTTACAGATGTGCATATCACTAGGGGAAAATGGTGTATAATGCATGATCGACCATGCAAAGCATATCCGATGGGCACAATACTTTGCAAGTGCCTCAACCTAGTTGAACTCAACTTGCATGCAAAGTGGAGGCCCCATCCGATAAGTACTTGTTTGAATAACATACCTAGGACCGTGTTTTTTAATGGTTGTGCATGACACTAAGGCAAAAACGGTGTTTTATGGTTGATCGACAATGAAAAGAATTGATTGCCTATGCAAAGCATATCCGATGGGCACAATACTTTGCATATGCCTCAAACTATCTGGTATTGAGTTACATGCCAAGTGACGTGTCCATACCATAAGTACTTGTTCGGATAACACACCTAGGAGCACGTTTTTTAATGGTAGTGCATAATACAAGGACGAAAATGGTGTATAATGCGTGATTGACAATGCAAAGCATATCGGATGGGCACAATACTTTATGTGCACCTTAAAATAGGTGGTATTGACTTGCGTGCAAGGACATGCCCCCATTCGATAAGCACTTATTCGAATAACACACTTAGGACTGTGTTTTTGGACGGTTGTGCATGACACTAAGGCAAAAACAATATTTAATGCTTCCTTGACCATGCAAAGCATATCTGATGGGCAAAAT
Source organism: Dipteris shenzhenensis (assembly GCF_047967505.1). Lineage (NCBI taxonomy): Eukaryota > Viridiplantae > Streptophyta > Polypodiopsida > Gleicheniales > Dipteridaceae > Dipteris > Dipteris shenzhenensis. The sequence continues at coordinate 40,170,567 of NC_141623.1, read as the reverse complement.
ACTTTGCATGAGCCTCAACCATGGTGGTATTGTGTTGCATGCAAAGTGGTACACCCATCCCATAAGCACTTGGTCGAATAACACACCTAAAAGCGTGTTTTTTTATGGTTGTGCATGACATTGAGGCACAAATGGTATTTAATGTGCTTGACACTAAGGCAAAAACGGTATTTAATGTTGAATCGACCATGCAATGCATATCTGATGGGCACAATACTTTACTAGCACCCCAACCTAGGTGGTATTGACTTATTTGCAAAGAGGCACACCCATCCGATAAGTACTTGGTCGGATAACACACCTAAGGGCATGTTTTTTTTTCGGATGTGCATATCACTAGGGAAAAAAGGGTGTATAATGTGTGATCGACCATGCAAAGCATATCTGATGGTTACAATACTTTGCACGCACCTCAAACTAGTTGAACTTGACTTGCATGCAAATTGGAGCCCCCATATGATAAGTACCAAGTGTTTGAACAACACACCTAGGACCGTGTTTTTTTATGGTTGTCCATCACACTAAGGCAAAAACAGTGTTTTATGCTTGATCGACAATGCAAAGCATATCCGATAGGCATAATACTTTGCAAACACCTTAAACTAGGTAGAATTAACTTACATGCAAAGTGGCGCACCCATCCCGTAAGTACTTGATTGGATAACATACCTAGTAGCGTGTTTTTTTAGGGATGTGCACGACACTAAGGCAAAAAATGGTATTTAATGCTCGATCAACCATGCAAAGCATATCTGATGGAAACAATACTTTTTTAACATCTCAACTTAGGTGGTATTGCCTTGTTTGCAAAGAGGCACACCCATGTGATAAGTACTTGGTCGGATAACACACCTAAGGGCGTGTTTTTCTTGGATGTGCATATCACTAGGGAAAAAATGGTGTATACTACTCGATCGACCATGGAAAGCATATCTGATGGTCACAATACTTTGCACACATGTCAAACTAGTTGAAATTAACTTGTGTGCAAAGTGGATCCCCCATCCAATAAGTACTTGTTTGAATAACACACCTAGGACCGTGTTTTTTTAATGGTTGTGCATTACACTAAGGCAAAAATGGTGTTTTATGCTTGATCGACAATGCAAAGCATATCCAATGGGCACAATACTTTGCATACACCTTAAACTAGGTGGAATTGACTTACATGCAAAGTGGCGCACCCATCCCATAAGTACTTGTCCAAATAACACATCTAGGACTGTGTTTTTTAATGGTTGTGCATGACACTAAGGCAAAAACCGTGTATAATGCGTGATTGCCTATGCAAAGCATATCTGATAGGAACAATACTTTGCATATGCCTCAACCTATGTGGTGTTGAGGTTCATGCAAAGTGACGCACCCATACCATAAGTACTTGTTCGGATAACACATCTAGGAGCGCATTTTTTGACGGTAGTGCATATCACAAGGACGAAAATGGAGTAAAATGCATGATTGACAATGCAAATCATACCCGATGGGCACAATACTTTGCACGCACCTAAAAATAGGTAGTATGAACTTGTGTGCAAAGAGGTGCCCCCATCTGATAAGCACTTGTTCGAATAACACACCTAGGACCGTGTTTTTTGACAGTTGTGCATGACACAAGCACAAATGGTAGTTAATGCTCCCTCGACCATGCAAAGCATATTCAATGGGCATAATACTTTGCATGAGCCTTAAAACCAGTGGTATTGAGTTACATGCAAAGTAGTACACCCATCCGATAAGCACTTGGTCGGATAACACACGTAAAATTGTGTTTTTTAATGGTTGTGCATGACACTAAGGTGCAAACAGTGTTTAATCTTGATATACCATGCAAAGCATATCCAATGGGCACAATACTTTGCACGCATCTCAACCTAGGTGTTATTGAGTTTCCTGCAAAGTGGCATGTCCATCTGATAAGTACTTGATTGGATAACACACCTAGGACCGTGTTTTTTTACGGATGTGCGTGACACTAAGGCAAAAATGGTATGTAATGCTCAATCGAGCATGCATAGCATATCCGATGGGCACATTTCTTTTCTTGTGTCTTAGCCTAGGTAGTATTTCATTTTTTACAAAGAGGCTCAGCCATCCGATAAGTACTTGGTCGGATAACATACCTAAGAAAATGTGTTTTTACGGATGTGCATATCATTAGGGGAAAAATGGTGTAAAATGCATGATCGACCATGCAAAGCATATCTAATGGGCACAATACTTTTCACACACCTTAACCTAGTTGAACTTGACTTGGTGCAAAGTGGTAAACCCATTCGATAAGCACAAGGTCGGATAACACACCTAAAAGCATGTCTTTTAATGGTTGTGCATGACATTGAGGCACAAACGGTGTTTTATGCTTTATCGGCAATGGAAAGTAGATTCGATGGGTACAATACTTTGCACGCACATTTAAATTGGTGGAATTGACTTATATGCAAACTGGCGCTCTCATCCCATAATCATTTGTTCGAATAACACACCTAGGACCGTGTTTTTTGACAGTTGTGCATGACACTAAGGCAAAAACGGTATTTAATGCTGTCTCGACCATGCAAAGCATATCTGATAGGCAAAAAACTTTGCATGAGCCTCAACCACAGTGGTACTGCACTGCATGCAAAGTGGTATACCCATCTAATAAGAACTTGGTCAGATAACACACCTAAAGGCGTGTTTTTTAATGGTTGTGCATGACATTGAGGCACAAACGATGTTTAATGCGTGATATACCATGCAAAGAATATCCGATGGGCACAATAGTTTGCACATGTTATTAAATTGCATGCAAAGTGGTGTGTCTATCCGTAAGTACTTCATCGTATAACACACCTAGGAGCGTGTTTTTTTACGAATGTGCTTGACACTAAGGCAAAAATGGTATTTAAAGCTCAATCCACCATGCAATGCATATCCGATGGGCACAATACTTTATGTGCACCTCAACCTAGGTGGTGTTGACTTGTTTGCAAATAGGCACACCCATCCGATAAGTACTTGGTCGGATAACACACCTAAGAGCGTGTTTTTTTACGGATGTGCATAACAGTAGGGAAAAAATGGTGTATAATGCGTGATCGACCATGCAAAGCATATCCGATGGGTACAATACTTTGCACACACCTCAACCTAGTTGAACTTGACTTGCGTGCAAACTAGAGCCCCCATCTGATAAGTACTTGTTTGAATAACACCCCCAGGACCGTGTTTTTTTATGGTTGTGCATCACACTAAGGTAAAAATGGCATTTTATGCTTGATCAATAATGCAAAGCATCTCCGATGGGCATAATAATTTGCACACACCTTAAACTAGGTGTAATTGACTTACATGCAAAGTGGCACGCCCATCTCATAAGTACTTGTTGAAATAACACATCGAGGGACCATTTTTTTTTTACAGTTGTGCATGATACTAGGGCAAAAATAGTGTATAATGCATGATTGCCTATGCAAAGCATATCCGATGGGAAAAATACTTTGCATATGACTCAACCTATGTGGTTTTGAGTTTCATGCAAAGTGACGTGCCCATACCATAAGTACTTGTTCGGACAACACACCTAGGAGCACGTTTTTTGACGATAGTGCATATCCCAAGGACAAAAATGGTGTATAATGCGTGATTGACAATGCAAATCATAGCCACTGGACACAATACTTTGCACATGTCTCAAACAAAGTAGTATTGACTTGTGTGCAAAGAGGTTCCCCCATCCGATAAGCACTTGTTCAAATAACGCACCTAGGACCGTGTTTTTTAACGGTTGTGCATGACACTAAGGCAAAAATGGTATTTAATGCTCCCTCCACCATGCAAAGAATTTTCAATGGGAATAATACTTTGCAAGCACCTCCAAAGGGGGGGTATTTAGTTATATGCAAAGTGGTACACCCATCCGATAAGCACTTGATCGGATAACACACCTAAAAGTGTGTTTTTTAATGGTTGTGCATGACATTGAGGCACAAACTGTGTTTTATGCATGATATGCCATGGAAATCATATCCAATGGGCATAATAATTTGCACACACCTCAACCTAGGTGGTATTGAGTTGCATGTAAAGTGGCGTGTCCATCCAATAAGTATTTAATCAAATAACACACCTAGGAGTGTGTTTTTTTACGGATGTGCTTGACACTAAGGCAAAAATGGTATTTAATGCTCAATCAACCATGCAATGCATATCCGATGGGCACAATACTTTACCTAGACCTCAAACTAAGTGGTATTGACTTGTTTGCAAAGAGGCATACCCATCTGATAAGTACTTGGTCGGATAACACACTTAAGAGCGTGTTTTTTAACGGATGTGCATAACACTAGGGGAAAAACGGTGTATAATGTGTGATCGACCATGCAAAGCATATATGATGGGCACAATACTTTGCATGCAACTCAACCTAGTTGAACTTGACTTGCATGCAAACTGGAGCCCCCATTCGATAAGTACCAAGTGTTTGAATAACACACCTAGGACCGTGTGTTTTTATGGTTGTGCATTGTACTAAGGCAAACATGGTGTTTTATGCTTGATCGACAATGCAAAGCATATCTGATGGGCACAATAATTTTCACACACCTTAAACTAGGTGTAATTGTCTTAGCGTGCCCATCCTATAAGTACTTGTTCAAATAACACATCTAGGACCGTGTTTTTTTACGGTTGTGCATGACACTAAGGGAAAAACGGTGTATAATGCGTGATCGCGTATGCAAACCATATCTGATGGGAACAATACTTTGCATATACCTCAATCTATGTGGTGTTGAGTTTCATGTAAAGTGACGTGCCCATACCCTAAGTACTTGTCCGGATAACACACCTAGGAGCACGTTTTTTGATGGTAGTGCATATCACAAGGATCAAAATATTATATAATGTGTGATTGACAATGCAAATCATATCAGATGGGCACAATACTTTGCGTGCATCTCAACCTAGGTAGTATTGACTTGTGTACAAAGAGGTGCCCCCATCCGATAAGCACTTGCTTGAATAACACATGAGGACCGTGTTTTTTGATGATTGTGCATGACACTAAGGTAAAAACGGTGTTTAATGCTCCCTTGACCATGCAAAGCATATCCAATGAGCACAATACTTTCCATGCACCTCAAAAGCAGTGGTATTGAGGTGCATGCAAAGTAGTACACCCATCCGATAAGCACTTGCATGGATAACACACCTAAAAGCGTGTTTTTTTATAATTGTGCATGACACTGAGGCACAAACGGCGTTTAATGCTTGATATACCATGTAAAGCATATCCGATGGACACAATAATTTGCACGTGACTCAACCTAAGTGTTATTGAGTTGCATGCAAAGTGGCATGTCCATCCGATAAGTACTTGATTGGATAACACACCTAGGACCATGTTCTTTTACAACTGTGCTTTGTTGACACTAAGGCAAAAACGGTATTTAATGCTCAATCCACCGTGCATAGCATATTCGATGGGCACAATACTTTTCTTGTGCCTCAACCCAGGTGGTATTGACTTCTTTACAAAGAGGCATACCCATCCGATAAGTACCTAGTTGGATAACACACCTAAGAGCATGTTTTTTTATGGATGTGCATATCATTAGGGGAAAAACGGTGTATAATGTGTGATCGACCATGCAAATCATATTCGATGGGCACAATACTTTGCATGCACCTTAACCTAGTTGAAATTGACTTGCATGCAAAGTGGAGCCCCCATCCAATAAGTACTTGATTGGATAACACACCTAGGACCATGTCCTTTTACGACTGTGCTTTGTTGATACTAAGGCAAAAACGGTATTTAATGCTCAATCCACCGTGCATAGCATATTCGATGGGCATAATACTTTTTCTATGCCTCAACCCAGGTGGTATTGACTTCTTTACAAAGAGGCATACCCATCCGATAAGTACCTGGTTGGATAACACACCTAAGAGCGTGTTTTTTTACGGATGTGCATATCATTAGGGGAAAAACGGTGTATAATGCATGATCGACCATGCAAAGCATATCCGATGGGCACAATACTTTGCATGCACCTTAACCTAGTTGAAATTGACTTGCATGCATAGTGGAGCCCCCATCCAATAAGTACTTGTTTGAATAACACACCTAGGATTGTGTTTTTTTATGGTTGTGCATCATACTAAGGCAAAAACGGTGTTTTATGCTTCATTAACAAAGCAATGCATATTCAATGGACACAATACTTTGCATGCACCTTAAAATAGGTGGACTTGACTCACATGCAAATTGGCATGCCCATCCCATAAGCACTTGTTCAGATAAGACACCCAGGAGCATGTTTTTTTACGGATGTGCATGACACTGACGCAAAAACGGTATTTAATGATTAATCGACTGTGTAATATATCCGATGGGCACAATACATTACCTACACCTCAACCTAGGTGGTATTGACTTGTTTGCAAAGAGGCACACCCATCCGATAAGTACTTGGTCAGATAACACACCTAAGAGCGTGTTTTTTTACAGATGTGCATAACACTAGGGAAAAAATGGTGTATAATGCGTGATCAACCACGCAAAGCATATCCGATGGCCGCAATGCTTTGTAGGCACCTCAACCTAGCTAAACTTGACTTGCATGCAAAGTGGAGCCCTATCTGATAAGTACTTGTTTGAATAACATGCCTAGGACCTTGTTTTTTTATGGTTGTGTATCACACTAAGGCAAAAACGGTGTTTTATGCTTGATCGACAATGCAAAGCATATCCGGTGGGCACAATACTTTGCACAAAAGTTAAACTAGGTGGAATTGACTTACATGCAAAGTGGCACACCCATCCCATAAGTACTGGTTCAAATAACACATCTAGTATCGTGTTTTTTAATAGTTGTCCATGACACTAAGGTAAAAATGGTGTATAATGCATGATTGCCTATGCAAAGCATATCCTATGGGCACAATACTTTGCATATGACTCATTCTTGTTCAGATCTCACACCTAGGAACACGTTTTTTAACGGTAGTGCATGTCACAAGGATGTAAAATGGTGTATAATGCATGATTGAGAATGCAACTCATATCTGATGGGCACAAAACTTTGCAAACACCTCAACCTAGGTGGTATTGACTTGTGTGCAAAGAGGTGCCCCCATCCACACTTGTTGAAAGTAACACACCTAGGACCGTGGATTTTGACGGTTGTGCATGACACTAAGGCAAAAACGGTGTTTTATGCTTTATCGACAATGCAAAGCATATCCGATGGACAAAATACTTTACTCACACCTCAACCTATGTGGTATTGACTTGTGTGCAAAGAGGTGCCCCCATCCGATAAGCATTTGTTCAAATAACACACTTAGGACCGTGTTTTTTGATCATGACACTAAGGCAAAAATAGTATTTAATGCTCCCTCGACCATGAAAAGCATATCCGATGGACACAATACTTTGCATGCACCTCAAAAGAAGTGGTATTGAGCTGCATGCAAAGTGGTACACCCATCCGATAAGCACTTGGTCAGATAACACACCTAAAAGCGTGTTTTTAAAGGGTTGTGCATGAGACTAAGGCACAAACAGTGTTTAATGCATGATATACCATGCAAAAAATATTTGATGGACAAAATAATTTACATGTGCCTCAACTAGGTGTTATTGAGTTGCATGCAAAGTGGTGTATCCATCCGATAAGAACTTGATAGGATAGCACACCTAGGAGCGTGTTTTTTTACGAATGTGCTTGACACTAAGGAAAAAATGGTATTTAATACTCAATTGACCATGAAATGCATATTCGATGGGCACAATACTTTACCTACACCTTAACCTAGGTGGTATTGACTTGTTTGCAAAGAGGCACACCCATCCGATAAGTACCTGGTCAGATAAGACACCTAAGACCGTGTTTTTTTACGGATGTGCATAACACCAGAGGAAAAATGGTGTATAATGAGTGATCACCCATGGAAAGCATATCCAATGGGCACAATAATTTGCATGCACCTCAACCTAGTTGAACTTGACTTGCATGCAAAGTGGAGCCCCCATCCGATAAGTACATGTTTTTTAATGGTTGTGCATGACACTGAGGCACAAATGGTGTTTAATGCATGATATACCATGCAAAGCATATCCGATGGGCACAATAATTTGCACGCACCTCAACCTAGGTGTTATTGAGTTGCATGAAAAGTGGTGTGTCCATCCGATAAGTACTTGATTGGATAACACACCTAGGAGCGTGCCCTCATAGTCTTGCAAAACTATGTTGATAAGCAGAGAAAGACCTACAGATGCAGCTGTAACAACAAGGCAGGAATTGACAGAAGATAAAAACGTCGGACATGAATATATGCTTAAGCAATCCGATATGCAGAAAAATTCCATGCCACTCAGTTGGAACTATAGGAAATCAATAGGGAAAATGCCCAATATAGAGATGTGTAGGAGAAGCAAGTCTCCAGACTCAGTGCCCAAGTGAGAGTCAAAAGGAATGCCTGCCAATTGTGACAACTTGGCTAGAGGAAATGAACAAATGATTTTTTTAGCAATTTGATTGAATGGGTGCATCCCACACATACTTGAATATTGAGAATATTAATATACTGAAGGAATGGATCCATGCATTGGAATGAGTTGAAAAATGGAGTTTTCATCAGCTCCTCCAAAATCAGAGATATGAAGAATCAACTGGCAAAGACGTCTCAAGACCTATGGTCGAATCTCAAAAAATGCCTTTTCATAATTGCTCAAAGACCTTATGAGGCCTTTGTGTCTGCTACATATGCATATGATATCATGGCACAGTAATTGGAGATGCTCTAAGCTACAGCACAGGTTCCAAAATAGAGGCAGATGCCCATGCATGATGACACAACAATGTTTAATTCGAAAGCAGAGCCATGAGAAGCTGGTTGCAACACACCAGCAACACCTGTCAACACAATTGGATGGAAAACATACCACATTCATGAATGCCACATATGAGGACCCAAAAATCATAGCAATCTGGAGCCATGCCTTAGCCCTAGGTGCAGATATTATAGAAGAACATACAACATTTGAGGAGGAACCAGAACTGAATGAAATCTGCAAAGAAGATACAGATGAGGTAGACCCATTTGCTGCTTTAAGATGATGGATTAGAGGCAAGGAAGGAGAGGAAAAGGGAGATGGATAAATAGACTATTGAGATATCGAGCTCCACTCGTGATATGCCAGGGTGACCGTTGTGCATTTATGTCACCGACTTGTTAGCTGCAGATGTGGTTGGTACACCGCTCATGAATAATAGCTGGATGACAGCTATCCTTATCTACTCTAGTTTGTAGCTCTGTTAGTATGCCACCTTAGTTAGCTGAGTTTGGTTTGAGACCCACATATAGGGTTCTTCTATTTCTTTGTACTAGAGTTCTTTTTGGCTTACACAACTAAGAAGAGGAAAACTATTTTTAACCTCCACCCTTGTGTGTATTCCCCCATTGTGTATGTGAGAAAGACGCAAGTGAGGCTCCTTCCCTCTCTCCCACTATCTTCACATGGTATCAGAGCTTGGTTCGTGATAAGGAGCTCAAGAAAGCAAACCAAGTTCGTGGTGTCCTAGTAAGAGGACCAGTGTTGCTTTTGGGAGCAAATCTTTGCAGGTAGCAAAGCCGGAAGTGCAAGAGTACATTGTCTCAGAGGAGACACCCTTTGCGGTGTGGCGAGAGGGCAGTATGTTGAGATATCGAGCTCCACTTGCGATATGCCAGGGTGACCGTTGTGTATTTATGTCACCGACTTGTTAGCTACAGATGCGGTTGGTACACCGCCCACGAATAATAGCTGGATGACAGCTATCCTTATCTACTCTAGTTCGTGGCTCAGTTAGTACGCCACCTTAGTTAGTTGAGTTTGGTTTGAGACCCACATATAGGGTTCTTCTATTTCTTTGTACTTGCTCTAGGTGCTTGCTTTAAGCCATAAAATGCTTTCTTCAACCTGCAAACAAACTCAGGATGGACAACATGAACATAACCTAGTGGCGACATTAAGGCAAAAACAGTATTTAAAGCTCAATCGACCATGCAATGCATATGCAATGGGCACAATAATTTACATGCACCTCAACCTAGGTGGTATTGAATTGTTTGCAAGGAGGCACACCCATCTGATAAGTACTTGGTCAAATAACACACCTAAGAGCATGTTTTTTACGGATGTGCATAATACTAGGGGGAAAACGATGTATAATGCATGATCGACCATGGAAAGCATATCCGATGGGCAAAATACTTTGCATGAACTTCAACCTAGTTGAACTTGACTTGCATGCAAAGTAGAGCCCCCATCCGATAAGTACTTGTTTGAATAACACCCCTAGGACCGTGTTTTTTTATGGTTGTGCATCACACTAAGGCAAAAACAGTATTTTATGCTTGATCAACAATGCAAAGCATATCCGATGGGCACAATACTTTTTGCACACCTTAAACTAGGTGGAATTTAATTACATGCAAAGTATCATGCCCATCCCATAAGTACTTGTTCAAATAACACATCTAGGATTGTGGTTTTTTACGGTTGTGCAGGACACTAATGGAAAAACGGTGTATAATGCATGATTGCCTATACAAAGCATATATGATGGGCACAATAATTTACATATGCCTCAACCTATGTGGTGTTGAGTTTCATGCAAAATTATGTGCCCATACCATAAGTACTTGTATGGATAACACACCTAGGAGCGCGTTTTTTGACGGCAGTGCATATCACAAGGTTAAAAATGGTGTATAATGCATGATTCACAATGCAAATCATATCCGATGGACACAATACTTTGCACGCACCTCAAGCTAGTTGGTATTGACTTGTGTTCTAAGAGGTTCCCCCATCTGATAAGCACTTGTTCAAATAACACAGCTAGGACTGTGTTTTTTGACGGTTGTGCATGACACTAAGGCAAAAACGGTATGCAATGCTCCCTCGACCATGAAAATCATATCTGATGGGCACAATACTTTGCATGTGCCTCAAAAGATATGGTATTGAGTTGCATGCAAAGTGGTATGCCCATCTGATAAGCACTTGGTCGGATAACACACCTAAAAGCGTGTTTTTTAAGGTTATGCATGACACTGAGGCACAAACGGTGTTTAATGTGTGATATACCATGCAAAGCATAGTCGATGGGCACAATACTTTGCATGCACCTCAACCTAGGTGTTATTGATTTGCATGGAAAGTGGCATGTCCATTTGATAAGTACTTGATCGGATAACAACTCCCACTAGTAAATTAAGTGCTAATTAAAAATTATTAAAAAGAGACTAATATTTATGTAATTATTGCTGCTGCAGCTCACTTGCAAAGGACTCTCACAAAGGAGATGGCTATAGAGTTTGTTCTAGGGATGGATGTGATTTTATGTAGCAAAAGAGAAGTAGTTGCATTTGCTACAATCCACAATAGTGTCCCAATTCAGTTTGCCACTTTTGAAGACTTGGTGCAGATAAGGTGGCAGTTACTATATCAAAAATTCTTAGCACACATGTTGAGCTAAAGTATAAATGTGGAGATATGGAAACATGGAGATGTTATGCACTACAATACATCCAACAAATCATTTATAGCATGGGACAGAGACGAGACTTATGCAACAGACATTATCAAGAATATAAAGTGCACCACCTTGGATTTTACTATAGGGGACATTTTACAAATGAGATCATTTGCAAATAAGAATGTAGCAGAAGGTGAATATTGGGATTTGAACAAGTGGAGCAATGGTTATTTGCACAGATGAGGATTCTAAAAGTCACTGATGATGGTATGGTTGATAACATCCTTATGTGATCCCTACTATGAGGTAGGCAAGAATATGAGATGGAGCATGCTTTAAACATGAGAAAGAGGCACGTGGTTTTCAATGATAAAGACAAGGTATACTACAATATCAAAGGACCTAAAAAGCATGCCCATGTGCCAAGCTCTATCACTTCAAACGTGGATGATTTCAATGTACTCAATTATAGAAGTGACATCTTATCTGGAGTGGATGAGTTCATTGGTTCCGAGAAACAAAAAGGTTTTAGAAGCGAAGCCTTATCTAGTGTGGATGAATTCTTACATAGTGAGAAGGGCAAAGGTTTCAATAGAGATGTCTTGTGAGGTGTGGATGAGTTCATGCATATTAACAAATCTAGTATCAATCAAGCTTGTGGATTTGTGAAAGCCATGCAAGATGTCCCAATGAGCGACGTTCTCTCAGGAGTGGAAGAGTTTCAAGGTTCTCAATACTCTCCTAGAATATTGAGTTCATTGAATGGCCCTAAGAGTATGTTGAAAATGAGGATGAGATCAACAGAGGATTATTTAGTATTTAACTTTGATTGTGATATGGCCAAGGATGCAACGACCAATCATGGATGCCTGGTTACAAACAAATGTGAGGAGAAGAAGTGCATCAATACAGATAATAACGTGCATGAGGAACGAAAACGGTCATACAAATGCATGAAGAGAAAGTGAATCCAAGCAAATCCACAAAAGCAATCAAAGAGGAAGAGAGTAATGAAAGAGGAGAATATGTTAAATGCATTGGGATATCTATGTTGCAAGCGAAGATGTATGCACTTCATTAATCTTGCAGGCATCAAGGAATGTAGAGGACACATGTGGCAAAGAAGAGGAAGCAAAAGAAATGAATACCTTCTCACAAGTCTCTCGTGCTTTCTTCAGAATGGCAGTAAAAGGCTAAGTTCATGACAAAAGGTAAAACCTCTAAAAAGATTTGCAATAAGGCATATCATAATATTACTCGATTATCCCATGGTACATATTGGGATTTAGTCACCAAGGCAAAGGACAACAAAAAATTTAGCATTCACGGTAATAGAGGAAGGTCCAAATCAAGAATCTCAATTGTCAGGGCAACAACAATTTTTCAAGACTTTATACAAGAAAATGCTTTACCTCAGCCCCATATATCTACCAAACTCCCTAACGGTGATGCGATCACTAAAATGCACCTTCCAATGGGCTTGACAAAGCTCGAAGTATTTGACTCTATTGCAAAAAAGCAAAGGCAAAGAGGGGATGCCGTGGCTTCTTCTCATACTTTGTATACTCTTTGGAAGAAGAACTTTGGATATGTTAAATTCCCAAAGAGGAAAAAAATGTCAAAGTGCAATGTCTGTGATGATTTAAAGCGAGTGATTGAGAGTGCAACATGTCCAAATCAAAGGGAATTATACAAAAAAATCCAAAAATCGCATCATAACCTTATTCAACATTCTAGATAAAAATATGCATTTTGAAAGGAGCACGCTATTTTGCATCCCGATGACTACATGTGCCTTATTATAGATGGCATGGATCAGAATACAAGAATATTGCCTCGTTTTGTGCCACTCCACCTAAATTACAAGAAAAGCACTTTCTAAAGACACATTTATGTGGAGTGTTAGTGCATGGAATTAAGATTTTTGCAGATATATGGATTGATTCCTTGCATCTACATGATATCAATCAAGTTGTAACATCGATTATGAAGGCAATTCACAATGTATATGTAGAAAAAGGTCGCCTACCACTGACTTTGAGAATACAAGCTAATAATTGCTGGCGAGAAAATAAGAAAATGTACTCATGTTTGCATTCTACTCACTGCTAGTCACTCATTGAATCTTCAATGAGGTTGAATGTGGATTTTTGTATGTTGGGAATACACATGAGGATGTCGATCAAGTTTTTAGCTCAAGAGAGCTTAAATGCAAGGATGTGGAGACAATAGATGACTTGGTAAGAAGATGTGGGAGGCAAGTTGGTGGTCGTAAAGAAAGTACAGTATGTGAGAGGCTTGAAAGAATGTATGATTGGAAGAGCTTCATTCTACCTTTCATACAAACGGGTGGTGATGACATAACAATCCACACTACTTTTGTTTTTTTTTAAAAGATGAAAAACCAGTAATGCAATGGCAACAGTATTCTCATGATACAAAATGGGAACATGAAGAACCTTACAGTCTCTTAACTTTAATTCCTAGCAAGGGAAGGTATCCAACATGGGCTCCTATACAAGAATTCAATGAGAGGTCTAACTATGAAATAGAAGGATTAAAAGCATTTATTACATACAAAGAGGAAATGCTCCGGAGATATCCTGATTCAAAGCCTACTTGGAGAGAACACACTACCACTGTAATTAACAAGACAAAAAAATTAATAAAGGACCTTGAGAGAATGTGAGGCTCAAAGGATGTCAAGGAAGAATGCAATATATTTTGGCCAAATGTTCATAACGATTTGCGCCCCAGCTCCAGTCTTTGAAAATGAATTCGTATCATTAGTCCCATGTCCATATTGTGGACCAAAGAAGAGAAAGTTTATGCCACAAGTAGATATAGAGGTCGATTGTTTTGTTGTGGTTCAGCCATCGGATGATGAATATGAGAATGCGAAGTTTTGGGTTGCAAAAGTAGTTGATGTGCAAAGAGATGATCAAGCCTGAAGAGCTACAACATTTATAGCGGTATGGTATGAGCCAAAGGGCAGGAAGGAGAATATGGATAATAACACATTGTATACTGATTGTATAACGGTGGATCTTGATAGGTCTCCTTCTCCTACATAAATCCGGAGTGTGTAGGCATTACCTGTCTACCCTTTTAAAACTTTGTTGTCCTAACAATTGGTTTTCTCCTGATGGTGGTAGGTAAGTGGACCCCGACCGTGGAATATTGGACACTTGAAAAGATTCAACTCTGATTTCTTGATGTACTTGCAAAATTTACACACTAGTGGAATATAATAAAATGATTACGTGTTATAATCCTTTAAGAGCTTCGAGTGCCATGTTCTTGGGGTATTTTTATCTACACACACACACACACACACACACAAAAGGACTTTCTAATTTTGACTCGAAACTCCTCGTATATAGGGGACAATATGAGCACCTTGTAATTGAAATAATCTTTTTCATAGCAACTTTTTTCAAGGAACTGGAAGAGGGAACTCAACTTGGAGGTGAGCTCAATCGAGCACAACATTTGATAGTAGACAAGGAACTCAATATTGTGGTGAGCTCTAGCACACTAACGCATGCTCTCAGTGTGTTAGAGCTGATCACCAAGTTGAGTTCCTTCCTTAGTGCCAAAGGTTGTGCGTAATTACAAGAGGCTCAACACCAAGTTGAGTTCTCTCCCAGTGCCTCACGGAACAATGACGACCCATTTCCCTTCGCTCCCCATCCTGCAACATGGTTGGTTATGAGGTTTTTCTTTCCAGTCTTCCCCAGTGCTGAAGGTTGTGCTCAATTATGAGTCTCATCACCAAGTTGAGTTCTCTGCCAGTGCTTAGTGAAACAATGATGACCGTTTACCTTGGCTCCCCATCTTGCAACTCCCTTGGTCATGGCTATGGCTAGTAGAGTGTTGTAGGATGGAGAGCCAAGGCAAACAATGGATCCCATGACTTGGGCAGCATTATGAAGGAGGTTGTAGTAGAAGATTCATCATAGGGGTAGAAGGGGGCTTGGAGAGAGCATGGAAGTGGGTAGGAGAGAAATTTTCTTGGGGGCAGTGAATTGTTTCTCTGCCCTTAAGGCCTTTATATAGACAAACTTTCTGCCCTCCCACTCTTTTACCCTTCGTTGCTTATGTTAGTTGTGTGACTCTAGGTGCCTATCACTACTAAGAGCACACAATCCACCCACTGGATTTTGCTGGTAGCCCAGCCTAGCATAGGCAATCATCTACATCTATGACGTGTGATTAGATGGTTGCCATGCTAGAATTTCTTGGTCATTGGAGCCAAGATCATGATAATTCAATAGGATGAGGGGGGAGGAGCGGTGGCACATTCACCCAGCTTGCTGGTAGCCTAGCCTAGCCTAGGCAGTCATTTACATAATCGTCTAGCCATGACAAGCGATTAGATGGTTGCCATGGGATAATTTCTCGGTCATTGGAGCCAAGATCATAATAATTCAATGGGATGAGAGGGGATGAGCAGTGGCAATACACCCAGCTTTGCTGGTAGCCCAGCCTAGCGTAGGCAGTCATATACATCATCGTCTAGCCATGACATGCGATTAGATGGTTGCTCATGATGTGTGATTAGATGGTAATTCTAACAATCTGATATGTTCTTACAGTCTATCTCCAACTTAATGCTAGTTCTCATTCTAAACTATTGTTATTATAGCCTGATAAACTGCCTGAATGCTAATCTACTTGCTTGTGAACTAGATGCAAAGTCATTGTTATTACAGTCCGATTATCTGAGCCTATGAATTAGATGGTCCCTCATGCATAATCATTGTTATTATAGTCTGATTCCAATTGAATGCTAATCTGAACCTATGAATTAGATGGTCCCTCATGCATAATCATTGTACTGAAACAAGCTCGGTGGTTGTTTAGGATTAGTATACTGTTTGGGATTTATTGAAACAAGCATGGTGGTTGTTTGGGATTTACTAAAGGTTATATTTTGTGGGGGTTGTAGTTAATCCTAAACTTACAAAAATTCATTTCATTGCCAGTGCCTACTTCCTCTAGACTTAACTAGTGTTTGAGCTCACCCAATCACAATTGCACGATGTTCCAACCACTGAGCTAGTTTAGGACAATCACATTAAGTACAAGCTAGCTTGGTTCTGGTGTTTGAGCTGAACCAACCACACGGCTGCATGATATTCCACCAACCACTGGGCTGGTTTAGGACAATCACATAGCTTATGTTTGAGCTGATCCAACCATGATTATAGCCACCGAGCTGGTTTAGGACAATCACATTAAGTCAAAGCCACCCTCGTGCTGGTGTTTGAGCTAAACCAGCCACACATGATATTCCAACCATAGGGCTGATTTAGGAAAATCACATAATTGGTGTTTGAGCTAACCCAACCACGATTGCAACCACTGAGATGGATTAGGAAAATCACATTAAGTCCAAGCCAGCCTGGTTTTGGTGTTTGAGTTGAACCAACCACACGGTTGCATGATATTCCAACCACCATGTTGGTTTAGGACAATCACATAACTAGAGTTTGAGCTGACCCAACTACAATTGCATGATGTTCCAACCACCGAGCTAGTTTAGGACAATCACATTAAGTACAAGACAGCCTGGTTCTGGTGTTTGAGCTGAACCAACCACATGGTTGCATGATATTTCAACCACCGGGCTAGTTTAAGACAATCACATTAAATCCAGGCCAGCAGCCTAGTAAACTATCAACCACCGGCCTGGTTTAGGCAACCAATGACCTACGTTGTATCAAGAAATGAAACAAGTAAACTATCCCAAGGCTCAATCACAAACAACGGGATGGTTTAGGCAACCAATGACCTGTGTTGTATCAAGCATGTATGATGTGCTCGTCAAACATCTTGCATCCCATTTGCTTTCTACAGATGTCCTTGTTATTTATTTGGAGAAACTCTCAAGAGATGCATGAAGAGTGGAAGTAATGCTTGATCATCCTAATTTGAGTAGTCTATGGACTTTAATAGAATGCAAGAAAAGGAGAGACAGCCTAAGTGCAAAAGTCATTGCAATAGTGGTGACGTTTTGGCATGAAAATACAAGGTGTTGGTAGGGTTGTCACTCTATGAACTTTAGGGTGCTAAAGCTTGTGAAGACTTGAGACTGGTATTTACTTGAATGGCCTGGTGTTGCTTCCTCAAATAGTGCCACCAATCGTGACATCACAACTCATTTTCTTCGCCTTGATGGCAATGATCAAATGCGTGCATCTGCAATAACTACTTCTTGTTGTTGCTCTGCAAGAAGTCTTCTGTTCCTTGTGCCCTGACCAAGATTTTTAGCTTTTTTATCTTGCAGCCTCTGTTTTCTTTTCTTGTAAGCCATTGTGAGATACATGTTGCCATGGTGACAATCATTAAAAGACAACAATGCCAAACCAAAACAGAGAGAAGCTAGCTTGTGAGGCAAGCAAAGAATAGAAAACAACTTACCTGAAAGAAGACAATGGCAAACCAAAGTTTATATAAGGTCATGTCGAGGTGCATACAGGTTACAGGGAATTTGCAAGGTCGGGGCAAGTTGCAGATACTTAATCTTGCAAGATTTGATGGGCGAGAGGTGTGAAAATTTAAAATTCGTGGGAGTCGCAAAATTTTAGCCACCGCCAGTTTCCCCTCCTCCAACGATAGACATCAATAGAATTGGATATCCCAAACAAGTGCAATGTGGTCTGAAATGCTTCAAAAAACAAATAGGCCAAAGGGCAAACTATCGAGTTTAAATGCAATGACCTTTGGCATGCTCATGAGCCATATTACTAGCAAGTGCATGGAAAAAGAAACAATTCAAAATTGTAAATAGTGTTGGATTTATTAAAATATATTTTCACATGCACAAATTGCACTTTTTCAACTTCTTCCATTTTAGGGTGAATCTAGATACCAATACCAACAAATATCAATGTTTTAAGACACCATGCAATAGTCCACTAGTCTTGACTTCAAATTTTCAATCTGTTTTGGTTTTTAACAAATCGAAAAAAAGTTATGGAATGTGCCCTCAAATGGGTATGCATCACTTTAGCACAACATTGGAGGACCGTTAACCCATGCCTAATGTTCTCATTTCGGTGTGTCCTTGGGTTGAGGAGAAGCTCATGTAGTGTACTTTTGAATGATTACTTGGTTGCATGTATGTATAGAATAAAATTTTGATGATTTTGAATAAATTGCCATATCCTGGTCTTCAGGATGCATGCTTCACATGCAACATAGCAATTGTAATGCTTTAACGGTCTCGTTCCAAATCCATATTTTATAATTTTTTGCTCTCATGTTCAAGTTTAGAATGTGTACTACAACTTGAAGACAAAGTTTGTCAAATTCCATTGAGCAAGATATCTATATACAGAAAAGTCCTTGAACCTCACCAAAAATGGCTACACCCAAGCAAACAATAACCCATGGTTCATATAAAGAAAGTGTGATCTATGGACTAAAAAAACCAGGTGGATGTAGACATTTTATATATGTGACTTGTTTGGCCATGAATTGACAACTTGTAAGTCTTGATACAAATTCTTTTATATCCTTTTAGGAGAGGATATACATGTTATGGATTTACATTTATGCAACAGTAGATCACTAAAACATGTCCCTAGACTTGATGCTCCTATGCTTATCTAATTGGTGGCTACATATCTAAAGGAGCACCATATGTTTTATAAAGGAGCTCATGAGAGAATGAGCCTTTATACATATGGCACATGTGGAGTGCAAGGACCACCTTGCCTCTTGGGAAACCCTATGATCCTAGGGTGTGAAAGGACCACTAGGGTCATCTAATGGACTACTGGGAGTCACAGGACTATATATGGACCACTAAGTTCATCTAATGATGGGGGATATTCTGCAAGAGGGTGCATATTGGTGTTGAACCATCATGTACACAAGCCATTGGATATTTATAGACTAGTAATGAATGTGGTCATTGAATGGTAAATGAGCTCATCCTCTCTTTGCTTTCACATCGCAACTTGATAAATATTTGGGTAATAAGGGAAATATTTTGGATGTTCCAAGGCGTCGGTAATGTGGTTGAATTGCATTACCACCCCTATTATATAATCAATGTATATGCCAAATGGACCCTTGCATACCCATTATATTAGACTAATAGAGTACTTTGCCACTTTATGTTTATTATATTATTTCTCCATGAGATATGATTGAAAATTCTTTGGGACCTTGGACCATCACATTTGATGAGGATGAAAAAAAAGAGAAGGGCCCAAGTGAGTAATTTAATTTAAGACAGGTTCAATTTGGATTGATTAGATTGCTTGTGACCCTTTACCCATGTTATAAATTATGGCCTTTACTTGTCACATGGGACATGGCCACACATATGAAGGACCACCCTACCCGGAATGCATAGGAATTGAGTGGTAATGCTAATAGTATAGTTGGATAATGGAGACTTATGGCCTTTACTTGTCACATGGGACATGGCCACACACATGAAGGACCACCCTACCTGGAATGCACAGGAATTGAGTGGTAATGCTAATGGTATAGTTGGATGGTGGAGACTTATCACCACGACGTAAAGAATGTGGAACTTCCACGTATCATACCACTGAAAACAAAAAAAGATGGAACAAAAAAAGATGGACTATTGATTGCTTTTGGAGGGAGTACTTTTCTTACCCCTCTCACTGGCCCTCAACACTAATTCAGCTCAGACTTTGAGACGGAGAACTGCTTGGAGCAAAAACACGGCAGTCAAAATGCTCAATCTTCACCAGCTTGAGCGTTAGCACAACAACTCCATTTGTTACTACATAATCCAGAGCTCTGAGTGCTCCATCATTTGTCTCCACATCCAAAGGAATTCTCTCATGGCAGCAAGTTTCTGGAACGTATGATTCTCCACTGGCTCCACACGGAAACTAGCAACATCCTCGGGTGGCGGGTAGTGCAAGAAGAGCAGCTTACATGACGTGCAGAAAGCATGGCTGTTTTCTTGGTTCAAATCGGAGAGCCTAGAGGAGACACAAGTCTCGAGACTGACCAGGTCGGTTCTTCTACAAATGCTCATCCCTTCTTAGCATTTCACTTTTCATGTCATTTAACTGTGACTGCCAATACTTGCTGGAAAATAGAAGGCGTCAGCCCTTTGTCCATGGATTCGATAAAAGGTATTGTAGGCACATTTCTTGTGAGCTGTTCAAACTGAATCCTACGGCTATTGTGATTACTGCACTTCTGCTCAGCCGACTTGCCTCTCTTGCTTGTGAGTAGAGTCTCTTCTAGGTGGGTGTGTCTGGAGGGTCAAGCAAGAGCTTGAATACTTGGCTCTCCATCACTCTGTCCCTGGGACCCACATTCTCACGCTGCCTTCAAGCTGCAACTACAGATGTGAGCACGACTCGAAGTATGGAGCGGATCAAAAGACGATTGCTGACCAGTAAGCCCATATAAAACTCGTTTGGAACGGACTTAACAACCTTCATTTCTAATTAGCTTATCAGAACTTGTAGTTTCTCTGATGATATTCCACTGGTCATCCGTGGATATGACAAAGGTTGTATGGGTTGTTGTAAAATGTAGAGATTGGTTCATCTACGCAGAGTATACACGTCCACAAGCGAGCTGGATTTGCTCATTCCTTTAACTAGATTGTCACTTGGGTTCCACCAATCGCCTCGTTTACTGCTTGCCTTACGTTCACAAACAAATTTGATTCCTTGCTTGTTCAAGCTCTGCTAATCAGTTGGGCAAAAATCTACAGAGTTTAGAGACTATGAAAGTTGTTACGACCGTGAATATGGGTACATTGCAAGACTATTTTGGAGCTCAGTTCCCTCTGATACGCTTCCAACAAAACTATGAATATGGGTACATTGCAAGACTATTTTGGAGCTCAGTTCCTTCTGTTACGACCGTGAATCCATATGGGTACATTGCAAGACTATTTTGGAGCTCAGTTCCTTCTGATACATTGCAAGACTATTTTGGAGCTCAGTTCCTTCTGATACGACCGTGAATATGGATACATTGCAAGACTATTTTGGAGCTCAGTTCCTTCTGATACGCATCATGTCTAGAACATTCAAGAGCTGCAAGAAATCCTTATCTGGAAGATCAGTATACCGCATTGAATTGCTCTGCTACTATGGCTAAATAGAGCGATTGAGAACTGCAGTGGAATCCCCTCTTGCCTTTTCCCCCTCGTTCCTTAATTCGATACTGGACTACAGAATATATTACGGGCTTTTGCTGAGCTGTGTCCTAAGTACTATGAGATATGCTTTCATTAGTGGCGGCCAAGCGGACTAACATAGATCACTTGCCCACCTTGTCTCATGCGAAGCAAATAAATGAGGGATACGCTTAGTGCAATGAAGTTGCTCTCTGTAACAACCATCAGAATAAGCAAGTAATCACGCAAGTAATGGACACAATTTGTCGCCCTCACCCTGTAATATTCATGCGACATACATTGATTTCTTGGGGAGGTTATAGAGACGGGCTTAGCCATTTCTTCATGCATATGGTTCGAATAGATAGAGAGATAACCCTCACGGAAGGCGGCTCTACTCTGAACTCACCCTATGGGTATTTTCAATATTGATCTTTTTACTTAGACTTAGTCACTTTGCCTAAGTAGAAAAATTCAAATTTGCAATTCAAAAAAATGGGAGAAATCCGAACGAACGATTTGAAGGGACAAAAAAATCGTGCAAAAAAGCACTGACACGTCATGTGTTTTTCATAAATCGACAAGTCATCCATTAATATTCGTACGAATAACTTTTTATTCGTACGAATAAAACTATATAATAATGATTATGGGACTCTTTTCTTGTACTTAAGCTCATAATTTGCCAGTTTATCGTATCTCACGCTTGGTTCCCTAGCCAAGCATAAGAGATCAAACAAGGAAAATAAAGAAGGAAGACCCTCCAAGGTTGCAAATTTAGCAATCTAGAAGGTCTGACCTAAGATGGAATTTGTTTATGGGAGTTCTAGGTTCTCTTTGTTGAGTTTCTTAGATCTCTTGTGAGAAATGTGGTTTTGGTCTTTGTTTGTGTCTATGAATTTTATTTGTGGGAGTTCTAGGTTTTCTTTGTTGAGTGCCTTCGATCTCCTGTGAGAAATGTGCTTTTGGTCTTTGTTTGTGTCTATGGAATTTGTTTGTGGGAGTTCTATGTTGTCTTTGTTGAGTTCCTTAGATCTCTTGTGAGAAATGTGATTTTGTTTGTGTTTATCTATGATGTTAGAGTAAATTTGTTACTTTGTATCTTAGTTTATTAGAACACCTAGAGTATCATTCTCACACATTCTTTTGAATGAATATTTAATATTCTTTCAATAGAATGTAAAAAAATACAGTGTTTTTTTTTGTGTCTATGATTTTAGAGTTTTAAAGAAATAAATTTTTTTCTTTGTGTCTTAGTTTATTAGAACACTTGTCTCATTCTTACACTTTCTTTTGAATGAAATATTTAATATTCTTTCGATAGAATGTGAATGAATGATTCACAATTTGATTGTATTCTTTCAATACAATATGAATCCATGTCTCTCAATTTTCATTACTCATTCTTACACTTTCTTTTGAATGAATACTTTATATTCTTTCAAAATAATATGAATGAATGAAATACAATTTGCATTTACTCATTCTTGCAATTTGTTTTGAAAGAATATTTTATATTATTTTAAAAGAATGTTAAAAAATGAAATATCATTATCTAGTAAGGATACAATCTTATGTGAATAAAATATAATTATTGATGAATGAAAATAATCTTATTTTTTTATAATGGTATTTGAATGAATGACAAATAATATATTGCATTCTTGAAAGTTCTTTTTAAAGCATATTTGTTGCTTTTGACATAATATGTATTGCAAGATATTTCTTTTGCATACACAAGTAAATTTTTTGGATTATGTTTTTCTTTGCAACTGCAAAAGCATGGTGCACAGTAAGATTTGGTCATATGTGATGGAGATATGTGATGGAGATATGGAAAGTGCATGCCTCGGTCTCCTTTGTGCAGTGTAAATATTGTGGACACAAGTTCACAGGTGGTTCTACTCGCATCAAGCAACATTTTCTTGGAATTGGCAGTGACGTTAAAGCTTGCTCATGCACTCTATCTGATGTTCTTCCATTATGCAAATCATATTTAGAGAAAGTGAAAAAAGTGGTTAATTTGACCTAGACAAGGAATCATCCAAGTCCTAATGTGAGTGCTGAGGTTGATGAGACCATTGAAGGAGAAGCACCGAAAAATGTGAGGGGTGTATCAATACATGAAGGTGATGTAGATTTACTAGCAAGTGGGTCACAAGTGAGTTTTGATGTGACTAATATTAGTCAGGTAAAAAAGAGAAAAAGGGGAGATCAATCATGTATGGATGATGGTTTCTTTAACAAAACATGCATGAAGAGCACTTAAGATGGACATAAGCTTTTGTAAAAAATGGTATACCATTCAATGTCATGAGAGATGAGACATTTTGTAATTCCTTGAAGTCATATGCTAGACTAGGATTTGTTTTATTAGATTATAATAAAATGCATACAGATTATATTGATAGAGTTAAATAGATTGTAGCGGACTGCTTAAAGAAAAAGATATTAGATTTTATTCCTACATATGGGTACACTCTTGCTTTTGATGGATGGACTAGCAAGCAGGCCAGACCCTTGATAAATATACTGTGCATTACTCCTGGGAAGGGAACAATGTTTTTGGAGAGTATTGATACGTCTCTAAAAGAAAAATCTTCAACATATATTGTAAAAATATACAAAAGAGCAATTCATAAAGTTGGTTGCAATGAAAATGTTACTCAGGCATTAGTAACAGATAATGCATCAAATTATAAGATGATAATGGCAAAGTATCCCACTTTGACATGGGTTCCACGGGGTGCTCATAGTCTCAACTTATTGTTGAAAGATATTAGGCAATTTCCATTTGTGCAACCAATGCTACAAGATGCTAACACTGTAGTGAGTTTTATAAAGAGCCATCAATACTTGCATATAGTATTTAGAGAGCACTCTGTGAAGCAATTAAGGCGGTTTTGTCAAACTAGATTTGCCATTTCTTTTCTGGTTCTTGCTAGATTATTGGAAGTGTGTCAAGCTTTAGTTGAGACCGTTGCTGATAGATGATGGGCAAATTGGCTCAAGAAAAAGACGTAGTATGCAATACCAGGTAGTAAATGTGTACATCTTGTGCAATCATCAACATTATGAAAAAATGTAGAAAGAATAAAAGAAGGTGTAGAGCCATTTGTGACACTATTGAGGATGGTCGACACTGGTGCCTTTGTTATGGGTAAAGTGTATTGGAAAATGTCCGAAGTAATATGATAGGTTAAAGAATTCATGCGCTTTATACCTAGGAAAAAGGAACAAGTGGTATATTTGGCCAATAAGAGATGACAACAATGCACACCCCTTTGCATGGAGCTGCGTTTGCAATACATCCACAATATCAAATGCATGCTCAATCGTAGAATCCAAAAGTCACCCAAAAGTCATAAGTAACTTTCAAGATGTCTATAAGAACTTGATTCCGAGAGATCAACACAAATTGGCCTATCAACAACGAGTGAGGTATATGAACCGTGAAGGCTCTTTTGGATATCCCTGGAATCTTGATGCTATTAAGATAACGATTGCACCTACTTGGTGGAAGGAATATGGTGAAGAGACATTGGAGTTGCAACATGTTGCAACACGTGTTCTTTGTTGCTACAACATCGAGTGCATGTGAGGAAAATTGGAGTTCATATGATTTTATTCATTTGAAGAGATGCAATCATTTAAAGACATCAAGAGCTGCATATTTACTTTTTTTCTTTGGGAATCTATGATTGTTGAAAGGGTTCAATTTTTGCAGCTAGGGCAGCAAGCAAAGCCACTGTAATGAGAATTGATGGGCAATGATTGACTACAAAAATACTTGTTGAGGGTGCATTTAGTGAAGAAGAAGATAAGCTTGAGCTACTTAGTGACAACAATGAAGTCGAAGAGATAGATGATATCGTACCTATGTTAAATGCAATAAAGAGTGTTGTATGTTACACATGAGGGGAAGGATAGGAGAATATGTTAGGTGATGGAAGATCCATAGCTCATATCCATCTCATCTCCTTTTGTACTTGGAAGTGAAGGAATGAAGCTCTAAATATGTAGATTGGTACATTGTATGTGAGGGGATGGATAGGAGAATATGTCAAGAGATGGAAGAGCGCATATGCTCATATCCACCTCATCTCATTTTGTACTTGAAAGCTAATGACTTATGGGCTACGAGTTATGTTGTTATGTTGTAATTATTCAGTTTGTGGATGATTTGACGTACATAATAGCTAGAGGCAATCTTGTGACTTGCAAATACTCTCAAGGTAACATCGAAAAAAAGGGGAGAACAATCATATATGTGCAATCAAAGCTTATATTTTCAAGTCGCAAGGGTTGGTCTAGCTATCATATGTACTAATACTCTTCGATATATTTCAACATTTCAACGTTAATTTTACAAAGTCCACATAATCCACTTAAACCACTTAAACGACTTAATCAAATTAATCCACTCACACCACTTAATCCACTTAAACCACTTAAACTACTTAATCCATCTTAATCCACATAATCCACATAATTCGCTTAATTCGGATCAATATAACTTTACATTAGCTCCACATTATCCACTTAATCCACTTAAACCACTTAGTCCACTTAAACCACTTAATCAATTCTTACCACTTAAACTACATTAATTCACATTATGCACTTAATCCGGATCATTATATTTGAAGATGAACATTATAGACTTATGTATGAAATTTACAGAGTTATATACTAGGTCCCATGTCTGCCATTCCCTACGTGCTTGGTCTTGCAGCCTACAAATATATATTGGTGAGGTCCTCAAAATCAAATGTATCAATAT
Source organism: Dipteris shenzhenensis (assembly GCF_047967505.1). NCBI lineage: Eukaryota > Viridiplantae > Streptophyta > Polypodiopsida > Gleicheniales > Dipteridaceae > Dipteris > Dipteris shenzhenensis. The sequence goes on along the minus strand of NC_141623.1, from coordinate 40,144,127 downwards.
CCTTAGTGGCATCCAAAACATTGTATTCAAAATTTTTGGACTTTTTCTCTTATTTTGGACTTTTTTTCCGAATAGGTCACCTCCATATCATATTCACTTAGTACACTCAAAAATGGGTATTTTTAGAGCACTACATATATTCACCTGCACACAACTATTGCCTACAAAACAAGAGTAGAGGTATAGTGCATAGGGAAGAGAATGTGAGGGGAAGGAAAATTCCTTTTTAGTATAGTACTTTGCACATTTGATGTCATAAATGAACTTACTATCCCTTTTCCAATCGTTTTGACAACAAACATGACTACATTCTCAAATTTCTAGTGAAAGTTATGATGGAAATAAGGGAAGGTAAAAAATTGGGGGTTGTATGACAAGTGGTCAGGCCAAAGACTGCGCTGCGATAGATTTGAATGATAGATTGCATGCCAATTTTACACCAAGAACTAGCACAGTGGTTTCTCTAAGACAACCTTGAATTTTAATGATCTGCATGGGTACATTGCCCAGTGTTGACAGGTGGCAAAGCTACGGCAAAAGGCTACGTGTTGATAGGTGGTTAGGCTAGAGACTATGCTGTGTGAAGCAGTGCAGAGATGAATGATGTAGTGTAGATTTGTCATGTGTCGAGCTCTGTGGTCGTCAAAATAAATATATTGCATCTCATTATTACACTAGTGTGGCATCATGATGTTGGGAAGATTTTTGGCGAGAGCATGCGTGCGTGCAAAATTCAAAATTTTACCCAGGAGCACGTCGTGTCATGGCCCCAAAATGGCCCCAAAAATAGTTCTGTGATTGGCTACACCTAAGCAAACATTGACCTGAAAGGCATGATGGAAAGTGGCACACTAACAAGAGGCAAGCATGTTACCATGGTAGCTTCAACAAAGGGAGAGTGTGAGAGAATGAGAAAAGGAAAGGGAGAAGGTATGAGATGATGGAGAGAGAAATGGAAATTCAGAATTGATACTCCAGGAAATGTTCACACTATAAATAATAATTTATCAATTTTGTAAAACTTGCAAAATTTTAGGCAATTTAGTTATATTTTAACTAAAAAATATGCAAATTCTATAGAAAACATTTGCAAATTTTGAAACCCCAAGTTTTGTGATGTGTTAAGGATTTTTTTTTTGGTGAACACTATTTGGAGGTATGAGGGGAAGGTGACAAAGGTTATGTGAAGAAAAATTATGCAAATTCCAAAGAAAAACCTTCAAAATTTGAAACCCCAAGCTTTGTGATTTGTTAAGAAATATGTTTTCTGTGAACATTGGACAAGTTGGAGGTATGAGGGGAAGGTGACAAGTGAACACTGTTGATGAGGTGACAGGGGTGAGGAGATGGGTGACATGGAGGGAGGTGATGTGAAGGGGGTGCTAATGTGGCAATTGGGTCAACCTCAACAAATCTAGACTTTGGTACAAGTATAGGGAATATTGAATATTCTAGGTTTGCATGCTATCGTCGTGATACTCTTTTGTCAAATCTATTCAGAAGTAGATACCATAAAATAGTATATGAAAATAGATCTAAGTGAGCAATAATGCCACCTTCTTCTTCTCCTGAGCTTCTTCTCCTTCCATTGCCTCCCCCTTCCCCTCTTATTTTTCTCCTTCCTCCTCCTCTTCCTCTCCTCCCTCTCCCTCTTTGATGAATCCTCCCCCTTCTTGTCCCTCTACTTCTCCCTCTTTGATCCCTCCCTTTGCTACTAGCACTTCTGGCAGTCCTCCCTCTCCTCTTCTTCTCCTCCTCCTCTCCTCTCCCCCATCTTGATGATACCTCCAATGAAGTCGGTAGCATAGGCAAGAACTTTCTTCTTGTTTGCAATGAGAATCATCACAATAGTGTAAGAGAAGCCAATACTTGACTTGGAGAAAAAAGATCTACCTAAAGAGACATTTCTTCTTGTTTAAAATGAGAATCATCACAGTAGTATAAGATAAGCATCACAATAGTGTAAGAGAATCCATCATTTGACTTGGAGAAGAAATATCTACCTAAAAAGAGACCAATATACAATTGACTAACTCAAGAGGGTCAATGTTTCCTTGGGTGTAGCCATTTTTGGTGAGGTTCAGGGCATCTTTTGTATATAGGGATCTTGCCTGACCCATAAATTATGCATTGCTCAATGGAATTTGACAAAAGTTGTCTTTAAGTTGTAGTACACATTCCAATATTGAACATGAGGACCACAAAATATGGAATAAAGCATGCAATTTGGAGCCAATTTCATTAAAGCATTGCAATTTCTATGTTACATATGAAGCATGCATCTTGAAAACTACATGATATAACAATTTATTCAAAACACATCAAAATTTTGTTCTACAAATATACGTGACCAAAAGTAATCATTCAAAAGTACACTACATGAGATTCTCCTCAACCAAAATACACACATAATTGAGAACATTAGATGTGGTTTATAGGCCTCCAATGTTGTGCTAAAATTATGCATACCCATTCAAGGGCATGCAGTTGGTCTCTTTATGGATGTGTTCTATGGATTCCCTAGAGACGTTGAAGAGCTAGGTGTAGGAACTAAAGAGTCTATCCGCATTTGGGGAGTTAAGGTCTACATGCAAACATTGTGGTGGAAATTAAAGCTAACAATGATGATGAGGAAGAGTTGCCAGACACAAATGCCAAGAAAAGAGTCTTGGAGGAGAGGCCTCAGCTCTGCAAAGAACACTGATCAGATTCCTTTGAATAAGTTACACTCAATGGGTGTTTCTAAAAGGATTAAAAAATGGTGAGGGTTGCGGGAGGGAAAGAAAATAGCTTCAACTTCATCAAATATTCCTACAAAGCCATTGCACAACTTGAGATATAGGGATACTCAACCGAGAGTAACAGTGGTGTCTTGGAACATTTGTGGATGTTGTGATAAGCTGAAGAAAAAAGGGTATATTGCAACCATTAGATGGAATCCGGATATTTTGGTGCTTTAGGAGATAAAATATGGCTAGGATAAGGGTATCTAGCTTGCCTTTAGGAATATAGGATTTGATGTCTTTGTGAATCCACCTACTCAAGGTAAGGGAGGTCTTACGGTGCTGTCTCGGTCTAGATTAAGGGGGAGGGAAATCTTTAGCAATTCAATTGCTTATTGCTTATTGCTTAGCAATTGAGGTGTTGGTATTGAGTTTTTCCTTTAATTTTCTTGGGGTATATGCTTTGAATGAGTCTTCATCGTTGAGAACTAAGTGTTGGATATCCTTAAATAAGTTGATGAATGATGGGAAATGACTGTTTGTAGGGGATTGGAATATGACCTTGTCAGATGATGATAGAACATCCATGGTAGGAAGTTTGTCTGGGTCTGAGTGTGAAGCTTGGGAGGAACTTTTCTTAGACAAAGGTCTAGTTGATGCTATAGAGGTAGAAATAGAGGCATTGAGTGGCAATAAAAGGAAACGAGTAGATTTTTGTGCTAGCAGATTGGATAGATTTTACTTCTTTGGTGAGGGTGGTGGATGCCTGCCCTGATGGGGGGAGATCTACTTGGATTCTAGGTTATCAGATCATATGCCTATGAAATGGCAATTTTCTATCCCATGTTCAATTGGAAGATGCTTATACTTACCTTACAAGTATGACCAAAATTTGTTGTAGGTGGAGAGCTTATCATAGGTATTCACCATAACAGAGGGCTTAGATGTGGTGTTATACAAGAAGAATGAAGCCCCCGCAGTGGAATATTCACAATTCCTTCCATGTACATCTCCTTAGACCTTTTTGTGGGGATCCACCCACTTGTCCTACTCTTAAGGAAGCCCCACTTCTTCAAGGTGAGACCAAAGTCTTAGAGCCCGACCAGATCATTTCACTCTAACCCTTTGGTACTATGAAAACATGAAGTTGAACCATTGCTCAATCCATGTGGAAACGTGGATATGACCCATTTCTCAATCCATGTGCAAGATGGGAGAGGGAAATTAGAGCTATGTTGAAGACTACTAAACATGGGAAAGGCGGTTACAATAGGAAAAGAGATGTCTAAGGGAATCCAAGCAATTAGGCTTTTATGGTTATCACTAGGCAATTTCGCCTCTAAGTTCTTCTTCTAAGTGGTGAAGTAGAAGCATGCTGTTGAGGCTATAGATTGGGTAGAAGATCGCAATAAGGTATATTCAAAAAATAACTCTCCAAGATTGTTGGTGTCGTGGGAGAGGCTTCCATTGAGTGGAGACAAGTAGTGGATGAGCTAATAGGGGAGATAAAACCATGGTGTTGGCTACTCAAAGGATGGGACTAGCCTATCCATTTACCAAAAGGAAATGTGGGAGTCCCTAGATTTATTGGTATATGACAAAGCTCTCAGTCCTAATGGTATGATAGAAAATTTTTATATATTCTTTTGGAGTCTTATAAAGAAGGATTTTGTTGATATGGCTAATCGGGCAATGCAGCATGGAGGCCTCTCTAAAGAAATCAATGTTGGGTTGAATACATTATTCCCTAAATGGCATAATAGACTCAAGGTTAGGGATTGGAGACCCATATCCATGTTGAATACCTCCTATAAAATCATTGCAAAGGCTCTAGCTTGCAAAATTTATGACATTGGTATGACAAAGGTGGATAGAGAACAGAGTGGATTCATTAAAGGATGTGGCACATACGAAACAACTGCACTTGACTATGCCAAAGCATAAAGGAGGTCTTTGACTTTGACCAGGCCAATGATCCAATCGATAAGAGTTTACATGATGGTTAGGGCCTTGCTGGCTAATGCTTCGGTTGCATTGTGTATTAATGGAGTAGTAGTAGGTCAATTCTCATTGAAGAGATTGGTGAGGCAAGTTTGCCCCTTAGCTCCCCTAATCTTTTCCATTTTTACCGTTCAGTTGATTCATGCTATCAAAAAAGAAGTTGTCAAGGGTCAGAGGGGTGCAACTCCCCAATGGTAATCAATTTTGCTCGTAGGCTTTTGCTAATGGTTGGATCTACAATGGAGTCTCAAGACAGTGTTGGGAATCTCTAATCACTTCTGCAGAGGTTTTGTGATGCTTTAGGTTTGATTTGTAGTTATCCTAAAACATTTTCTTTCCTGCACCGATTCCGATCTGCATCAACCATGGATGGAATCTAGATGCCTTATCTATGAAATGGATAGAAAAGGGAGTTATAGTAAGATACTTAGGTGCCCTATATGGTGTTGAAATTATGCTTTGGTAGAGATTTGATTGGTTCAAGATAAGGTGTGGACAAAGATAAGGGCTTGGTACCTGGGTTCGAATGCTCGGCTACTCTAGGAAATCATGTGCTTGCTACTTCATTGACATACCTAGCCACGTTGTGGACATTTAAGATAAGTCACTGGGTAGACTGAAAAAATGCAGAGATCTTTTATTTGGAAAAGATAAAGTAGCTAGGAAGTGGCTTGTATTTCGTGGGAGGCCATGAAAGTCCCCAAGGCCATGGGAGGTTTCAGAGTCCCAGATATTGACCTTCACATTATAGCCTTACATGGCAAAGATGTTTCTCTTTAGTGCCCCATGGTGGGTGGAATGTTGTAAATGGTTTTTGCAGAATGCTAAGGGCAAAGGGGTTGGTACATGGAATGGGATGACATGGTATGAACACCTATGCTCTTGGTTTTTATTTAAAATTACGAGCTCAAATTTGTGTGCAGGATTCATGGATGCTTGGAAATCTTGTAGCGAGTTGATGTAGTGGAAAGGCAGTGCAGTTCTTAGAGGTGATTCTAGTCGGGGAGAATATTTGGTGGAGATGGACAGTTACACTTCAAGGTAAAGCCATGTGTGGGTAGATCTCCATGCGGCTCATTCCGTGCTCATTCCTTATACCATAAAGGCATTACATGGTGGATTCATCTTTGGGACTCAAGGAGAGCTTGCTAGAAATCCTTGATGTTGCGATAAGGGACCAGTTCATGCTTTCTAATAGGGAGTTTGCTTTACTTATTGAGATATTGAATAACATTCCAAAAGGATGGCCTACTAATTGTGTACCTTGGAAGATTGGAAGCTTAATCAATGGGTTGTGGGTTCAATGGGAATGTGGAGATTGACTACCAAAGCAGTTTATAGGAGCCTGATTGTTGCATATCGGTCATTAATTCCTGCTATTATAATAAATAGAAAGTTAGGAGATCTTATAAATGTTGGAAAGGAGTAATCAGTGGGGTGTGGAAAGGATGTGCATTTGAAAAGGTGGAGGTTAACTACCAAATCAGTTTATAGGAGTCTGATTGCTATAAATCGGTCATTAATCTCTACTATTAATAATAAATGGAAACTCAAGAGATCTTGTAAATGGTCGAAAGGAGTAATCAATGGGGTGTGGAAAGGATGTGCATTTGAAAAGGCGAGATTTTGGTTTGGAAAGTAATGCATAAATGGCTCCCATTGAGAGGGAGGATGCCCAAATGGTCATATGTGAAGTGTATTGCTCAATATGTGGGTATTGGCTCAAGGATATGATGCATTTCTTTAGGGGTGCCAAGTCTCTAGGAGAGTGTGGGTCCATACCACTGCAATGGTGAGGAAGGTAGGTCTGATGGAAAATTTGTCTTGAAGTATAATTGGAAGCTTATGGTGTTGGGGATAGTGAAGGGATGCCATTGGGCAATCATTCTTATGGGTGCCTACAATCTCAAGAATGAATAGCGTTCAAGCACGAGATGACATTGGCATTTAGAAAGAGTTTGTTGCTAGGAATTGTCAAGGCTAGATTAGGAGACATGATAAAATTGGTGGAAAAGAAGGACCCCATAGTGGGGATGTGTCTAGCTTTATAGTTGGTCCTAGAGTCTTTCATGAGTGTATAAGCCGTCAGCTACAGGTAGTTAGCCCGATATAGTCGACCACAATTTTGTATCTAGTTTATCTTTTTTTAATTAATAAAAGCCGACATATTTCCACACAAAAATAAAAATAAAAAAATTCAAAAGCACACTATGTGACCTTCTCCTCAACCGAAGGAGACACCTAATTGAGAACATTAGATGTAGTTAAAGGGGACTCTAATGTTGAGCTAAAATTTTGCACACCCATTCAAGGGCATATAGCTAGCCTCTTTATGGCTGTGCTCTATGGATTCCTTGGAGAATTTGATCAAGGGCTAAGGATTTTGGAAAAAGATTTTCCTCATGTTGTTGTTGGGGGCATAGATTCAAGACTCCTGCATTTGTGCACAATCTTAGGCTTCTCCATTGGCCTCTCCATCATCTCCTCTATTGGCTCCCCAAAAATTTGAACACAATAAGTTGGGTTGGCCTCTATGAATATGATAATGTATTAATGGTCTATCAATAATCGGTAATACTGAGAGTACAAATATCCTCTTTATAACTTTTTCTCAATAAGGCTCATATCCACTCAGTAATGGTTGAGTGGTTATCCTTGTTGGATGCAATCTTTTTGGCTCTAAGGCTCCTAGCAATTGCTGAGTTGTTATAAATGTCATCTCTTTTGTTTGATTTTTGCTTGATGAGGCTGAGTTGTTATAAATATCTTTGGATGTAATCTCTTTGTTCAACTTTTTCTCTCAAAAATGGATAAGTTGTTATACTCATCGGATGTAATCTCTCTTAAGTTTCAACTTTAATATAAATAATTCTATTATTGCAATCATTGTTGGTAACAAGTACTCATTGCTAGCTGCACTTATTGCACAAGCAATCATTTTCCTTGGTTTTAGGATTAATTACAAGCAACACTAAATTAGTTCCAAGTGGTTGCAAGGAAATATATTTTCCTTGGTTTAGGATTAACTACAACCCACACTAAAATAGAACCACCATGGTGGTTGCACAAGAAAATACATTCTCCTTGGTTTTAGGATTAACTCAAGAAGAGCTCCAAGAATTAGAATGGTGGTTGCAAGGAAATTCCTTTTTCTTGGTTGCAAGGAAATACATTTGTCTTCATTTAGCATGATGGCTGCAAGGAAATACATTTTTCTTGGTTTTAGGATTAGCTGCAACCCCCACTAAAATAGAAATAGCATGTTGGTTGCATATGAAAATACATTTTCCTTTGTTTAGGATTAACTTTAAAACGAAGGAAAATATATTCCTTTATGCAAGATTAACTTTTAAATGAAGGAAAATGTTTAACTTTATGCAACCACAACAATAAAATAGAACTAGAACGGTGGTTGCAAGGAGATACCTAATCCTTGGTTTAGGCTTAACTACAACCTGCACTAAAATAGAACTAGTGCGGTGGTTGCACAAGGAAACACATTTTCCTTCCTTTAGGGTGAACTTTTAACCACTTGTTTTAAACTATTAGTTGCACTCTCATTACACTATAAAAACATGTTGTTCCAACCATCGGGATGGCTTAAAACCTACCCAATGGCATGCTAAAATAACATAAATTAAGAAAGGGGTCCCCTCAATACGAAATATACGAACAATTGTGGGCCTCCAATGTGGGACTTACATGACCCAACCAATTAATGTAAATAATTTTCTTTAGTTTAACTAGTAGTAGCTATATCCACCTATAAAATACCTCCTGCAAGAACCAATGTGGTAGTCTACTAAGACAATGGCAAAACGTGATGGTCGTGAATCTAGATCAGCGTGTGGAAAAGCTGTGCGTAGATGACAAGTGGCGAACGAGCTACGGGTAGATGATAGGACATTCTGATGCACAAAGATGCAGCACAAAGAGTGTGCGAAGGAGGGTGAAATTGCTCATGTAGTGATGTGTCAAGCTTTGCAGTTTTAAAACAATAATTTTTGATAGATTGTGACTCATTAATATGCCAGTAAGGCAGTAAGGAAATCATTAAGTTGAAAAACATTTCTGCGAGAGCGCATTCCACTCAGAGTTCAAAATATCACCCACCATTGCATCACGTCATAGCTTCAAAATTGCCCCTAAAATAGTTCTGCGATTGGCTACACCTTATTGTGCATTGAACCAGTCCAACCCACTATGGATCCAAATCTATATGCATCTTCTAAGTGGATTGGAATTCTAGGACACTAAAATTGGTTCATGAAGCTCCTATTCATTTATGCACTAATGTCATGCATATTTTGAAAATCCACTGTATATACTTGGATATTGATCCCACTTCCATTGATTGTCTTGAGTAGGTGTCAAAATAGCACCAAAGTGCTAAATAATGAATGTAGACATGTAGATGTAAAACAAGTCTCAGATTATATCAACATACATACTGCTAAGGCATCTTAATTAGGGCTTAATTGTCAAAAAGTTTTTTCATGTACAAATTTGCAATTCTAATTTCTATATTTAAATGTCTATATGTGATAAATATCCCAAAATCATTAAGATATCAATATCATAAATAGTCATTGCTATATAAATCTATAAGGAAAATACGTTTACACACTAAGAAAGAACACATGTGGCTATAGTTTTTTATAAAGCCTCAATAGCATACATCAGATTCTAACTACTACCTCCCTTGACAAATTTTCTAAGGTATATCACCACATCTCAGATGCTCATTTCTGCATAACCTTTTGCATGAGATGAGATGGTATTGTTAAGCATTTCAAAATACAACATATTGTTAAGCATTTCTTATGAGATCATTGTGATGATGTCGTGTTGACGGATTTAGTTCCTTAATTTATACTCAAATAGTAAGACACATCTATACATCTAGTTTTCAAAACACATTGATTTGATATTGAATTAATAAGACATGTCTACATGTATATATTTCAAAATATAGGGTATTAAGCATTCTTTGTCTACTAATAGATCAATAATTATTCTTAAAGGGAAAAAAAGGGTGTTATTGATGATGAAAGCACTCTTTGCATCATAATCAACTATAATTTATATATGTTTCCCTAAACATGCATGATTCATAGACATGGTTCTTATATGAACAAATAAGATTTTGACAAAATGTGAAGAGGGGAGAGAAGAAGAGTGGACATGAGAAGAGAGGGCACAGCTAGAGTGCATACCACAAATGACTAACTATACACTAGATTTAGTTGAAAATGTAGAATATATACAAACCCATTTAGGGTTAGGGTTAGGGCATTCAACCCTTTCCTTTATTAGCACTCTATATGTGTTAGTGCTATGCACATGTAATCACATGATGTTGAGCATGGTCTCTCAACACCTTCCCTCAAGATCAACATCATGAAGTGGGCCTTCCCTCAAGATGATGATTCTGGGGAATCGAAGAAGGATTGAACATTGCATTCCATCACACCCCTTTAATGGGAATGTCCTTCCTCTGTGTCAAACCAAGAGTTTGTCGATGTTTCTTGAAAAAATCTTTACCGAGTGGTTTGGTAAAGATGTTTGTAACATTCTCTTTGCTATCACAATGCTGCAGTGTGATGTCACCAAGTAACACTCTTTCTCTGATGAAGTGCTATCTGACATCAATGTGCTTGTCCTAGAGTGATATACTAGATTCTTGGCCAATGGTTGAGCCGATTGATTATCACAATATAATGTTGTTGGCTTTGATTCAGGCTTTGATTCATCAAAGTTGTTTATTTCTGACAATAGTCTTTAGAGCCATATAGCCTCATATGCACCTGTAGTGAGTGCTCTATATTCTGCTTCAGTCGAAGACAAAGAAGTAGTTGGTTGTTTGTTGGACAATCATGATATAGCACCTTGACTAAGGAAAAATGCATATCCTTGTGTGGACCTCCTGGTCTCGTTATCTCTGGCATAGTCACTATCACATTATCCATGCAACCGTGGATGACTTCCTCTGTATTCTATTGCAAACTACCTTGTACCTCTCATGTATCTCAAGATTCTTTTGGCTGCATTCCAGTGAGACTGTTTTGGATTTGCCATTAACTGTGCTAGTGAACTTACTGCATAACAAATATCTGGCCGTGTGATAGTCATATATATAAGAGATCCGATGAGCTGCCTGTAGTACTTGTCATTGACTGTAGTCTTTTTTGAATCTTTTGTAAGTTTCCATCAGAGTGGCTGAAATCTTGCAATCTGCCATATGAAACTTCTTCAGGAGACTGTCAACATATTTGAGCGAGATTTGAGCTGACTCATAAAGGTGCTGTGTGAATCTCTCTAGAACTCAATTCCAAGACAATAGTGCATAAGTCCAAGATCTTTCATGTCGAACTTTGTAGATAAGTCTTGTTTCAAATTTTTGATGAAGCTATCCTTGCTTTCCGTCACAATTAGATCATCTACGTACAAAAGTGCAATAGTAATGTCTTCCCCTTGAACTTTGTATTAGAAAATATGATCTGCATTGGATTGGACTTCATGTATCCCAGATCAGCAAAATACTTGTCAATTCTATTGTACCAACTTATGGGTTCTTGCTTTAAGCCATAGAGACTTTTCTTAAGATGGCAAACCCGATTCTCCTTTCCTAGTTCAACATAACCTACTGGTTGTTGCATGTAGACTTCCTTGTCTAGAAAACCATTGAGAAATGTATTCTTGGCATCGAGCTGATACACATTCCATCTACTAAGTGTCGCTAGTGATATCAAGAACCATATGGAATCCATCTTTGCTATTAGAGCATAAGTCTCATCATGTCTTGGCCATATTGCTATGAAAATCCTTTTACAACTAGTCTGGCTTTGTATCTCTGAATACTTCCATCTGGATTGTACTTCACTTTGTATACCCATTTGTTTGCTATGTCCTTCTTTCCTAGTGTAAGGTCACATAATTCCCAAGTATTATTCTTGAACAAAGCATCCATTTCTTCATTCATATCAGTTTGCCATTCTGGCTTGTCAACTGCATCTTCAAAGTGCACCGGCTCTTCTGTAGCCACCATAATGATTTCATAAGAGCATAGTTGGTGGTTTCAACCTAAATTTCTTTGCCTTTCTGAGCATATGTTAATTTGGTTGAAGGTCTGCTTTCTCTAGTAGACTGTTTGAGTTGTTGTGGTCTTTCTCGAGGTGCTTCTGGCAATTCTTTCTCTTCTTCATCATCAACCTTTTCTGTAGATGACTGTGAAATTGGTGTGTCTATCTCTTGTGTATCTGAGGTTTTCCATTCTGATTCCTCATTAAAGATTACATCTCTAAAGATAATGAGCTTGTGGTTGATGGAATCATACAACTTGTATGCTTTGCTTTCTTCACTGTAGCCAACCATGATGTATTTGTGTGACTTCACATCCAATTTTCTGCAATGGTCGTCATGTATGTGGGCATATTCTATGCATCCAAATATGCGGAGATGCCCAATGCGTGGCTTGTGTCCAGTGAATGCTTCATAAGGTGTCATACCCTGTATCGGTTCAGTAGGAAGCTGATTAAGCAAGTAGTTTGCAATGGCTATTGCTTTTGCCCAATACTGATTCGGAGGATGCTTCTCACAAAGCACTGTTTGCTAAAGTAGCATTCTTCCTTTCAGCTCTTGCATTCAGTTGAGGAGTATTTGCACATGTGAATTGTCTTTGAATGCTATGACTTTTACAAAAGTTCATGAATGCTGAAGACTTGTATTCACCTCCTCTATCTGATGTCATGAATTTGATCCTTCTACCTGTCTGGTTTTCTACCATGGCTTTGAATTCTTGAATCTGGAAAAGACCTCAGATTTCTCTTTCATAAAGTAGACCCAACAATATATGTTGTAGTCGTCGATGAAAGTCAAGTAGTAAAGTGAACCATTGATGTTGCGAGTCTGGGCATAACCCCATACATCTGTGTGTATCAAATCAAGAATACTTCGTGCTCGAGGGGTGCTTTTGCCAAAGTTGGTTCGCTTTTGTTTGTCGAAGCAGCATGCTTCACAAATTGTTCCAAGAAACTATAGATTATGAATCCCAATTGACATATTCTAATTCCTAAGATCTATCAGGCTCTTGAAATTGACATGTCCATATCTCTTGTGCCATTTTGCGGATAGGGGCATGTGTTGCGATTGAGCTGACATGGTATGCAAATCTGATACTATAGCTAGCATTTTGTACAAGCATCCTTCCTTAAGTCGTTTTCCTACTAGCTGAAATCCTTTGGATTTGTCTTTGATAGTGCATTCATCTCCATCGAAGATGACTCGATAGTTGTGTTTCTTGTTGAGCTTCAGAACATAGAGTACATCTTTCACCAATCCTTTCGTACCAGTGAAATTGTTCATAGGGATAATGCCTGTCCCTTGAACTGGATTTGGTGTATTATCTGCTGTGTGTAGATGACATTTTTTTGACCTTCTAATGGTTTCATCTCTGTGAGCCATTCCTGATGATTTGTCATATGAGATGATGCATCATTGTCGATGTATCAAGGATCCTGATCTTCTTGGTAGACTTGATAGTTGAAATCCTCTTTTGAATTGCAATCACTATCTAGATATAATGTATAAGTCTTCTGCATTTCCTCGTTTGCAAGAAACATATTCCCATGTTCATTTGCATAATGACTGTGACTAGAATGTCCACCACGATGATTTCCTCTTCCACAGAAATTCCCTCGATTGTTGCTGGATTGACCGCCTTGGTCATACTGCTTCTTGCAGCAATCTCTTTCATAGTGTCCAAATTATGACAATTTTTGCACTGAAGGTTTGACACGTTGGTGGATGCATTCCCTCGTCCTTGGAATCTTCCTCGATTGGAATGATTTCCTCTTTGCTGATGCTGATGCTGCTAAGGATGATGCTCATTGTTGTTGATTCTGACTTTGATGCTGATTTTGTTGGCTGATGATGACCACTTCACTGGAATAATATCTCTGCCTCTGCCTCTGCTTCTATCTGAAGCTGTGAATGCTTGATCATTGGAATGAACTATGCGTGCATGAATGGCTTGCGTCCTGAGCTCTTCACCAAGTAAGATTGGCTGAAGTTCTTCCAGTGTCAAAATTTGCCATTGGATGGCAATACTCTAGACTAGATTCTCGTATCCCTCTCCTAGTCCATTCAGGATGACTTGAACCATTTTTGTTGGATTCATGGTCTCTCCTGCTCTGCTGCTATTGCGAGTTGATTGTCGTAGTCTTTAATCCAGAGTACATAAGCATGACTGGTTTTACTGCTATTGCGAAAACTCTGGTTGATTTGGTTTCTCTCTTGGAAGTGTTCTTGGACTCGTAGAGAGTTGCGAACATATCCCATGCTTCTTTTGATGTCTTGATGGTGTTGAGCCATCCTAGCATGGCATCTTGCACATTCTGCTTGATCAGATGATATGCATACTTACCTTTGTTGTCCCATTCTACCTATGATCGGGCAGTGGCAGGATCTGCTACAGGTGCAGAAACTATTGGTGTAGCTGTAGATCCCACTGCTGCTAGTGCTGTGACAATAGGCAGAGTAGAGCTACTGTTGGCTAGATCGACCAATGGTCTAGGTGTAGATCCATCGACATACTCCCATTTGTCCTAAAGTACAAGAATGGTCTCCATTTGGTATTTCCATGTGCCGTAATTGGAGTTGTGTAGCTTAGTAGATGCCTTCCAGATTGAGGTTGCTAGTTGTAGACATGGTGCAAGAAATGTACTCAAAGTGTCATGAAAATCACTGTCTAAATCAACTGCAAAACACTGACTTTGGCAAGTGAAATCTGAACTATCGGTGAAGGTAGAACTACGGTATATAATCCGATCTGTTACAAGGCTTGTGGCAAATGATGCCGGGGATAGCCAAGAGGCTTTACAAGGTTGGAATAAAGTGCACAATGCCATGAAATAGCCAAATAGGCTTCACAATGATGGCACGTGTGTGTGAAATCAAATCATGTGCTATCTGCCCACTGAACAATGTGCCAATACCACTGAAGACTGCTCACTGAAATGATGAACATTAGGTTTCAGGTAATGTGATAATGTGAAACCGTATGTGAGCGTAGGGACAGTAGGATTTAGTCAGGTTTTTCGGGCATGGCTTAGATTGGCAACTTGGAGAAATTCAAATCGTCTCCTCTATGGCGATCTAGTCTACTCTGATCTAGATCTAGACCAACCGTTGATCGAAGAAAAGAACAGCAAATAATTTCTCTCTTTGGTATGTGCTGGGTCAGATGCATCGATGTAGAGGCTGATGTGCGTGTAGGAAGTGGATTTGTCGGCGACGTTCAAGAGTGAGTGATACTTGTGCAAAAATGTGTGCATGATGTGATGAGCACATAGAGCACAAAAAATCGAGCGATTTTTCTTTTTGGATAGCCCTCAAATTCTTCCTGGATAAAGAGATACGGCTTGATCTAGGTGGAGGGGCAAAAGGAGTGCAAATTTGCTCAGTGATGATGTGGCAGTCAGGGGGTCACATGCAGTGATTGTGTCTGTGAAGAGGTGTGCTAGTGGACTAGTGTGTTGATGTGGTAGGCAGGTGCATATGGAGGGTGCACAGCATGCTTGCAGAGGGTCAGTGTGCTTACAGAGGGTCAGTGTGCCTGCAAGGGTTGTGACATGTGGTACTTGAGGCGGATGTTGATTGGGCACTGATGACATGTCACATGTGGATAACGCTGCTGATGTGGCAGCTGAGTTGTCTTGGATGACTTGGATGCCACGTGTCAGCAGCTGAGGTGGTAGATAGACCAACCTTATCCTTAGGTGGCCCTCACCCTTGGAGCCTTGCTGTGGTTAGGTGGGTGCAACGTGGCCTTTTCCACCACTGCACAACCCCGGGGTCAATGAAATTAACCATGGTTAAGTTCTATCCTCCACGTGGATTTTATGAGACCTTGGAGAAGAGGGTGATGCCGATTCCGTCCGTCGGGGTGGAGCAGTGTTGGGTTAGGAGCGCGGAGCTGCACCTCCCCATGGCGTATTTTCGAAGGAGAGGCACTGCTCCGTCGTCAGGAGGTTTAGGGGCTCCTTGGAGGACTTACAAGGAGCCGGCCGTTGGAGCGCTTTGTAGCTTTGAGAGGGACTGCTGTGGCGTCGTCTGTTTGGAGAGACTGCCGATGGACATCTGGTTGTTCTCTGGCTTTGCAGGAGTTCTGTGCATTGATGGAAGGAGCCCGTGGCTTTCGTTGAGAAGCTAAGGCGTGAAGATCCATTGGTAGATGGTCGTTGGGCGCTGTTGCTGCCAGGAGAAGACTCGACTGTTCGTAGCGAGAGGAGTTGGCGCAGGAGCTTGGAGTTGAGGCACGTGCTCTAGACGCGTTGTACAGGGACGCCGTTCCCCCTCTTTTTCACGGTCTAGACGTTGTTTTACAGAAGCAGAGAGGTCGATGGCCTTTGCTTTGTTGGTGCCCGTCTGGTGGCGGCCGTTTGGTGCTGGGACGAGCAGTCTGCAGCAGTCGTGGCTGTTGGCACGTTGGCGAGGCTGCTTGCTGGAGGCCGTTGGAGCGAGGCTGCCGACGGAGGTGTTGGAGGCGTGAGGCTAGCTGCGGAGCCCGTGAAGGAATCTCAAGGCGGGAGGCGCAAAAAGATTGCGGTGCAGAGCCGATGCTTCAACACTTTGAAAAACCTACAAATCCAAAGTTGAGTCGACCATAGGAGCTGTTTCGCCTAAGGGTCGTAGGAGCCACGTTTTGGCCGAGATGCAGGAGGCATTTGCTGGAGTGGTAGCTTGGCGATGCACGGTTCTAGGAGATGGAGCTTCGATGGTCGTCAAAGCCCTCTATGCATGTGCGGCTGTTGTAGTCTGGTCGACCAGGAGTCATCTTGGAGCTTTGCATGCGCCTTCTTGGATAGTCGTTGTCGGAATCCCAGTTGGAGATGCCTTAGTTGTGCCAGCCTTAAATAGAAGCTTTCTTTTGAATATAGTAGAGCTGGTAGTCGAGGCTAGTTAGAGTAGGGTAGAAAATCTTCTCTTGAGAATAGTCTCCCTCACGATGTAACATGTCTCATGTCTCTCTCTCTCTGCACATGAAATCTCACTAGGAATCTCAATCTCTCAATGGAATGAAGTGGAGAGTGAATCTAAAGCTCTCTATGGTGGAGATCTCTCACTAACGAACGGAAATCTCTCAATGGAAATGAACTCTCACGGAGGATCCTCAAGAGAACTCTCACACAAGAAGGATGGCGCCTCAACGGAAGGCAGAACCATGCTCATGATACCATGACAAAATATGAAGAGGGGAGAGCAGAAGAGTGGAGATGAGGACAGAGGGCAGAACTGGAGAGCACACCACAAATGACTAACTGTACATGACTAACTGTACACTAGATTTAAAACATCAATATGTCAAAAGTGCTATTGATGCATCTTTTTTTCTTTTTTCTTCTTGTTTTCTAAACTCATACGGCTCCCACGTTTGTATGGGGGAAGTACATATGCTTTTACAATTATCTTTCTACCAAAAATATCCCTCTAGTCTATGATTACCACACCCAAAAGTGCACACTTCTAGAATGACCTAGGAGCTCGAGATCTACAAAAATTGTAGCATTCTAGAAAGATTTAGCAACGTAAATAAGGCAATCAAGAGGCCACCTATTCCTCTAAGCCCCATTTGCTGAAATAGCCATACATTCAATACTATTATCTTGCACCAATGGCTTCTGCATGCAATAAAAATCCCCACACCAAGGACCATGCACCCAATAACAAAATTTCTTGCATAGTGTATGCATGTGTATTTCTTTGTGCGGCTATGTTGAAAGTGCAAAGATAAATTTGCATTAGTACCATCCACTCCATTTTACTATTAAGGACCCAATTATAATTCAATGATAAACTACAAGACTTTTGATAGTTTGTTTCAAAAGACACAAATGAAGCATAGGAAATTTCATGTCTCATTATCTTATAACAAAAAAAAGGAAAGACATAGCAATAAGATTAAAATAGAAAGACATAGCAATAACTAAAGATTAGTCACAATATTAGTCTTCATTTCTTAAATTTGGATATATAAGACTAAAATGAAAAGACATAGCAATAACTAAAGATTATTAACAATATTAAACTTCGTTTCTTAAATTCAGATACATAGCAAAGGTTCAATCACTTGAAGTCCAAATTTCATGAAAGAGATCCAACAATTAGCACAATATTCATTGGGTCTTTCTATTGGCACTCTAATGCACGTATTAGGTTGCAAATCACATCAAGTTCGAGCAATTGCAACATCCAATGAGCAATTGACAATGACAAAGGGTCAAAGTTGGGTTCACCCAAAAGAGATTCATCATGAGACAAAGTATAATATGTGGGAGCCTAAATTTGATGGCAAGGACCAATCATGATAATTTTTTTAAATATCAAGTGTTGGCGGTGTTGGTCGGACACATGAGACTATTAGCGGATGAAGGAGAGATGCATGCATACTACTCCAAATTGGGGCCGCAAAGTCCAACCTAATGCTCAAACTCACTTGCAACACAAATGCTACATCAAGACATGGCACAAATTTTATACTTCTTGATGCAAACTTTTGGAATAAAAACCTAGTCACACGCAACACAGTGTCTTAAAATTCATATGTTACCTTAGTTGCTTCAACACCTCAATGAAGCAAAACTTATTTACAAGTTTGAAACTTCCATAATGGTTGCATGTTACCAAAAAAATGGATTTTGCAATCAAGACCTAGAAAAGGCAACTTTTTTATGTGTCTTTGCCTATCTTTTGTAATGGTCAACATGTAGTGAAGCAAGTCAAAAACTGCAAGCCCAAGATGTTTGCTAGTTTGCAAGGCTATTAACGTTTGTTAGCACTTGTAGGAGAGGGGGATTGGTTTTTTTTTTTCTTACAATTTATTTGCATCCTTTTTCTGGTTTTTGATTTTATCTGACTTGCATGTTTTATACTTAAATTCTCATATCTTAGTGTGTTATTTGTATTCATTGTAGCACATTAAGACTTTTGCATGTGTGACCACCTCTGTATAATTATGCCTAGCTTCAAATACTTTGCAAGCTTATTGTTGCAATGATTCTTTTCGATTTGATATCTTGCTTGTGGTAGATGCTTGATGAGTGATGTGTTAATGTATTTTGAAGTTTGATACATCAAATATTAAAAGTAAATTCATCACTTTAGAAGAAAAGCATTTAAAAAAACAATAAAGTTCTTATTATGAAGAGATAATGTATCATGGAGTATGGATTTCACGGTAAATCTCATCCACTAGGTGAATTAATGTAGTAGCATTTGTGTGTGAGGGCTTGAACAAGGACATCCAAAAGTAGGAAGGCTAGGCCTTACAACTTTAGTGAAAAGCCTTTATTATTGGGGAACCTTTTTTTGGGTATGGAGCAAAGTATGGTTTTTTTGAGACCCCATGCCATGCCATGTAAATAGAATAGCATGTTGTGTTCATGACTTCAGTCATCTTGATATGGTGTTGATTCAAGTATTTTGTGGAGAATTTCACGGTGGAGGCTTATAGTGTGGCTATGAAACGGGTGCATGACAGAAGGTATTGATGGAAAGTGGCACCCACGCAAGAAGTGAGCATGTTACGGTGCTAGATTCGAGAAAGGGAGAGTGCGAGAGAATGAAAAGGAAAGGAAAGGCATAAGATAATGGAGCAAGAAAGGGAAATTGAGATTGACATTGAAGGACTCGTTCACAGAAAACCTCCAAACTATATCCAATGAACATGCAACATTTTCATTTTCACCAGTAAACAATATTTTCTTAATATTATAAACTTTACAAAATTTTAGGCAATTCAGGTGTGTTTTAGCTTGAAAATTCACAAATTTTGAAGATTCAAGGCCTTCAAAAATTTGAAACCCAAAGCTTTGTGATTTATTTATGTTTAAATGCAACAAAGAAATACATTTAATTAAAATTTTATATCTTCCTTTAGTTCTATGATTTGCTAAGAAAAATGCTTTTTATGAAGTTGAAGTGCTTTAAAAAAGTCCTTTAATGTATTTTGCACTAGTTGAAATTGACAAAAAACCTACTAAAATTTTAGTCTTTAGAATACTGGCTGAGAGATTTTCGATTAATTTAGTGTAAAAACTGACAAATGTGTATGTTTTGAGACGAGAAAAGTGGCATGACTTGGAGACTGTCCTTGATCTGATTGGCTGGGAAACAAGGTGAACATTTCACTAAGCCTACCAAAGCCCATGAGTGTGACAACTCTCTCTGCACACATCACCTTTGGATTATGACAACCACTTAAAGCCCCTCTCACGTTACCTTTCTCTCATAGCATTCTTTTAAGGCCCTTGCAGAGTTCCCATAATAAGGGAACCAAAAACCAAATGTGCTACGGCTTTGGCCTGTGGCATGCTAGAAAAGTTTTTCGCAAGGCTGAAACGTGGCCCGTATGAGCAGGAGGTGAGAGGGGAACAAGGGTGACAAGGGTGAGGAGAGACAGGTGAGATGGAGAAGGCCTTCCCTCACCTTCAATGAGAAGGCCAAATTTTGCCATGGCTTTTATTAGCTTCTAATCTAGCCAAAATACATATATTCACATGTAATTTTCGAAGCCCAATTTTTTTAAAAGCCTTATAGGCTTATTGTGAAGCCCAAATTTTCTTTAGGCCTCTTCGCTCTCAAAACCTCTATGCTCTCCACTTAGAACCTCTGCCCTGCCTCTCCCCAAAACCTATCCACTCAGAGCGCCCTCTCCCTCCACTCAGGCCTCTCAACCTCCTCCCTCCTCCGCTCCCTCCCCTCTCCCTCTGATCTCTCCTCTCCCTCTCCCTCCGCTCCCTTCGCTCAGCCATCCCCTCTCCTTGCACTTAGCTCCTCCCCCCTCTCCCTTCACTCCCTCCTCTACCCTCCACTCACCTGTTCCTCTCCCTCAACTCCCTACCTCTCACCTCCCTCATATATTGGTTGAGGGCGCCTCGCGTAGAATGTTTCGGAATGAAAATTCCAAAACGAACATTCTAGAGCTTGTTTGCGCACTTGATGTTAATCATGCGCGTTTAATTTTTTGAGGAGCCACAACGTAATTCATGGAGGTGCCTCCGAAAACAAAGGGACAAATGAGCGAGTTTTTTTTTTCGAGCGATGGAAGGTTGGGTCTAGACTCTACAGCACGGCTTGTGATGTGAGAGGGAGGGTGATGGGAAGCAGATGACGTGGAGGGGACAAAATCAGCGGATCTAGATTCTGGAGCAAAGTACGTAAATAGAGGAGGGAATATTGAATATTCTATCATCATCACTGGCGTCGTGATACTCTACAGTCAACGCTACGAAAAAACAGTATAGTAAAAAGCTTATATTCAGCAGATCTAACAGAGAACGTTGAGCAGCGCCACCTTCGTCTTCTTCATCTTCTTCAGCTTCTTCTTCTTCTGCTCCTTCCATGGCCTCCCAGCCATGGCCATGATCCACCCCTTCTTCCTCCTCCTCCTCCTCCTCCTCCTCCTCCTCCCGCCCCCCTCCCTCTCCGATGACTCCTCCCCCCTCCTCTCCCTCCGCTCCTCCCTCTTCGACCCCTCCCTCCGCTTGCTCTCCTGGAACTCCTCGCTCTCCTCGCCTTGCTCCTCCTCCTCCTCCTCCTCCTCCTCTTGGAAAGGTGTCTCTTGCATCCGCCACCGCATCTCCGACCTCCACCTCCCCTCCCTCGGCTTGCATGGCTCCCTCGCCCCCCAGATCGGACTTCTCACCGAGCTCCGCGCGCTCAACCTCTCCCGGAACAACATCTCCGGGCCTGTTCCCCCAGATCTCGCCCACTGCAAAAAGTTGCGAGTTTTGGATCTGAGCGATAATCAGTTCTCGGGAAATATTCCGGCGGGCTTGGGGAGTTTGGCATTCCTCGTTACTCTAGATCTTAGCGGTAACGAATTCTCGGGCGTTATTCCATGGCAGCTTGGTGGTCTACAGAACCTTCAGACACTCATCCTTTCTGAAAACTTTTTGAATGGCAGCATCCCAACACAGTTAGGAAATCTTTCTTCTCTTACAACACTGCTGCTGTATACGAACAACCTGACTGGGACGGTTCCCCCGTCTTTTGGCAATCTGCACAGGCTTCGTGTACTGCGTGCAGGAGCAAATGCACTCTCAGGAACAATACCCCACGAACTGAGCTATTGCTCTAGTCTGGAAATTTTGGGTCTGGCTCAAAATGCTCTAGAAGGAGAAATTCCTACGCAGCTTGGCCGCCTACAGAATCTTACCAGCCTTGCTCTGTGGAGCAATGACCTTACGGGACAGATCCCTCCAGATCTTGCTAACTGTAACGAGTTGCAAGTGTTGGCTCTCTATGATAATCAGTTGACGGGGTCCATTCCCCCTGACCTTGGGAACCTCCAATGGATTGTAAAGCTCTATTTGTACAAAAACTTGTTGAATGGAACTATACCAAAAGGCTTTGGAAATTACACTTCTGCATTAGAGATAGATCTATCAGAGAATGGCTTAACGGGACCCATGCCCAGGGAACTTGGTCGTTTGCAAAATTTGGTGCTTCTTCATCTGTTCGAAAATTGCTTGACAGGGAATATATCGCCGGACTTTGGAAATATGAGCAACCTGCAACAACTCGATCTTTCCATCAACTTACTAACGGGAGTCATCCCACAGTCACTGCAATATCTTCCTAACCTTGATTATATACGACTCTTTGACAATAATTTGGTCAGTTTCATCCCTCCCCTTCTTGGAGAATACAGCAACTTGACCGTACTCGATGCTTCAGTAAACAGCCTCACCGGAAATATTCCCTCTAGTATTTGCAAGAGCGGACAGCTGACGTTATTGAATTTGTGGTCAAACAATCTTACGGGAGAGATACCTGATCCGGTTAGATGCTGTGCGTCTCTGTCTCAGCTAAGCCTACAACAGAATTGGCTTGTGGGTGCGATTCTTATGGAGCTTGGTGACCTGCCAAATCTTACATACCTCGACCTGTCTGATAATCTTTTCTCAGGAAGAATCCCCCCTCACGTAGGGAATCGCAGCAGCCTACAAAGCCTTCTTCTTTCAGGAAATTATCTGACTGGAGAGATTCCAAGCGAGCTCGGAATGCTTTCGCAGTTGGCAATCTTCAATGTTTCTGGGAATCTCTTCCAAGGGAGCATCCCACCAGATCTTGCCAATTGTACAAACCTCCTTCAGCTAGATTTGAGCGGGAACAATTTGACAGGCATGATTCCATCACAACTGGGAGATTTATATCAGTTAGAGCAGCTTTGTCTTTCAGATAATTATTTCACAGGCATCCTCCCGAAAGCACTTGGAAATCTGACTCGCCTAACACAGCTGCAGATGGGGGGGAACTATTTATATGGCCGTATCCCACAGGAGCTTGGGAACATCACAAGTCTGCAGATAGCCCTCAATCTCAGCAATAACAACTTTAGTGGTAGTATTCCAGCAGAACTTCAGAGGCTCTCTTTGCTGGAGTACGTGTATCTGGATAGGAACCAGCTCTCTGGAGAAGTTCCTTCGTCTTTTGCCACCTGGACGAGTCTCGTTGTATTCAATGTCTCGTACAACGATCTCGTAGGCCCTTTACCTGAGGCACCAACGTTTCAAAAGATGGATATAAGTAACTTTTTGGGGAACG
The DNA here is from genome assembly GCF_047967505.1 of Dipteris shenzhenensis. Classification (NCBI taxonomy): domain Eukaryota; kingdom Viridiplantae; phylum Streptophyta; class Polypodiopsida; order Gleicheniales; family Dipteridaceae; genus Dipteris; species Dipteris shenzhenensis. The sequence goes on along the minus strand of NC_141623.1, from coordinate 40,120,794 downwards.
TGGGGCTTTGTGGAGGGTCTCTACTAGTTTCTTGTGCCACAAACTACTCACCATCTGATAACTCTGGAGGCACCACACCTCAACAAGCTTGGGGTCTATCTGCAGGAACAATTGTAAGCATAATTGCAGCTGTAGTTGGGGGAGCACTTTTAGTAGTCATGGTAATGTCCTGTTGGTTTTGGAGGAGCTCAACAAAGTCATCTATCTCACTCCAAGACGGTAAATTAAAACAGCCAGACCCGTTCTTTTTCCCAAAACCGGGATTTACATTTCAAAGCATACTGGAAGCAACAGGTAACTTTTCAGAGTGCTCTATGATTGGGAGTGGTGCGTGCGGGAGAGTTTATAAGGCAAAGTTGCCCTCTGGACAAACCTTTGCCGTGAAGCGGCTAGCTTCTGATGGAGAGGCTACAACTCTGGAAAGCGGTTTCAATGCAGAGATAGCTACACTTGGGCAGATAAGTCATTGCAACATTGTAAAGCTATATGGCTTTTGCTATCATCAGGAGGCAAACCTTCTCCTCTATGAATACATGCCAAGAGGAAGCTTGGGAGAGCACCTTCATAGTGAATCTTGTGATTTGGGATGGGACACAAGGTATGAAATAGCTGTTGGTGCTGCACAAGGTTTGACATATCTCCATCATGATTGCAAGCCTCAAATTGTTCACAGAGATATCAAGTCTAATAATATTCTTCTCGATGAGAATTTCAAAGCACATGTTGGGGATTTTGGACTAGCAAAGGTCATCGATGTGCCTCATTCAAAATCCATGTCTGCTATTGCTGGCTCTTATGGCTACATTGCACCCGGTAAAGTTTCTGATTCACATTACTAGCACCCCACATTCTTCCTTTGTGAACAGTGATCCACTATTATTCCACAACCCTTCGTTTTCCCCTATCCCTTCCTAGCTGTACGAATGAAACTTATGCTTCAGAAAATGAGGTCTGGTGTAGTACAAAAGTGTTTAAAAATAGTGCTCTACTAACAGCCAATGGTCTGAACCAAACTGAACCTCTACAGTGACCAAGGGTTCCTACAACTGCTGGACTCTCTCCTCTTGCCTTATGAACCTTCAGCGTCTTTTGATGGAATTTGGAGAGTATGAGCACAAAGTCCCCAGCCTTCATCCTCTCCTTCCAGCCTTCTCTCCTGTCTTCTTTCCTATGAGCTTCTTGCTGCTCACCTTCTGGTCAATTCCCTCCTTCCCGGGTATTTTCCACCTGGCTTTCTGCCCCTTTTGGGCTGTCCCACCTCGGAGTCCCTCTATTTTCACGTCTACCTAAGCCTCCTCGCTCAGGTTTTTCGCGGCCATTTTCTTTGTTTTCTCCCACCCCTTCCATTGTTTTTGTCTTCTGCTGGCTTCTCCTTCCCTCAGCCAACATGGCTCCTCTTGGGACTGTTCAAAGCAGGCTTCTCAGCCCACCTTGGGGCTCTTTCTGCCTAAGCAGCTGCCTCCTTTTTTCTTCCTACCCCTTCCTTTTCCCCTTTTATTGTTTCACCCTCACAGGGCCTCTTGAAATCCAGCTTTCGTGAGTTCAGTGTTCCTTGGTTTGAGCTGGGTCATGTGAGTTTCTCAAATTTCCAGATTCCTGTACCCTTCAGCTTGTTTGTTTGTTTGTTGGAGAATATTAACTCTTCCTGTCTTCTCTCTGAAATAAACCTGCACTTGTGTTCCCTTTTGAGTAATACAACTTATATCGTTTTCACCCCATTCAATCTGTGGTATTTCATTCTTGAGGCATGTGATTTTTTAATCTTCTGTGTATCCCTCCTCATCACCAAGGCAGCCACCTTGCAGGCCCCAATGCATGGGATCCTTTTGTTGTACTATGGCTTCCTGCTCTTTTTGCTTCAGCATAGAGATCCGCTCTATTGACTTTGCTGGTGGCATCAACAACCATTTCTTGCTGGACTGAGCTTGGGTGGTGATCATCTCCTTCACCGTGCAGACATGCATTAGTGCTGGTCGAGATGTACTGCATTTGTGCATGACCTCTGCAAATGATTTCATGCTTTCCATTATTTTCCATATCCTCCACTTTTCTGCCAAGGGCTGCAAGCCAAAGCTTGAGCTCTCTTATTTCTTGCTCCAGTAGTAAAATTTTCTCCTGTGGGTCTGAGATGATCCTCGTCTACACCTCTTTGCATAGGGGGTACGTTTCATTGGGCTGCATGGCTGAGTAGGGCTTGCTTACTGGGGTTGAAGCTGCAAATGTCTTCATCTTAGGAAACTCTGTAATGGCCTGTATAAATCTGAAAGACCGTCTGCTGAAACCAACCCCCAAGTTGGGCCAAGAATTCAGCCCAACCTGGGGTGGATAAAGCTACCTGCCTATGACCTGGAATGAACCTGGAGCGGCCTGCAAACTAAGCCTGGAGCAAAAAGCTGAGTGGAGGACGATCTAGAACTGTGGAGAAAGGGGCTGGCGGTGCCTAGAGCTGTTGCTGCTGGCAAAACGTGGACTTGTCCTTCTAGAATTAGTTATACCTAACTTGCATGGTGCTGCCCACACATGTGGCTGCACATGGTCCATATAGCATGGCAGGAGGGCTGGCATGTAGTCCCATATGGATGGCACATGGGGCTGGCATATGTGCAACAAAGTGGCTGCAACTACCGGGGGCTTAATATGCCCCCCAACCAGGCCGGTCTGCTTGGCTCAGGTCGGCCAGATCAGGGCCCCATTGGAACAGTTAAAAGGTGGATCTTGGCAAGATCTGGTCGGCCCCCACCCCCAGCTTCAGTCAGCTCCAACATACAGGGGGATCCTTTCTGTAGGCCTCATTTGACGCAATCCAGAAGAGCATCCAAGTAGCTCAACAGATCAGCAATAAGGCTGAGAAAGGCTGTGTATAGAGTTCCCTTTGGAGCCACTCGGTGGGAGGATAGCACCTGACACCAGTGGAGCAGCATCTTGCTGTCCACATGGTGGGGTTGCAAGATCAGCAATAAGGCTGAGGAAGGCTGTGTATAGAGCTCCCTTTTGGAGCCACTCGGTGGGAGGATAGCACCTGACACCAGTGGAGCAGCATCTCGCTGTCCACATGGTGGGGTTGTAAGACACATTTTGTACTTCAGTTTGTGTCCTATTTTGGACCTGATTTATTGTATGTTTTTTGCTGTCTATCTCATTCTATCTTTCCATGGTTGTTCATAAGTGTGCACATGTAGAGTAGGATCTAAGTCTTCGTGTCTTCTGCTCAGTTAAGGCTTGGTTAAAAAGCCAATCCCGTTCATTTATCTAGCATGCTATTAGAGCTAGGTTTGGTACAGATCTAGACTTCAATATGCTATTAGGGCTAAGGTATCGACCCTAGTGGCCTTTGCATGAGGATCAAAAACTTGGCTTGAGAGGAAGGTGGCTTCAATTTACCAAAGGATCCAAACGTCTACTTTGTCATCTGAAGGACAAGAACCTTTGCAAGAAGGAAGGTCACTATGATGCATACATGGTGGCCAACAGTTGTCCAGGAAGGTTGCGATGTGTTTTACTTTCAGTTAGTCTTTCAGCTTCTTCAGCTTCATACTTCCCTTTGCCCAACTTCAAGGAGAAGGGCGAACCACATGGGACCAACTATCCTGTGTGGAAGGTGAAGATCATGAACCACTTGGTTCTGAGGAAGTAGATGGGCACAAGAGCGGATCTCAAGCCCCAAGATATAGTGGTTGTGAAGGTCGAGGAGTAGTCTGGGACATTATCATTCAATTGGTAGACATGGTAGTAGAAGCTCAGACCACCTTGAAAGATCTGTATGAGACAAATAAAACTATGGGATTCTTTCAATTCTGAATCAGTTGTATGAAGATAAAGGAAGGACATTTTTTGTTTAATTCCATGGACCTACACACCCATTCGACTCCTCCGAGTGGGAATCAAACCCCTCAGGGCAGCTTGGGGAGGCACACGTCTCAATCATCTCACCTAACCCATTTTGGGTAGGTAGGTAGATTTTTTGAGAAATCAGCTAAAAAATGTTAAATTAACTACGGATCAGTTGGTTACAGTTTGTCACAAGGTCGATACAAACCAGCTAGCCGCTTGTTACCTGTCAGAGAAACTAGGCATGCACCAACTACAACAATAAAACCATGCAAAATAAAATAGAAATCTTGCGTGTTACAGCCAACTTATCATAGCAAAAGACCTCCCCACGATCACACAACTTGAACTGAGATCACACCCTCTCCATGTGCACACAATAGTATAAATCACAAGCCTAGATTTGATAAATGCACAGCCTGGAGGAGGAGCTAGGCCCCAATCAGGCTGGTCCACTTGGCTTAGGTCAGCCAGAACAGCGCCATATTTTGCGAAATTACAAAACAAGGGGTTTCCCAGGTTTGGCCATTTGGTCCCACCCCCACCTAACTCTTGTCAGCCCAAAAAAGGCTCAGCAGCAAACCCCTGACTCAGCCAACATACAAGGGGGTCCTCTCTATAAAAGGAGCCCCTATGCCTCATTTCAGGCAATCCAGAAAAGCATTCAAGTAGCTCAGCGGATCAGCTATAAGGCTGAGAAAGGTTGAGTACTAGATCTCCTTTCCAAAGACACAAAACCCTGGGGCGCCAACTTCCTTTAGTAAGAAAACCCATCAAAATCTTGAGTATGAGATGAATTTAACAATATGCCATGAGTAGAAATTATTCAAATTAACATGGCTGTGTTCTACACTAAAAGAGCTTCAAATATGTTTTTACACCTTGAAATTTGGGTAACAAATGAAAAGGTTACATTAATTTGAAAGTAGATGGGTGTTCATATTTTAGTGTATTTTTTGTTTTACTCCCCCTCATCCAAAAGACCCCCCCTCCTTGGGTCTCACATATTATGAAAAATATGTACAAATCTTGAAATCTTGCATATTTTTGAAGGTATATATTTTGAGGGTGGGGGGACATGAAACTTTCATATTTTTCCCTTGCATATTTGAATTTTTAAAATCCATGCATATTATATATGGACCTTGTTCGCCCATACCCTAGATTTTGGACAAGGGTAGTAACATATTACATATTGAGTTGGCGCCCCAGGTCTCAAATACTTCTATGGGATTAGAGTGCAAGGAATCCAACACTGGTGATCTTTTAGTGAGGATGAATTCCTTTGCTTGAGAAGAATCTGACTTCAATTCAGCCAGGGGATCCAAAGGTCCATGCCTGCATGTGAAGGGGGAGAACTTTTGCAGTGACTTTGATTTAAACAGATGTGCCAATTGTCAAGTAAGGTTGTAAGGTTTTCAATTCGTCCATGTAGTTTCTTTAGATTTGATGGCTTCGCACATGCCGACTTCAGGGAGAATGGAAAACTGGACCAGGATCAGTATCTAACCTGGAAGAGCCACCTAGTGGCAAGGAAGTTATGGAAGGTGACCACACCAATGGAGCAGAAGCCCTAAGATAGGGTAGATTCCATAAAGAATAATAACACTTGCAATTCGCAATAAAGCTGAAAGACTGCCTTCGTATCCTCTTGGATGGCACCTTGAACTAGGAAGAAGTGCTCCCAAAATTGGATCATAAAATGGATAGTGAATGAGCCCTGAAGGGCTGCCTTTTATAGGCACCAAGGGATCCCCAAAAATAACCAACTAAACTGCCCTAGTCCACCGACCCAGCAGTCTGTACCAGACTGATCAGATCTGGTCCGATCAGATCTTCCCTAGCTTTCTCCGGGATCTGCTTAATCTTGGAGTGCCACAACTCCTTCCTGACCTTGTTACATGCACCTTCTGCTCTGATTTCCTTACTCCATCTGCTACTGCATACTGGCATGCAGATGATGGAGCCGTTCCAGCCCTTGTACCCTTCTGTACGAATAACCTGCCTTCTCCAAAAGATGACACATGCCATTGCGGGTGCCCTGAATTTGTTCTAGGTGCCCTAGAGTGCTGCACAATTTGCAGACTCGGCCTGAACACTCGAACCTGATCCTGGGGCTCTTCAAAAGCGTCTAATTGCTGCACATCTATCAGGTACTGGTTTAACTCCTCCTTGAGCTCTGACCAGATACTTTTGTCTAAGCAAATCGATGTTTTACATCTGTACTTCCTGCCCACATGGCAGCCTATGTGCAGCCCATGTGGCAGCCCTGTTTTCCTTGTGTGCTTGCTGCCCACATGGCAGCCCAAGTGCTGTCCATTGCAATCTCCATCAGACCAGCCCATGTGGCAGGCTGAAACTCTGCCCACATGTCATCTAACACATACAGGTCCACCTTCCCCCATGCATTCTAATACGGGGGCTCACAGATGGGAAGGTGAACATCTGTACTGCAATACCCCCTCTCACTAACTCACTGTGGGCCAATCCGACACGTCAATGCAAATACTCCATCAGCTCCCATAAAGAAGTCTTCTAGAACAACTCAGAGCCATTGTCGTCCTTTGGTCTTTCAACTAGTGGTGCTTGCTCCTCTAGTCCAATCCTCCACAATAGAACCATCCTATTACACAAATCCAACGTAGGTGGCACCACATGGCACCACCACCTTCAGTTACGACCCCACTAGTGATCCTGAGCAACTCTGGTGCAAACATCCTCCAGCTGTCCCCCTCACAATGAGTGAACGGCGTGGAGTCTTTCAAGCAACATACTCTTTTCAGCCTGTCCTTACTTTGGCAAGGTCCACATCAAATAACCAACTGAAGATGAGAACCCATGTGGTTGATCCACACAGATCTCCCAGAATACCTAGACCATGAGCTCCCAATGCGTTCTCAAGCAAGTACTCATCTGGCACATTCTCTCTTGTTATAGATGTCCCTATCTCCACCACTAAGGCTTCAACAAGTCCACCAATTCCACCTTCTAGCATCTTGCTTCCGGCTTTGAAGAAGTACAAACACTTCCCCCTCTGCCTCCCACAAAGGCATAAACCTCCCACTCTCATTGCCTAAGAAACCTATAGACCAGAATATTCGCACAGCATGCTATTAAGGTTGAAATCAATAGTCAAATAATGCACATCCAGAAAGTCCTTGTACCTATCTGCTTGCTCTGAAAGCAAACCATGCACCTTATGGAGGCATACTCAACTTCCCTGCATAGTCCTGAGATGTCCCTTCAGTATCACGGCTTCCATCTTGTTCCCAAATTCATAGGTCCTTCCAAGAAGTCCTCCCTCATGTTAGTAATACCAGCCAAGTACCTAGAGCAATCTAAGCACTCATTGCTGTCCTTCACCTTCACAAAGATTTTTGAACCCTCTCGAGACCGATTCTCAATGTCAAACATCCTTATTGCAACACCTACGTCTCCATACCTTACCTCAGTGACATTGGAGATGTCACCAAGAAAAGCTCTTCGGAGACTATCACATTGCTGAATTCTTTGACTCCTTAGATTCTGAATTGGACTTTTTCTCCTTGTGATCTACCTTCTTCTTCCTGTAGTCATTCACAGAGTGCCTTGGTAGATCATAGTAGAAGCACTTCTTTTGGTGCTTTCTCTTCTTCTTATTCTAACCATCTGAAGTGTCTCCATCATCCTCAGATTTTTCCTTCTGCTTCTGTCTAGAGCTTCCTCCTCCAAAAGCAAATGTACTAGTTCCTCGAAAGGCCCCAACTGCTGCCCTGCAATCATTGTTGTGACAAAGCTCTTGTAGCTCCTGGGAATCATGCCAAGAGAAAGCCTAGCCATCTTTGTCGAAGCCATTGCTTGACCTACTGCTGAGAGTTTTTCCTTGACCACCTTCATCTTGGTGATGTGGTCCTGAACTACATCCCTCTCTTCCGTAGTCATGTTGTACAGCTCGATCTCGAGGTCTAGAATCCTTGCGTTTGTTATTCACCTCATACACATTCTTCAATATGGTCCATGTGGCAAGGGAAGTGTCCGCCAACTGAATGTGCAGGACCACCAAATCTGCAGTGGTGTGTATAATGATGGCCAGCGCCTCCAAACATGCGTCACCTAATCCTTCACTGCTGTAGGGTCTGCCGGTACTGTAACCGCCACCGCAGTTGCAGTGGCTAGTGTCATGGTCTCGTGTTGTGTTAGCTCCACTCCCATCGTAATTTGCCAGGGAGATCTCACCTCCAAGTGGCTCTGGACTTCATCTTCCACAAAGGGTAATTTGTCCAATCACCATTTTCCCAAATTTTGAAATTGGATCTCTTACAGCCATAATTATGAAATGAAAAGAGATAGAGTAGAAATGTCATACATCTGTCTGAATCCGAGTCACCCTCCTTCTCGCAAAGGCACTTGCCCTTCAGACGTAGAAGCTAAATCCCAAGCTTGAATCAAGGTCCTCCTTCCCAAGCTCTGATACCATGTTAGAGAACACAATACAGGGTATGGACAGCCGAAGCTAACATCAGAGTAGAGTTATGGAGCCCAAGAACTCACATAGTGGTATATTCAAATCTCAAACTTCTTTCCTTAATGTGTCTGTGATAGATGTGCAGTAGGTAAATGGACAATGCACAATAGAGAGATGTAGAACTAGCAAAATACAATACAAAATCTATGTTCAGTGTGCCACCCTTTATCAGCGGAGTGCTGACTAGATGTGGACTATTTAACACACAAAAGGGCTGTTCTGCTACCTCTGTGGCACTTCCAAAACACTTGGCCTATGTGCTCTCCTAGAGCTTGAGTTGTCCTTGTAAGCGTGTCCCGCAATCACACCTTCTGATTGATCCTTCTGGACAGTGTCTTGGAAGGCAATGCTTGCTATGGAACATTCACTCCTTGCTGCCCTGAATGCAGACCTATCTAAGGCACAAGCTTCCTCCGTGACAGCCAATGGTGAAGACCTGTGAGCTCCTTGTTCCCTGCAGACAACCAGTTCCCTTGCTACCTTTGTATTCTCTTGGATGGCACCTTAAACCAGGCTGAAGTGCTCCCAAATGGGCACCAATTGGATATTGAATGAGCTCTGAAGGGCTCACATGTGCCATCACGGGTGTCCCTGAACTTGTTCCAGGTGCTCCAGAGTGCTTCACAATCTGCAGACTCAGCCTGCTCTGAACCGGAACACTCCGACCTGATCCTGGGGCTTCTCTTGCTGCACATCTGTCAGGTCTGATCTGACTCCTTGAGCTCTGACCAGTTCCTTTTGTCTGAGCAAATCTATCAGGTACATGCTGTACTTACTGCCCACATGGCAGCCTACGTGCTGCCCATGTGGCAACCCTGTTTTCCTATCTGAGCCCATGTGGCAGGCTGAAACTCTGCCCACATGTCATCTAAAACATACAGGTCCACCTCCCCCATGCACTCCTCATTTGGGGGCTCAGAGACGGGGAGATGACCATCTATAGGCCCAACATCTGGTGCAGTTCAAGGAATAGAATTTGACCTCCTTTTCTCCCTCCAAGCGGTTCAACAGTTCAAGGATTCACATCCATAGTTTGCTCCCTCGAATTCAGTTTCTGGTGCATTTACTTGATGCTAAATGAAAGCTATAAATTTTTTCTCCTTAATTTGGCATGTCACGCTGGAGGAAAACAGGTCCCCCTATGCAGGTGCAGGATTTTTTGTGGGTTTTTTTCGTTGAGCTATAGTGCGGATTCAAATTGACCTTCATCTCCCACGTCACTACCAGGGTTATGAGAGGTTGCGGATTGAGTGTTTTCTCTCCCTCTGTTGTATTGGCTTTTTGGGGGGGTTTTGTGGAGGCTTGGGATGGAGATCACTCTTGTGCTTCTATTATATAAGTCTGGACGTCTGAGAAAGAAGAGTCAAAACCAGAGTTGGCTAATTTGGTTAACAGTTGTTCTTAATAGTAACTCCAAGCATCCGTGTGTAGACTGTGGAGTCAATATGTTTGTGTTACACATTGAAATACGGGTCAGCAGCAATGAGGAGGCCAAGCAGACAGAGGGGGATTTATCAGCGCAGAAGACATTCGACACCTGCTGCATAATGGTTGTAAGGTTTGGTGTCACGACTTCCAGGAGGATGTGGTCTGACATGGTCAATCAAGGAGGCTACTCCATGGAGACCCAATTGAATTATGCTGGAGATTTGTGAGGTAGAGGAAGTCAAGGACTTCATGTCAGAGACTCCAAAGCCAAAGGGAAAAAAGAGTATGTAGGTTACCTTGGAGTGGAGCTCATTGGAAGCTGTGATCCAAAGCAACGGATTGAGTTTGACTCCTGGAAGAGGGAATCCATGTAGAGAAGCCACAGATATCTCTGTAGGGGAGACTATGGAAGAGTTATGGTTGGGGCCGGATGATGGATGGGTTGAAAGAGCACACAGTGCTTTGTGCTTGACAAGATCTAAGCAGCTTCTAGTTCATGACGGGGACTGCTGGATCATCATCTATAAGTTGGAGGATGTCGTAATCATCTATGGAATGCACAACATGGTGACTCAATGGATCGACCTGTTCATGGTACCTGGGCAGTTATGGATTCTGGCAACTTTGTTTGGCAGTGCAGCATCTCGTGTTGGATCAAAAAGTTCCAGGATTATGCTTGTTGTACTTGAATGATCTGGAGGAATGGGATTCCGGCCTATTCCTGAGAACTGCCTCATTAGTATCGGAGAGAGATGAGAAGGCTGCCATTTGGGCAGCACACTTACTGCCACATAAGCGTATCAGTCCATGTGAGAATGACATGGTGCAACCTCTGCATAGCAGCCACTGGCAATATAGGCCCATCTGGAAGGTATCAAAGCAAAATTTCACTCCTAAGATTGGGAAATGCCCCGCTCTCTAACCTACCTGATACTAACCCCACACATTTGCGCATGGAAGAGATGGAGCACAGCCTCACATGATCTAATAGTGTGGTGTCCCCATCCTGTCACATCACTAGATGGTGTGAATAGGCACGACCTAACTCATGTCCCTTCATGTGCTTGGCCTGTCCTAAACCGACGGGATACACCTTTTCAATGAAAGGAGGACACCCCTACGTGAAGAGAGAGATCTCTTCAACCAATGGACAAATCCCAACATGCAATGACACACAACATGAAGGGACATGACCTTTCAGCCCCTCACCCAAGGGACACCCCCTTCATCTTACTGACGCTCCCCATGTGAAGGGACACACCAAGGGTCACCTATTCGCTAAGTTGTTCAAAAGGACAGCCACTCCTTCATGAAGATACACCTCCTGAAGCAGCACACCCCCTTGAATTGAAACACCCTGCACCGTGTATGGAAGTTTGCCGACTTGCAACCTTTCATCTCCCTTCATGTGCTTGGCCTGTCCTAAACCGACGGGATACACCTTTTCAATGAAAGGAGGACACCCCTACGTGAAGAGAGAGATCTCTTCAACCAATGGACAAATCCCAACATGCAATGACACACAACATGAAGGGACATGACCTTTCAGCCCCTCACCCAAGGGACACCCCCTTCATCTTACTGACGCTCCCCATGTGAAGGGACACACCAAGGGTCACACCTATTCGCTAAGTTATTCAAAAGGACAGCCTATCCTTCATGAAGATACACCTCTTGAAGGAGCACACCCCCTTGAATTGAAACACCCTGCACCATGTATGGAAGTTTGCCGACTTGCAACCTTTCACGTAAAGTACACCCTTTCGCAAAGGGTTACACCCTTTGGTAATAGGTCACATCCTTTCATAACCTGAAGGGTGGCAGCATGCCCTCTACATGGACAGTCCCTATTTTGGCCCAAAGTCAGGCCGTACAGCCCCTGGGCGGCGAGAGTTTAATTATTAGTAGTGATATGCACATCAAGCACAAAGGATTAATGGCCTATCCTTTCAAGCAATACGTCATGATATGTTTAAATCCTAAAAGTGGCACCCTGCTGAAACAATAATATATTTCAGTTACTTTTACGGAAGGGTTTGTTTTATGAATAATTATCATCAACTCCAAATCTTGTTGATCTTCCTGGTTCTGATTTTTCGACATGCTCTCGTAGGCAGTCTGAGGTTTCCTCTAATTAGTCTCTTGTCAGTTTGTGAATTTCAGTGGGGAAAGTTTTCATTGTCATTTGATATAAAATTCGGTTGAGTTATTTACTTACTCCATGACATACAAGAATTTATTTTCTGATATTCCATGTTCTCCTTGTTACAGAATTTGCCTACAGTATGAGAGTCACTGAAAAATGTGATATCTATAGCTTTGGAGTCGTGTTGTTGGAGCTCCTTACAGGAAGGATGCCAGTGCAGCCTCTGGATGAAGGAGGAGACCTTGTCACTTACGTTAAGCAATCTATAAGATTGGAGCATGATGTGATTCAGATATTTGATACTCGATTGGATCTACACAATAAGCCTGTTGTTGATGAGATGATATCAGTTCTGAATATTGCTTTGCTTTGCACCAAATATTCACCATTCCAAAGACCGTCTATGAGGGATGTCGTGAGCATGCTTGTTGAGGTAAGGCAAAAGCCAGAACCACAGAAGGTATTGAACTGCATATTAGAAAGCCGATCAAGCTCTTCTGAATCAGAAGGTTCAGATGATGTGGACTTTCTAGAATGAAAGTCATCAACCACACCTGAGCCATACACATGAGATGCTCATCCCATTTTCTAGTCAACAACATTACCACTTCCAGTAAATGATTGCACATGTTGGTTTGTACCAGCAGTACGTGAATGAGAATCCCTCTTACCAGCAGTGTACCTGAACGAGAATTCCCCATACTCGTTGGCGTACACTGTTTGTGAGAATGGTGGAAGTGCAAACATGTAACAAACTGATGATCGACAGCAACAATTTACTATCTCACAGGTACAGGTGCATTACCATGCACAACAATGGAAAGGTAGATATCATTTATAAATGTGTGAGCAGAATGCCCACAGACAACAAAACCTCATTCTTGGTGTTACTCAAAAGCACCTCTGGCGTAAGGTGTTCAGATACATGCATGAGAGACCAAGTTTACAAATATAAACCACACAAGATTGTGTGAGATCCATTTGTGCGGATTGAATTGATTGCTTTACTTCAAATTGACTAAAAGATTAAAAGACAGCGATTGATTGTTCTCATTTGCTTGCAAATAAATCATTTATAGTTCCAATTGCCAATGCAGCATGTTAAATGGCACTCCAAACCAATGGCAATTCCTCGCTGGTATGCCAAGTGTGCAGACGCATGTTAGATACCTCTGGTGGGGTGAGAAGCCATTCGTCCCAATGATATGTTGGAGCACACTGTAAAGCATTCTTCCGCTGATTCTAGCACTGTAGACGCTCAGTAATCAAACAAGATGTCAATTGGAAAAATTGGTTCAAAATAGTACATTTCTACGAACAAGCAATTCAATATTCTATCTAACTTTAATACATTACGCCTTTCTGTATAGTTATCATTTCTAATTTATTTTACTTTATGCATTATGTCTTGCTGCTATATAACACGATGCCTAACACTCACGTGCACCAAGCTATAATTCTGCACGCTTATTTTGGAGTCGCAACTTTTAAATAATCATAGCAATTGCAAAAATAGAAATAAAAACTTTTATACCTGCAGGCTGTAAGGCCCGTGATCATCACAGTGAATGGTTCTTCAATGCCTTTTCCCTACTTGGTAGTCTCAAACAAGGTGGTTGTACCTGCATCTGTAAGTGCTTACCACTATCAATGCTCGAGAACCCAGGACCTGCAACTACAAGAATCCTCACAGAATATACATTTGTAATGCCACGGTGTTGGCACAAGTAAAAATTATTTCACTATGAGAGGAGCAATCCATAAGATAACGTGATTGCGATTTCTCGGCTGCCTCCAAAGATCTCTTTATCTCTATACGAGTAGCATGACCCGTTGCAAACCTGCTCCGCTGGGTCTCAATGTGGGATGTTAAAATGCCTTTGATTTCAAGACTCCCTTCAGCAAGTGTGCATGTGTGCATGTATGTGTGCGCACCCACAAAGAATGGGAGACAAAAATATGTATATAAGCTCCATGGTATTCATATATCAAAACTATAGGTACCTAATTATATTTTCTAAGAATTTCAAATTTCTATAATGCTCCAAAAAATCTTTTAAAAACTCGTTTGTCTCCTAAAAATCCTCGATACTCTTCTTTTTTTGAGACATGGAACTCCCCTTTCCATAGGTTCAAAATGGAAACTACTGAATGGTTTTCAATCTAAGCAACGAATTGCTATCCTTCAAACATCCTCATCTAATGAATGGCAATTTTATTAGTGTGAGAATATGCCCTTGCACATCCATGTGGCATATGAGGTTGCCCGACTTCTTGCGCACTGGGAAATCTCATCCCCTCATGATCGATGCTTTGCTAGATGCGTGTGAATTTGAGTCTCTGTGGCACCTTTGAGTTCACCTTCAATTCGATTTAGTGATTATCCTCTTCTGCTCTGGAGTTCTGTTCATCTCCCTTACGATTAATGTTTTGCTAAAGGCGTGTCAACTCGAGTTGTTGATTGTGGTAGCTTTCGATTCACCTTCAATTTGATTTAGTAGACACCTTGAAAGACAAAAGTGACCAACTGCTGCCACAATCATCGCTTCCCATGAGGATCTGTTGCCTCTATTCTGACACTCACCCTTTACCTTCATAAGAGAAGGAGGGGTGCCTTGGAGTGCAATCTCACAAATAAGGAATATAGAGATAGAGATATAGAGAAGAGTTGATTATATATGAGTAGGTGTTGCCCATTATCTTTATAAGAGAGGTTGCAAGGAGGCATGCCACATGGTATTGCCTTTTCAGTGCCAGATAGAGATATAGAGAAGAGATGATCATATATTGGTAGGTTAGTGTTTCTATCCTTCAGGTATGGACTATTATGCTAAAGGGTAGACACACTTTCTACTCGCATCAAAATGCTATGGAGCAAAAGAGACGACAACATGGATCACAAACCAGTAAGGTTTGCTCTCCAATGAATGAACGAAATGAATATTCATCTTGTGCTTGCCCTTTCCACTATGATCCAACAAAGTGAGTTCAAAGAGAGCCAACACATCCATCCCTTAATGAGGGGTACCACATCCCACCACCCTCTGAGAGCTAGATGTACCACCTCAAATCTCTCTCTCTCTCTCTCTCTCTCTCTCTTTGGCCTTCACGAACAAATAAAAATTAAAACACACACACACACACACATACATACATACATACATACATACATACATACATACATACATACATACATATATATATATATATATATATATATATATACACACACACACATACTTACATATACATTCATACACACACACACACACGCACACAAACACACATTCATACATACACACACACACACACACACACACACACACACACACACACACACACACATACATATGTATGTATGTATGCATGCATGTATTTATGTATGTATAATAAAATCTCTCTCTCTCTCTCTCTCTCTCTCTCTCTCTCTCTCTCTCTCTTCATGTGTTAATCTGCCACATGTCATGCCTGGCTGCGTAAGCTCTATTTTTCGAATTTTGCCATCAATTTCAAGGGTCATGAATCATGTTTCAACAATGAAAAACTATAAACACTACATAATAAACAAGCTATACTAGTGGTTGATATTGGGTGGGTGCTTGGATCATTGTCTCCATGAATCACCAATGACCAGCTCTACAAACTCTAAGTTACTTTCACATGTAGTTGTCCAAGTACATCTTTCTTCGATGGTGGGAATTACCTGCCAACAATCATCTCTACTATTACATTACAAAAATTCTATAGTACATCCCATGTTTCATGGTTTAATAGTTCCTTAAGTCTCTTTGGATAAAGCTTGTGACCCTTGCTCTGCTGCAAACTTGAAAGAGGCTTGACCATAGGTGTGGACATCAGAAGAGACGACCATTGATGCATCTTGGTGTCAAATAAGTCAAGGAGATGGATATATTCTAGAAGTTTGGTCTCACTCTAGTGAAGGCTTATCCTGCCACTATTACCCCTAAACTTCTATCCCACATTTTCCACATTGTAAAAAGCTATGGAATGCTATGTTAGGCAAGGCACATTTAAGATATCCTCTTGTCACATTTACGCTCCTCTTGCCACATGAAATCTCACTTTCTTGCCCACAATCTAGTGTAAATACTTGTATCTATGCCATGCATAAAGAGATACAAAAAGACAACTCATACCCTCAATTTGATCATCATTGTAAGAAACAAGGAGAATGCAAGGAAAGCAATCAAGGTGAGTTACCTCACACAATTTGAGACAACAAATTGGCTTGGAACTACACAAATTCCATACACCTTTGAGACAACAAATTGACTTAGAACTACACTACCTTTGAAGAAAGCTAGAAGATGATTTTGAGGGGTCCAACTCATCAAGACAACTTGAATTGTCCACAATGATGTGTGATTAATGTTGTGGTGGAGACAAAATGCAGTACTATTGTATATAGTGCTGGCCTTGGGATGTTATGAGTTTGTGAGCAAGTAGCAAGAGGACAATAGCCTCAAGTCACCGAGCAACTTGTCCTCTGTATCAAATGGTGGCTTACACATACTCTCGAATGCAAATGTACCCAAAAGGTATAGTAAGCACCAGATCTTGATGACCCCCACTCACAATGCGCCAATATTCACTACACTTACTACAACTATGTCTACTTGGAGCCCAAACTTTTAGATTCATCACTCTTCCATATGAAAATAATTCTCTCATCCTTCCTTGAATCTTTAAAATCTAGCAACAAAATTTTGACTTCCCTAGGAACCCCTATTCTAAATCAAAAGATGTTGGGTTAGGGAGGTACAGGTAATGTTTTCATCAATCACAATAATGACCACCCTAATAAAAGTATGGAGTTTGATAGGTTGAAAAGAAAAATGGTTGAAATTTGGCAAGCATGAGACCATCTCTCATCAACCACAATCTCAAGGGCCCATAGAGCCTCTATTAAGGGGATGTCACATAACAAAGTTTTTCTCCTTTGACACATGTTATGAAAAGGATCCCCTTCAATAACCTTAGTAAAAATTAGAAAAATTTCAAAAAATGCATTCCTCATTACATTATGACTTGTTTCAAATGCGAGGAGCAAATGCCTTCTATAATGTCTAGGGTGTTCCAAGTGAAGAAAAAACACTTCTATAATTTGCATCTTGCCTGCTTGCCTTTACTGAATGCATTGGTTTTGAGAGTGTTCCTTGTATAAGTTAACATCTTATTTGCCGAAATACTGAAAGTCAGAGTGTTTGATTCAAATTCAAAAGCCAATGGTGCAACTCTTGGCACATGAGGGCAGGTATGGTGCAACTCTTGGCATAATGGAGTCGTTGTCGGGGTAGCAAAGTCCAAAAAATCAATGCATTTCAAGAAATTGTAATAATAATATAAGTATGCTCTCACACCTTACCAAGTAAGAATTTGCATTGCACATAACCTCCCCATCCAATCTCACCCTCTCCATATGATAGGGCCTCTCTCTCTTGCCCCCCCCCCCCGGTCCCCCTCTCTATCTGTGTGTGTGTGTGTGTGGCACTTTTATATTAGAATCACAAGCCTCCAGATGCACATGTAAATAAGTCCTCTTTGAAATGCATTCTCCATCATCATTCTATGCAAAAGGAACAAGACAAATCGTTCCTCCCACATTGTGTATAATGATCATACCTCAAGACTGCCAGAAGCAATAGGGAAAAGCTTCTTATATTTGATATGTAGCTAAATTGCCACCTTGTGGGATCAAACCCACATGTAGATCATACCTCTGAAACACTGCAGGTAATTAAAAAGTGCCACGTAGTTGGCATGAAGTCATTCAAAAAATATATCCACACACATTTTTCACAATAGCATCAGGTCAACCGCTATTCATAAGA
Organism: Dipteris shenzhenensis; assembly: GCF_047967505.1. Classification (NCBI taxonomy): domain Eukaryota; kingdom Viridiplantae; phylum Streptophyta; class Polypodiopsida; order Gleicheniales; family Dipteridaceae; genus Dipteris; species Dipteris shenzhenensis. Next base: position 40,103,036 of record NC_141623.1, on the reverse strand, counting down.
AAAAGGTCACAAATTTAGGCTCATACAATCAATCTTGTATTGTTATGTCACATAGCAGCTTATGCATATGAGTATAAAGTAATTGTGTGTAGCTATGGCATGCAGTAGCTTGAGCATAAAACTGAAAGAAATGATGTCATCCTATTTAGACTTTTTTTCGCCACCACTAGTGAGTGCTTTTGGTTATCTAAGGTGACCAAGCCTAATGCAAGTATGCGAGCATCTATAACTTGAGACTAATCTAGTTTGATGTAGATTAGCATCCCAGGTAGTAGTCTGGAAAATGAAGAACCCATGGAAGATGCAAGCATAGAACTTACCAGATCATTGCTATGCAACCACGACTAGCATATTGGCATCTGTCAAGATCAGTGATTGAGTAAAATGGAGCTTCGATTTGTTCTAGAAAGGCCAATAATCCTCAAAATAAAATTCAAGGACTCGTGCGTTAAAACAGAATGGTCCAACCACAAGATAAGTGGAAAAAATACCTTCATAGAGAATTGTTTGGCTCGTCCTTGTGGTGTTCAGCTTTCTCAGGGCCCAACGATACACATTGTCCACTTATATGTTAAGCATAAGGTTCAAGACCAGCCATCAACCCAGATATCCATCTTTTGTGCCTCACTTGATTTTGTATGTCGCGGATCTATGGTATTTTGGCACCTAGAGCGTAATTTGGAAGCCAGTGAACGGACGGTTTATAAAACAAGCGGTGGCTGACTCTGACGATCCTCCTCAATTCCCAACACCACGTACTGTGTAAAGCTTACTTAGAAATACATGCGAGTGAGGATGACTTGTTTCTGGTTGTAGCTAATGTAGATGCGTCTACAATCACCTTTCTCAAGCATCATAGATGAAGCATCAACCTTCGACCAGAGTCCTATAGTTGCGAATTTGGATTGACTGAGTGCCTTCCATCCCTATAGTTGCAAATTAGGACTGACTGGGTGCCCAAGCATAGCCGCTGGATTTGAGATCATCGACCTTTATCGCTGTGGTTTTCATGGAGTTATCAGAGTCCAAAGCCGCACATAGAACATATTCCAGAATAGTGGCCTCATATCGGTCGAACTGTGTGCAGGCAATCTAGTTACATGAAAACGATCCTTAGAGGGGTAGTAGAGGATCATTATAGGAAAATATGTCGCCCATCACTACAATCAGTTCATAGCTTCGCTGTGCTAGATAATCTTTGGGTGTTATGGAGTTTAGACTAGCATAAAGACAATGCAAACGATCCTCAGGTATATGTCTTGCTGTAGCTCACATTGTGGTTCTCACCATGGCTCAATATATCACGTTAGATGGAGGAACTAATGATAGGTGACTAATTTTTAGTTTTTCATCAAGGCCTGGCCGACTTGGTTGTTACGTGAGATCAAAACAATTCGACCATCTTGGCAATTTGCATGACTAGTGGATGAATTGACTAAGTCAAATTTTAATGAAATCTACTATTGTTCAATTTCGTATGTGGCATACAGCCTTAGTAATATCAAGGATCCCCTTTGTTTTGAAACCTTTGTTAAGGTTAAGCACCACCATGTAAAAAGCCACTATCAAAACTCTTGCCTACCTAGTTTATCAGGCGGATGGTATAGATAAGCGTGTGCCATAGGGGTAAAGTTAGTCTCATGGCAATCCAATATGATCATTGGAGTTACCTGGTGAGTCAAGCTGGCTTTGTCAAGGTACATTGGCCTTTGATTAAAGTTATTTTGCATACAATGATACTATGATTGTACCCATTTCCATTACTTAAGCAAGCCAAGTTTCTTACCATGTCATCTCATGGGCCATGATACTTGTTTCATCCTTTTTGACTTCTCGCCTCAGCACGTTGGTGGTATGAATTTCACTAAGTAGCACACATACCTCCTTAATACGGGGTCAATGTACTTATTAGTACTATGGAAATGTAATTTATTACATCGTGACTAGTAAGGTTATCATATTGGATAAGTATATCCTTTGAATGCTAGGGGTGACATTTTGTTATGGTAGAGCAAGGGTAGAGCTAGGCACTAGCTTATTTGGACCAAATTGTCCACATCTCAAGCCATAAGATCATGGAATATTTATGTGTCATCACAAAATTGTGTGTGTGTGTGTGTTGTGTGTTTAGTTTAAAAAGTCCCATCAATATTTGAGCCATACAATTAATTCCATCAATTGGATAAAAAGTGTAAAAAGAGAAACATATAAGGAAAAAATATTTGAGACATCTAAGTTGAAAAATGCAACTAGAGTTTGCAAGAAATTCGATCAAAATTAAGAATTTTAAATAATATTGAGTTTGACAAGCATAATATTGAAAAAAGACATCGAATTCTCAGGCAATCCAGATTCCAAGGTTAGGGTCCACTTACGTGCCACCATCCAAACAAACTAGGTGTTAGAACATCATAGTTACGTTTGGGTAGATAGGTAATGCCTATTTCCCCCGGCTTGTTATCACTTTACCTAGGAATATAGACAACCACATGGATTCTTAGATAACTATCGAAGTTTATGTCACAAGTGGAGGAGTGAATGAGTGCACGGGTTAATAAGTGATTAGAGGAGTAATGGGATAATTAGTGGGCTTGGTAGTGGGATGGTTAAGAAGAAAGTATAAAGGGAAGATTTCACGAGGGTACATAAAAGAATAATTCATAGTTAGGAAAGTATTCATGTGTGCATGTGTGTGTGTGTGTGTGTGTTTGTGTGTAAAGAAACAAGTGTATGTGTGTGTGTGTGTGTGTGGCCCACCCCCAACCGAGAGGGTAAGACCATATGGTGGGGACTAAGCCCACCATGTGGAGCTTACTCCCCACCTACTGATTATAAGTGAATAAAAGTGGATCTATATGATAAGTATCAAAATGAAAAAATAATGGCAATAGTACATGCGTAAACCACTTCTGCAAAATAGATATAAAAGTTAGTAAACAATAAGGTGGATCATAGCATGGGATTATCCATGCGAAAGAATTATCCAATGGATGTGAATTAATTGTATGGCACTAGCATGACCAAAGGCTAGTTTGGAAATCAAAGTGTGTCTTTAGATTAAAAAGTCCCATCAAGAATTGAGCCATACAATTTCCATCAACTGGATAAAAAGTTAAAAAAGAGAAACACATAAGGAAAAAATGTTTTAGACATATAAGTTGAAAAATGCAACTAGAGTTTGCAAAAATTTTGATCAAAATTAAGAATTTTTAATAATATTGAGTTTGACAAACATAATATTAAAAAAAGATGTCGAATCTTCTGGTAGTCCAGATTTCGAGATCGGGGTCCACTTACCTGCTACCACCATCCAAACAAACTAGGTGTTAGAACATCATATTTATGTTTGGGTGGATAGGTAATGCCAGTTTTCCCTAGCTTGTTCTCGCTTTACCTAGGAATATAGACAGCCACATGGATTCTTAAATAATTAAAAAAACAATTTAGCCACAATCAAAGTTTAAGTCACAAGTGGACTAAGGAGTGAATGAGTGTATGCGTTAAGAAGGGATTAGAGGAGGAATGGGACGATTAGTGGGCTTGGTAGTGGGGTGGTTAAGAAGAAAGTGTAAAGGGAAGATTTCACGAGGGTACATAAAAGAATAATTCATAGTTAGGAAAGTATTCATGTATGTGTGTGTGTGTGTGTGTGTGTAAAGAAACAAGTGTCTATGTGTGTGAGATACATTTACTAATCACATTTTATGTATGTGTGTGTGTTATATTACTACCATGGATTATGTACAACACACCTTATGGATCCTCTTACGTGGAAGGGTGGCACATGGTCATGCCCTACCACCTCAACCCTAGGCCCTATGCACACCATATTTTATTATACTATTGCCACACATACAAGCACACACACATATTTATGCCTTTTTCATTGGTCAAATTTATCCATAACAGTTTCCCCCCCCCCAGGCAAGGAATGCACAACATTTCATGGCTGGGAAAAAAACACAACAAGGAAAAGCTTGAGATCCCTTTTATTGAACACCTTCCTCTCATGTGGTTTTTGGAAATGATCTTGGACCTCAACAGATCCAAGAGTCTGTGTCCCATTTACCGTTATACTTTCCTCAATCTAAAACAATCTGTGGTGTCATTGCCATCTCCTCATGCCCTGGATCAAATACAAACTAGTTACTACTCAAAAGGGCCACAAAACCTGGATGCTACATCAAAGCACACATGAGCAGGTCACTCCCCCCAGTTTGGGATGGAAGGACCTCCAAAACATACTCCCTCCCATGTGGAGGGAAATCTATCATTTGATAGAAAACACCATCCACTTTGACTCTTGCAAGAATAGTTCGGAGCTCCTTTCCAAATCAATCATGGGATCATACCTTGTGAAATCATCAAGAGATACCATCAATACCTTTTCAACATGCATCACATCCATCAACTTCTTGGCCTCAACGTCATCCTTACAGCTCAACACTTCATCTAACACCATGACTTTCTCATCACTAAGCTCAGCCCATAGTTGGTTGCATTGTTCTTCAATATCCATCAAAGCATCTTCTGAGCACATTTCAAACATCTCTACCATGCTATCACCACATATAATCACATCAGGTTCCAAGATACTCACAACATCAAGGGGAGAAGAAGGGGTGAGGATTTCACCGTTGTCGGCCCCTACTGTCAAGACTTCGAGCTCATTGATGCTTTCATCATCGAACAGTCCATCAAGACCCTCGAATTCTTTATTATAAGAAAAATCCAAAGGAGGAGAAAGAGAACCTGAAGGATTCAATGCAATGAGGTAGGGTATGTGAAGTCCATACGACTCATTATCATCTACGGATTCACTACAGCTTTCAGAGGGAATTGACTCAGTATCATTGCCACATTCAATCTCATCATTATCTGACCCCCCAGTAATTGATATGGAAGTCTCCATGAGATGCACTTGAGGAACATTTGGACACTCTGAGCGGTAGTGCCCCTTTTGATTACAACCGTGACAAACCAGCTGGGACTTATCATGTGGAGCAGGAGTAGCCTTACTTTTTAATTCCATCAATTCAATGCGGAGCTCATCAATAATCTTCACAATATCAAGAGTTGGAGGTACACCAATAGGGGTAGGGGATACATATTGCAGAGGAGGGGGAGAAGATGGGGGAGAAAGAGGTTTTGCTAAGATGGATCCACCATGAGACACCTTGATTGTCATTGCAAAAGGGAAAGGAGGAATGATGACTAAATCACTAGACATTCTATCAAACTTCACTACAATTGCCTTTGCATGCTCCATGGTCTTTGGGTCCTCCCACTTCAACTTGAGATGAAAGTCATCAGTTGAACTAGACACCATATGGCTCAACACATATTGAGTCATTTTGGCAACAAACCCCTCATTATCTGGATGCATAGCTACTAGGAAATCTCGATCCACATATCGACACGCTGCCTCTCCTTCTTCTTGCCTCAGCCTCGCTATCATCAGATGAACATTCTCGAGATCCTCTTCTTTGCCGAAATACTCGACCAATGCTACAGTCAAACGGGGCCAGCTTTCTTAAACTTCATCAGTCTACCTCTCGTACCACACCTTGGCAAAATCATCTAAGAATGTGGGAAGAACCAACAACCATCTATCTTCAGTAAGAAAGTTGAGAGAAACACAACAACGCTTAAGGCCACAAGATACTCACTTGGATTTTCTTCAACCCGTCCATAGAACACAGGAATGTTTGCCATGCTTGGAAAATGGAAAAGAGAGAGACAAAATGAGGCTTATCTATTGGCAAACAATGGAAAGGGGAAGCTTGAACTAAAAATCAGGTGAAGATACATACATAAAGCACACATAGGCAGGGGGTGACTCGTGTATTGTGAAATACTGTATGGGAAGAATCTTCAGCATAGAATAGCTCATAGACAATCTTGAAAGGACCAATCCTTATTGGTCGAGGCATGAAATTGCATCCATCTTTACAAGCGAGGGTTAGAGACATGGTGCTGCATGAGGTTGTTCATCAAGGCAAACAAGAATGCCATCACAAATGGCAACAGTTGGAGAGCTTGCACATCACCTTTAGCTTCTTCCAATTCTTGTAATTGCCATGCTATTTCTTCAAGGGGTGTGCGGTCTGGCATCCTTCTTTTGAGCAATGTCCTTGAGGACCTTTCTAATGATCTTCCGAAGTCAGTAAACTCGTATCAAATATGCCCAACACTTAGTTTCATGATGACCATAACCTTTGCATTCCTTACAAATGATCACCCTCCTTTGTGGCTTGCGGCTTTGTTGGGGTGGTGCTTCCACTCACATCATGCGTGATTGAAGTACAAGCTTCACGTGCCAAGAAATCAGCAACTAGATTTTGAGCTCAAGGGATACGCTGAGTTTTTACCTCTTCAAATTGGTTGCAAAGTTCCAATGCTTGTTGATGTCGTGGAACCAAGCCTTTGCTCCGCACCTTCCACCTTCCACTAACTTGTTCACACACTAGTTGAGAATCTCCTTGCACCTCAAGTTGCTTGACGTGATGTTCTTGTGCCTTTTGTAGCCCAAAAACGAGTGTCGAGTACTCAGCTTGGTTGCATGTACTTACAGGTGCAGACTTGCTATAACAATACTCCTCACCACCCGGTGAAGTGAGCTTCACACCCATGCCAGTAGCCTTGGTCGAAGGTTTGTAAGCTCCATCAAATTGAAGGATCCAAGATGTCATCACACCAAGACTAAAATCCGAACATCCCAAGTTTCTCGGTAGTCCAAGATAGGTAGAAGGAGAGGGTGGGGAGAATTCAATACTTGAGCACCAAATAAACTTACAATCCTTTGTTTATAGTTTATCTTTAGACAAAAAAGAATTACATTTTGAAGCTCAAAATGAGGCACAAAGGGTTGATAAGTTACAAAGGGATTCCTTGGTCGAAACATTACCAACCATAGCCGAGTCCTAGAAATGTTTGTAGTGAGATTGAGAATAAACCATTCAAGACGAGCTTATCCACAGGAATTAATAAGCAGATGCGCCAAATCTCCCCCCAAGCTTGGGGAGCATCCCACCCTTCGAAGAAGGACACCCTTTTAATTACCTCCGAAGCAGCAAGTAGCTCGATTACCACACAATGAGTAGAATTGAAATCAAAGTCCTTCCAGCGTATCACTAGTTCTTCACCTTGAATCATCCACGGTGTATCATCCCACCCGTCGTCTCCTTGAGCAATGCACTGTACAATCAGTTGTTGCAGATCAACATGAAGATCAAGAAAGAGATCTCGCCCATTGGTAGCCGTAAGGTGCGGAGGACTAGGCACCAAATCCTTAAACTCATCGAGAAGTGACATAAATATCCACCCTCCTCGTGTGGCATGTGTCCGTGAAGTGAACTTGGAAAAGTTTGGAATCAGCAATCTAGTAGGAGATGTGACTAGAGCACATGAAATGAAATACTTTTGCTTTTTACAGCAAGAGTAAACTCCCCATGGTTAGAGAGTTATAGTTCCCGAGATTTCAATATATAAGCCAAAATCATTACATTTTCATCACTTCCTACTTGTTGGCCCAATGATAAGTCTCCCTTTTGTGAAGGGGGAGGTCTTGGGTTTAAATCCCGCTCTTTAATAAAAAGAGAGGAGAGGAGAGGAGAAGGAGAAGAGAAAGAGAAAGAGAAAGAGAAGAAGAGAAGAGAGGGGGGTGCGGGATCTATTACAGTTTTGCAGAAACCCAGAAAACCTGTCCGCGACTAGAAGACGCAAGAGCCCAGAAAACCATCGCGATCTGTCCGCGATGCACATGGGTGTACACAATAGACACGCAAATGTGCACGCAGGAACTCAGAGGGAGCATGGATGTTTTGCAAAAGCAGGGAGGTTTTGCAGCCGTAGAGACAGGGAAGGCACACCGTTTGGAGATGCAAAAGTAGAGAACTGCACATGAAAGAGGCCACAGAGCCGTACCCAATCATAGGAGTAATAGATTTTACACCACTAGCCATGGAGATTTCGATCCCAGCAGCCACACCATTTCTATTAGCCGAAAAAGAAATCAAGACAAGAGGTTAGAGGATAGGTATGGCGACACTCGAGGGCCATAGAGGAATAGGAAGCGTGAGGGGAGAAGCATTAACCTGGGTGGGGAAAAGGGACTAAGAGGGGAGGGAACGAAGAGGGAGACTATGGCACAAGGGGAGAGAGAGAGGGCAAAGAAGAGCATGTACATGATGGAAAGAGGAATGTAGAGATGGAGACATCAAGGGAAGAGGGTCATGCTTTATTTGAAAGGAAGGATGCGGGAAATATCAAAGTACTAGTTGGTGGCTTTACAAGAATGAGCGTGTCTCATCAAGGAATAGCCCCCTCATTTTATAGCCAAGAGAGAGGGTCTCTCCCAATAAATGCATTTGTGTGGAAGAGTCTCCCATGTGGGCTAGGTGGTTACGCACTCTCAATTGTGTGCGATAACGCTTGGCCGCATTTTTTCACATATATCAACTCCCATATCCCAAGATACTCCCTTGGTCTCTTCCCAATTTTATAATACATTCAAACATCTAGGAGGACAAGTGGAGGGTTGGAACAAGGAATCTTGCCACCTCATCCTACTTTCCCCATTATTTAACTTGCACTCTTGGACCTTCTATACCTCCCCCACATGGGCCTATCCTATATGGAGGGAATAACCCAATATAATATCCATCTCCACCTATTTTATATTACTTCTCCCATGGACTTTGGGCCATATCTCACTAAATGTAGGCATGGGACCGCCTAGGTGGAGGGGTGGCACATGGGGGAGCCATGCCACCTTAACATTTTATAATATTACTACCATGGATTATGTACAACACACCTTATGGGTCCTCTTACATGGAAGGGTGGCACATGGTCATGCCTTGCCACCTCAACCCTGGGCCCTATGCACACCATATTTTATTATACTATTGCCACACATACAAGCACACACACATATTTATGCCTTTTTCATGGGTCGAATTTATCCATAACAGTGTGTATGTGTGCTCTCTCTCTCTCTCTCTCTCTTTCTCTCTACGAATCCATATGGTTGTATGTATTCCTAGGTAAAGTGATAACAAGCCAAGGGAAATAGGCATTACCTGTCTACCCAAACATAACTATGATGTTCTAACACCTAGTTTGTTTGGATGGTCGTAGGTAAGTGGCCCCTGACCTCAAAACCCAGATTGCATGAGGATTCAACATCTTTTTTCAATATTATGTGTGCCAAACTCAGTATTATTAAAAATTCTTAATTTTGGTGAAAATTTTTGCAAACTCTAGTTGTTGCATTTTTCAACTTAGATGTCTCAAACATTTTTTCCTTATATGTTTCCGTTTTTAACTTTTTATCCGATTGATGGAATTAATTATATGGCTCAGTTATTGATGGGACTTTTTAATCTAAACACGCACTTTGACTTCCCAACTAGCCTTAGTTTGGGCTAGTGCCATACAGTTAATTCATAGCCATTGGATAATTTTGTAGCATGGATAATACATAGTCATTTTGTGATCCACCTTATTTTTAACTAACTTTTATATCTATTTTTCAGAAGTGGTTTACGCATTTACTATTGGCATATTTTTTTCATTTTGACACTTATCATACAGATCCACTTTTATTCACTTATTATCAGTACGTGAGGAGTAAGTTCAACATGGTGGGCTTACTGCCCACCATGTGGTCTTACCCTCTAGGTTTTGGGTGGGACACACACACACACACACAAAATATTATAAATTATTATAATTGTATTGTACACACACATAGCCTACCAACTACACAATCATACACATCATTTCTCATGGCATTATTCCCCTTATGCCAAAACATCGCACATGATGTCGAGTTTCTGATGGGTTGGATTATTCCCCTTGTGCCAAAACATCACAGATGATGTCGCACATGATGTCGAGTTTCTTATGGGCTAGATTAATAAAACTCCCCTTCCTTTTTCATGTGATGGAATACCGCTTTATGGCTTGTGTATAAGTATTTCATGTGATTGTATTACACACTTCATTGCATTATTTTGACTGTGATATACGCAGATGATGTGGTATGTATTTGCTTGGATTTTATTCTTTACTTGGACACACACACACACACACACACACACATGACAGGGGTGGAAGGGGATAGGAGGTCACTATTGGATGGGTAAATTTTAATGTTGTGATTATAAATCTCATTTAAAGTTGTTATAAATCAAAATATGAATGAATGAAGTTGTAATTATAAATCTCATTTAAAGTTGTTATAAATGAAAATCTCATTTACATTTGTTATAAATGAAAATCTCATTTAAAGTTGTTATAAATGAATCCTATCTCAATTTTTGATTTTAGTTGGGATGAGTTATATAAGGTGGGTCAATTTCTTTATTCACATGTGCATTTGCTTGTGATTTCCATTTATTGGACTCGATATAGCCCATCTACTTTCTATAATGTGCCAATTGCGAGTTCAAGACACTATGGCATCAACTTCTATGGGTTTATTTGATGTGGGATGTAGTTATTATTGAAGCTAAAAGAGAAAAAGGGTGGTTAATTCCCTAAGAGTGATTGGTGAGATTAGTCAATGGGAGGAGGTATCTTTGATCAATGATGAGGGTGAGGACCTCATGAAGGGGTAAGATTGTTAATGATGTATGCGTGGTATTTACTAGGCTACATAGCTCACATGAGGGTCACAATTCCATGTAACATAAACTAGTACTTGAAGGTGCACTCTATTGAAATGGGTGTAGCATGCATAGATGCACAAGAAGACACTCATGCACATGCACATGGACACACCCAAATACCCATTCAATGAATCTTTTCAAAATTCAAACAAGGTGAATCCAAGTATTATTCTTTGTATTCATTATAGAGTAATGTACAGTCATTCATAAGCTCAAGTTCTCTATGTATCCATTATCTCCTGCTTGACTCCCTTGTCTCATTCTATGTTGCAAGAAAAAGTGCAACTCCTTGGTTCCATATATAATTTTGATGTAGCATACTTCTTGATCTCTTTGAAGTATGGTTTTCTTTTGTAAGTTTTGATATCTTCTCATACTTGGGAGTCTTACCCAATAGATATCTATGAAAGTATCTAACACCTCATGTAGTACAATTCTGTCGATGCCACCATAACTCGAATTGCTGAAATAAAATACATTTTCTTCATATTGGGACATCTCTATGACTTGAGTATTTTAAGATAACTGAGACCATTTCTCCACAAACTGTTCTATATGTTGATAAATAATAGGGTGCAAAGAGTCCCAACACACATCACCTTATTCTTAATGATAACATGAATTGAAATGAAACAAATACATCAAATTGCAAATGTGCACAACAACACAATGCATCCATAGACGTGCTTGATACATGCAAAAAATAGTGGGTGCATCTATAAGCGTTGATAAAGTTAATGAAATTATGGGCGCATCTATTAGGGCAGTTAAGAAGCATCTAAAATTGCGGTTATACATGTGTTTAATAGCACATCTACACTATATAATAGACATGCATTTAGACGTGTTAATAAATGTGCAACAGAGTTTAAAATTTTACTGCAGGTTGATAAATGTGCATCATTGCAAAACATTTCCCATGATTACCAAAGTACCTAATTTAATAAAAATATCAATGATATGCACATGTCACACATGATAATATGCTTTTTGCCAAATGCACATGTATATACAAAAATTAAGTGAGGTAAGGAGAATGAGACAATATATAAAATATGTACTTTTCGACTAAAGATCATGTCCTAATGCCCTAAATGCAAAAAAACACGGTTCTTTACACTGGTTGACGATTGGAAGACCATCGTGTAGTACACGCTCTTATCGCATGGTACCATTACAAAAAGACAGTGTGTTGTCTAGCCATACCAAGCGGTATCAGTTGCCTCGCATGGTCTGTGGTCTATACTAACGATAATTATTAGGGCATCTATAAACACTAATGATAACATTCTTGTACCATGCGGTACATGTCCAATCGGCACATGTGACAGCCTGGATCATCCAATTGGGAAGGATATGAAATCCTGTACATTGAGATACCACGCGGTATAGGAAGCGTACCAGCGGTGTCTGTGACAAAATCTATAAAAGGACCCCACCCCCAGCACTACCGCCGTGCAAACCTGTTGCTTTCCTGCCGCAACTCCCCCCTTCAAATTTTGGTGAGCTCCTAGAGCTTTTAGAGTTGGTCAGTTGGGCCAGGTGATGACCTACCTCGGCGGGTCGGACTCACCTCACCTGGTTGACTATGAGGAGGTTGTTTGAGAGAGGGAATGAGAGGGATTGAAAGAGAGAGAGAGGAAAGAGAGGGAGGGAGAGTAAAAGAGAGAGAGGAAAGAGAGGGAGGGAGAGTAAAAGAGAGGTAGGAAAGAGAGGAAGAGTAAAGGGAGAGAGGAAAATAGAGAGAGGGAGAGTAAGAGAGAGAGAGGAAGAGTAAAAGAGAGAGAGGGAGAGATGTTTGTTTATGTCTTAGTAAGCTTCTCCTATGAGATGATCCATTTCGACCGATCGTACTCTCCTCGCCTTGACTGATGTGTATAATAATAGTCATGATCGAAGCCGGGTAATGTCTCGCATCTGCCAACTGTTTCCCCCCCCGCTTTGATCTTCTGATATATCATATCTATTTATGTACATAGGTGTCAGTAGAGCCAAGTTTTATCTGGATGATGGCCCATTTTAACTAGCCGGCCGGTTCCTCCCGATAAAACTCTTCCCAACTGGATGTGTGATTGGCAAAGCTGATCTAGATCATCTTGGTTATGTGATGCTGTTATATGTTTTCTGTTCTTACATCCACTAGTTGATAGATTGACACTCGATAGTGACTTTATGGAATTCACTCGTAGTGATTACTATAGTAGTGGCAGTTATGAGTGTAACATAGTCTCGGGCTTTTATAGGGTTCAGCCTCATTTTTATGGAGCAATGCTCACGGACTCTGTATGCACGTTTCAATGGATCAATAATGTGAAATTATAAATTGTCATGTGTAAAGACATTTCTTTGATCTTAAACTTTTATTTCTCAAATATGTGTTGCATGGAGAAATCATCTCTCTCATTCTTATTCTGCCAACGTTCAGTAAGTGCACCAAACCTCGAGATGAAGCAACCATCCACTCATCTTGCCCCCTCCTGACATAATTGGATGGTTATAGACGTGGTAATCTGCCTAGGGACCTAGGTGTGGGATGGCATTTGCCTTTTCCCACATCTCGCTCCTTCTCAAGTAAGCATCTATCTGCACTATGATCATTTGTAACATCATGCTATGTACATGAAAGTTGGTATTTCACACACACTAGTGTAGTAGCTAGCATTGCTTACATGCACACGACAGCACGTGAGTTTCTCTCTCTCGCCTTCTACTTTTCAATATTAATTCTTCAACACATTTATTCAAAGAATGTAAATGCATTAGTTCATGCTACAAGCAATCTACAACATCAAGATTCAAATAAATACACAAGGAACTAGCAATTGATTGATTGAGAACATGCATGATCAAAATCATTCTCAAATTTCATTACAATAGTTGCACTGCAGTAAATGTTCACTCATTTACATATTCAAATGGTACACAAGTGATTCAACTTGAGGCATTGTTAATGCCTTGCAAGATGCTAGCAAAACTGATTCGACATTTGGTCTATCACATTTTCTTATCAATTTATTTTCATCTGGACCAATCAAATGTTTTCTTATCCTCATGGCCAATCCTGTAAAGACTTGGTTGCAAAAGTTACACTTCCACTTTTACCGCCCTAGCATTGTAACAAAATCTTGTGGTTTTGAAACACTTTGGCGTTCTCCTTAAGATTGGTTTGGCTATTAACATTGGCCTACCCTAACTTCTCTATTTGCCATGGTTGCTGTACATGTAAAAGAGAGAAAATATCTCAATTATTAATATGTTTTCTGTAACTCAAGACAATGTCACTAACATGTCATCTCGATAACAAATGTAAGTTTACTAGGCCTCAGGAGAGAGCAACCATCCAATTGTCTTGCTCCCTCTTGACATAAATGGATGGTTTTAGACGTGGTAATCTACCAGTAGAAATAGGTGTGGGATGGCAAGTTGCCTTTTCCCATGTCCCACTCTTTCTCAAGTAAGCATCTATCTGTACTATGATCATTTGCATCATGATGCTCTATATGCAAATGTCAGTATTTCACACACATTAGCGCAGTAGCCATCAATATCTACATTTGCACTTAAAAAATTTTTTTGTTTGAAACTACGAAGTCAAGGATGCTACTTAGGTTGGAAAATATCTAACATAAGTCTAGACATCCATTTTATACCTATATAATATCAACTAATTGTTCTGCTCAAGATAATGTAGGACTTTTCTCTCATTCCTCTTACAAGCAAACTTAGTCTACAATGAAAGCTAACATATACTAGTGCGGGTTAATACAAGCTGGTAATTGCAAGCCACACAACCAGCTAGATTTCCATCAAGTTGTTATGAACTGGCAAATGCAAGCCACAACCGGCAAAAGCCAAGTATTTTCTTATAACTAATAAGTAGATATAAACTATAATATAACATTTTCCATGTGCAAGTGGTTACCGATTGGCATATGCGGATCACCCTCTGGCACATGGTTCAAAGGTATTTTATACCTATATGCGAGTGGTTACAAGTCGGCATAAGCGGAATCCCCACTAGCACATAGATATTTCTAATTATTGTCATATATTTTTACTAGCTTTTTGATATCTATATATAGACAATATAGCTAGTCAACTATTAAAAATGTGTTATTGCACTACATTTTAAAAGCTATGTCTATGAAAAAGAAACTTTTCTCCTTTTCTTTTTGTGAAAAAAACTTTAAATATGTTTACATGAAAACATTCTTGGAAAAATAAACTTTCAAATCAACAACCGATAACCTATCAAATTTAAGCTACACATTTGTCCATTTTGCATCCAAGTGTGGGTGGATATCAGCTAGCCTAAGCGAGCCCACCACCAACACTCGACAGTTTTTAAAAGGATATGAAAACTCACAAAGTATTTTATAAGCTTTCTTAGTCCTTTCTTCCTTATCCTTCTTTGTTTTTTTCAAGACTCTAGCAAAGCTAGATTCTTGGGAATGTGAATAGTACAAGGTCAACGTAGCATATATAAGAAAATGCACTATGCAGTATGTTTCTATTACCATGTGGTATATACCACAACCCCACATAGTATAGTCTGGGACTGTGTAGTATGTGTTAACACCGAGTAGTATAACAACAATGATATCGCAAGGTAGTGTGGTTTTACCATGCGGTAATAGGCTGTAGCCAGTTTCACTTTAAAATCGTGGTGGGGGTGGTTTAAAACGCTCTTGGGGGGGTCAAAAAATATTTAAAATGTTTTAATTCGGTGAATAAAAATGCCCATTTTAATTCCCCCACAAATCCCTACTTCAATGAGATCAGCCCTTGCCAAACTATCTACTTCAATATCCAAACCATCTGGAGATCTACAAATACATTCAGCCCACTACTACTTGCGCTACTGTGCTCATCAAAATCTGCATCACCAATGGCAGGCTCATCCTCATGGGTAATGGCTTGCATATTTGTATCTCCTATCTCACGATCCTCCTCTCTTATCTCATGATCATAATCACCTCCATGGCATCCTCCATACGCTCCATATTAGTAAATGTACTATACATCACTTTGGAATGTGGCATAATACATATGACATGCCACCACCTATTATTATCCACCATTGGTTGATAGATAACCTACTAAAACATAGATACCAACATGTTATTTTCCTTGCATTGAAGGTATCAAATATATATAAGTGAGCATTTTTATACATGTGTGGAGTATACCTATTCACATTGTTGTGGTAGCCTCTAGTGTGTCCTTCTTACTTTGCCAAAAGTTTGTGGAGTCAATAGTTACAAAGCCACTTGCATGGCATTTGATTGTTGCATGAGGGCCTCTTTCCACCACGTCCTTAAACCACTTGACATACAAAACATACAAAAAAATTTGCCAAAAGCCAAGCTAAAAAGTAGTATCTTGGATTATGCCACAATAACCGTCCATGGCTACATTGACTCCTTGAAAGTTAGCAATGATGCCGCAATCTTGTGTGTTTCTGTTATCATCAATATGTGTCCGAAAATGGTTGCCCTGACACCATATAGCATTGAACATAGTACACTACACCAAGACAAAATCAATTGAATAAGAAATGTAAATTGTTGAAAGCTCCTAGCTTATGCAAAACATTCTAAATACCAGCCTCTTGCATGCATCCTCTAGCATACTTCCATTCTTCCATTGTGATATGCATCCCCTCGTCTCTCTCTTCTCTCTCCATTTCATCAAGTAGCCAATTGACATGAATATCCTTTGGAAGTGCTCTTAGATGTTGGTATGGCACACAAGATCCATAGTCTGTACGAAAGAGGGCCCTTTCTCCTTGTCTTCTTGCCTTTGCATCCTCATATCTTGTCTCCCATCTTCTCATCACATCACTATTAAGCATGCAATAGAGGAAGAAACTCCTTGTCCATTACTTGCTCCTTCCTTTCCCTTGAGGCACAATAGAGGTCATCCTTAGGTCTTCATCTCTTCATAGTCGTAGGAGAGAGCTATCCACATAGATAAGAAACTTAGAAATATATACAAGTGACTCTTGTACCAACCAACCCTCATCCATGCTACCTTCTAGCCTTGCATTTTCCCTCACAAAACCCTTCAAGGACTTCATGAAGCGCTTGAGGAAGAACAACCATCATGCATGTATAGTGCTACACATAGAAATCTCATCCACCAAATGCACTATGAGATGTAGTTGGCTTGTGAGAATAGAATGTGGAAAGGTCTCCTCCACTAAACAAACCACCTCCACTGACTTAACTTGAGCATCCTTAAGAGTGGTGGGATCTATTTTCTTCGAGCTCACATACCTAGAAAGAAAAAAGTGCACCATATAATCCATATGAAGACCTTGCATCAAGCATGGATATGCTTTACATTTTGTGGCACTGCATCTCGTATCAAATAGAAAAGGAGTATATATCAAACACCTCAACACCCATAGGTATCTAAATCAACCTCAATGCTTAAACACTTACAATGGATATGATCGCATCCCATTCTCCATAATTTGAGATGTGATTGAGTGTAATTCTTTATGCATGATACATGTTCCCTCGACATCGATCACACATACATTTGATTTTTTGCTCCTACCACATTTCTTGATTGTGGAGATGGAGGGATTCATCCTCACTACTGGAGGTGCTTGTTGAAGACATCCTACAAAGAAAAAGAAAAAAGCTCAAAATGACTTGAAACTTTTTCCTAAACTCTGCTAAACAAGTCTATTACCACATCTACACTATTTGGACACACGTCTAAAAGTGTGTTTACACTATGTAGAAATGCATCTACATATGCATTTATAGCATTGTGAGATGCACTTTTAGATGCATTTTTAGATGCTCAACTGATTTAAAACCTCCACCAAGAATAGCAGATCCTCACTTTTCCACTCCGTCGCCTACAAAATCTCCTCCTAAACCTCATCTCCGTGACAAGAAGATCAAGAAGGAGGCCTCCTCTCCAAGCACTCTAGCCACAAGAGAAGAAGGACAAGAAGGAACGACAACAAGGAGGACAAGAAGCTTTCCATACCTCTCTAAGGTGAGTCTCTTTTATTGCTAGATCTTGTACTTGTGCCAAGAGCTTTGGTCTCCAGTTTGGTCCTCGTTGCTTGTAACTTGGGAGGTCTTTTTGGATTTTTTGCATGTCATGAGGTCGGAATGTCAGTCACTATCTATTTTTTAATCGAATCTTGGAACATGAGTGCATCTAAGAGCATGTCTAACTGCACGTATGTGTTGTTTTCAACTAGTGTAGGTGTGTTGATAGACGTGCAACAAAACACACAAATAGGAGAAAAGGGCTAAAAGTAAGGGAAAGCATGTGAGGAAAAAGGGCTTGAGGGAAAGCATGTGTATTTATGTATATGACTTTGTGTCGTTGTGTATTTGTATATTCTATATCATCATGTGTATTTATGTATATACGTTTGTGTCTTTATGTATTTGCAGTTCATCATGTGGCCTTCAGGAGGTTCACTTGATTCTTGAGATGCATTCTTTCAATAATTATATAATCTTTTCGGGCACCATCCCACTCCATAAGAGTTATATAACTTTATGAAAAGCACTCACATCACCCTGCCAGAGTTGAAAGTACATACTCCTACCCACCCCACACCACCTGTGGTCACTATCGTGGAGTCGAGACAACCTAGCCAAAGGTAGAGCTGCCATCCTACTCCCGTCAGGAGCCCCTCCCAAATCACAAAGCCACTAGCCTATTCTCGTGCAACCAGAAGCCCCTTCCAAATCACAGAGCCGCTAGCCTACTCCCATGTAGTAAGGAGCCCTTTCCAGATCAAAGAGCCGCATGCCTACTCTCATGCAGTCAAGAGATCCTTCTCTAGAGGCAAGTGCCCATCACAGTAGATTGTCATGATGTAGCAGCAGGTGTAGTTGCATGGAGATTCACCATATAGGATGCATGGCACAATGCTTGGTGGCGGGGATGATTCAGATGTAGATGTGCTAGAGGGTGATGGTATGTTATACTATGATATCATAGAGACACATGACATCTTGCAAAATACATAGGGGAAGGAAATCGTGTCCTTCATGCACTTTGTAGTTCATAGGAACTACAGAGAATACTTTAAGAAATTCAAAGAGCAGAAAGAAAGTTTGGCTACAGATACCATCAAGAGTTTAGGCAGGAGCTATCCCAATCCAAAATACCATAAGTTCACTGACAAATGGGCAATAAGAAAGATTACCAATATCCTTGCCAATTAGAGGTCTTTGTTAAAGAGGTAGGCATTGGCCGAGATCGCCAAGATAGAGGGTGGACAACTACCAAGGGTCCAGCCACACACTGCTCATAAGTGCGAGTGGAAGCATGTTAAATTACACGGCACAGCGGAACAGAAACTGAACAAAGAATAGAGAGTACACAGCAAACTGGAGATGAACAAAATTTTCCTTCAATATATATGTAGTACAGATGATGGCTCCATCCACTTGTGCACTCCCACAGTGGAGCTTAAATGGCAATCTAGATAGATACTAGGTGAAGAGCTACTAGCTGGAAGATCTGATATGGTACAATGGACTGGGGAGGTCGCCTCTTTATAGCTATGAGGGCGGTAGTCGGATCAACGTAGTTAATGGAACCGACTAGTCAACCTAGTCGGTGAAGTCGACTAGTTGATCTAGTCGGTGGAACCGACTAGTCGTCCATGGAATATTAAGAGAATATTCCCTATATTGTCGCCTCAGGGGCTCTTGCCCTCGAACCCCCACTAGGGGGGCCGTTGGCCCCCCTGGACCCCCCAGCTGGGGGCTAGTTGGCCCCTAGGCCCTAGCAAGAATAAGGGGCTCCCACACAATCACCTTTCTACCATCAACGGTCTCATTGGATAGACCTCATCTGACATGCAAGTCAGGATCCATCCAGTGTCCCGGGCTCACACATGGCTTCTCCTCATATGGGGGCCTTACAACTTGAGCACCTTGGACCATTAGTGGTTACCAGGAGGGTGGGGCATTGAGCATATCTAATTTCCCCCCCTCAATGTCCACCCGTAGGTGAACTACCTTCTCGACCCAATGCCGAGTCTCTGAAGATGACCCTGAAGCGGATCCTTCCTGAGTGCCTTGTTGAAGATATCTACTCCATTTTGCTTTGTTGGATAGTAGACCAATTCCACTATGCACATAGTGATATTGAATCTCTATATGTTTTGTGCATGCATGAAACACTGGATTTTTAGCAATGGCCATGCAACTTTGATTGTCGCACCTTAGCACAATTGCCTCATCCTCTTGCACTCCCATGTGCCATAAGATCCTCCTCAACCACACTGCTTCACAAGTGGCAAAACATGCTGCCTCTTGTACTTAGCCTCGGTAGAAGACAATGCCACTATTGGTTATTTCTTACTGATCCAAGAGAAGATACCTGAAACTAAAGAGAAACAATATCTAGAAACTGATTTCCTAGAATCAACATCTCCAGTCCAATCTAAGTCACAATGACTAGCGAAGGAAGTGCCCATACCATAAGTGATGCCATAATCAGGAGTGCCCTTCATGTCATACCTGAGCACTTGCATCCCTGCATTCCAATGATTCTCCCGGGGCTTATTGGAGAACCTTCTCAAAACGCCAATAGCAAAACTAATGTCCGGTCTGGTGTTGCACATATAGATGAGACTGCCCAACTTCCTAAACCTCCCGATGTCTGCTGGTGGTGAGGCATCCTCCATAGATAGCCTTGCATTTTTACCTCCATAGGTTTAGCTATCTCCTTGCACTCAGACATACCAAATGCCTTCAAGATCTCCCTTGTATATTTTTGCTGAGAGATGATCTTGCCTGGCTCTTGCTAGACTTCAATCCCCAAACAATAGTGCATGAAGCCTAAGTTGTCATCTCAAACTCTATGCTCAACACCTTTCTAGTCTGCTAGATCTTGTCTTTATAGTCACTTGTAATAAGGAGATCATCCACATATAGAACAATAATAGAAAATTTCCACCTTTCCTGTACACATACAAGTTAGCATCTGAGGCACATCTTTTGAAGTTTAATTTAAGAAAGAATTTGTCTATCTGTTGGTAACATGCTCTTGGGGCCTGTTTCAACCCATACAAAGCCTTCTTCAGCTTATATACCTTGTTCTGAGAATGGGGGGTCTCAAACCCAGGTGGTTGAGCCATGTACACCTCTTCCTTGAGGTCACCATTCAAGAATGCTAATTTAACATCAATTTGATAAACTGGCCACTTTTTATGAGCAGCCACCGATAGTACTATGCGAATAGTGGTCATTCTGGCAGTCAGAGCGAAAGATTCCTGAAAATCAAACCCTTCAACCTACAAAAATCCTTGTGCAACAAATTTGTCTTTGTACTTTTCCAAAGTCCCATCGGCCTTGTACTTTACCTTCCAAACCCACTTGGTGCCAATAACCCTTCTATTAGGTGGTCGATCAACCAGCTCCCAAATTTCATTCTTCATGATGCTGTCATATTCTACTTGCATAGCATTTTTCCAATCTTGGACTGCAAGTGCTTCCTCCAAACTCACAGGCTCCTTTACTTTTGCCATAGTCTCATCCATCAAGGCCATATTGACTATGTGAGCAGAAGCCCTCCTTTGCTCCTCAATTCTTGGAGATCGCCTTGGTCCATCTGCATGCTACTCAACAGACATAGGCATCTGGTTATCATGGTCATAGAGCTGCCTTACCCATCGTGGCAATGGCTTTTTTGATGGTGTAATAACTAGTTGGTGACTTATACCTTCATCATCTAATATTTCCTCCTTCTTTATAGCTCCTGAGATAGGTCCATAGTGAATTACCTCTTCGCTTGATGATAAAGTGGAAGAGCTCTTCTCTACCTCCACTGCATGTGGCTGCTCCTTGAACACCACATTGTGGCTCGCCATGATCTTCTTTGCCTCTCAGTCATACAACTTATAGGCTTTCTTCTCATCACAATAGCCTAAGAACATACATTTGGTGCTTTTTGGTTGTAGCTTGTTTCTCTCTTTGTCTGGTACATGCGCATAGCATTCACACCCAAATGTTTTGAAGTGGAAGACAGATGGCTTCTTACCGCTATAAGCCTCATGTGGTGTTTTACCTTTGAGTGCCTTTGTATAGCTGCGATTAAGGATGTAAACCGCAGTATTAACAGCCTCAGCCCAAAAGTGGTTTGGCAATCTAGCACCTTTCAACATACACCTCCCCATCTCACGGTGGTCTGCATTCGGCATTCAACAACCAAATTTTGTTGAGGCATATGTGGTGTTAGCCATAAAAAAAATCAGGAAAAGACGCTAGACACTAAGCATGGCAGCACTCAAGGGCCATAGAGGAAAGGAGAACATGAGGGTGAAATGTTATCATGGGAGGGGAAAAGAGATTAGAAGGGGGAGGGAATGAAGAGGGAGACTATGGCACAAGGGGAAAGGGAGAGGGGGAAGAGGAGCATGTACATGATGGGAAGGGGAGTGTAAAGATGGAGACATCAAAGGAAGAGGACCATGCTTTATTTGAAAGGAAGGGAAGGGGGAAATCAAAGTATTAGCTAGGTGGCTTTACAAGAATGCGCGTGTCTCATCAAGGAATAGCCCCCTCCTTTTATAGCCAAGAGAGGGGGTCTCTCCCAATAAATGCATCCTCCCACATGCATGGTGTGTGTGGAAAAGTCTCCCATGTGGGCTAGGCGATTACGCACTCTCAATTGTGTGCAACAACCCTTTGCCTCATTTTTCCACATAAATCAAGCCCCATATCTCAAGTCTATGATACTCCCTTGGTCTCTCCCCAATTTTATAATACATTCAAACCTCTAGGAGGACGGGTTGGCACAAGGAATCTTGCCACCTCATCCTACTTTCCCCATTATTTAGCTTGCATTCTTTGACCTTCTATACCTCCCCCACATGGGCCTATCCCACATGGAGGGAATAATCCAATATAATATCCATCTCCACCTATTTTATATTACTTCTCCCATGGACTTTGGGCCATATCTCACTAAATGTAGCCTAGATGGAGGGGTGGCACATGGAGGAGCCATGCCACCTTACATTTTATAATATTACTACTATGGATTATGTACATCACACATTATGGGTCCTCTTACATGGAAGGGTGGCACATGGTCATGCCCTGCCACCTCAACCTTGGGCCCTACGCACACCATATTTTATTATACTATTGCCACACATACAAACACACACTCATATTTATGCCTTTTTACTTTGGTCAAATTTATCCATAACAGAGGTGTCGTCATTTGTCACTTGATCCCTTTGCTCTTGCAAAAATCTCCAAACTCTGTAGAAACGAACTCACCACCACTATCCGATTTGATTTTCTTTACTTTTCTCCCTATTTCATTTTCAACAAGCTATAGCCATTCTTTCAATTTACCAAAAGCTTGAGCCTTTTTGCAAAGAAAGTACACCCACATCTTCCTACTATAGTCATCGACAATCTATAAAAAAGTAGGAAGATCTCCTCGAGGCTTGTGTAGGCATCTTACCGCACAAGTCAACATGCACCAACTCTAGAGGAGCATTTGCTCTATTCTTGCTTTCTTGCAGGAATGCCTTTCTTTGTTGCTTGCCCATCATGCAAGCTTCACACACTTCTTTGATTTTTGCTACTGCAGGTAAGTGAGCAACCATACCTTGCTTTTGCATCTGCTTCAGCACACTGTAAATCTGATGTGACCAAATCTTTTGTGCCAAAGTCTACTTGTGCCTACTCCAGTGGTGGCTGTAAGAGTACTTTGCTCATACAGGTGTTTCCTCCTTACTCCTATGCCAATAAGATTGCCAGCACTATTTAGAATTTTTGCTCCTATCTTGTTGAACCTCACCTCATGGTCAAGATCAGTTATGGAAGCAACTGATAGCAAATATTTGTTGATTTGTGGAACATATAGCGCATTAGATAGTTTTTGAACATCTCCATTTACAGAAACAAATGGAACCGTATGTGTACCCTCAATAGGGCATTTTGTGTTATTTCCAACTGTCACAGTGATGGGTTCCTGTAGAAGCTGCATGGAACAATATAGACCCTTCTTGTAGGTCATATGACAGGAGGCACCACTATCCAACACCCATGAATCAGTGGTTGATGCTTCTTGAACTGAGGAACACTCTTCCTCAATGGCCAAAAATAGATCCAACTCTGCTTCCACTGTGTTAGCTGTCTCTTTTCTCTTATCTGTCTTCTTCAGGGTACCATTCTTTTCATCTGCTTTCTTGACCTGGAAATCTACACAATCAAATGGCCCTTCTTCTTGCAGTAGAAGCATTCTCCCTGAAACTTCTTCTTGCCACCCTTCTTCTTTTTGTTACCACTAGTAGAGGACTCACCTTTGGTGGAGGAACCACCTTTGCCTTTCGCAGTGGTAGAGAACGCAGCATCCCCATTGCCGCCTCTATCTCGAGCCTTAAGTCTCAATTCCTCCTCCATAAGTAAAGCACAGAACTCCTCAAATGACAATGGTTGGGGTCTCAGCTGTGTTAACCACTGTTACCAATCCATCAACCCTTGGTGGACATATCCGGAGACATCGCTGAGCTAGCTCTTCGCTAGTCTTTTGTATCCTAGCACCAACCATTTGGTTATGCAGATTTTTGATTCGGCTTATGAATGCCTCTGCTGTCTCTCCTTCATTAAACTTCTCAGCTACGAGTTGATTCTCCAAGTTCTAGATCCTTGTCTGATTCCTTGTCTCATACTGACTCTTCAATATGTTCTAGGCCATAGTTGCCTTTGATGTATGCTGAATCAAGGTCAAAACACTATCAGTAGCACTTGTAACCAAGGCACATAGAGCATTTGCATTCTTGCATTTCCAAGCTCGTAGAAGGTCGGTGTTAGGAGGTATTGTGCTCCCCAGATTTGCTGGGTTGGGGGTTCCTTGTGGTTCTAGATCAGTCGCCATTACTATCTCCAGAAGCTCATATGAATCCAGAATAGCAATAATTTTAAACTTCCACAATGTAGTTTGTACCATCTAGCTTGTTGCCTTCAGTGAAGGCTGGTGGGCAAATCCTCAAAACCTGGATTGTTGGTGCAACAGCAGCTCTGTTGAACTCGAGTCACTTCTTATTGCCATCACTTCGTATGCTGTTGAAGCCCTCGCCTCTCTTCTATTCTTCGATCCTTAGAGCCACCTGGGCTCTGATACCATGTTAAATTACACAGCATAGTCGAATAGAAACTAAACAAAGAATAGAGAGTACATAGCAAAGTAGAGATGAATAAAATTTTCCTTCAATAGTGATGTAGTACAAATGATGGCTCCATCAACCTGTGCGCTCCCATAGTGGAGCTTAGATAGCGATCTAGACAGATGCTAGGTGAAGAGCTATTAGCTAGAAGATCTGATCTGGTACAATGGATTGGGGAGATTGCCTCTTTATAGCTATGAGGGCGGTAGTCGGATCAACATAGTCATTAGGAAAAAAGGGAGCTCATTTTGGGGCCCTGTAGGAAATTCACTATTTTCTCTTTTCTCTCTCTACAAAAGCAAGAAAATATGGATACTTGTGTGAGAAATGTCAGTGTGAAAAGGAATAAATATATTCTTTCACATGCTTTACATTCAATGTTCGTATAAGAGCAACACTTTTCTGTGCAGAATTTGGTGATTCTGACACCGCAGACGCGTCCGGAACGGCCCAAAACCCCAAGAAACGGCCACCGGATGTCCGATTCCAGCGTTTCCAGTGCCGTTCTTGGGGTTTTGGGCCGTTCCGGACGCGTCTGCGGTGTCAGAATCATCAAATTTTACACAGAAAATAGATTTTTAAAGATTCAAATCAGATCACCTCATTAATGTGACATGCTTCTATGAACATATAGTACTATTTCTTTTTCTTATTTTCATCTTCTTTTGTTGAATTTTCAACGTTACGTTGGCCCACTCCTAATTGGTTGAGAGCCTATTTTCTCTCTCTTCTAAAAGGCCCCAAAATGAGCTCCCTTTTTTCCTAATGCGATGGAACCGACCAGTCAACCTAGTCGGTGAAGCCGACTAGTTGACCTAATCAGTGGAACCGACTAGTCGTCCATGGAATATTCAAGGAATATTACCTATACTATCACCTCAGGGGCTCTTGCCCCCGAACCCCCACCAGGGGGGCTGCTGGCCCCCCTGGGATCCCCCAGTTGGGGGCCAACTGGCCCCCAAGCCCCAACAAGAATAAGGGGCTCCCACACAATCACCTTTCTACCATCAACGGTCTCATTGATAGACCTCATCTGACATGCAAGTCAGGATCCATCCAGTGTCCCGGGCTCACAAGTGGCTTCTCCTCATATGGGGGCCTTACAACTTGAGCACCTTGGACCACTGGTGGTAACCAAGAGGGTGGGGCATTGAGCATATCTAACAAAGCAAGCCCTGAAGCTAGCGAAAGAGAACCCTAGTCTGCAGTAGCACAGAGAGGCACAATGGATCCAAATGGAGCAATAGGGATCCTTGCATTTCCAAGCAGGAAGTATTGCATCATGGGAGGCCTAATTTGTAAGTATTGATCTCAAATTATGTTGTGTTTATGTGGTTTATTAGGAGGTTGTTCCTTTGTTCTAACCCCTCTGCAAATCATGTCATCTTGCAACTTGATATCGTAGACAGATACCCTACTCCTACTAAGACAGCCTATTATAGTCAACATGGCATGCAGCTTGGAGGCACTTCTATGACAAGGAGATGATTACTGAGGAGGAGTATAGCTGGGCTACTGGAATTCCCATGCAGGTATTTAAAAGTACTTAAGAAATGTCAATGTTGTAAAGTTGTCTTCATTTTACATACATTGATACATGTCTCTCATTTACAAGCTCCTAGGGGTATTGAGGAGGAAGAAGGCGGGGTATTAAAGAGGAAGAAGGTGATGAAGAAGGCTTCGAGGGTGGCGAGAGTGATGACAAGGATGCCTCCGATTAGTCATAGATGTAGTGCTAGATAGCTAGTGTTCTTTTTTGTACTTGAAGTGACAGATGGCTTGGCTTCGTGCAATATGTATACAAAAACACTTTTTGGGCCATGAATTAATATGCACTCCTGTTATTTTGTTTGCAATCAATTTCCTTATGTAATGTTTTATCCATGAATGCTTTGTGATATAAATTTGTTTTATTTGAAATTTTAATCTTCGGCTTGTATATGACTTTGAATTCTAGTACTTCATCCCTTAACTCGTTTAATAATATATAATGAATTACCAATAGCTATAGACGTGCATAGAATCGTGCAAATTAAAATGCTGTTGGTTGCAAGAATTCCATTTCACACTGTAGAAATGGGATTCCTGCAACCACACAATGTTCTTTTAAAAATGAATAAATACTACAGAGCATGTATAAGCGCGTGTATAAGTGCATCCTACTGTTATATAGATGCATGTTTAGATGTAGGTCTATAGATGTGCTAATAGATGCAAGTTAATACACACCCGTCACTTTTTAATTTAAGTCAAAAAATGCATCTGAAAATGCACCTATGGTCCCTTCTTGTGGTGGGTGAGCTAGCCATATGAATCCCCATGTATTATCTCAAATTTCAATGACATCCTCAATATCTCTACAACATCTTATCTCTTTTTTGAGCCTATCAAAGTAAATTTATTCTCAAATTTCAAGGACATCCTCAATATCTCTAAAACATCTTATCTTTTTGATCAAGTCTATTTGAGCCTATCAAAGTAACTTTATTGATAAATCAAGATTTGTCCACATGTTTTCTCCAAAGTAGATATTAGAGGATAAAATCCCACCTATAGGGCTATCGCACAAGCTTTCTAGTACTTTCAACCTAGAGTGCATGGACAATGTATGTTTTCTTTTTCTTGACCTTGTGGTTGAATAAGAAACTCCAGGCCTTTCCTCTAACCATGGAACTTTAGCAAGAAAATGTTGCCACCTTGACCTTTTTTTGCTAAAAGCAATTATCCATCTACTACATGGAGCTTCTAGATATTTCTTGTAGCCTAAAGTCCAAGCATATTCAAGACAAATGTAGCAATAGTTCATTGAGTATATATATACTTAAACCAATACAAATCAAAGCAAAATGGAATCCCACTTAGTGTCCTTCATATCTAGATGCTCTTCTTCATAAGAGAAAATTCCAAGTTCCCATTATAAGCTTACCTTTTTCGAGGGGTTTACTAAGGAATATGTATGATAGTACATGAAGTCATTCGAAGGGGTCTTTCAATTACACCAATATTTACATATTGTTTACATTTGATTATGATTTTAAAAGAGATTTTAAAATAGGAAATGCTATGAGTAGATTTTTTTAAGAGGATTATAATCAAACACCCATGTAAGATAATCATATTTTGATTGGTAGCTTGAATGCATGTCTACATTAAGTTTTTGCACATTGAATCCCTAGAGTTACATATTTTGAGATTGTGTGCAATACAAGCATGCATATTTTTCATTTGTAGCTACCATAATCATACAAGCACTTGAGTATCTTTCAAATTACCAATAAGATGCCATTCAACATAGAATTCTAGGGAATTCTCCATGCCTCTTTACTAAAAGTTTTCCCCCTTTGTAATGGATGAGCTTTTAATTTGCAACCAAGTTGTAATTGATTTTCTTTGCAAAATATAAATTAGACTTCCTCTTGTGTTAAATTAGACTTCCTCGTATGAAGTAATTTTTGAATTCAAATTATAGTTAGCAACAATAATTTGTAATGGTTTAATTAATAAAATAGAAATTAAAAATGGCAATCAACATGTTAATGGCCCTACCTAGAATGTTATAAAGTTTAGATTCATTGCATTCAACACATCACAACAACATTGTGCATGCAATGTTTTGCAATGAAAGCACCTAACAAATCATAGTCATGGAATTCAATCACACGAGGATTCACAAGTTCACCTACTATCCTTGCAAACCAAATTGACCCTAGTTCATTTGGAAGCATATGAATCCCCTTGAAAGTTCAACTAGATTAGTAACATTGTCATAAAGTTACGTGAAAACCTGCAAGATACAAGTGTGATAAGGAGAATTTCAAGCAAGCTCCATTTTGGAGCTACTCTTCATTCAAATAAGCTAGCTTTTGAGGCAGCTTTTCCCATATTCCCAAGAAATATCGCCGACTATTAGACTTAGCTTTTCCTCAATGTTGACGTAGTAAATGACAGCTTTGCCAAGCTTAGAGAATAGATTATTGTGATGTTCTAGATGGGTGTAATACTTGCATCCATTGTAGAATAATTTCCTGCCTAAAGACAAAACGATAACTTGGGAATTGGGAAACGTTAACTATAACATTTTTACATAAGAGAGTACGGTACTTGTAACGCCTTTAATACAAAAGAGTTCAGAAATGCTGCCGAGCTCTCCAGCTCTTGCAGACTCGGAGTCTTTGGAGAATTGAAGTCTTTAAGCCCTCCACGTAACATTCAGGTACTTCGACTCATCTACGTGAAAAAAGCTGAGGTGAGAGAGCTGATGAATGGTCTACATTCATACGATGCCCAACATAAATCTTTCCATGAATTTAAATTTCATTCAGAACTATAATGTTAGAATGCACATACCCTGGTACTTCTTCGCAAAAACGTATGTAGCGCACTCCTTAATGGGGAACGTTCTACCCCAGTGTGCACCGCTCCCCCTGCGATTTTTGTATCCCAAATATATACTCGGATCAAAGTGGTGCACGCGTTTCAGGCATAGGCCTTTCGCTGCTGCCTTTTCCTCCAAGTTCCAGTCACTATATGGATGTCGAACATGATGCGTCACGTGTATCTCCCCGCTATTTCTCATTAACTTGGTGGCATTTTCGAAAAACGCATCAAGCAGCTTGCGATGTCGTCTGTAACCGAAGATTCAAAGAAATGATCAGTTCAACCACTCGTGTGATCGCGTTTTCGTATGCAGTGTATGTGCTAAATAAAGATAGCTTGAAGACGGAACGTACTTGATTAGCGTTCGTGTATTCTCCCGAAATCCTGGCAGAAAACCAGAATGTGGGAAATTGTAGACGATGCAATCGAAGGTCAGATTACTAAATCGAGCGTCGGCGGCCATTTCTCTTGCGTCGACGTCATGCATCAAAACAACGCCCGCCTTGCGTAAAGTTTCCAAGGTGCCATTGATCGTCGGATAATGCCTTTGCAGCTCCTCTGCAAGCGAGATCCGTCATTCTAGCCATTAGATTGCATGGCAAGCAATTCGTCAACATCAGAAAAGAAGAATGAGATAACTAGTACCCAGACTGTCCAGGGAAGTCGCAACAAGGTATTTTGCAGACACAAACGCAGTTGCGAGCGCACAGGCGAATGAAAAATCTCCTTCTCCAACGAGGAGAATGTCCTGCGAGTTATCATAATGTGATATTCGCGGCACCAATATACCCGACGTCTGCATAGCTACTCAGTGTTGTCTGTCTATAAACGCACACACAGAGACGCTAAATACTTATATCTTTGACAACACATGTACACACACAGAGACGCTATGATACTGTCTTTATTTGACTATAGGAACCGCAAATGCTCTCCTTCGCAGTTTGCCAGCTTTAACAGTGGCATCTAGCTCAATCTCTTTCTTCTCTTCGGTTAGTGGCATCTTTCTTCTCCTCGTCCAGTGGAATCTAGCGAAAGTATAGTGGATTATCGTGGTCATACAGCAAACATGATGAGGTTCTTTGATCTGGTTATGGAAGAAATCCTCATTGAATCCAAGAGAGATCTACGAAATGAGTGGAAGAACGCTCCCACGAGCTTTCAAGGCAGTGTTTTAGTCCCATATTAAAAGCTCGAAGAGATAACGCATCAGAATTTCAAACTTCGCACCTTTCTAAGGAAACTCTTTAAAGCATAAATTTTGTTAAAGGACTATCAATGGTATAGTGTGATACCCTGCAAGAAAGTGAAGGTGCTTTACCCCACCAACATGTAAATTAAAAGCTCGAAGAGATAACGCATCAGAATTTCAAACTTCGCACCTTTCTCACCTAAGGAAACTCTTTAAAACATAAATTTTGTTAAGGATTGCTAAAGTGAGGTGGAAGGATGCTAAGGACTATCAATGGTATAGTGTGATACCCTGCAAGAAAATGAAGGTGCTTTACCCCACCAACATGTCAATTGAGATGTAAGGGATGCTCATTGCTAAGGATTGTCATATGGGTGCATCCCCTCTCCTTTGATATGCACGTTTGTGATTCAATACAGTCATGGTAGTGTGGCAAGGCATGCAATTTCACTGACTAGAAATAGAAGGATTTGTTTTCGAGAGCTGCACGGAGGACAAATTTTGCATGTTAATATGCAAGAAAGTGAAGGTCCTTCACACACCAACATGTCACTTGAGATGGCAGGACTGTCAATGGTGCATCCCTTACACTTTGATACCCAAGAAACATGCACATTTTTAATTCAATAAAGTCATGGCAATGTGGCAAGGCATGGGATTCACAAATTAGTAATGGAAGGATTTGTTTTAGGAAGAAACTTTTTGAATTTTAATACATATTGAGCCTCAATGAAATACATATGAAATTCCAAATACCATTAGTTGAAGATAGAGAAAAAGGGGGTAACTATGCAACTATCATAAGGTCAGTTGTTGTTGAGCCTGGGAGGGCCACTAAGAAATATGTAAGATAGCACATGTGATCAAAAAGTGAAAATTTTCATACATGAGGGATACTTTAATCATCTCAAAATTTACAAAAGGGGTGTATATAGGTTATAAAAATCTATAGATAGGGGTTTTTTTTAATTACCCCTTGATTGCACGTGCTATATGGGGATTTTACATAGTGCCCCCCCCCCCCCCCCAACCCCCCAGGTTGTTGAGCTATCTTAACATTTTTACCTCCCCTTTTCACTCACTTTCTTTCTCACCGTGCCATTTGTCCCTTGTGCCTTGACCTTATTATGACATAGCCAACTTCAAGAGGCCCTTAACCACACCTCCCAAAATCCACATGTCCCCTCAAGTCATTCTTCATCGCCTCTTCAGTGCTACTACTTGTCTTATTCCAAGTATTATAATTTGTTCCCACTATTGACTTGCACCCCCAACTCTTCAATGGTAATGCTCCTCTAAGGCTCCTGATCTTATCCCTAGTATTGCAAATTGTAATCACCATTGACATTGCACTCCCATACCCTCTTTTGCATCATGCCCTCACCTCCGCTTTTGTCTCTTGCCCTTGCCTCCAGTTTTTCTACGTAATATTTTCCAATGTGGCCTTACCTTCTCTTCGGTCTCTTGACCTAAACTCATTTTCTTGCACTTTAAGATTTGGCCACCACCTCTTAAGGTCTTTGAGAGTATTGACTCTCGAATGGTATTGTCTTTTAGACAAAGAGAGATGAGAGAGAGAGAGAGAGAGAGAGAGAGAGAGAGAGAGAGAGAATATGCTAGGCATAGCTATTTCTATTGTGTCTAGTTAGCTAGGTTAGTTTAAGCTAGTAAGGTAAATTTGTGTTTGACTCTCTAAGGTTAGTCTATTCAAGCAATGAATACCATATTTTTCCTTTAAAAGATAACACAAATAAGTCAACTAAACTTTGTTTCAACAATCATATAGCTATTATTATCCCTTTTTCCATTTAGCTACAAATGCCTCTACATTACTCTTGGTTTGCTTGCAAGTTCTAGCATGTATATAGATGGCAGGCAATGAAAATCAACATGCATACAAAATTTCTTCTCATAATCATTTTTGGCATTTCTCTTGTTGTCATCTTCAAGGTTGCATATAGAGATGTAATTTCAAAAAAAGAATCCTGGCAACTAGCTATATCAAAAGTCATACAATCTATGAAAATACGATACCCCAAACCCCATATATTGATAATATCCTTAAATTGTAATAATAATGTGTTTGCAAATAACAACAACCAAAAACCTCAAGAGAGGGCCATAACTTACAATGAAAACATGACAACCAAAAGATTATGTTGACAATGCAAAAGCTAGTTATGGTACATAGAATAAGAGAAGCCACAATCAAGCTTCTTTAGGTGTTTTATCTTGCATACATAAAGAATAAACCTTTGTTTCTGACCTAATTAACTCCTCATCAACTCATCCTCCACCAAAATGTTTCTATGTACATAATTGATTCAGAATAAATATCAAATGTTTACTCTTTTAAAAGCAATTGTTATTGTGTTGAGTACTGTGACATGAAGTTGGGGGTAATAAACTTCATGCACCTCTTCACTTCCTGCTGCTTTCGAACTGACTACCAAAGATATTTATCATTGAGAATGGGACATTAGAAAGAAGCTTTTATGCCAAGATACCACACCATACTTTCCTCCCTCAGATGAGAATGAAGATGGTAACATCCCAAGTGATGTTGTAATCAAAGCATAGGGAGAAGGAAAGGATCGGCAGAGGCCATAATCTCAGCGAGCCGGTCTGCACCAAAGAGAAGAGCGATACGTTGTTGAAAGAAGATCTTGCGACTCATCATGACATGAACTGATATATATCGAGGAGTTTGAAGGGGCTGATTGGGTCGGATGGGTAGATTCCGAGGAAACATTGCACCTCCTTCATAGACACCTTTACACTTAACTCAAAACACTCTACAAACTGTCATTAGACACAGAGGCCTATAACTTTCAGTAGAGACATGATATCAGAGATTCAAGCAAAGAAAGAGATGCGCCTTGAGATGGACTTCACGCTGATATAAGTTTCATTGAAAACAGGCAGACGGTTGAAGAGATATGGATAGTTTACTGGAAGGGGGTAAAAACTGTCATAAAAACAGACTGTCAAACACAGAGACCCATAACATTTTGCAGCAGTATCTGATTTAAGATCTAAGCACATAGAGACATGCGCCTTAAAGAGAGCTTCGCGCTGATATATGTTTTGTAAGAAACAGAGAAGCAGCCAAAAAGTTATGGACAGTTTACTAGACGGGGGTAAAAACTGTCATGAAAACAGATTGTCAGACACAGAGACTCATAACTTTTTGTAGCAGTATTTGATTCAAGATCTGATCACATACAAACATGCGTCTTGAAGAGAGCTTTGCGTTAATATAAATTTCATTGCAAGCGGACTACCGAGCAGAAAGTTATGAGCAAAACACTGATAGGGGGTTAAACTGTCATGAAAACTACCCGAAAGGTTCCATTCGTGACATTCATATACATCCTTATGGAGGCGTGGCCAAATGTAACCAATCTCTGCTTCCGTTGTGGTGTTAACCCTCGAGGAAACATGCCTTCTTCCACATATTGCTGAACATCTTGTAGTTTTGGCCATCCAGTGTCTACCCAAGAAACCACCCCCCGGTCTTGTACTATAATGGCTTGAGTAGCTAACTCATCTGCCCTTTGATTTTCTTTTCTGTTTATATGAACAAACTTGCAAAAATTAAACTGACTACATAGTGCCATAGCCTTTTGATTAAGCTTCTTCAAATGAGGACTTCTTGTCTGGTAATGCCCTTGCATTTGCTTTATAATAAGCTGAGAATCTCCTCTTACTTCCAATTCTTTAACTTGACTTTGAAGACAACCCTCCAAACCAAGAATCAAAGCATTATACTCAGCTGCATTGTTAGTTGTGATACCTGGAAGCTCTTGTCCTCTTGCCCATACCTCTTGACCTTCACGATTCATCAAGACTATCCCCCCGGCTCCTTGTTGGCATGAAGGACTAAAAGCCCCATCAAAATACAAAACAAAAGCTATTGGTGGTGTATCCCTTTCATCTTTAATGTTCTCCTTACATTTCTTTTCTTCTCCTAGATCCTCCCATCCTGTGAGCAAATCTGCCATAGTGGACCTAGTGGTATTTTCAGTGACAAAAGAGAAAGAGAACTCTTGAATCTCTAACAACCATTTTGCAAATCTCCCCCCAGGATTAGGCTTGCGAACTAGATATGCTAATACAGACTGAGAGGTAAGGAAGAAAAATGGTCGAGGTAATAAATAGGAGCGAAACTTTCTGACGGAAAACACCAAAGAGAGAGCTTGCTGCTCCATTTCTTCATACCTTGTTTCCACATCTGTAAGCTATCGGTTGGCATAATAGATGGGTTGCATTCTACCTGCCTCTCCTTTTTGTAGCAATACAGCACCAACTGAATGCAAAGATACACTTGGATTTACATAAAAGTCTTGAGACCAATCAGGGGGCTTCAATATTGGGCCCTTACTCATGGCCTCCTTAAGTTGCTGGAAAGACTCTTGTTGCTCCACACCCCATTGGAAAGAAACTCCTTTTCTTGTCAACAAGTTCATGGGATGCACTATCTCTGTGAAATCATCACAAAAGCGTTGATAATACTTGCTCTTTCCTAGAATTCTGCGAACACCAGTGACATTCTCAGGACTTGGCAATGCCATGATTGCTTGAACCTTGTCAAGATCCATTTGCAAGCCTTCTTGAGACATAATATGCCCCAACAAGACTACTTTTGTTTGAGCCAAATGACACTTGCTAGGATTTAGACACCCTTTTGCTTCATCAATCCTAGCTAAGGCCATCTTTAACTTCTCCATGTGATCTATGCGTCGAGAATAAATGCAAAAATCATCCAAAAACACCCTTATGAACTTTCCCAAGTAAGGCTCCAAGACTTGACTCATGAACCTTTGAAATGTAGCTGGTGCATTGGTCAACCCAAAAGGCATCACTCTGTAAGCAAAAACTCCCCAAGGTGTGACAAATGATGTTTTCTTTTGATCTTCCTCCCGAATACGAATTTGAAAGTAACCAGAATACCCATCACATATAGAATACATCTCATGCCCTGCTACTTGGTCTAGTATTTCATCTTGAAATGGCAAAGGAAAATGATCCCTCTTAGTGCATGCATTCAAAGGACGAAAGTCCACACAAACTCGCCACTTATTTCCTTTCTTTGGTGTGACAACTACAGGAGATATCCATTCTGAATCATCAACAGGAAAGATGAATCCCGCCTCAAGTAGTTGTGTTACCTCTTTCTTTAGTGTCTCAACTTGGATCACCCCCAATCGCCTTAAGCGTTGCACAACTAGCTTGCTTTCTGGCTTCAACTCAATCTTGTGCTCCACAAGAGAGACTGGTTGAACCTTTGAATAGCTTGTTGCAAAGAGACATGGAAAATCATCTAGCATATCCAAGTACTGGAGCTTCTCACTACCTGATAGAGAATCACCAAGAAGCTCTTCATTGCATTGGCGTCGTTTAGTGTGCTCCACATCCTCCACATGAAGTGTCTCTACAGGATCTTCTTGCACCACCACCTTGTTCCTTCCTGACTCATCCCGATCAGCACCAAGACAAAGACCAAAGGCCACTCCTTCCACCTCACCCTCTGAGTTGGACTCCTCGGAGCTACACCCTGTCTCTTCTTCTTCATCGGTTAAGTCAGAGCTTGAACTCTCTGATGTTGAAGACTCCTCCTTGACAACTTCCTTTTTGCGGCTTCTGATGTTGTAGCGCACCTTCTTATCATTTCCTTGCAAAATCAATTCTCCAGTATCCCACTTTTGAACAGCCTTCACCTTGCGTAGCCAAGGCCTTCCCAAAATCAATGGATAGGCACGTGCATCTGGCTTGGTAGGGATCACCTGAAAAGTAGTCGGCACAGAAATTCCACATACATCCACTTCTAGATTCTTCACAACTCCCAAGGTCTTAACCCTAGTGTTGTCAGCCAATTTGATGCGATAAGGAGAGGTAGTACTAGAGTATTTTAAATCAGCATCTATCATTGTCTTCTCACTCATGACATTAATCGATGCACCTCCATCAATGTACACATTAGAAATCACTTGACCATCAATGATCGCATCAACCACAGGTACATCATCACCAACATCTATATCTACCTTTTGAACAACAGGAATGACACTTTTCTTCTTTTTCTTCTTTGACACTCTTGTGCTTGCTGGTTTTCCCCATTCCTTCCGTAGTTTTGGAGACAAAGCAAGTAATTGACCAAAGGTGATATGAGCTTCCTTTTCTTTAAGGTCGGACAACAAGTCATAGCTTCCAATTCCTTGTCCTAAAGGAAAGTCTGATTGGCTAACTCTCCTTCTAGATGCCTTCTTTTTCTTACTACGGTGTTCCTCTTCCTGATGTTCCTGATCTACTTCTTCCTTGCTTTCTTCTTCTTCTTTTGCTTTACCACGCCCCCGTTTAGCCATCATTACCTCTGTTTCCTCATCCCTTGAAGAAGCTTCTAACAAGGATACTTGTTTTTTTTCTTTCTTTCTCAATCTAGGACACTCGGGGTGATAGTGACCTTTTTCATTACATTCATAGCAAGTGACCCCACTCCTATCTCGAGGCCTATCTTCACTCTTTGGTGCTCTAGGTTGTCGTGCATTAACCAAATGCAATTTCAAATCAGCAAACTCTGCCATCAATTGGGAGATATTATAATCTAACTCAGAGGACTTTGGTACCTGAGCACTACAAGGCATAGGCCATTTTCCGACGGAAATACCGACGCTTTTTACATTAAAATTTTTTTTTTTCACGGGCGCAAAGGTCGCTATAAAAGTCGTTAAAATCGTTGGAAAAGGAGCGTCGCTATATAGCGACGCTGTTAATCGTCGCTATATAGCGACGATGCAAATGTCGCTATATAGCGACTCTGTTAATCGTCGCTATATAGCGACACTGGTAAATGCCGCTATATAGCGACAATTAACAGAAGTAAAAAAAAAGCCTGGTTAGTGGGGCTAAACAGGGCTTCCTTTTGGCCCTGTTTAGCCCCACTAATCCTTTTTTTTTTTTTGTAATTACAAAAGAAAGTTTTTTATAACAAAATTTCCCTTGCTTGCAGGGTGATACAAAATTCTTCTTGTGAACGATGAGGAAGAAATGCATATACATATACAACTGTGTTTGTAACAAAATTACCCTGTGAAAGGGCGATGCAAAATTGCTCTAACGAGCAGATATACAAAATGCTACTACCACTACTAATCCGAATCGTCTTGTTGGCCTGTTCCTTGGTCCTCGACACCTACGTCTTCTCCCTCGTCCCCGACACCTGCGTCTTCTCCCTCGTCCTCGGCACCTGCGTTCGATCCTTGCCCCTATTGATCGCTCGTCTCTGATGATGGGACGCTTGAGCTTTGACCCTAAGAGTGAACCATATAAATAAAAAATTAGATTGGAACTTAAATTAAAAAGTGAGATTACAAGTAGGAGTAAACTTATACCGTGCGAGCAGCCACCTCAGCCCAATCGACTGTCACTCCCATTGCCTCTTGCTCAATGAACCACGGCTTTGTCCCTATCCAAAATGCGTGCCGCGTCTCTACATCCGTAGGAAGATGACCCATCGCAGCTTGCTGTGGATCCAATTTACGAGAGTTAGAGTTAGCTAAAGTGCATGTAATATGTAAGTAAAACAAATAGAACAATACATTAAATGCGAAGAAGTAGACTTACCATGGTTGCCTCGAACACATACCGTCCGCCTGCAAAGTGCGAAGTACCTACGACGTCCAGCCGTCTCTTCGCAGCCCTCCTCTGACCCTCGAACATTTCGGGATGGTCCCTATGTTGCTTCTTGAAGTACTTCCAATCAGCTTTGTCTGCCCAGCTGGGTTTAGCCAACCCCTTTGTAATGGAAGTACGCATGGTTGATCTGCGATGCTTTAGGACCAAACCCATGCGCTCGAGCATATAATTGTTATTAAACTCCACATTTGGCGGATTAGGATATCTTTGTTTTCACTCATCGATCACCGCCTACTTCTTTTGGGCATCTTGATACCGCCAATCGATATTTATGCCGCTCTTGAAGTGATGACTCATCAACTGCCTCATGGCGGCCATCACTGCTTTGCCCTTTTTGTCTTCTATTATCTCTCCAGCAGATGTGATTTGATAGGAGAGATCCCCTGATGAGTAAGGGGGACTGACGGTAGCAGAGTCTGAAGGAGTGGAAGCTGCGCGACCGCTTCCAGATCGAGGAGTAGCTGTGGGAGTAGGAGAGGGAAAGGGACCTGACTGATACTGTGTCTCCAGACCAAGTGGAGACCTAAAGGAGCGTGAGTGTGTTGACTCGTCTACATCTCTTGAGTCAGCACAACATGAGCCGCCCATCCTACTCTTCCTTCCCTTGCAGGAGGCATGCGCAGGTGATGATCCCGCGATCGAAGGGGCGCGAGGGGATGGCTGGGCAGTACGTCCACCTGTCGGTGTAGGGGAAGGAATTGCGGAGGTCCTCTGAGAGAGCGCAGAGAAGAATCTCGCTGCCTCCTCATCGCTCATCTGCACTACAAACTCGTCGGGAGTCCCGACAAAGCCATGCGCGGCTAGCAAAGGAGTCCCCTGAGGGGTAGTCGCAGTGCTATGTGGAAGAGGGGTCGGCGGACCAGGGGTAGTCACAGTGCTAGGACCGAGAGGAGTCGGACCAGGGGTAGTCCTCGGGGTAGTCGCCTGAGAGGAATCAAAGTCCTCTGGAGCATATAGATCGTGAGCTCTCCTCCTGCGAGGCTGTCCGTACTCGTCCGATGAGCGACGTGATCCCATGTGTAACATAGACACAAACACGAAAACAAAAAACAAAAAACAAACATGAGCATTCTCATAGGCATAGGCATAGGCAAGAAGAAGGAAGAGGGAAAGGAAAGAAGAGGGAAAGGAAAGAGGGAAAGAAGAGGGAAAGATAAGAGGGAAAGAAGATGTAAAGGAAAGAAAAGAATGAGAATGAGGAAATAGAGAATGAGAGAAGGGGGAAATAGAGAAGGGGAAAGAGATGAGGGAAAATAGAGAAGGAGAGAAGGGGGAAATGAGAGAAGGGGGAAATAGAGTGGGAAATAGAGAATGAGCTTATGCAGAAATAGAGAATGAGCTTATGCTTCTCTCATTCTCTATTTCCGCATAAGCTCATGCATAAGCATGAGCTTATGCGGAAACTTAAGCATAAGCTCATGCACATGCATGAGCATAAGCATGAGCTTATGCTTAAGCATAGGCATCGGAAATAGAGAAGGAGCTTATGCATAAAATAGAGAATGAGTTTCCGCATGCTTATGCTCATGCGGAAAAAGAGAAGGAGCTTATGCAGAAAAAGAGAAGGAGAGAAGCATAAGCTTCTCTCATTCTCTATTTCCGCATAAGCTCCTTCTCTTTTTCCGCATGAGCTTATGCTTATGCTCATGGGTGAGCATGAGCTTATGCTCATGTTTCCGCATATGCTCACGCAAAAGAGAAAGAGAAAGAGCTTATGCAGAAAAAGAGAAAGAGCTTATGCGGAAACTCATTCTCTATTTCCGCATAAGCTCCTTCTCTTTTTCCGCATGAGCTTATGCTTATGCTCATGGGTGAGCATGAGCTTATGCTCATGTTTCCGCATATGCTCACGCAAAAGAGAAAGAGAAGGAGCTTATGCGGAAAGACTAGCTTATGCGGAAAGAGAGAAGGAGCTTATGCGGAAAAAGAGAATGAGAGAAGCATAAGCTTCTCTCATTCTCTATTTCCGCATAAGCTTATGCGGAAACTTATGCATAAGCTCATGCTCATGCATGAGCATAAGCATGAGCTTATGCTTATGCTTATGCTTAAGCATAAGCATAAGCATAAGCTCATGCTTATGCTCATGCATGAGCATAAGCAGCTTATGCGGAAAGAGAGAAGGAGCTTATGCGGAAACTCATTCTCTATTTCCGCATAAGCTCCTTCTCTTTTTCCGCATAAGCTTATGCTTATGCTCATGGGTGAGCATGAGCTTATGCTCATGTTTCCGCATATGCGGAAATAGAGAAGGAGCTTATGCGGAAAGAGAGAAGGAGCTTATGCGGAAATAGAGAATGAGAGAAGCTTATGCTTCTCTCATTCTCTATTTCCGCATAAGCTCCTTCTCTCTTTCCGCATAAGCTATAAGCTTCTCTCATTCTCTATTTCCGCATAAGCTCCTTCTCTCTTTCCGCATAAGCTCCTTCTCTATTTCCGCATGAGCATAAGCATGAGCTTATGCTTATGCTTATACGGAAATAGAGAAGGAGCTTGTCATGCTTATGCTCATGCTTATGCTCATGCGGAAATAGAGAAGGAGCTTGCTTATGCGGAAAAAGAGAATGAGAGAAGCATAAGCTTCTCTCATTCTCTATTTCCGCATAAGCTTATGCAGAAACTTATGCATAAGCTCATGCTCACGCATAAGGATAAGCTCATGCTTATGCTTATGCTCATGCATATGCGGAAACTTACGCATAAGCTCATGCTCATGCGGAAACTTACGCATAAGCTCATGCTCATGCATGAGCATAAGCATGAGCTTATGCTTAAGCATAAGCATAAGCATAAGCTCATGCTTATGCTCATGTGGAAAAAGAGAAGGAGCTTATGCTCATGCAGAAATAGAGAAGGAGCTTATGCGGAAAAAGAGAAGGAGCTTATGCGGAAAAAGAGAATGAGAGAAGCATAAGCTTCTCTCATTCTCTATTTCCGCATAAGCTTATGCGGAAACTTACGCATAAGCTCATGCTCGTGCATGAGCATAAGCATGAGCTTATGCTCATGCACGAGCATGAGCTTATGCGTAAGTTTTCGCATAAGCTTATGCGGAAATAGAGAATGAGAGAAGCATAATGCGTAAGTTTCCGCATAAGCTTATGCAGAAATAGAGAATGAGAGAAGCATAAGCTTCTCTCATTCTCTATTTCCGCATAAGCTTATGCGGAAACTTACGCATAAGCTCATGCTCATGCGGAAATAGAGAAGGAGCTTATGCGGAAAAAGAGAATGGGAGAAGCATAAGCTTCTCTCATTCTCTATTTCCGCATAAGCTTATGCGGAAACTTACGCATAAGCTCATGCTCATGCATGAGCATAAGCATGAGCTTATGCTCATGCGGAAATAGAGAATGAGAGAAGCATAAGCTTCTCTCATTCTCTATTTCCGCATAAGCTTATGCGGAAACTTACGCATAAGCTCATGCTCATGCGGAAAAAGAGAAGGAGCTTATGCTCATGCGGAAATAGAGAAGGAGCTTCTCTCATTCTCTATTTCCGCATAAGCTTATGCGGAAAAAGAGAATGAGAGAAGCATAAGCTTCTCTCATTCTCTATTTCCGCATAAGCTTATGCGGAAACTTACGCATAAGCTCATGCTCATGCATGAGCATAAGCATGAGTTTATGCTCATGCGGAAATAGAGAAGGAGCTTATGCTCATGCGGAAAAAGAGCTTATGCGAATGAGAGAAGGGGGAAATAGAGAAGGGGGAATGAGAGAAGCATAAGCATAAGAGAATAAGAGGGAAAGGAAATAGAGAATAAGAGGGAAAGGAAAGAGAGAAGGGAAAAGAGAGAGGGGGAAAGAGAGAAGGGGGAAAGAGAGAATAAGAGAAGAGGGAAAAAAGAGAAGGGGGAAAAATGAGAAAAAGAGAAGGGGGAAGAGAGGGTTCCTACGCCCATCACTGCAGCTAGCGCTTAAGGCGCTAGCTGCAGGCCAATGCAAATAACAAAAATATTAAATGGAAAGAAGAGGAAGCACTTACCTGTAAAAGTATGTCCCGCTCGGTGTAGTGGACTGGCCCCACAAAAGAGAGAGTATGTCCCGCTCGGTGTAGTGGACTGGCCCTACAAAAGAGAGAAAACAACCCATTTTTTCAAATAAGATGTTAGTGGAAAGAGGAGATCACAAAAGCAACTTCTTGAAAGGAGACAAGGAAAGATTGAGGAGACAAGGAAAGGAGGAGATTGAGGAGACAAGGAGAAAGAGAACGAAGAGAAATACAGGAAGAAGAGGTGAGTTTCTTTCTTTCTTTCTTGAAATTTCATTTTTTGTTTCAATCCTTTCAAATCAAGCATGAAAACTAGTTTAAAACTTTAGCAATACAAGTAGAAACACTCACAAAACCAAAGCTAACAAACAAACAACCTACATTGTTGAAACAAACTCACCTCTTGAAGAACTTTCTTTCTGGAAACCAAAGAGGGAAAAAGGAGAGAGAGGGAGTACAAGAGGTAGGAGAAGGGTGAGGAGTGGGAAATAGAGTAGGAGGTTGCTTGGAATAGATGGGAGGTCGTCGAAAATAGGTGGGAGGAGATTTTGGGTTGCTTACATGAGAGATTAGGAATGGTTTGAGCAAAACGCCGCGCGTTTCGGCGTTTCGGGTTTTAACCCACAGCGTCGCTATATAGCGATGCTCTTTCATCGCTATATAGCGACGTTTTTAATTTAAAGCGTCGCTATATAGCGACGTTTTAAATTAAAAACGTCGCTATATAGCGACGGAACAGAGCGTCGCTATATAGCGACGCTTACTATTTATTTTTTTGTGTGGCCTCTTGTGAAGCTCAAACATGCTATGCTTATAATTGTCAATATCTCCTCTTACTATATAGCCTTACTATATAGGATTTTTTGTTTCAATCCTTACTACATAGCGACGTCATTCTTTTTATATGGCCTCAAGAGAAACTCAAATTAAACATGCTATGCTCATAATTGTCAATATCTCCTCTTCATGCTTATGTTTTGGTTTTATAAGTGTAGATGGAAGGGACGAGTGGAAGCTCATCCGATGATGCGCCGACGCCCGGGAGCACGAAGTGGCTTACGAAGAGGTTATATTGTCATTGCACTCATTGCAAGCGAGAAGACGACATCAATGTCGTATTATCATGCGCCACTTGCGGATGTATGGGGAGGAGCCGGAACCAGTACCCCCCGTTGGTGTTGCACATGTTGATGGATCATCGGTAAGTCAAAGCTATTTAAGTTCGCAATCTTATTGTATACCCGGAAATAGAAGATCTTCTATTTACACGAATGAGCTTATGACAGGATGACGAGGGTGACGAGGGTACACATATACCTTCTCACTTTCAACAAGACTATAGTCTCCCGGATGACGACGAGGGTATGGTCGACATGATGGATTCCATTTTTAGGGGCACTACATCCCACGTACACGTGATGTCAGAGTCTGAGGTGAAAATGCGAGAGTTGCAATCAACACAATTGTATGAGGATGCTAGGATGTCTAAACTACGTGCTTGTCTCTCAATCTTGAATCTACAAGTATAGTATGGGTGGTCGGATACAAGTGTCTCGGCCTTAATGAGGTTAGCCCTTGCATTAATTTGACTCATTATTTGGATATTGTTTGTTTTGAGAATCATCATTTGGATAGTGTCTTTGTCATAGGTTGCTCCAAAAGATGTTACCTGCACCAAATACCATGCCCACATCAAGAGATGAAGCGAAAAAGATGCTAACAATGGTGGGTATGGATTATGATACCATCCATGCTTGCCGTAATGATTGTATTCTCTTTCGTCGTGAGCATGGAGATTTGGCTAGTTGTCCAAAGTGTGGGGAACAACGATATAGAGATGACTTGCAAGGTGAGAGGATACTGGTAAAGGTCTTAAGACACTTTCCCATCATTGCAAGAATACAACACATGTTTCGATGCAAATCCATAGCGGAGTTGATGACATGGCATGCATCTCATCGGTCCACTGATCACACATTGAGGATTCCCGCAGATTGTGCAGCTTGGAAGCACATAGATAATCAGTGGCCGGACTTGGCGAGAGAGCCACGCAACTTACATCTTGGGCTAGCCATGGACGGCGTGAATCCTTTCGG
The DNA here is from genome assembly GCF_047967505.1 of Dipteris shenzhenensis. Taxonomy (NCBI): domain Eukaryota; kingdom Viridiplantae; phylum Streptophyta; class Polypodiopsida; order Gleicheniales; family Dipteridaceae; genus Dipteris; species Dipteris shenzhenensis. The sequence goes on along the minus strand of NC_141623.1, from coordinate 40,058,825 downwards.
GTTACGCTCGACATCTTGGTCGACATGGCCCATAGTCGTGGTGAATTACAATATCCCACCATGGCTAACAATAAAAAAGGGACACCTCATGCTTGCACTACTTGTGCCAAGAAAGTACAAGGCAAAAAACATGGACGTGTACATGGCACCTTTGATAGAGGAGTTACAGATATTATGGAGAGGAGTGCAGGTCTTTGATATTTCCAGAGCTCCTAGGCATACCAATGATATTTTGGTCAGGGGTATCTTGATGTGGACCATGCATGACTACCCAGGATATGGAGAGTGCGCAGGTACGTGGTTATGTCTTTACATGTACAATGAGGAATTATGCTTTTTTTACTCTCTTTTGCACGCATGTCTTGTACTAACATATTCATGCACGCGTGCAGGACTTGTTACAAGTGGGTACCATGCTTGTCCTATTTGTGGACCCGCTCTGAAATCGCTTGCACGCTACTCCAAACATATGAGGAAAAATGTTTATGAAGGTCATGCTCGATACCTTCCGCTCGACCATCTCGCACGTGGAGGTCAGCTTGATCCACCACCATCATATTTGAAAGCAAGTGATTGGATTCAAGCTTGGAGGGAGAATGGAGAGGAACCTCCTCCTGGTATGAAGAGGCTATCGATCTTTCACGAGCTTCCTTATTGGGGTCAGTTACAAATCAATCATCTCTTGGATCCCATGCATATCTTTAAGAATGTGGGAGCTACCATTTGGGCACACTTGGTTGGTTCCAAGGACTCGAGAGGAGTGCGAGAAGACTTGCATGCTATGAATAGGATGTCTCGTTTGTGGCCCCAAGTGCATGCTTCAGGAAAAGTTGTCCTCCCGAAAGCAACGTGGATTCTCTTTACGAGGGAGGAGGCAGCGATCAAGGCAGACATTGCCTCTTTTCAAACACCGACAGGGTACATGCGTTGCTTGAAAGGAGCATTTTCAAAGGACAATAAGCTTAGTGGCCTCAAGTCCCATGATTGGCACAAGGTCTTACAGGTATTCTAAGTAGAATTAGTGTACCGATAATAGTGATGCATTAGCGTAATTATTATTATGTTATATTGTTGACATGATTTCATTGTTGCTTTGATAGTTCATCCTTCCAATTACAATAAAAGGGTGCTTACAAGAAGATGTTAGAAATGCTATATTCAAGATCTGTGGTATTGTGAGGTATGCTTACTATCAATTCGCATTATGTATTTTCTTCATGGACATGTGAAATAGGTGGATATCTCAAATATCTTACATATGCATAGACATGTGAAATAGGTGGATATCTCAAAAAGAGATCTCTATATCGAGCATCGAGAAGGCTAGGGTGGAATCCATCGACGCCGTATGCTTGCTTGAGAAGCACTTTCCCTCAAGCATTATGACAACTCAAGTCCACTTGCTTGTGCACATAGTTGATGAGGTGGCTATAGCAGGTACCGTTCATAATCGATGGATGTTTTTTCTCGAGCGGTTTATGAAAACTTTAAAGGGGTTTGTAAGACAAAGAGCAAGACCAGAAGCAAGCATGGCAGAGGGATGGCTTGTGCAAGAGTCATTAGTATATATCACAGAGTTTCTTGCATCCACGGATCCTGATATGCCGCAAGCTTGGCACAACAAGGATGATGATCGCATCATTGGCGAGGTCCCCCAAGGAAAAGGGATTGAAAGAAAGATGAACGAAGAGCAAATGGAGAAATTCAATAAGTTTTGTATCCTCAATAGCCCTGAGATGCAGAAGTGGATTGAGAGATATGAAGTGGCCAAAGCAGAAAGAATAAATGCAAGGACGAGATTTAGAGTAATGTATAGGCGATCACAACCATATCCACGAGATCTGGCTCTTCTCCCTACTCACATGTCACTTGATTGGCTACAACTAGCTATACGTAAAGCCGAACGTGATGGAGAGACAATAAACGAGCGCGAGCGGGAGTTATCATTTGGATGTATAGTGCATGTAAGTTTCTTATCTCTTGACGTAATTAAGTAATTATTTGTGGCAATATATGCTATAAAATAGGTGCATCTTCATTGTTTTAATGATGCTCTTTTACAGTACAAAAAGTACAGTGCATTATGGTCATATGGACGACATTTTCGCGTGGAACGCATCGATTCAAAGAGAGTCACGTATGATTGTGGAGTCATGGCTAACTTCACACAAGATAGCCGAGCAAGTGCTTCGGATACCAATCTTCTCTCCTCACAGTTGGATTATTGTGGAACCATACGCGACATCTATGAAATTGATTTCAGACGATTTACTATTTTCATTCTTGATGTAAAATGGTTTAGAACTACTTACAGCGGTCCCCATGCGACAGTGAGAAAAGATAGTAGCGGTCTCTTTGCAATAGACTCCACCAAACATTGGACCGATGAAAGTGATACTTTTGTTCTTCCCGAGCACTGTGAGCAGGTGCATACTAATGATTTAATTAGTCGAAGCTTTCGTTTTTTAAGTCCATTGATATATATATAATTGATGACATTTGGCACGTGATTTTTCATCTTCAATATAGGTGGTTTTTCATCTGGATCGTTCTGATCCAAGATGGTGGTACGTGATCCAAGTTGCACCACGAAGTAAGCAGATTTTTGAAGATTGAGATGTGGATATGGAGATGCCACTACCAATGCCGGATCCAATTGATGAATCTAGCGAAGAAGATGTAGATCACCATATGAGGCAAGAGGAAGATGCGCATAATGACATCGCACGGGAGGAGGATGGAGATCACGATATTGAAGAGGAAGACAACAATCATCAAGATCAATCACCACACTTAAGCTTAATTGAAGAAGATGATCAAATACTTTTAGGTGAACGTACGATACTAGAGTACGATGATGATATAGGAGATCAACTTGGTATAGAGTTGGAGATAGACTTGCTTGGCGCCTTAGACTTGGCTCAAGATGAAACAGTTGATGTAAATGCTCTTATTTGATTTTTCTCATCTCAAACTTGGACATGAATATATGAGCTTCAAAGGCTTGATGTATATGCTCTCATTTTTTAATTCTCTATGAGCTCAAACATGTATGAAAATTTAAAAAATTTTGTCATTGGAAAAAAATAATTTTTAAGGCCTAAAAAAAAAAAAAACCTCTCTGTAAAACGTCGCTATAATATATTGTCTCAGTGTCGCTATATAGCGACTTTTAAAAGTCGCTATATAGCGACTTTTACTAACGTCGCTATATAGCGACGTTTAGCAAAAGTCGCTATATAGCGAACGATTTACGACACCCGATTTTTATACCGACGATTAACGCTAAGCGGATGCTAATCGTCGGTATGTAAACGTCGCAATAGGATGCGTGTGTAGTAGTAGTGGAGGAGTGCCCATTACCTCCACCTTAGAAGTTGAAGCTGTTGAAGACACAAAAGAGGATTCGATCTTTAGAGAAGCTTCTTTCTTGGTCGCAATGCAAAGTGCCTCCATGTATGTTGTCGGATCTTTAATCATTACTTTTGAGCGAAGACGAGGCTCCAAAGCCATAACAAATTTGCTCATCTTCAAGCGCTCCATCCCTGAGAGACTTTGAGGGACCGATGATACCGATGCCACAGCTCGCAAAGCTGCCCTTTCATACTTTGTCCATAAAGTTTCATATCGGATTGCCAACGCAGAGACCAACTCACCCTCTCCTTGACAGAACCGGTCCAACTGCAACATCAAAGCATTTGGCGACTCCACTGCCCCAAATCTCTGCTTCATTGCTGCCACCACTTGGTCCCAGTCTTCCTTGGTAGAGTCCAGCAAGGTCTCATGCCAACTCAAGGCTACACCTTCAAGAAAATTAGGCAAAATCTCCGCCCGATCCTTCATGGACCATCCAGAAAGCCGGCATCCTCGAACAAAATCCCGAAGATAAGACTCCGCGGGTCCTCCCCTTGGGTCCCTCGAAACACTGGAATCTTCACCATGATGAAACACAAAAATGAAACACCAAGATCCAAATAATATCCCAAACAAGATCTGAACAAGATCCCACAGAGCCTTAGTATACCAAGACCAACTTATTATGCATAACCACTTGTTGAAAACCCTCCACAATGTGATCCTCAACAAAATCTTCAAAAATAAGTGACCAACCAGCACCATGAAAACATTGTGTATACATGCATTCTAGAATCACCCTTCTCACAATAGGAAGTGCACATAAAAGCTTCAAGATATTGTAATCTTCATCATTTGCATAGCAAAAGAAGTTGAAAGCATTAAGAATCACCACTCCACTGTTATAGTCAAAAACTACCCAAAGACTCAACTCTTCTTCACACCAAGCTGCCAGTGCATGGAACAAACCCCAATCTATCATTGTGCCTGCTGCCGGCGTTGTCGATTCACCAACATATTCAACAATGCAAACATAAAGGATATGATCATGGTGATTGTGCGAATAGCTTGAGCATCACCTTCACACTCTTCAAGTTCTCTTAAACGGGTTGCAATCTCTTCTAATGGAGTTCTTCCAGGCATCTTTTTTATCTCATCAAAACACATGCCTCTTCTAGGCATAACATGCAATCAAGTACACCCGAGAGTGTTTAGTAAGGTGGGATGAATCCAATACCAAACATACCCGGCGTCTCCACCAAAAGATGTGACATGAAGTTGGGGGTAATAAACTTCACGCACCTCTTCACTTCCTGCTGCTTTCGAACTGACTGCCAAAGATATTTATCATTGAGAATGGGACATTAGAAAGAAGCTTTTATGACAAGATACCACACCATACTTTCCTCCCTCATATGAGAATGAAGATGGTAACATCCCAAGTGATGTTGTAATCAAGCATAGGGAGAAGGAAAGGATCAGCAGAGGCCATAATCTCAGCGAGCCGGTCTATGCCAAAGAGAAAAGCGATACGTTGTTAAAAGAAGATCTTGCGGCTCATCATGACATGAACTGATATATATCGAGGAGTTTGCAGGGGCTGATTGGGTCGGATGGGTAGATTCCGAGGAAACATTGCACCTCCTTCATAGACACCTTTACACTTAACTCAAAACACTCTACAAACTATCATTAGACATAGAGGCCTATAACTTTCAGTAGAGACATGATATCAGAGATTCAAGCAAAGAAAGAGATGCGCCTTGAGATGGGATTCGCGCTGATATAAGTTTCATTGAAAACAGAGAGACGGTTGAAGAGATATGGACAGTTTACTGGAAGGGGGTAAAAACTGTCATAAAAATAGACTGTCAAACACAGAGACCCATCACATTTTGCAGCAGTATCTGATTTAAGATCTAAGCACATAGAGACATGCGCCTTAAAGAGCTTCGCGCTGATATATGTTTCGTAAGAAACAGAGAAGCGGCCAAAAAGTTATGGATAGTTTACTAGACGGGGGTAAAAACTATCATGAAAATAGACTGTCAGACACAGAGACTCATAACTTTTTGTAGCAGTATCTGATTCAAGATCTGATCACATACAAACATGCGCCTTGAAGAGAGCTTCACGCTGATATAAATTTCATTGCAATCAGACTACCGAGCAGAAAGTTATGAGCGAAACACTAACAGGGGGTCAAACTGTCATGAAAACTACCCTCCACCCAGGCTAATTTCGCCTGAGCAGGATGCTCCCTCAAGACTCCACCTTCATCAACGATCTTGATGCATCTTAAAAGAAGCTAACCTCGATGCATCTCCAAAGATGCATAGGCTAAAAAAGGGGTACCCTTCCCTTCCCCCTTCCTTCCCCCCTCTCTCTCTCTCCCCCCCCTTCCCTATCCCTATCTTTCCCCCTCCCTCCCCTCTATCAACATCCAACATTCGTAGCATGAATACCATACTGAGACAGGGTCATTGTTTTCTTGTGCATAGCCATTTTGGTGAGGTTTAGGGATTTTTCTCTATACAGGTATCTTGCATGACCCGAAACTTATGTATTGCTCAACGAAATTGGGCAAAATTTGTCTTCAAGTTGTAGTACACATTCCAAACTTGAACATGAGACCGATAAATTATAGAATAAGGATTTGGAACAAGATCATTAAATAATTACAATTGCTATGGTGAAGCATGTATCCTAAAGACTACAGGATATAGCAATTTATTTAAAAACATCAAAATTTTGTTCTCTACATACATGCAACCAAGTAATCATTCAAAAGGAAACTACATGAGCTTGTACTCAACCCAAGGACACACCTAAATGATAACATTAGGTATGGGCTAACAGGTCACCAATGTTGTGCTAAAGTGATGCACACCAATTTAAGGGCGTGGCTCCATAACTTTTTTTTAATTTGTTGAAAACCGATTGAAAATTTGGAATCCAGACAAGTGGGACTACTACAAGGTGGTCTTAAAATATTGATAGTTATTGATATTGGTATCAAGATTCACCCTAAAATGGAAGAAGTTGAAAATCCATGTACTTTCTTACTTTATGGATCATAAGCATGCCAAAGGTCATTGTGTTTCATAATACAAAACATCAAATCCGATAGCATGTCCTTTGGCCTATTTGTATTTTGAAGCACTTTAGGCCACATTGTAATTGTTTACGATATCCGATTCTGATGTCATGTATCATTAGAGGGGGGGAACCCGACAGTTGAAAAATTTTCTACTCCCACGAATTTCAAATTTTCACACCTCCCGCCCATTGAATCTTGGAATATTAAGTACTTGCAACCTTCTCTTACCCTGCAAATGCCTTGCAACCTGCATGCACCTTGATGTGACCTTGCATAGAATTTGGTTTGGCATTGTCTTCTTTTGGGTAAGTTTTCTATTCTTTGCTCGCCTTACAAGGTAGCTTCTCTAGGTCTATTCTAGACTAATGGTGGCCATGGCATCAATGGCAACATGCACCTCACCATGGCTTGCAAGAGAAGCAGTTAGATGGTGCGAGATAGGAAAGTTGAAAAGCCTAATCAAGGCACAAGGAACAAATTGTAGGTCGAGGAAAGCAATCAAATGGTAGCAACGAAAGACACTTTTGCAACATTCGTGAAGGGAGAAACAATGAGAAGAAAGAAGACTCCTGCAAAGTAGCAGTAGAAAGCAGTTTTAGATGCACACATTTGATCATTGCCATCAGAGCGAAGAACACGAGTTGTTGTGTCACAATTAGTGGGAGCATTCGAGGTAGCAACTTCAGGCCATTCAAGTGAATACCAGTCTTGAGTCTTCACAAGATTTAGCCTAAACCATAAAGTTTGTAGAGTAACAACCCTACCAACACCTCGAGACATGCATGCCCAAGAGGCGATGCTCTCTAACCTGAGAAATGGCCTACAAAAGGTGAAAGGGGTGTACAACTTAGATGAACTAGCTGCAAAGAGGGTGACATTATAGCTGAGTTGGTCTCCCCTGAAACAAAGGAGAAATGGCTTGGGTGCACAATGTCAAAGATCTTGTCAATCATAAGGACCAACGTGGGTCCAGTGGTTGAATGTAGAGCAAAAGCAATGCATGTTTATCCTAATCCGAGAAGTTTGTGGGCTTCAAGAGAATGCAAGAAAAGGAGAGACATCCTAAGTGCAGAAGTCTCGCTAGAATGATGACATTTTGACACAAAATACGAGAGTTTCTCCAAATAGAAAGGACATCTATAAAAATCGAATAGGATGCAAGGTGTTTTATGAGAATATCATACACATGCTTGATATAACATAGGTTAGTGGTGCCTAAACCAGCCTAATGGTTGTTTGTGATTGAGATTCGGGATAGTTTACTTGTTTCATTTCTTAAACCAGGCTTGGACTTAATGTGATTGTCCTAAACCAGCCCGGTGGTTGGAACATCACATGCAACCGTGGCTGGTTCAGCTCAACCACCAGTGTAGTTTTCTCTAGGAAGGATCACCACCTTTCATACTGTATTATTTTCTCCATTTATTGCAGTTGTACTCAGTCCTTTGGATAGCCATAAACTTCTCTTTGGAGGCCCCCTTATTTTCCCCGTCAATTCTTGCACTCAACCCCACTACTGCCACTTGTGTTTATGAGTGCACCTTCTCTCAATTTATCTCTATTTTAGTCAGCAATTACGAGAAAGAGTGGGTTACCCTTCTCTTTGCAGTATGGGAAGGGAGGAGGAGGCAGACTGGGCAGTCTGGGAGGTGGGGCATGCAATGGCTAGGGTAAGGATAGGCCAGGGTAGTGGGGGGGACGTGTAAGAAGTATAGCAAATCTAGATAGAAGAGAGAGAGGGAGAGAACCTCACACACAATTGAGAAGGAGAGGAGAAAGCACAAGAGATTGCAAGGGATCTCAGGACAAACCCCCCAGAATGGTGGGGAAACCCTCTGCTATGGATAGGCGCTGATGATCCACAATGAGATGAAATTAAGTGAGGGAAGGGTGGGTCTTTTTATAGGCATCCTTCCCCTCCCTAGTCAACTACAATAAGGGGTGGACCATCTACTCTAGGGGCCGCCAACCAGCCAGTAAGGTGCATCGACCCACATCCTCTAGGGCTGACCCCACCCTCCAACCTAAAAACATTGCCACACAACCCTATATAGGGCTCTCTCTCTACCCTTGAGGTGGGCCGATTGAGCTTCCTCAGCAATCTGTGCTATAAGTGGGCTTTCATGTAGCCTATAGGGGGTTGAAACCTTGCCATTTGCCTGATAGAGCTACTCCAAGAGAGACAACCCCCTCCAACCCTCTAACAAACTGCTACACAACCAAATAGAGGGGGTTGAACCCCTTTCCTATGGGCCAACCAATAGGGCAGGTCTGTAGCTCCAGGGGTAGCCATAAGCCCTAAACACTGCTCAGCAAAGTGCACCACAGCAGGGGTGCCCACGAAGCTTGGATGGATCCATAGTGGAAGATCTTCCCTACCCTACTCTACCCTCATAGGGGGCGGGCACACCCACAACCCAACACAAGCCCTCACTCAGTCTACACTAGCCTCTCATGGGGCAGGCACACCTAGAAGCAAGGCCCTCTCTCTCTACAGACCCACAAAAAAGTGATTATATTGGATAGCAGTAGAGTGTACCTTAAGGGCACCTCTTTCTATGTGAGTGAAGACCGCACTCCCAAGCAATAGGAAATGCAAAGAAAACAATACACGGAAAGACTAATGAGACAAGGAAAGATGCCCCAAGCCCAAGATGGGGATCAGAATGCAAAATAGGAATTCGCGACCCATGGGACCCATAAAATGCTTACAAGTCATGTTCTAGAATTGTAGAGGCTTCCCTTGCCACTCAATATACCAAAAGCATGACTCAATATACCTGGATATGTGGTGCACTCAATATACCAAAAGCAAGTAGGGAAAAGAGGACAAGGAGGTGTTGCATCCATGATAAAAGAACACCTAGCAGAAAAAATCAACCTTCATAAAGTTGACAAATACAAAAGATACATGTGGCTGAAAGTAGAGCTTAGCCAATGTCCTATCTTTCTTTCAGGCTACTACATACCACATCATGAGTTACCCTTTTACATTAAACACGGAGTGGACCCTAGTGATGCATTTGAGACACTATGTCTTGATGTGGCTGAATTAAGAGAAAAGGGTAAACTCATAGTGATGGGAGACCTCAATGCAAGAATTGGCCAAGTACAATTCCAGCCCATCATGCATGATGAAATGGATAAAGACTGAAGTGGATACCATGTGGCAGAGGACATCAGAAGATGGCACCATTAACACACAAGGCAGAGCACTTAGATGTATGGTTAATGGGCTGCACATACCAGTCTTAAATGGAATGCAACTATCCCCCAACACACACAAGATGACATGTATTTCAACTAGTGGAGGGCAGAGTGTGTTGGATTATGCTCTTGCACATGTGGACACTCTACCTGATATTAAAAGTTTTAACCTATGGGTGAAACATCTCGAATCGGATCACCTTCCAATATGGTTAAATCTTAACATCCACATTCAATATGGGAGCAAAAATTTCTAGCAAATCCAGGTGGTTTCAAGGTAAACCCAGACAAACATAAAGAATATGCCGACACTTTGGACACCAAGCTGGAAACAATGACAAATCCTATGGGCAGGCCTTCAAGAAGCAATTCTTGAATCAACCACACAAACATTTGGAATAGTATCTACAAGGGGAAAGAAGCAGGCAAAAGGGTGAAATGGTATGATGAAGAATGCAAACAACTACATAAAGAACTGAAACATTAGGGAAAAAGGGAACTCATTTTGGGGCCCTGTAAGAAATTCACTATTTTTTGATTTATTTCTCTCCTAAAAGACCTCAAAAATAATAAAATACGGAAATGTGGCTTAGAACTGTCAGTAAGGACTACAGAACTATCAATTCAAAAAGGAATAAGATAATCTTTTGTCTGACTAACACGATTTTGCATTAATTATCTCCTTAGATTTTTTTTTGTTTACCAAAGATTCCGCATCTCTTTTGCCGATGTGTGCAGGCCTTTCATAAAGAATCCATCACTGAACTTGGTGATTGTAAGTTTTCAAAATATTCACATGGATACCGCCACACTTCCACGATTCATGTTACAAAACGACTATGAAATTGACAAGCAAACTTCGCAACCTCAGAAGCACAAAAAATGGCCGATACTAGTGAGTCACTATCTCAGAAGAAGCGATTACACCATCTTCACATCGCCTTAGAAGAACAATATGCTCCAGCACAAAAAAGACAAAAGGATACGGTGCTGAATGCTCAACAGCGGGAAAATATGAGAAGAGAAGGGCTTCAACATATTGACTTATGGTGCGATGGAAGCATATATCCAAAATGTCAAGTAAAAAACTCTACACCTCCATTTGTCAATCCCACCACATTATTGAGGTTTGTCGGTGATGGACAAAATGGACTTCTTGGTTATATTTCAGCGCAGTCTGCATTTGCGAAAACGTATAAAATGATGTACCTACAAGAAAAGGGGGCCAAGATGCAGGAGATAGCCATTCGTGCAAAATTGGAGCAGTAGTTGCAGAATGAAATTGAGGAGCATTCAAAGAGTAAAAAAGAGTTGACAAGAGCAAGAAAGAAGAGAACTGTGCTTGGAGACAGACTACGTAGCAAGAAGATTAAAAACGTTGCAAATTTGAAGGCTGGGACTGGTGGATGCAAGCGACGAATTCAAGAAGCAAGGTTAGATTGAAATTTATCATTTTGTATACTCAAAAAGGCTCTCAAATGATTATATCTATTTCGTCCCTTACCGCAAAATAAGAATGGAGGTGCTGAATGATATAGGCATATTGTGTTGTTACTATAGGAAATTATTGGAGCCTACAAAAGAAAATATGGATCTGAACCTCCTTCCTGTTAAACAAATGAAAGGATTGCTTTCTTGTGGTGTAGCAAAAGGTTTGATTGAGGAAAAAAAATACAAAACAGTCCAACGCAATGTTGTAGAGGACTTTGTATCCAATAATCAAGTTGATGGCACTACAATCCAAGAGGCTCTTGATGTTAGTGGAGTTAGCAGGAAGGGATATAGTTCGATTTTCCATGCGATATTCTCAACTTTGAAAGATCAAAGGATTAAACGAGTTTTACTGCCGAATCCAGCAACCGTGTGGAGGATAAGAGGTCATTTGAATGAAAGTATAGATGAATATATTGGGCAATATATCCATATTGAAGAAATATTTCATGGTGGTAAAGGAACCACTGTGTATGATCCTTGGAACAATATATTTGTAGATCTACAACAACTTCAAAGAAGAATGGGCGAGTTTTATGGAATAACATTTGAGGAGTGCAAAGGCATTTTGAAATTTGTTATCAAACTGGATGAGTGTGAGGTTGTAAAGGAAAAGAAAATGGAAAGAGTTACGATTACATTGATGAATGAAGCAATTGATACATCATTGACTGAAGCGAGTTCGAAGTATTTTAGTGTGCAGTCAGAGAAACACATATGGTGGTTAGGCTCGTTCCAGGTATGATCATTTTTTGTTTTGTACTTGATTTTGGTCATTGTTTTCAAATCTGTTATAGTAAGACTTTTGTTTTCTATAATCTGGCAGGTGAAGACAGAAGACCATGAAATACTAGATTGGGTGTTTCACCACACGGAAATACCAAGAATAATCAAAAGACAAGTGCAAGGCAAAATCTCCATGTTGCAGGAAAAGGTGATTTTCAAGTAGAGTGGCACATGGCCGGGGATCTTAAAACACTTAAGTGCATGTATAACGTTAGTAAAGGAGGCAACTCAAAGTCTCCTTGTCTTTATGCAAAAAATCAGCTCAAGTAATGGATTCAAAATGGTGGAAGAGAGCACCTAATAGAGATAAAGTTGACCCTGACTTCAAGGCCATTCTGGACATTCCACTATGTAATGTTCACATCTGCACATTGCATGGTCTATGTCGAATTATTGAGAAATTGGTATTTTTATATATTGGATTTCTTGGAAACTCCATCCCGAAAAAAATAGAAAGGATGCTCTTCAAGCATTGGAAAAAGTGTTATCCGATATAGGTCTGCATGGAGGAGATGTTCAAATCACAAAGGATTTTAAAAAGTCTACCAATGGCAAGGAGGTACCAATCAAGCCCTCTATTGGTGGTGTTAAGGCAAGAAGATTCTTGTCTCGACCCAAACACAGTAAGCAAGTAAGGCAAGGTAGAACAGTTTCAAAGATTAATTATGGATTGTGGAAGCAAGTCCATAATGCTGTGAAAGATCATGAGGCAGATGGGGAAGCACGAAATAGGAAGGCAGAGGTGTGGAGGTCTCTTGTTCAACTCTTCATGTTCTGTGACAAAGTAACATGGACAAAGAGTGATTACAAGAACTTTGAGGAGGTAATTAAACATTTTGGGAAGTCAATGAAAGACGCATGGACAGCCTGCAATATAACTCACTACATGGTAAGGTTCTATCTTCTTCTTTTACTTAAGTGTGATCCTCTTTTTTTAATTACTTACTATGCATTCTTATGTCTTACAGCATATCATCTACAACCACCTTCCCTATTTTGTCAAAAAGTATGGATGCCCAGCAATTTGGTCTACCCAAGGCATGGAGAAGTCTCACTACATGGCACGTAATGCATTTTTCAAACACACACAACACTATGGAGGGAGTCAGAAGGCAAATAGTCTGAAGGAAGTCTTCCAATGGTATTTTACCGAGGCATACTACAGAGGCTGCATGCTAAAAGAAAAGTTGCTAGCTCCAAAATCAAGCTTGCTTTTCTTCTAGCCCAAAAGCAAAGACGAAGACAAACTCTAGACAATTCAATGGCAGCAGAGAGACATAGACAATGGAGGGAATCGAAGATATTTACAAACATAAATGGATAAGTAAACATGAATAGGACTCATTTGTAACTTATTGGTGTTATGTCCACACGTTTTCAAACTCAATCAATAGAATTTTTTTTTGTGGAACAAGTGACTCTTGGTGTTATGCATCAACAGTATTTCTTTTGTGAAACATATGATCTAAACGTAATACAATTTGTTCACAATTTCAATATATTGTTTGTTTAATATTTAACGACACCACTCTATCTAAATGTACAAATCATTTCATCTTCAACTTATTGTTCATTTATACAAGATCATACCAGACATCAAAGACTTTGTACAAATCAGCTCAACTTCAATATAATGTTTGTGCTATATTTGATGACTAAATCCTATTTCTCCCAGGGCCTACCAATCGGAACTCTCTTTTTGATCTTGATTGGAGTCTTTTTCTTCTTTATTGGCTTGATGTCGACTGTCTGTTTATTAATGCTTGCCTCTATTGCTTGTCTGGGAGGGGTATCCTTTTCTTCAGTTGTCTCCACCTGTTCTTCTTCTTGGATTGTGTGGCCTGATGCAATCATGGGTGGCTCTCGAAACCTTATGAGCTTGTGTTTTCCATAGCCCTCTAGACATTTGGGCTCCTTAACACCACATGCTAATGCATAAGAAGTGTACGACAAAAAGTAAGCGGCCCTAGAGGCCTGCTTATTCACATAATCTCCAAATATATCTATGGCAGACAACCTCTCTATCAAAATGATCTTTTCCTTTTGCCATGAAAGATCATGTCCACCTAAAACCCTGGACAAACATTTTAAGAAGTAAACAATGGCTTCTACATTGTTGCTCAACTGCCTATGGTAAATCAAGATCTTAGCACTGCCTAGATCATGAATATAATGAGCTAGGCCTGACATTTTGTGAAACCCAACTGGCCTGCATTCACTTGATCTCTGGAGGAATGTGTCATCCTCAATTTGTAGTTGCCACATATCAAAAGATTGGAGTGAGACAATACACAACCTACAAAACAAAGTTAAGCAGAAGACAAAGTATTTGATTTGAAGTACCTTCTCATTTTCATCAGCAACAAGCAGTTCATCTTTCCAAAGATTTATTCCTCTCCCCTCTTGTCCAGCCTCTTCTTTAAGCTTTTCTATGTATAGTGCTAAGAGATTCATAGCTTCCTGTGTGAGTTGGAAGGCAGCTTCATTTGGCTCTTGGAACTTTTCAGCCTCTTTGAAACAAAAAGTAAGGGCCTCTGCAGGATCAAAAATTGTTTCCAAAGCCAGTAGTGAATGGTCATCCTCTATGCCAACCTCCTTGTCAAGCCTTGAAGCCTGGGCAATAAGGGAAATGGCATAGTCCTCCCTCAAATTGAACATACACTCTATATCATGGAGGAAAACATAATCTTTTCCACAAATCAAGACACCTGGAAGCATGGGCACTGCATAGTTGCTGCTTTGAACATCAAAATCTTCAACTGGCTCTGCTTCCCTAAGAGTTTTTGTCCTCAGTTGAACAAGGTCAAGAGCAGCCACTTGCAGCCCCTCATCCTGAAGGTTGATATCTTCTTCTTGCTCTGCCATTTCTGTTACCAAAGAAACATCCTCTTTTTCCTTTGCTTCAGATGTGTCTTCTTCTTCAGTCTCCTGCCCTTGTTCATCCATAAAGACTCTTGACTGAAGACAATGTACATAAGGAATGCCATGGTTTCCTCAAGCACTCTGCACTTTCTGGTGTGCAAGTTACAGTTGAATTTATATTGATCACGCAAGCTGTCAAATCTTCTGTTCACATGGTACCTCAGACTGTCAATGGAGACAATATGATTTATATGCACAAAAACCTTTTCTCCTTTCACAATTCTTCCTACCTCTGTCAGTTCTTTGAAGGTATCCCAATGGTCTGAAAGAAAATCTTTGTGATGCTCCAATACAGAGCTCATTGTGAACTCCATGTTGAAAATACTATGGTATATGTGGAAGTTACTCTGAGCCTTACATTTGTGAAGAAACTCAAATAGGAGCAAATATAGAGACTTGTCCTCTTCTAGTTCCTTTTGTTTTATGATGGAAGAATCAGCATTCTGCTCCAGTCTCTTCCTTTTGCCTGTTCAAAAATTTATATACTTTGAATTGTATATGCTGACATATGCAATCAGTGAATGCATAGGATATCACCAGATAATTCCTTCATGAGCTCTCATGACACTACTACACACGGATCCTATTCCGACGTTTATGTACCGACGTTTAGCACCCGCTTAGCACTAATCATCGGTATAAGAAGCGGGAATCGTAAATCGTCGCTATATAGCGACTATTGCTGAAAGTCGCTATATAGCGACACTGAGACAAAATAATATAGCGACGTTTTTACAGAGAGGTTTTTTTTTTTTTTATAAGCCTTAAAAGTTAGTTTTTTCCAATGACAAATTTTTTTAAATTTTCATACATGTTTGAACTCATAGAAAATAAAAAAATAAGAGCATGTACATCAAGCCTTTAAAGCTCATATATTCATGTCCAAATTTGAGATGAGAAAAATCAAATAAGAGCATTTACATCAACTGTTTCATCTTGAGCCAAGTCTAAGGCGCCAAGCAAGTCTATCTCCAACTCTATACCGAGTTGATCTCCTATATTATCATCGTACTCTAGCATCGTACGTTCACCTAAAGGTATTTGATCATCTTCTTCAATAAAGCTTAAGTGTGGTGATTGATCTTGATGATTGTTGTCTTCTTTGTCAATATCGTGATCTCCATCCTCCTCCCGTGTGATGTCATTATGCGCATCTTCCTCTTGGCTCATATGGTGATCTACATCTTCTTCGCTAGATTCATCAATTGGATCCAGCATTGGTAGTGGCATCTCCATATCCACATCTCGATCTTCAAAAATTTGCTTACTTCGTGGTGCAACTTGGATCACGTACCACCATCTTGGATCAGAACGATCCGGATGGAGTCCGGATGAAAAACCACCCATATTGAAGATGGGTGCCAAATGTCGTTAATTATATATATATCAATGGACTTTAAAAACGAAAGCTTCGACTAATTAAATCATTAGTATGCACCTGCTCACAGTGCTCGAGAAGAACAAAAGTATCACTTTCATTGGTCCAATGTTTGGTGGAGTCTATTGCAAAGAGACCGCTACTATCTTTTCTCACTGTCGCATGGGGACCGTTGGAAGTAGTTCTAAACCATTTTACATTAAGAATGAAAATAGTAAATCTTCTGAAATCAATTTCATAGATGTCGCATATGGTTCCACAACAATCCAACTGTGAGGAGAGAAGATTGGTATCCGAAGCACTTGCTCAGCTATCTTGTGTGAAGTCAGCCATGACTCCACAATCATATGTGACTCTCTTTGAATCGATGCGTTCCACGTGAAAATGTCGTCCATATGACCATAATGCACTGTACTTTTTGTACTGTAAAAGAGCATCATTAAAACAATGAAGATGCACCTATTTTATAGCATATATTGCCACAAATAATTACATAATTACATCAAGAGATAAGAAACTTACATGCACCATACATCCTCGGGGGGGTCACTATGTATAAACCCTCTATATCACGTGCGTTCAAGGCCTATATTTTAAATCCCTTATCTGTAAATTTTTTCATTAATAAAATGTACCCCTTTTCTATACAAATCTGTAAATTTTTTCCAAAACTATTTTAAATAGTCCCTTATGTATATTTATTTCTGTAAATTTTAGAAATAAAAAATATCCTTCTGTTGAACTCACGTGATAGGGTTACATATGATGAGTGACCCCCCCGAGCATACATCCAAATGATAACTCTCGCTCGCGCTCGCTTATTATCTCTCCATCACGTTCGGCTTTACGTAGAGCCAGTTGTAGACAATCAAGTGACATGTGAGTAGGGAGAAGAGCCAGATCTCATGGATATGGTTGTGATCGCCTGTACATTACTCTGAATCTCGTCCTTGCATTTATTCTTTCTGCTTTGGCCACTTCATATCTCTCAATCCACTTCTGCATCTCAGGGCTATTGAGGATACAAAACTTATTGAATTTCTCCATTTGCTCTTCACTCATCTTTCTTTCAATCCCTTTTCCTTGGGGAACCTCGCCAACGATGCGATCATCATCCGTGTTGTGCAAAGCTTGCGGCATATCAGGATCCGTGGATGCAAGAAACTCTGTGATATATACTAATGACTCTTGCACAAGCCATCCCTCTGCCATGCTTGCTTCCGCCGGTCTTGCTCTTTGTCTTACAAACCCCTTTAAAGTTTTCATAAACCGCTCGAGAAAAAACATCCATCGACTATGAATGGTACCTGCTATAGCCACCTCATCAACAATGTGCACAAGCAAGTGGACTTGAGTTGTCATAATGCTCGAGGGAAAGTGCTTCTCAAGCAAGCATACGGCTTCGATGGATTCCACCCTAGCCTTCTCGATGCTCGATATAGAGATCTCTTTTTGAGATATCCACCTATTTCACATGTCCATGCATATGTAAGATATTTGAGATATTTATCTATTTCACATGTCCATGAAGAAAATACATAATGCGATTTGATAGTAAGCATACCTCACAATACCAAAGATCTTGAATATAGCATTTCTAACATCTTCTTGTAAGCACCCTTTTATTGTAATTGGGAGGATGAACTATCAAAACAACAATGAAGTCATGTCAACAATATAACATAATAATAATTACGCTAACGCATCACTATTATCGGTACACTAATTCTACTTAGAATACCTGTAAGACCTTGTGCCAATCATGGGACTTGAGGCCACTAAGCTTATTGTCCTTTGAAAATGCTCCTTTCAAGCAACGCATGTACCCTGTCGGTGTTTGAAAAGAGGCAATGTCTGCCTTGACCGCTGCCTCCTCCCTCGTAGAGAGGATCCACCTTGCTTTCGGGAGGACAACTTTTCCCGAAGAATGCACTTGGGGCCACAAACGAGACATCCTATTCATAGCATGCAAGTCTTCTCGCACTCCTCTCGAGTCCTTGGGACCAACCAAGTGTGCCCAAATAGTAGCCCCCACATTCTTGAAGATATGCATGGGATCCAAGAGATGATTGATTTGTAACTGACCCCAATAAGGAAGCTTGTGAAAGATCGATAGCCTCTTCATACTAGGAGGAGGTTCCTCTCCATTCGCCCTCCAAGCTTGAATCCAATCACTTGCCTTCAAATATGATGGTGGTGGATCAAGCTGACCTCCATGTGCGAGATGGTCGAGTGGAAGGTATCGAGCATGACCTTCATAAACATTTTTCCTCATATGTTTGGAGTAGCGTGCAAGCGATTTCAGAGCCGGTCCACAAACAGGACAAGCATGGTACCCACTTGTAACAAGTCCTGCACGCGTGCATGAATGTGTTAGTACAAGACATGCATGCAAAAGAGAGTAAAAAAAGCATAATCCCTCATTGTACATGTAAAGACGCAACCACGTACCTGCGCACTCTCCATATCCTGGGTAGTCATGCATGGTCCACATCAAGATACCCCTGACCAAAATATCATTGGTATGTCTAGGAGCTCTGGAAATATCAAAGACCTGCACTCCTCTCCATAATATCTGTAACTCCTCTATCAAAGGTGCCATGTACACATCCATATTTTTTGCCTTGTACTTTCCTGGCACAAGTAGTGCAAGCATGAGGTGTCCCTTTTTTATTGTTAGCCATGGTGGGATATTGTAATTCACCACGAGTATGGGCCATGTCGACCAAGATGTCGAGCGTAACCCGAAAGGATTCACGCCGTCCATGGCTAGCCCAAGATGTAAGTTGCGTGGCTCCCTCGCAAAGTCCGGCCACTGATTATCTATGTGCTTCCAAGCTGCACAATCTGTGGGAATCCTCAATGTGTCATCAGTGGACCGATGAGATGCATGCCATGTCATCAACTCCGCTATGGATTTGCATCGAAACATGTGTTGTATTCTTGCAATGATGGGAAAGTGTCTCAAGACCTTTACCGGTATCTGCTCACCCTGCAAGTCATCTCTATATCGTTGTTCCCCACACTTTGGATAACTAGCCAAATCTCCATGCTCACGACGAAAGAGAATACAATCATTACGGCAAGCATGGATGGTATCATAATCCATACCCACCATTGTTAGCATCTTTTTCGCTTCATCTCTTGATGCGGGCATGGTATTTGGTGCAGGCAACATCTTCTGGAGCAACCTATGACAAAGACAGTATCCAAATGATGATTCTCAAAACAAACAATATACAAATAATGAGTCAAATTAATGCAAGGGCTAACCTCATTAAGGCCGAGACACTTGTATCCAACCACCCATACTGTACTTGTAGATTCAAGATTGAGAGACAAGCACATAGTTTAGACATCCTAGCACCCTCGTACAATTGTGTTGATTGCAACTCTCTCATTTTGGCCTCAGACTCTAACATCACATGTACGTGGGATGTAGTGCCCTGAAAAATGGAATCCATCATGTCGACCATACCCTCGTCGTCATCCGAGAGACTATGGTCTTACTGAAAGTGAGAAGGTATATGGGTACCCTCGTCACCCTCCTCATCCTGTTTTAAGATTTCATGTAAATATAAGATCTTCCATTTCTTGGTATACAATAAGATTGCGAACTTAAATAGCTTTGACTTACCGATGAGCCATCAACATGTGCAACACCAATGGGGGGTACTGGTTCCGGTTCCTCCCCATACATCCGCAAGTGGCGCATGATAATACGACATTGATGTCGTACTTCTCACTTGCAATGAGTGCAATGATAGTATAACCTTTCTGTAAGCCACTTCGTGCTCCCGGGTGTTGGCGCATCATCGGACGAGCTTCCACTCGTCCCTTCCATCTACACTTATAAAATCACAACATAAGCATGAGGAGGACATATTGACAATTATAAAAAAGCATGTTTGAGCTTCTCTTAATGCCATATCAAAAAACTGACAGTAAGCGTCGCTATATAGTGACGCTTTCCTCTGTTGCGTCTCTATATAGCGACGTTTTTAATTAAAAACATTGCTATATAGCAACGCTGTGGGTTAAAACCCGAAACGCATGGCGTTTTGCTCATTTTATTCCCTAATCTCTCAAGTAAGCAACCCAAAATCTCCTCTCACCTATTTTCGACGACCTCCCATCTATTTCAAGCAACCTCCCACTCTATTTTTCACTCCTCACCCTTCTCCTACCTCTTGTACTCCCTCTCTATCCTTTTCCCTCTTTGGTTTCTTGAAAGAAAGTTCTTCAAGAGGTGAGTTTGTTTCAACAATGTAGGTTGTTTGTTTGTTAGCTTTAGTTTTGTGAGTGTTTCTTCCTGTATTGCTAAACCTGTAAACTAGTTTTCATGCTTGTTTTGAAAGGATTGAAACAAAAAACGAGATTTCAAGAAAGAAAGAAAACTCACCTCTTTTTTCTGTATTTCTCTTCCTTCTCTTCCCCCTTGTCTCCTCAATCTCCTCCTTTGCTTCTCTCCTCAATCTCCTCCCTTCAAGAAGTTGCTTTTGTAATCTCCTCCTTCCACTAACATCTTGTTAAAAAAAATGGGTTGTTTTGTCTCTTTTGTAGGGCCAGTCCACTACACCAAGCGGGACATACTATTTCAGGTAAGTGCTTCCTCTTTTTTCCATTTATTATTTTTGTTATTTGCATTGGCCTGCAGCTAGCGCCTTAAGCGCTAGCTGCAGTGATGGGCGTAGGAACCCTCTCTTCCCCTCCCACTCTTTCCTTCTTCCCCCTTCTCTTATTCTCTTTTTTCCCCCTTCTCTTTTTTCCCTCTTCTCTTATTCTCTCTTTCCCCCTTCTCTATTTCCCCCTCATCTCTTTTCCCTTCTCTCTTTCCTTTCCCTCTTATTCTCTATTTCCTTTCTCTCTTATTCTCTTATGCTTATGCTTCTCTCATTCCCCCTTCTCTATTTTCCCCTTCTCTCATTCGCATAAGCTCATGCTCATGCATGAGCATAAGCATGAGCTTATGCTTATGCTTATGCTAATGCTTAAGCATAAGCATAATATTCTCTTATGCTTATGCTTCTCTCATTCCCCCTTCTCTATTTCCCCCTTCTCTCATTTGCATAAGCTCATGCTCATTCTCGAGCATAAGCATAAGCATAAGCTCATGCTTATGCTCATGCATGAGCGTGAGCTTATGCTTAAGTTTCCCCCTTCTTTATTTCTCTATTTCAACATAAACTTATGCATATGCATGAGCTTATGCGGAAATAGAGAATGAGAGAAGCTTATGTGGAAACTCATTCTCTATTTCCGCATAAGCTCCTTCTCTACTTCCGCATGAGCATAAGCATGAGCTTATGCTTATGCATAAGCATAAGCATAAGCTTATGCTTATGCTTATGCATGAGCATGAGCTTATGCTTATGCATAAGTTTCCGCATAAGCTCATGCTTATGCATGAGCTTATGCGGAAATAGAGAATGAGAGAAGCTTATGCGGAAACTCATTCTCTATTTCCGCATAAGCTCTTGCATAAGCATGAGCTTATGCAGAAACTCAAGCATAAGCTTATGCTTATGCTCATGCTCTTGCATAAGCATGAGCTTATGCGGAAACTCAAGCATAAGCTCATGCGCATGCTCATGCATGAGCATGCGCATGAGCTTATGCTTGAGTTTCCGCATAAGCTCATGCTTATGCAAGAGCTTATGTGGAAATAGAGAATGAGAGAAGCTTATGCGGAAACTCATTCTCTATTTCTGCATAAGCTCCTTCTCTACTTCCGCATGAGCATAAGCATGAGCTTATGCTTATGCTTATGCTTATGCATAAGCATAAGCATAAGCTCATGCTTATGCTCATGCATGCACATGAGCTTATACTTAAGTTTCCGCATAAGCTCATGCTTATGCATGAGCTTATGCGGAAATAGAGAATGAGAGAAGCTTATGCAGAAATAGAAAATGAGAGAAGCTCATTCTCTATTTCCCTCTTCTCTTATTCCCCCCTCCTCTCTTTCCCCCTCATCTCTTTCCCCCTTCTCTCATTCGCATAAACTTTCCCACTTCTTTATTTCTCTATTTCGGGATAAGCTTATGCATGAGCTTATGCGGAAATAGAGAATGAGAGAAGCTTATGCGGAAACTCATTCTCTATTTCCGCATAAGCTCCTTCTCTACTTCCGAATGAGCATAAGCATGAGCTTATGCTTATGCTTATGCTTATGCATAAGCATAAGCATAAGCTCATGCTTATGCTCATGCATGCGCATGAGCTTATGCTTAAGTTTCCGCATAAGCTCATGCTTATGCATGAGCTTATGCAGAAATAGAGAATGAGAGAAGCTTATGCGGAAACTCATTCTCTATTTCCACATAAGCTCCTTCTCTACTTCCGCATGAGCATAAGCATGAGCTTATGCTTATGCATAAGCATAAGCTCGCTCATGCTTATGCTTATGCATGAGCATGAGCTTATGCATAAGTTTCCGTATAAGCTCATGCTTATGCATGAGCTTATACGGAAATAGAGAATGAGAGAAGCTTATGCGGAAACTCATTCTCTATTTCCGCATAAGCTCCTTCTCTACTTCCGCATGAGCATAAGCTCATGCTTATGCTCATGCATGCGCATGAGCTTATGCTTGAGTTTCCGCATAAGCTGATGCTTATGCAAGAGCTTATGCAGAAATAGAGAATGAGAGAAGCTTATGCGGAAACTCATTCTCTATTTCCGCATAAGCTCCTTCTCTACTTTCGCATGAGCTTATACTTAAGTTTCCGCATAAGCTCATGCTTATGCATGAGCTTATGCGGAAATAGAGAATGAGAGAAGCTTATGCAGAAATAGAAAATGAGAGAAGCTCATTCTCTATTTCCCTCTTATCTTATTCCCCCCTCCTCTCTTCCCCCCTCATCTCTTTCCCCCTTCTCTCATTCGCATAAACTTTCCCTCTTCTTTATTTCTCTATTTCCCTCTTCTCTCATTTCCCCCTCATCTCTTTTCCCCTTCTCTTATTTGCATAAGCTTTCCCCCTTCTTTATTTCTTTATTTCCGAACAAGCTCCTTCTGTATTTCCGCATGAGCATGAGCTTATGCTTAAGTTTCCACATAAGCTCATGCTTATGCATGAGCTTATGCGGAAATAGAGAATGAGAGAAGCTTATGCAGAAACTCATTCTCTATTTCCGCATAAGCTCCTTCTCTATTTCCGCATGAGCATAAGCATGAGCTTATGCGGAAACTCATTCTCTATTTCCGCATAAGCTCCTTCTCTATTTCCGCATGAGCATGAGCTTATGCTTAAGTTTCCGCATAAGCTCATGCTTATGCATGAGCTTATGCGGAAATAGAGAATGAGAGAAGCTTATGCGAAAATAGAGAATGAGTTTCCGCATCTCTTTCCCCCTCATCTCTTTCCCCTTCTCTATTTCCCCCTTCTCTCATTCTCTATTTAAGCTCATGCATAAGCATGAGCTTATTCTCTCTAACTCTTATTCTCTATTTCCCTTTTCTTCCTCTTCTCTTTCCTTTCCCTCTTCTTTCCTTTCCCTCTTCTTTCCCTCTTTCCTTTCCCTCTTCTTTCTTCTTGCCTATGCCTATGCCTATGCTTATGTTTGTTTTTTTGTTTTCTGTTTTCGTGTTTGTGTCTATGTTAGACATGGGATCATGCCGCTCATCCGATGAGTACGGACAGCCTCGCAGGAGGAGAGCTCATGATCTATATGCTCCAGAGGACTTTGATTCCTCTCATGCGACTACCCCGAGGACTACCCCTGGTCCGACTCCTCTCGGACCTAGCACTACGACTACCCCTGCTCTGACTCCTCTTCCATGTAGCACTGCGATTACCCCTCGGGGAACTCCTTTGCTAGCTGTGCATGGCTTTCTCGGGAGTCCCGACGAGTTTGTAGCGTAGATGAGCGATGAGGAGGCAGCGAGATTCTTCTCTCTGCTCTCTCAGAGGACCTCAGCAATTCCTTCCCCTACACCGACGGGTGGATGTACTGCCCAGCCATCCCCTCGCGTCCCTTCGACCGCGGGATCATCACCTACGCATGCCTCTCGCAAGGGAAGGAAGAGTAGGATAGGCGGCTCATGTTGTGCTGACTCGGGAGATGTAGACGAGTCAGCACACTCACGCTCCTTTAGGTCTCCACTTGGTCCACAGACACAGTATCAGTCAGGTCCCTTTCCCTCTCCTAGTCCCACTGCTACTCCTCGCTCCACAAGTGCTCGCGCACGTTCCACTCCTTCAGACTCTGCTACCGTTAGTCCCCCTTACTCATCAGGGGATCTCTTCTATCAAATCACATCTGCCGGAGAGATAATAGAAGATAAAAAGGGCAAAGAAGTTATGGCTACCATGAGGAGGTTGATGAGTCATCACTTCAAGAGCGGCATAAATACCGATTGGCGGTATCAAGATGCCACAAAGAAGCAGGCGGTGATCGATGAGTTAAAACAAAGATACCCTAATCCGCCAAATGTGGAGTTTAATGACAATTATATGTGAGAGCGCATGGGTTTGGTCCTGAAGCATCGTAGATCAACCTTGCATACTTCCATCACAAAAGGGGTTGGCTAAACCCAGCTGGGCAGACAAAGCTGATTGGAAGTACTTCAAGAAGCAACATAGGGACCATCCCGAAATGTTCGAGGGTCAGAGGAGGGCTGCGAAGAGACGGCTGGATGTCGTAGGTACTTCGCACTTTGGTGCAGGCAGACGGTATGCGTTCGAGGCAATCGTGGTAAGTCTACTTGTTCTCATTTAATGTATTGTTCTATTTGTTTTACTTACATATTACATACACTTTAGCTAATTCTAACTCTCATAAATTGGATCCACAGCAAGCTGCGATGGGCCATCTTCCTACAGATGCAGAGACGCAATGCGCATTTCGAATAGGAACAAAGCCATGGTTCATTGAGCAAGAGGCAATGGGAGCGACAGTCGATTGGGCTGAGGTGGCTGCTCGCACAGTATAAGTTTACTCCTACTTGTAATCTCACTTTTTAATTTAAGTTCCAATCTAATTTTCGATTTATATGGTTCACTCTTAGGGTCAAAGCTCAACTGTCCCATCATCGGAGGTGAGCGATCAACAGGGCCAAGGATCAGACGCAGGTGCCGACGACGAGGGAGAAGACGCAGGTGTCGAGGACCAAGGAACAGGCCAACAAGCTCAAGATGATTCGGATTCGGATTCGGATGAGTAGTAGTGGTAGTAGCATCTTATATATCCGCTCGTTTGAGCAATTTTGTATCGCCCTTTCAAAAGGGTAATTTTGTTACAAACACTGTTGTATATGCCCGACTTGTATATGCATTTGTTACTCATCATTTCACAAGAACAATTTTGTATCACCCTGCAAGCAAGGGAAATTTTGTTATAAAAAACTTTCTTTTGTAACTACAAAAAAAAAAAGGATTAGTGGGGCTAAACAGGGCCAAAAGGAAGCCCTGTTTAGTCCCACTAATCCTTTTTTTTTACTTCTGTTAATCGTCGCTATATAGCGACGTTTACCAGTGTCACTATATAGCGACGATTAACAGTGTCGCTATATAGCGACGTTTTTAATGTCGCTATAAAGCGACGTTTTCATAGTCGCTATATAGCGACGATTGGCAGCGTCGCTATATAGCGACAATCCTTTTTCAACGCTTTTAGCAACTTTTATAGCGACTTTTGCACCCGTGAAAAAAAAAAATTAATGTAAAAAGCGTCAGTATTTTCATCGGAAAATGGCCTGTGCCTTGTAGTGTGACTCACCTGGTGATTGCTGTGGTCTAATAATAGCAGCAGAAAAGTCCAGCTTCCTCTTGAAAGGTGGGGCCTGGGAGTCAACTGTTCCAAAGCAAAAACATTTCTCATCATCAAGCAAGGATTCCACAGGGCCAAAGATAGCAAAACAATGAGGTAGAAGTGAGAACCAAATCAGACACATGAATTTGCAACAAAACTTGATGGGGGACCATTTGGAAAATATAAAGCACTCTCCTCACATTTTGTTGCAAATTCTCCAGTTCTGTTGATATGCATGTCAAATCAAACACTAGGTTCATCTCATTGATTTCTGGACAGTATGATTTGATATGCAAGAGAAAGGCTGGAGCTGAGTGAAGCTTTTCATGAGGAATGTGTCAACAATAGGAATTTGTAGCAAAATGCGATATGGGCTACCTAGAGATGTATAAACCACTCTCCTCGCATTTTGTTGCAAATTTCTAGGTTCTATTCATATCCATCTCCAATAAATTCCTAGGTGATTTACCACATTCTTGGACAGTATCAATTGAATATGTAACAAGAAGGGTGGAGCTGAGTGAAGACATTTGGACATCAAAAATCCAATGGATGGAAGAAATATATGTCAAAAAACATTGAAAACAATCTAGAATTCTGACCTTTTTTTTCCTTTTCCATGCTGTTGGAGTTGCACTGTTGAATCTCTTGCTCTTTCACTATCTTGAACTCTGCACTCTAGGTAACCTGGAGATCTAGCAGTGGTAGTACTCTTCAGGCAGGTTGCAGTCTGGATGGAGTGTGCTGGGTAGGAAAGGATCATAGAGAGAAGGAAATGGAAGATGCGAGGGTCCTGGCAGGGATGAAAGATTGGGAGGCAGGGGAGGGAAGAGTGGTTGTGGAATTGATTATGAAATCATGAATGGCACAAGTTCCAAGGCATAAAGTATACCTTTCACACATGCCAAATTTCAAACTCCAAGAGATCTAGGTCCCATCCACACGTGTGAAAAATGACTACATTCCACACGTGTGGGATTTAGTAGCTGCCTTATTTGTATTTTGCACTTATTTGTGGTATCCTGTCTCAGCCCTCTTGCCCTCTAGTCTCTGCTCTCTTGCCTCCCTACCTCTATACTCTGCAACATTAGCATCCTGACCAGCAACACAGGTTCATCCCTAGCACAAGGTACTCATCAGTAGCATAGCACACCCACAGATAGATTTCAGGTCAGTAATAATGGGTTCTTCCCTCAGTCTCTGCAATCTTCTTGCCTACCATAGAAATAATCCATCCTGCATGGAAATGCATAGACTCAGTCCATATTTTATTTAGTTGTCAAGACAGAGAAATCATTGTAGGAATGCAAATCTTCAAGTGTGATAATTGCATGTGAGGGTAAAACTGTACTTATGGGTTCGTCCTTCAGTCTGTGCACACTTCTTGCCTTCCATAGACTGAATCCATCCTGCATGGACATGCAAACACCTTCAAATGACTGAAGGCATATTCAAGCATGCTCCCTCATGAATTTGTAGGAAAACGCGAGGAGAAGGCCTTAGGAATTTCAAACAGCCAAAATCTCGTTTTGTTGCAAATATTGAAATGTTGCTTCATCCACCCCTGTCATTCTGGTTTTATGACTTCCATAGTTATCCATGGCTGTACTCTTCTTGCATAAACTCCATTCATACTGTATTTAGTTGTAAAGATAGAGAAATCATTGTAGGAATGCACCAGCTTGTCATTTCAAGAATTTGTAGAAAAACGTGATTTGGACCTGTTAGGAATTTCAAACTCCTCGTATCGCATTTTATTGCAAATTTTTCAATGTTGCTTCATTCACCCCTGCGATTGCCTTTTTGTGTCAAAACATGTTCTCCATGGCTGTAATCTCTTTCCATTGCTTTGTATGCAGTTTGTCAGAGTGATGGCAAGAACCAAGTCAACTGCAAGGAAAGCTGGCAAAGGGCCAGGGCTTGCAGCAACACAGCAGCTGGGGTAGGTACCAAGAAATTTAGTGTGCCTCCAAAGGGAAGAGCTGCACATGGCAGGAAGGGTAAGCCAATGAGCCTGCTCAAGCAAAAGGCCAAGAGATTAAATCATGGTGCAGGTGTGCTAAGGGAGATCAGGAAGCAGCAGAAAGCTATAGGCTTTGCAATCCCCAAGGCACCTTTTCAAAGACTGGTGAGAGAAATATGTGATAGTTGGCACCTTGGGTTTAGGTGGAACAGGACTGCCATTCTTTCCTTACAGGAAATGGTAGAGGATTACTTGGAAAAATATTTTGAAGATGCAATGCTGGTAGCAGCCCATGCTCACAGGGTGACTTTGATGGCCAAAGACTTCAACACTTTGTCCAGAGTGAGATGGAGGTATGACAAGCTTGTTCATCCTGTGGAATGGTAGGACATAAAGATGAGAGACATATTATTAATTCCACCTACAAGGAAGTTGAAGGTAGATAAGGTTAAGGTTGTTGAAGTAACCCACTCAAAGAACACCAGAGGGAATACTGCTTATGAGGAGTCACTGAAGCAGCAAATAAAAGAAATAAAATCTATTATAGATGTGGAGACTGGAAAGATGGAGCTGCAGATACATAGAAGGTTGCAGGAGCTGGGCCCTAATATAGTTGTCCATATTGAGGATGAATTTTCAGTGAATGATTTTGACTTGACAAAACCATGCTTGGCAGCATTGGCTCATAAGAATGAGTATTGCTCAGATACTATCATTCTTGCAATGCTCTAGTAAGTGTCTATTATTTTACATTTTTTGCAAAACAATCCTCCTTGTACCTCCTTTATACCCTACCCTAATTATTTTTTGGTCCTATGCAGCATGATGAGAAGCTGGCTTCACCCCTCTGTACAGCATACAGTCCATATTATTGATCCTGCCATTTCCTCTAAGTTAAGAGATGCAAAGGAAACTCCCATCAGTATTTCCAACTGGTTCAGACACTGCAATTTTGAAGTAATCGATGTTTTGCTACTTCCATACCATAACAGGTATGTGAGTGACTACTTCTTTTAAGATTCTTCTTTAAGATTGAGAACTCTTGTAGCCTTTGATTTCTTAATGCTTTTTTCCTTATGCAGTGACCACTGGAGTTTTGTTTCTATTGACATCTAGCAGAAGCAATGCTTTATATTCAACTCTCTTAAAAACACACACAGAGAGCTAAAATTATAAGTGTT
This sequence comes from Dipteris shenzhenensis, assembly GCF_047967505.1. NCBI lineage: Eukaryota > Viridiplantae > Streptophyta > Polypodiopsida > Gleicheniales > Dipteridaceae > Dipteris > Dipteris shenzhenensis. The sequence goes on along the minus strand of NC_141623.1, from coordinate 40,029,688 downwards.
GTGTGTGCTTTTTGAACTTAAAACTTCATTATTTTGATATCATATTAACTAAATTATATATATTGCAGTTGTATTAGAAGGCTTCTAGATGCATTGGATCACTGTCCTCCTAATGTCTCTCTTTTGGATTCAATAGAGCCAATAAATCTAGAGGTAAAAAGTCGTTCCCTCTACTGATGTCTATTTCATGCTATGCCTTTGAACTTATTGAATAATTTGTTTTGTTCAGATGTTAATAGTTTCTAACATATCTTTCCAACTATACGGACACCACAACAAGATGATTCGAGTAGCTACGGATGGAGAGTGTTGATCAGTGCCAAATATCTACTTTCAAGCTATTTTGAGAAAGAACAGCCAGACCTTGTAAGAAAAAATAATTTTCATTTAGCTTGAAGATAATTCATAATGATACAAAGTGTTCTAAATCATCATATGCCATTGCAGATGAAAGAAGATAGCTTCAGCTCAAACTATGTATATAATTTTAGAGCTCATACAATTTGCATTGGAGGTTTTTGAGCTATGCCTCCCCTAAACTTATTGTACCAGCTACTATCGAGTTGGGTGAGAGCTCTAAAGTACAAGAAGGTGTCATACACCTTGATGCCACAGATGAAGCTGATGTGGTGCCACAGGAACAAGCACCTAGTGCTGAGGAGGAGAAGCCATAGGAGCAAGGACTTGCTGCTGATGTTGTTGAGGAGAAGATGGAGCAGTAGCAAACAGATGCTCTTGGGGCAGTAGAGGAGACAATGGAGCAGCACCAACATACTGTACAGAGGACAGGATCGAGCAGCAGAAAACAAATTCTCTAAAAAATGATGATAGGGAGATCTTGGACCATGTAGAGTAGCCTCTGGATCAAGCTGTACATAAATAGAAAATGGATGTCTAAAATATGTTCTACGTGTACAACTAAACACTTCTGTACAACATTTTACTTGATTGAATACAAAACCTTTGTTTAGGGAGTCTGTGTTATCTCAATTTTGAAATTTTCAATGTCTTTGCATTTTATTGAGCTCTCTCTTCTTTTGAGCAACTGCAAAAAAGCAATATGAATCAGAGCGGTAAAGTAAACTAATAGCAATGCTTAATGACACTAGGATAAATCAGATGGTGTTCCTTTTTATTGTTGTAGATAAATAAAAAGTCGTTTGAAATAGAACCTTCTATCTCAAATAGAATGTCATTGCGCAATTGAGCTAGGGAGCAACATTCTCTTAATGAGATATTGACTAGCACATCACCATTCTCAACAACATCAATATCAAGAAGTTTATTTTCTGCACCAAAAGAATCTTCATCTTGATCCATTGGGACTAGTTTTGTGCCTAGCATTCGACTGCGCTTATGATAAAAAGAAAAAATAAAATTTTGTGATGCAACCATGTACTTCAGTTGCATAGAAGGTTGGACAACCTCAAAAAACACTGAACTACATGTCTTCTTATCCCAACCTTTATCCAAAAATTGTGGCATGCATGCCGAACTTGTTGCTTTAACTATGAACATTGTTTTTGAAACCTTCACTGGAAAGGTATTAAACAAGTCCACAAAAACTGTGAGAGGCATGCACAAAGAAATTTTTATTATCCTTGTGTCAATATTGGGCCTCAGAGCTTTCTGTACTTCTTTGAAAAGCTTGGCCCTATATGCCTTTGTAACACTAGAATGTGGGTGAGGCCAATCCACTAAATTCCATGCCAGAAGGTCTTGTTTTAGTAACACACCATGTGTGTTAGCATTGTCCAGCAACTGATAAAAATGATCAGTAAAAAATATACCCGATTGAGCTAGCTCTGTTGCACATCGACCTTGGAATTGTTGTTCTCCTATCGATCCATGCAGACATCTATAAATCCTAGAATACAATCGATGTTTTGCCATGTCTCATACAATGAAGGATATAAATCTAAAATAAAACAACACAAGAATGTCAATAAGCAAAGAAAGAAAGCTTCATCTTAAAAATCCATACACCTCGTAAAGAAAAAAACCACAATAGAAAAATATACAATTAGGCCTGTGTTGCGGAAGATCTTTTGGATAGTCTCGCAAGACAAGTTCTTTATGCATGTACACATGCTGAATCAAAACTTCTTTCACCGATATCTTCCCTCTGGTGATTTGAAAATCTCGTACTCTTTCCTTCCATGACGCCAAGAAAATGTTTTTTGTCTGGGGTCTTTTTCTTTTGCTAGGTTGCATGAGCACCCATGCTCCTTTTGAAACACTAACTCTTTCCCAAGTTCCTTCCATTTTGACTTTACTTGAATTCTCTACCGAAGAAATAGAAGAAGCAGGTCGACGGGGTAAGGATGTGTGGTATAATTCCGCCTTCATAGCATTATCATCCACAGAGCGTCTTCCACAAGAATGGCCATGGTTTTTATTCACCATGGAGATTTTCTGAATCTGTAACAATAGCAAAGTAATGTAAATAAGATAACAAATTGAAGTTTCAAGAAAGAGAAAGAGGGCAGATAGACAATTGACAAGAAACATCTTACTCTACGCCAAACAGGATCAAGGGAGCAGTTTTGGAAAAGAAGAGGCTGCTGCACAATGAGGCAGTGGTGTAGAATGGTAGACCTTTCGAAGGAAAGGCGGCACAACATTTCAAAGTTCAAAGGAAGGTGGAAGCGGGAAGGCCCTTGTCAGATAAAATGTCAGTTTAGATTCTATCTTCTTGTCCAAAGATCTTGTGAGAATAAAAAACCAATCTCCACATTAATGTAGCACGCTTGTACCTACATAAAGTATTGTTTCTTTTTTCTATTTTCATGAATTTCCAATGCTACGTTGGCCCTCTATTGATTGGTTGAGAGCTTATTTTTCCAAACCGTAAAAGGCCCCAAAATGAGCTCCCTTTTTTCCTAATGAACATATTAGATGCAGCCAGGTATAGGCAATTGGAAAAGACATACAATGCCCTCGCAAGGAAAAAGAAAAGGCAATTTATTCTAGAAAGGGAAAAATCTGATCTGATTACTTTCATAAAGAACCCAAGGAAAGGATGGAAACAAGTAAAAGGCAAAAGGAAACAGGTCATAAGGGATATATCAGATGTAACCATGCTTGAATATGTTACCAAGTTGTACAATCACCCGCATGCCACAGGAATGGGGAAGGAAGATTTGTTGGCCATATATACCAATCCTTTCACCTTTGAAGACATTGAAGTCGGGTTAAAAAAGATGGCTAATGGCAAAGCTTCAAATCACATGAAGATACATGTTGAATTTGTGAAATGGACAGGAGACCGAGCAAGAACATGGCTTTGGCACATCTGAACACATGATTTACACCATGGTTTCCCTCAAGAATGGCAAGAGAATTGGATTTAGACTTTATATAAAGGAGGAGACAAAAATTCAGTTACAAATTACATAACTATAATGGTAAGCTTCACATTAGCCAAGCTCTTTAGTACAGTGCTTGAAATGAAAATTAGTTCCTGGGCAAAAGAAGCCCCAAAATGGGCCACTGGACAAGCAGGATTTTGCAAGAAACATAGGATAGAAGATCACCTCATTACCTTGAGAGTCCTCATGGATGAGAGTAGATTAAGAGGACGTACTCTATTATGTTGCTTTAGCGATTTCAAGAAAGCATTTGACACAGTCTCGAGAGGAGGATTATGGAAAAGAATGCAAGAAATAGGAGTCCCCTTGGCCTTGAGAGTAGGCATTTCTCGGATCTACGAGAAAGTACTATGCCAACTCAAGCAATCATAGGGCATGTCAGATGTTTTTGAGAGCAATATGGGAGTGAAACAAGGCTGCCCTCTATCACCCACCCTATTTGGCATATGCATTGATCAACTAGAAGAACTCATCAATGAGTTTGTAGTAGAAGAAGGGTTGCAAGGACCACAACTGGGATTATGGATAGTGCTACTGTTACTATACGTAGATGATGTGGTTCTCTTTGCATATGACCCGAATTCTATGCACAAACTACTAAAGGTGCTCAAGAATTTTTGCAGTGAAAGTGGGCTGCAAGTGAATGTAGGAAAAACAAAGATGACGGCAGTATGTACCAATCAACATGAGCATCCTCCTCAAATCACTTTTGATGGATAGATTATTGAATATTTGGGGATTGACATCCCGATGGATCATAGATGGTGGGAATGCATACACAGAAGGATGGATACTAGGTGGGAGAAATACTACCAATTTGAGAACACTGACACCAAGAATTGGAAAATTCAAAATGTATTGTTTGATGCATATGTAGTGTAGACAGTGTTATATGGAGTGGAAGTATGGGGAGGCAGTATTTCAGCATCTACATGGAATGAGATTGAAAAAATGCAAAAAGCTTTTCTACACAGGCACCTTGGTGTCAGACCCACTATCTTATACTCAGTGCTTCTATTAGAAAGAGGTAGGAGGCCGATCGAATTTCATGCATTGATCATAGTTATGCAATATTTGCTAGAGGTGCAGCAAATGCCACCAGATAGACTACCTTATAGAGCATGGACTGCTAGCACAAAGCTTCAAAAGAATCACAAAAGTAAGATCATTTGTACAGGGTGGGCAACAGACATAAGGAAATGGTTCATCCAATGGAAAGTAGATGCATACTTGACCATGCCGCTTGAAACGGTCAACATGCAAGAATTTCAAATGTCCCTATTGAGCACTTTGCAGACCCACTGGTTGACAAATGAAAAGAGGACAAAGCTGGAGTATTATCAAGACAACATAAACCCTTCATGTTGGTCTACATACATGTCCATGGAGGCCTCTGCTCAACCCTACATTAGCACACCTACATTAGCACACTATTCCCCTTCTCTATCGCAGAAATATAGCCAGGTTTTGCACCAGATCTCATACGCTTTCTATAGAGAAGGGAGCTTGGATGCATCAGCCTAGACATGCCAGAGTTTGTACTCTGTGTGACTTGCAGTCAATTGAGATAAAGGCACATGTAGCTTTACAGTGCCCCCGATATGCACATATCAGGGAGGACTACCAGCAGATATTGGAGGACTCCTCAGTTGACATTAGTTCTCTCTACTGCCTCTCCGACAGTGTTGGGATCTTTTTTCACCCGTCTTTTTACATGTCGTCAGGAACTCATAGATTCCTAACTCCTCTTTTTGAGGGTACTTTCTTTACATTGTGTTGAGATGGTCCCATGAGTCATTTTTGGCCCCCATGGACGTTAATAAATTTTACTTCTACTTCTCTCTACAAGGTGACATCAGGAGATGTTGACCTCCAACATCCCCTCTCAGCTTCTAAAGGAAACATGATCACTAAGGAGCTAACTTTGTGAGAAGTGTAGCGGATCTGGAGAGAAAGAGAGAGAGAGAGAGAGAGAGAGAGAGAGAGAGAGAGAGAGAGCAAACCTCTCACACAAACAATTAAGAAGGAGAGGAGAAACCACGCAAGACTGCAAGGGATCTCAAGACAAAAACCCCCAAGAATGGTGGGGAAAACCTCTACTATAGATAGGCACCAATGCTCCACAATGAGATGAAAACCCATGAGGGAAGGGGGCTTGTATATAGGTAGCCTCTCCTTCCCTAGTCAGCTGCAACAAGGGGGCCAGACCCCCTACTCTAGGGGCCAACCAGCTCAGCAAGGTGGGCCAACCCACCTCCTCTAGGGCTGACCCCACCCTCTAGCCTACAAGGGCTATAATACAACCCTATAAAGGGCTACCTCTCTGCCCCTAAGTGGGCCGACTCAGGCTCCTCAGCAACCTACCTATAAGAGGGATGCCATGCAATCTGCAGGGGTTGAACCCCTACCATATGCCTGACAGTGCTCCTCCAAGAGGGCCGACCCCCTCCAACACTCTAACAGACTGCTACATAGCCAAATAGAGGGGGCTGAAACCCTTTCCTATGGGCCAGCCAATAGGCAAGGCCTACTACTCCAAAGGCAACCACACAAGCCCTCAACACTGCTTAGCAAAGTGCACTACAATAGGGATTAACCCATGGCACCCACGAAGCCTAGATGGATCCACAATGGGCAAATCTGCCCTCCCCTACTCTACCCTCATAGGGGGTAGGAACACCCACAACACAGGCCCTCACTCAGCCTACACAAGCCTCTTGTGGAGTGGGCACACCACACAAGCAAGGCCCTCTCTCTTTAGAATGTGACATAAGGAGATGTAGACCTCCCATAGGATGATGGGTCATGCTTCCCTTTGCTCCTGTTGCATGCAAGCTTATCTTCTCTTTCCCTTTTGCCTTCATCTCTTTGTTGAGATATCGAGCTCCACTCGTGATATGCTAGGGTGACCGTTGTGCATTTATGTCACAGACTTGTTAGCTGCAGATGCGGTTGGTACACCACCCATGAATAATAGCTACATGACAGCTTTCTTTATGTACTCTAGTTAATGGCTCGGTTAGTATGCCACCTAGGTTAGCTGAGTTTGGTTTGAGACCTACATATAGGGTTCACCTATTCCTTTTGTACTTAGAGAGAGTTCTTTTGGCTTTTACAACTAAGAAGAGGAAAATTGCTTTCAGCCTCCACCTTTGTGTGTATTCCCCCATTATGTATGTGAGAAAGCTACAAGTGAGACTCCTTACTTCTCTCCCGCTCTCTTCACATGGTATCAGAGCTTGGTTCGTAGTAACGAGCTCAAGAAAGCAAACCAAGTTTGCAATGTCTTGGTAAGAGGATCAGTGTTGCTTTCCTTTTTCGAGTTTGGGAGCAAATCTCTGCAGGTAGCACAGTCGAAAAGTGCAATTTTGGGGCCATTTCAGGGCCTGTATGAGGTCTATTTCATGTTACAAGCCCGATCATCTTCAAATCTGACAATTGGGATGCATCTTATTTGCATGCAAAGATACGAACATCCTTCCAGATCGAATTGGGCACCCAAATGGAATCTATTCATGATTGTTGTAGATCGTTAATCAAAGGAACAATCAATGTGCTCACCAATAGGGCTCCTCTAGCTTTTCCACAGCCTCCCATCTCACCTCCCTTCCCAGCTTTTTCTTTCCATCTGACCACCCCTACCTTCCTTGTCAGACATCTCTGCCTTCACTCACTGTTGTTGTTTTGCTAGTTTGCAAGCCCCTCCAACAATCCTCCAAATCATGCCCCACCCACCACTAGCCTTTCTCCTCCCTTTTTGGTGGCAGAAGTTTATGCAGGCACTTAGAAAAGTGCCCTGTTTTTGCTGTGCAACCATTGTTCTATAGGTTGGTGAAAGGTTGCTACAGAAATTGCATGGTATGCCTATGCACAGAGATATTGGGAGTGACAGAACCATTCTTATTGCCTGTTGATGCAAAATCATCACTAGGAAGTGACTGTGTGGTCAAATACCACTTTCGTCAGTTTTGCAGATTTTCCCTTGTGAGGCAAAAGTTGTGTTTTTGTTAGTGACAGAATATTTTTGCAGTGTTCTGTAATGGCGTCTGATGCTATTTCACAGATAGTCATTGAAAAGCTTGACAAGAACAACTTCCAAGCATGGAAGTTTTGAATGACGAATTTCCTTAAGGGAAAAGGCTATTGGGAGTTCATTACTAGATCTGAACAAGAACCAATTATTCCTAATGTTCCCAATCAACAAGAGTTGCAAGCATTTAAAGGCTGGCATGAAAGAGCCAGAAAAGTTATGTACTGGTTGTCTATTAGTATTTCAGATTCTATGATTGTGCATATTCACGATGCACGCATGCGAAAGGAGGCGTGGGATACTTTAACAAAAATGTATATAGCACAAATACGCAAGCCAAGAAAATGCAGCTCAAGCAGGACTTGCATAATGTGCAGAGAGAAAATATGAGCATCAATGACTACCACATGAAGGTGAAGAAGATTGCAGATGCACTTGCTTCTATTGGGTCACTAGTGGAAGATGATGATTTACTTTCTGTGACCTTGAATGGTCTAGGAAAGGATTATGCACGATTCCGCACATCCATTGCCGTCTAATTTCTGAAGAGCAGAGAAATGGTGGTGCATCTTCTTCAGGAGGAACTTCAAAAGAAACTGTCTTCTACTCAAATGCTGGAAGAGGTAGAGGCAGAGGTAGAGTAGGCCGAGATCTGGAGGCCGTGGCAAAAATCAAAATATGCAACAAATTCAAGAAAAATAGTCCTATGGAGGAGGACGTGGTAACTTTAGAGGCAGGGGGAGCCAAAGAGGTCGTGGTGGATGGCAGAGAGGCCAAAATGCAAACAGCAATGTTGAATGCTACTACTGTGGTAAAGTGGGTCATATGGTTAAACACTGTTATAAAAATCAGAATGACATCATGATTCAAAAATTCCAACAAGGAAATTATGCATCCTCTAGTAGACAGGGTGATGATAGAAATGAGCATTTATTTATGGTGCAGCACATGATCAATTTTGTGACAAGTGCAGAAGAAAACAATGATGTGTAGTATGTTGACTCAGGTGTGTCAAACCACATGACAGGTCATGCAGAATGGATGCAGGATGCAAGGAAAATGGAAAGACCAGGATTTGTGGAGACTGGTGATGATACTGCACATCCTATTGTGCACATTGGTAAAATTCCTTTGTCTATGCAGGATGGGAAAAAGAAATACCTATATGATGTATTTCATGTCCCGAATATCACCAAGAACCTAGTTTCTGTTGGTCAAATGGTTGAGCAGGGCTTGCAGGTCAGATTTAATCCTCATGGATGCTTTGTTGAGGATATGAAAAATAAAGGTCGCTTGATAGCAAAAGGGAAGAAGAAGGGTAGGATGTTTACGTTGGATGCAGAAATGCCTGAATTGAGTGCAGCAATGTTTGCATATGGGATCGGTGTAGTTGTAGATATTGATATCTGGCATAAACGCATTGGTCATGTTAATGTATAGTGAATTAAATTAATGCAGGCCCAAAATATTGTTGGAGGATTGCCTAAGTTCAAGGTTGCAGAAATGCATAAGGTATATGAATCCTGTGAATTTGGAAAATAGGCAAGGAAACCATTTCCTAGACATGTTCAAGAGAGTAAGAGGCCATTGGAATTAATCCACTCTGATGTGTGGACTACTAAAGCTGCATCTATTGGAGGCTGTCAGTATTTTGTCACTTTTATTGGTGAATACAGCGAAAAAGTTTGGGTGTATTTTATGAAAAAGAAAAGTGAAGTATTTGGGCATTTCAAAGCTTTTAAATCTATGGTTGAGAAAGAAATAGGCCTGCAAATAAAATGCCTAAGGTCAGATGGAGGGGGAGAGTACCTCTCAAATGAGTTTACAAGGTTCCTGCAGGAGCATGGCATAAAGCAGCAATACTCATGCAGTCATACCCCACAGCAACATGGACTTGCAGAAAAGAAAAACAGGCATATTGGAGAGGTATCTCGTGCCATGCTCAATGAAAAAGACCTGCCATATTATTATTGGGTTGAAGCAATTGCTACAGCAGTCTACATAATGAACAGGACTCCCATTGCAGCAATACATGGCATGATGCCAGAGGAGAGGTATACTAGTAGGAAACCAGATATTTCTCATTTGAAAGTTTTTGGTTGCATTGCCTATGTTCATGTGCCAGATGAGTTGAGATCTAAGTTAGATCCAAAAGCTAAGAAGTGCATCTTTATTGGTTATTCTCTGTAGCAAAAAGGGTATAGATGCTATAACCCTTCTAGTCATAAGTTTACAGTAAGCAGAGATGTTATTTTTTATGAGATGAGCAGCTGGTAAACCAGTAAATGTGATTGATGATGTAGATGCACAAAATGGTAATGTTGCACAGAATTCATAGCAGAAATCACAAAATATTAGTGGACCTGTAGTGTCCTCTAGCAGTGGTTCAGATACTTCACCATGGACAGGCAGATTCACATCAGGAGGACCTTCTCAAAGCAATGCAGATAGTGGTATGCAAGTATGACAAAAAGGAAAAGAGAAAGTAGATCAGCCCATGTTTGATGTGAATGCAGGTCACTCTTATGTGGATGGTGAATCCAGTGGCTCAGAACAGAGCCTTGATGATGAATTGGGTATTCCTTTTGTTGTTACACCTGGAGTAAGGAAGATAAGGGATGTTTTCAGAGCACCTGGTAGTGAGCCTATTTTGCGCAGGTCTACCAGAGTTAAGTATCTTGTGGATAGGCTGAAATATAATGGATTTACAGCCATTCACTATGCCTATATGGTCAAAGTGATATATGAAGCAGAACCCACTTCTTTTGAGCAAGCCATGGGAAAAGAAAAATGGGAGAAAGCCATGGATGAAGAAATGGATGCCTTGGAAGCAAATGCTACATGGGAATTAGTGCCTTTGCCCAAAGACAAGAATGCAATTGGCTGCAAGTGGGTTTATAAGGTGAAGCACAATGCAGATGGTTCTGTGAACAGATACAAGGCAAGATTAGTTGTCAAGGGGTATGCACAGACATATGGGATTGATTATGAAGAAACATTCAGTCCGGTTGCAAGGATGGCAACCGTAAGAGCAGTCATTGCTATGGCTGCATCAAAGGGATGGTCTTTACATCAGATGGATGTAAAGAATGCCTTCTTGCATGGTGATTTGCTTGCTCCCTTCAATCACCATGGACACAAACAAGAACACAATTGACACTAGCATGCATGTAGATGCATTTGTGAGTTGCCTACTATATGTATGTCCCATGCTTGCTAGTGTATAGCAAAATCATGTTCAATTCTATCGCAGTTTGGTAAGAATGCAAGGAAAAATAGCATAATATAGGAAGTACCATTTTTCTACCAACCAGACCGACTTGGTATCCTTTCCACTTTTCCATCTTGGTGGTGAATTGGTTTAATAGCCACTCACATCTATCTTTTATGGATATGTCAAAGCCCATTAGGATACCCAAAAGTCTAAAAATTGTGCCCTTGGGATTACTTTGCAACCTGATTGTTCTAGATAAAATTGGCTATCACCTAAGGAAGGATAAGGTTTGACAATTACAAAGCAGGGAGGAGTAATGTTGAGAGAACATACCAGAAGAAAAGCCACTCTTGAACCAACCATGGAGAGAAGGAAGAATTAGGTGTAACAAGTAGAATATACGGAGGAGTAATTTGAGTGAATATATGGCCCATGGAAAATAAGAAATGGAGAGGTGTGGAGGACAATAACACTGGAGAGGATAGTCCTAAGATTGAAGAAGAGGTGATGAGCATGGACACAAGACTTTTGTTTCACTTGCAATGCTTTAATTTACCTATTTCTTGGCAGAGCTTAAATTCTTTTGCACTCAAAAGGGTATTGCCTTCTTACTATTGAGATATTGTATGTTAATGTAGGTTATTGAAAATGGTGGAAAGAACATAGAGATTGCTATTGTGAGCTAAGGGCAAGGCTTGTTATTGCTAGAGGATTTCGAAGTTGAATAAATTGTGGTTGGACTAGCAAAAAGGTTGTTGCTGAAGTTGCAAAGAAAGGTTCTCTAAGAGAGAACTATATATGTGGAAAGAGGATTCTATGAGGATATTATTTGTGATTTTCTTCCAAATATTGGGATCACATGTAGGCATGTATTCCTACCTTGTCCTGCATGCACATATGTATGTAGAACAATAAGTTAGCTGATACATGTGCTCATGCACTCAAATATGTCACATGCCAGTAAGCATGTTTAAACTCTACACTTCTCTGACCATCTTTACTCTTTGTGGTGTTTTAAAATGGGTCTCAAATGCTTGTGCTATGCCTCCTTATTAATAGGTGGCCTCCTCCGATGTATTGGGTTGCTTGAATAATTGAGACTAGCTCTTGTTTTATTTACAAGGTCATTGGTGTAGGCACAATGGAAGTCAATCATGCTCGTTGAAGATCGTTGTTGGTGGGGTGTTTTGAAGTTATAGCTCAAATCACAATTACATTCTTTGCAATTTAACATTGTTTTTTGTATCAAGACATTTATGTAGGATTTGGTCTCACCTTTTGTTATTTTGTAGTTGATCTCGAGAGGAAAGGTTGCAATCCTGATGGACCGAAGTGTCAACCTAACAATGGAAGCCATAGTCTGTCCCCTGGTTGGATTGGACAAGGACAACAATCTCATAGCCTTGTATGAAATGGTTTGAGTTCTTGAAGAGGCCATATGGAGTGTTAATGACAAACCAGTTCATGATTAGATAACAAGGAGCTTATTTCTCCAAGTAGATATGATCCTAGCCTATTAGATGATTGAATTTGTCATATATTATAGGACTATTTTTAAGCATGCAATATTTGCAAGTGATATTCTATACTTTCTTCTTGTGCTATGTCTCCTTATTAAGACGCGGCCTCCTCCGATGTATTGGGTTGCTTGAATAATTGAGACTAGCTCTTGTTTTATTAGTAAGGTCATTGGTGTAAGCATGATGCAAGTCAATCATGCTCGTTGAAGATCTTTGTTGGTGGGGTATTTTGAAGTTATAGCTCAAATCACAATTACAGTCTTCGTGATTTAACATTGTTTTTTGTATTAAGACATTTATGTGGGATTTGGTCTCACCTTTTTGTCAGTTGATCTCGAGAGGAAAGGTTGCAATCCTAATGGACCAAAGTGTCAACCTAAAAATGGAAGCCATAGTCCCCTAGTTGGATTCGACAAGGACAACGGTTCTCATAGCCTTGTATGAAATGATTTGAGTTCTTGAAGAGGCCATATGGAGTGTTAATGACAAACCAGTTCATGATTAGATAACAAGGAGCTTATTTCTCCAAGGAGACATGATCCTAGCCTATTAGATGATTGAATTTTTCATATATTGTAGGACTATTTTTTAGCATGCAATATTTGGAAGTGATACTCTATACTTTCTTCTTGTGCTATGTCTCCTTATTAATAGGCGGCCTCTTCTGATGTATTGGGTTGCTTGAATAATTGAGAGTAGCTCTTGTTTTATTAGTGAGGTCATTGGTGTAAGCATAATTGAACTCAATCACGCTCGTTGAAGATCTCTGTTAGGGGGGTCTTTTGAAGTTATAGATCAAATCACAATTATAGTCTTCGCGATTTAACATTGTTTTTTGTATTAAGACATTTATGTGGGATTTGGTCTCACCTTTTATTATTTTGCAGTTGCTTTCGAGAGGAGAGGTTGCAATCCTAATGGACCAAACTATCAACCTAACAATGGAAGCCAAAGTCTGTCTCCCAGTTGGATTGGACAAGGACAACGATTCTCGTAGCCTTGTATGAAATGGTTTGAGTTCTTGAAGAGGCGAGATTGAGTGTTAATGAGACAAACCAGTTCATGATTAGATAACAAGGAGCTTATTTCTCCAAGGAGACATGATCCTAGCCTATTAGATGATTGAATTTGTCATATATTGTAGGACTATTTTTAAGCATGCAATATTTGGAAGTGATACTCTATACTTTCTTCTATAGAGGTTACACTCTTGAAATATTCAATTGCCACTTCTACCTAATTTCTAAGAATCTTAAAACAAGTTCTTTCAATAGAGGGAGACAAGGTCATTGGCACTTTGGATACATAGATTCAAAAGGGTTTTGGAGGGAAAAATTGAGGAGTGTAATGCTAAATCGATAGTCAAGGGACATAGTGAGATTGAAGTTAGTGAATATTTTGAGACTTTATGAGTTCTATAGATGCACAAAAGGGAAAGCCTTTCTCTTAGAAGGATGTTACGAGTGCTTTCTTGATTGAGTTTTCAGTATAAAAAATGTTTGTCCAAAAATCACAAGAATTTATTTGCAGGTTGGAAAAGGCATTGCATGGCCTGAAGCAGGTAAGGCCTACCCTGTTCTAGATGAGCTGATTTCAAAACTCAATACACTAAATTAGAAACATGTCGGTAGACTTAAGAGCAAGCTTGTTTCTTTGATTAGTCGTGTGCAAAAGGTAATTTCTTGCAATATTGTTGAAATATTTGTAATGATGTTCTTGAGTAAAATATCTAATTCATTTGAATAGATAACATTTTACTCTCTTTGTCTATATAGATTAAATTGCAGAAATCATATAATTTACTTTTGTTACAGGTAAGAGATGAAATTGAACAATTGATGGATGATGATGGAGATATGGCAGAGATGTATTTGACTGAGAAGAGCGCGTGGAGTTTTCTTTTCAAAAAGAGCATCTCATGTCATTTGGGACTAAAGCATCTATGTCTACCCCATATATGTTAAATTTCAATATGAGTTGATGATGCAATCATTAAGGATGCTTGATATTTAAAGCAAATGATGAGATTCAGACATTTGTAGGCTTGAATGTTGCTTGGAAAACTCTTCATGTAATGTCTTTATAATTTTATATTTTATTTTGTTATGTAAAAATTGTATTATTTATTTCTCAATCAACTATCGAATAATATTTGTTATCAAGTAAAATGTGTGTGTGTTATAAAAGGTAAAAGTTATTCCTTAGAATTTTAGATGACTTCTTCATAGTGTACTATGAAAACTGCTGCACTTAAGACTATTGATTAATCTTTTCACACTTAGACAATAAATTTCATTCATGGATACCAAGTATCAAATGTAAAATTTTAGTCATTTAAGATTCCAATGTCATGTAACTTTTTGGCCCATTTTAAAAGCTAGTAGAATTTAAATTTTTTTGTCCATTTTGAATGCTATTGTTTATAAAATAAGAAATGTCAATTGTGATTCCATTTTTTACCATTTGTAACATAATAACCGGCATTTTATATGTCACTTTATTTCCATTTTCAACATGAAATCTTGCAAATTTTAAGTCATCTTTTGCTATTTCGAATATAATAAGTGACAAATTTTATGTCATCTTTCGCCATTTCAAACATAACTTTTATGTCAGCTTTTGCCATTTCATTCACAATTGGTCTCAAATGGTAGTGCCATTTCATGCATTAAAATGGCAAAAATATATGGTACTTTTGGTTGCCATTTTGATTATGGAAATGGCAAAACTATATGGCACTTTTAGTTGCCATTTCATACGTAAAAATTGCAGAATATATGGCACTTTTGGTTGCCATGTTAGACATCAAAATGGCAAAAATATATGGCACTTTTGGGTGCCTTTTGGTTGCCATTTCATACATAAAAATGGCAAAATATATGGCACTTTTTCTTGCCATTTAAGACATAAAATGGCAAAAATATATGGGACTTTTGGTTGCCATTTTGCATGTGGAAATGGCAAAACTATATGGCACTTTTACTTGCCATTACATAAAAATGGCAAATATATGGCACTTTTGGTTGCCATTTTAGACACAACAACGGCAGAAATATATGGCATTCTTGGTTGCCATTTTGTATGTGGAAATGGCACTTTTAGTTGCCATTTCATACGTAAAAATGGCAAAATATATGGCACTTTTAGTTGCCATTATGGACATAGAAATGGCAAAAATATATGGCACTTTTGGTTGCCATTTAAAAAATGGCACATGTGGAAATGGCGGCAAGAAAGTGCCATTTAATAATGTAGAAATGTCACTTTTGGGCTACCATTTCTACCTAGCTTTATGGTAGTGTGCAAGCACCCCCAGGTCTAAGGATGAATCCTATTCCCGTCCAGACACAAGTCCTGCACAATTACTCAGGAATCTAAATCCACGACCATATCCAAGTGCGCCAAATGCAGCTCCTTCGCTAGCAGTTCGAATACAACAACTTCAAGCCGAGAAAGTAGATTCGCCATTCGAGTATGAAGCTGAGTACCCAGTATATTATGTGGAAGGAGCATAAGGTTTAATGCCAGACTATGCGAATGAAGTTCAACCCAACACCTTTCGAACGCCAATCAAGCGCTACGTTGTGGAGAAAATCACCAAATCGCAAAGTGCCCTTATCATGGTAGCCCCGCTACTTTCCAACCACTCTTCAGATATTGAATTGAGGCTAAGCGTGACATCCCAATCAGAATTATTGGGGTGAACCATCAAAGTCTAGGGCCGGCAAGCATAATATCACAACCTGTGAATGTAATTACACACCATCAAAAAGAGGCCACCAAGGACCCTAATATTCCAATTCAATCAAGACGACTTCTTAAAAAGACTGCACAAGTGCCTCTACCTCCCCTAAGCAATGAGGAGCCAAGCTCATCCACATCATCTCCTGAGCCTTAAATAAAAGAAGCTCCATACCCAAATGTAGAAGTGGAGAAGGATCGTTTTGAGGCAGCTCATTAATGGGTACAAAAGGAACAATCTCAATTTGAGGCTGAGAAGTAAGCACAAGATCCAATCCCTAACTTGGTCCCACCGAGTATGGATACTGTACTTGAGCCTCTGTTCCAACAATAGAACCCGCAACATAATGTACCGCCACACCAACTTGAAAGAGCCACACTCTCAACCATTATAAGTTGCCCTGTGTCAATTCCTATTGGAATCCTATCAGAGAATTGTCCCAATCTCTAGGAGAGTTTCAAAGGCTAGATTGAACTCACAAATCCCCCTCCACCTATCGAAGACATAGAAGATATCCCTATGCGGATGGACATATGCTGAAGTCCAAGCCATAGTGGATGGTGGAGCAAGTGTAAATGTCATATCCAAGGATCTCTATGATGAATGGGGTCTCCCACCAATGCAAAAGGCTAATTTCAACATTCGCCTTGTCAATGATTCACGAGCAAAACCCTTGGGAATGGTGAGTGGCATGTCAACAAAAGTCGCAAGAGTCCACTTTTTCCTTCAATTCACAATCATGGATCTCCCCAAGAAATCCTATCAAATCTTGCTGGGACATCCTTGGTTGCGAGAAGCATCAGTTCTCCATGATTGGGGAACCAATAGAATAACAATCCAAAATCATGACACCGCAGTTAGGGTGAATGTGGGGATAGGAGCAATAAAACCAGTTGTGCCTAGAGCATTGGACGAAACCTTTTCAACAATGGACTCAAGCAAATCATCTCCCCTGCAACATCATGCCATAGCGAGCGATACACAAAGCAATGTCAATAATTGGACACAAACATTGGCAACCATTAACAACTACGATACACAAAGCAATGTTAATAATTGGATACAAACATTGGCAACCATTGACAACTTCCATTCATTAGACCCATCTTCTTGTAGATAGATGCTAGGGTCATGCAGGTAGATCCTACCACACATGAAAAACCAATGGATCTAGAGGTGCCATTCTTTATGGCTGACCTTAAGTGGAATAATGAACGTGAAGAAGGTACCTACACCAATAATGACTCAGATTTTCCTTAGAATTTTGAAACTGAGGCTAAGAATGCTCAAATTAAAGATCAAGTCTTTGACAATAACTTAGCCATTCTGCATGCCCTAATGGCGATCGAGCATCCCAAAGTTAAACTTCCCAAGTTAAATAACAACAAAAGATACTGCAAGAAAGTTGAAGGAGGAAATCACGAAAAGCCAAGGCCGGAACACTTCAATGAATTCGAACGAGTCCAAGTAGAAGGGGTAGTCTTTCTTATGTTCACCAGGTTGACAAAGCACACTCCCAATTGCATACTTGGAGGATCCATTAATATGAACATGAAAATCAATATCCCCATTGGGAGATATAAGGATGGGTGTTGTGATTAGGCACCACTTTAAAACCTCAAAGGCTTGGTCGCACTCTTCTTTCCATAAGAATTTTACTAATAATTTGTAAAGTGGTCTAGCTATCATGGCATACCACAAGATAAATCTTTGATAATAGTCTCGGCATGCATGTCCCATAAAGACTTGTATGCCTTTGGAAGTTGTAGGGGGAGTCAATTCCATGATGATTTTGATTTTGTCCATCTCAGTTGCAATTCCATGTTGAGAAAAGTTGTCCCAAAAAAACTCTGTAAGGTGACCATGGGCTAGCATTTTTTTGAATTTAGGGAGATGCCATACTCACTGCATTTGATTAGTATTACTTCAAGACATTTAAAGTGGTCTTTTTTGTTCGAGTGGATGCATAAATCATCCAAGAAAACCTATAAAAACTTATTCAGAAGTGACTTGAAAGCTGTGAGCATGACTCGCTGGAATGTGGCCGTGGCATTACAAAGGCCAAATGGCATGACTCTATAGGCAAAAATACCCCATTCTGTAGCAAATGATGTTTTTGATTGGTCTACATGAGCAATTTGCACTTGGTTATAGCCACTGAAGCCATCCAAGAAGCTATATATCTTGGAACGTGCCACCTTTTCCAACACTGTTGCTGTTCAAGGTAGGGAATAGTAATCCCTAATTGTGGCAGCATTCACATTCTTTAAGTTTACGCATATTTTGAGCTTCTTATTGTGTTTAGGCACAATGACGATGGGTGAAAACCAATCCATGTGCTCTATCTCATAGATGAATCTGGCATCTAAGAGTTTTTCTAGTTTGTCATAAACCATGTTGCCATACTTTGGATTTGTTCGATAAGGTCCACATACCTTAGGATAGGCACCTTCCCTTATAGGTATCGTGTTGTGTACTGCCACGTCTGGTGAAATTCCTTTCATCTCTTTGTATGACCATGCGAGGTAGTCTCAGTATTCCATTAGGAGTGCTCTGAGCTTGGTTTCATCTTCCTATCAAAGCTGTTTCCCAATGAAAACTGATTTTTCTTCCTCCCCTTCAAGGGCGAGGTTTCTTCTTTGAGTTTATTTCGTTCTCTCATAGATTGGAGTTTCTCGAATGCTATCGGTTTCTTGAACTTCAGATTCTCTTAGTAGTCTTAGCATTGATATGGGGACACTACTGCTTATGTAATTCTTGAAGTACTCCAGCACTTCTCGAAGATCAGCCTTTGATGGTGTTGAACTAGCCTGACATGTGCTATGGTTACTGGGTGGCATAGTATCACCAACATTGGGCGCTGTGGGGTAACTTTTCCAATGGTAAGGTGTTCACAAGTAAGGGTTCATTTGTTGTGCATACTTCTTCCAGTCCCTCAAGGGACCATTCAAGAGGAGGTGACTTAGATTTTGAGGGAGCTAGCTTTGCAAGATACAATTCGATGATCCTTGCCAGTGACTTGTGCTTCAGAATATTAAGCAAAAATGTTTAACACATATTAAATAATCCATTATGAGAGAGAGAGAGAGAGAGAGAGAGAGAGAGAGAGAGAGAGAACATCTTATGTTATCTTACAATATATTCAGGCCGACGAGAGGCATAAGAGGCTGCCACATGGTAATAACCTTACCAAACCTACCAATGTGTTAGTTATTTGGAGGCTCGAGAAGAGAGGAGCAAGGTCCGAGTCCCAAGAGAGAGTGGAAGGAGGATAATTGCACTGTATCACCACATGTTGCGGGCGCTACCCTAGTAGCACTACACTAACATAAGAAGATAACTAAAGAGATGAGGGGCTTAGGTGCCACACAAAATACCACATGGTGCAGTGCCCAAAGGTGACATGCGAGGGCGGAGCGTCATCGGGGTAACACATGGCGCATCGCTCAAGATGACACGTTGAGCGACTCGGAGATGACACGCACTGCAAGAGAAATAAAAAAGCAAGAGAGAGCATGAGAGAGAGAGAGAGAGGAGAGAGAGAGAGAGAGAGAGAGAGAGAGAGGTCTACACATACATATATAAAGATATAAATAATATAATATAATGCTAACATGGGGAGAGACAAGAGAGAGAGAGAGAGAGAGAGAACAAGTGTGTGTGTAAATATATACATATATGTCTATAAATATATGTTTAGATGTGTTAGTGTGTAAGTGTAAACCTTTACAAAGAGAAATAAGTTTTTATCCAATTTTTCAATAATCATTGCTGCTTAAGGACATTACTCCAAAATCCCTCGAGCACCTTAATAAGGATAGTTTTTTTCATCATGTGACTACAAGCCTTGATCATGCAATGCTTGGATATTACAAAATGCTTCCAAAGGGGATGTGTATATCGAAGAGCATGGGCCTTCCCTAAAGACTTCAAACAACTATATTCAAAGATTGCTAGAGTTAGGTTATGATAAGCTTTTAGAAAGTATTTCAAGTCCCTCGCAAGTCTTTATCCCTTCTTAAACTTCTTTTCCAAAACTGAACAATGACAAGGCTTAACATAGATCTAACTTTAATATTGCTAAGGTTTTATTTATAAATCTGAAAAACTGAATGCTTCTTAAGTTGTATTCCTTGAAATGAAAGATCTCAACCTTGAGACCTAGCGAGCGGGTCGCTAACCTGTCGTAGACGGGTCATGGTACTCGTCCTTCCAACATACAGTGTACTCACTTCCGAGCTAATCCACTCCTGCTAATTGAGCCCTCCTCCCCTATGGAACACCAGAACTCCATCCCTGTTGCCGAAAATCCCGAATGGCTCTTCTCTGGGCACACATCATGACCTCCGAGGTTGTTCCCATGGCCCTGAAAACCGCCTTGAAAATGGACGTTTTTTAGATTTTGTCCAAGAACGGTCATGACTCGAAGCTCTCGGCACAGGAGATCATGCAATTCATTCCCTCCTCCAACCCCAAAGCCCCTGGCCTGCTAGATAGGCTCCGGCTTTCCATGACCTGCTACATTCGGCTTGGGAGATCGATGCGGCCACAAATCGCAGGGTTCGACGCTACGGGCTTTCACCCAACTCCAAATACTATCTCCACAACGAAAGCGGACGATCGATTGCAAAGACTGGGTTGTTCATGAGGCAGATGGTGCCGGGTCCTTTTGATCAGCTGGACGCTGTAATTCTTAAGGGACAGGAAGAAGTTATCAAAGACTATGGAAAAGAGGTGCCAGAATTTTATGTTCCTCACCATTCGCATGAGATGCACTCACATGACAAGTCAGAGATGGTTCGGCAACACTCGCATGCGGCATCAGATCACAAGGGTCCTCACCACTGGGGTTCACACCACTCACATGAGGAAATCGACCTCCATGCTATGATGGTAAGTCACGCAGACCTGATAGTTATGAAGCCATTCCTCCAGATGTACGACGGCTTCAAGAACATCCGCAGTGTGGTAGACGTAGCAGGCTCAACTGGCCAGATGTACGACGGCTTCAAGAACATCCGCAGTGTGGTAGACGTAGCAGGCTCAACTGGTTATTCTTTAAACTGGACACTTGAGAGGTATCGGCCGCATCTGACCATTATCAACTACGACCAGCCCCCTGTCGTTGCAGCTGCACCCGCCTATCCAAGTGAGATTTTTGGCGAATTCACACTTCGCTACTTTAGCATACGATTAGTGTTTAATCCTCCCCCCCTCCAACCAAAGAAATTAATTAATAGCGAGGTTTTTCCTCCCTGGGGACCCTATTATTTTTCTTTGCTTCCGGCTTCCTATACTTAATTGAAATCTTATTTGATTGGACAGCAGCTTGACATTGATCAGCTGTTCTATCGGTTGGAATAGGGATGAAGCATATAGGAGGGAGCATGTCGGACAGCGTCCCATTTGGACATGCCGTGTTTCTTAAGGTATTCTACTCGAAATATAGACACAACAAAGTCACTAGACATACTGGCCGGGTTGTTCTTGAACAATCTGTGCACTGGTCTTTACATCCCTTGAGATAGCCGAAGCACGAACACATGGACCAGACTTTACCTACAAGCCAACCATACTTAAAAGATTACAAACCAAAATATTAGCTAGCCAAAGAGCTTCTTGGAATTTCTTAGGCTCTCTGTCCCGGGAAATCAATAACATAGGCTTTCGACGTCTCAAAGAGTGTTTGTATAGTCCAGTGCGCAAAAGAGCATGATTGTTGTGGAGATTAATTAAGAGACAGATGGTCCTGCACGACTGGAACGATGAGGATTGTGTGAAGATCTTGAGAAATTGCAGGCAAGCGCTTCCAGAGGATGGGAAAGTGATTGTGGTCGACAAGGTGGCATTGTCGCAAGAAATGAACGGAGTAGCTGCGGGTGTGGAAGTTGTACATGCTCAAATGGCAGTCCTATTTATGGCCTCACACAGAACTAGACAACGCACTGCAGAGGAGCTCATGGAATTGGGCCTGGTTGCTGGTCTATCTCGTATGAAGCTTGTGGGTATCATCAATGAGCTTACTCTTCTTGAATTCTCCCCTTATCAAAGGCCGTCTCTGTGTTCACGCTATGTATGGTGAGAAATTGGAAAGGGCAATGCAAGAATGACAAGTTTTTTATCACAATTACTAATCAAAGATCAAATAGATTCCCATCGAGGTGGAATGGCTATGGCATGGCCATCCTATTCAAGCTGGCATTGAGTGTGGTCAAAACCAACAAGTAATCTAGATAAGTGATTGGTAGAAGGTTGCGTTGAAGGTCATGAACATGTAAAACACCTTGCAAAATTTGGGTAGAGGAGTTTGTTTCCAAGTAAATATCCCCAATTCCCATAACTTGACAAGTAGTATCATCACCAAGATTAACCATCTTCTTGACAGGGTAAGGTACAATAATTATGAATCCATTGAGATTGAATCTTGATATGTCATGTTACATATAGAACCAAAATCTACAACTAAATCTTTGGGGGGTCATCGTGATATGTAAATATAGCGATCAAATAGGTCCTCAAGGCCAAGTCATGACAAGTGGGGAGTCCTAATTCAGGCTGCATGAAGGTTGCAGGAGATTGGGCAAATGATGCCAACCGGGACGTTTTGGTCAAATTTTCATAATATCATGTAATAAAAATGGGACATGGGCTATTGGTAGAACTCTCCTCTGTGATTTAGCAAGTCATGGGTTCAATACGTACCTACAAGAAATGCGTAGATGAAATAGTTAAAGTTTTAAAGCCTCCCCCCCCCCCACCAAAAAAAAGAGACTTTGCCATCATAATCAACAGCCCACATTGAGCGACATCTATGGGCCTTTAATTAGGATAGATGGCTTTGTTATCACTTGGTCACGAGGCTATGTATTAGCTCACTAGATGACCATTTTTACTAAAATCCTATCGTTTGACTTGTCATAGAAGTTACTCTCCATTAAACAAGAAATTAAACTTGCCTACACATTGTCTCACACTTACCAAATTTAAAGGGCCTCTAAGGCTTATAAGCCTCTTGTTTCAAATCGTGGTCACTTCTTTTTATTCAACATTTGTAGCATTCACTATCTCTTGCTAGTCATGTAATCAATCGACATATAAAAATAATCATTAGAGTTTTTTAGTTATCTTTGACACAAAAATAAAATAAAATTCCCTGCAATATCTCAATCCTACATGAAGTGAGGCTCGATAACCCACGTCCAAATGTGCTTAAACCCATAGAAATTTAGGTTAAGAGATAAAGTATCTCTCTTCAAATTCAAAAGACATTTAAATCTACTTTGTGTTAATAGTGCAATTATGTCGTAACAAAGCTAGCCATTCCACCATAATGCACACTCCTAAAAATAGAGGGCCATTAATGCATTGAAATCTATGCCTCTATCATATAGTTTCCATACAATCAACCACTCACTAAAAGGTGGAGTATTCCTATTAGTCAAACTTTACTTATACTCTTCATCGATGTTGCCAAAATGTTCGAGAGCATATTCTAGAGGTATTTAAAAAGCCATACATGAGGACTTGGACCATTTGGCTTTATTTATGCAATATGACGAAACTATGCAATCATGCTCAATAGCTAGGTGGTTGAACCAAATAAAGATATTTCTTAGGTGAAGGTAACCTTGTATGTGCTTCTTAGATTGGTTGATAATGGAATGAAATCTATGTTGTAGTTTCTTCTCTTTTAGTGATTGAATTTTGTAGTTATATGACATCAAAACAAGGTGTTTCTAATTTTTGAGCAAAACCATCCGAACATCGGAGCAAAGTGAATCAAGAATGTATCTTTTTGTCTCAAGTTTCATGAAATGAAGCCATGCATAGGGATCAATATTGTGAATGAAGGGGTCTTTGGGCCTCATTTGTTTTGTTTACATTGCCCATATTGGGCAATCAAATAACAAAGGCCCAAAGATCCCTTTCTTTTGAAGAAAGGGTTTTAGGTTGTGTTTTTCTCATGTGAAAGCATCCCAAGAATCCCTTTCATTGGAGAAAGGGATCTATGGGCCATGTGTAAAAGAAATTTACCCAAAGATCTCTTTCTTTGACAAAAAGGGTTTTAAGGCTGCTCTTTTGCGTAGGAAAGGCAACCCAAAAACCCTTTTCTTTAAAGAATGATATCATTGGGCATTCTTTTAAACATGGCCCATGGACCCATTTCTTCAATGAAAAAAGGACAACCCAAAAACCCTCTCATCAGAGTAAAGGGTTAAATATTTGGGCCTCTTCTTTTTACATAGCCTTGTAACAAGAAGAGGCCCAAAGACCCCTTTCATTGACAAATGGTCCTCTTATTTTCTCATGGGCTATGTAAAAGGAAGAGGTCCAAAAGCCTCGTTCTTCGATGCAAGGGGTCTTGCGGCCCAAAGACCCCTTTTTTTATGAAAGTGGTTTTTTGTTAACTCTGTGCCAACATGAACTTATGTAGAAAGAGAATATGATACAACTTTGTGTTACAACTTTGTGTTACAACTTTATGATACAACTTTGCATTACAACTTCTACATACGACTTCTACATGTAGAAAGAGAATGTGTTACAACTTTGTGTTACAACGTTGTAACACATTCTCTTTCTACATGTAGAAGTCGTATGTAGAAGTTGTAACACAAAGTTGTATCACATTCTCTTTCTACATAAGTTCATGTTGGGGCATTGTGTTGAGTCTACTTTGGTATTCCAAGCATTTGTCTCAAGTGTCTATGCTTCCTTGCACTCCACTTCCAAAAGCATGTCCTAACCTTGCAACTCCTCCTCCCCTCTTGTCCAACCTTGCAACCCATCCTCTCCCTCTCCTCCTCCCTCCTCCTCCTTCCTCCTCCTCCCTCCTTCTCCTTCATCTCCACCTCCCCCTCCCCCTCCCCCCTCCATCTCCATTTTCACCTCCCCCTCCCCCTTCCCCCTCCATTTCCCCCTCCCCCTCCCCCCTCCCCCCCTCCATCTCCACCACCCCTTCCCCCTCCCCCCTCCATCTCCACCTCCCCCTCCCCCTCCCCCCTCCATTTCCAAAACCCCCTCCCCCTTTCATAGGAAGAGCTGGGTATTCTATGTTTGTAGGGTTCCGAGGCTTTTTGTCACCTACAGATATATTAGAGTTGTCAATTGTAGTATATGTGTAGCTTAGGACCTCGAGTCATGTTTCGATGAGAGACGTAGGCTTAAGTGTGGTAAGCAAACAAAGTGCATGCATGTGTAAAAGGAACGTAAATCATCTTTGTTGAGATAATGAAGGCTTTCGCCTTCATTGGGTGTTGTAGGGTTTAGGAGGAGTTTAAGGGTTTAGGAGGAGATTCCAAGGTTAGAAGGAGGTTCCAGGGTTCAGAAGGAGGTTTCAAGGTTTAGAAGGAGGTTCCAAGGTTCAAAAGGAGGTTCTAGGGTTTAGAAGGAGGTTCCAGGGTTTAGAAGGAGTCTAGCGTTAGAAGGAGGATCCAAGATTCAGAAGGAGGTTCCAAGGTTTAGAAGGAGTTCCAAGGTTTAGAAGGAGGTTCCAGGGTTCAGAAGGAGGTTCCAGGGTTTAGAAGGAGCCCAGGGTTAGAAGGAGGATCCAAGGTTCAGAAGGAGGTTCCAGGGTTTAGAAGGAGTTCCAGGGTTTAGAAGGAGTCCAGGGTTAGAAGGAGGTTCCAGGGTTCAGAAGGAGGTTCCAGGGTTCAGAAGGAGGTTCCATGGTTCAGAGTAGAGTACATGGTGGAGAACTCGTCTCCCTTGTAGATCATGGAGTTTAAGGGTTGAGGAACAAAGGGTTTAGGGGCAGCATAGGAGTGGGAGAGGAAGAAGGTGTAAGAGCAGGGGGGAAAGAAGAGAGAGGAGGGAGGAGGAGGAGGGAGGAGGAGGAGGAGGAGGGAGGAGGAGGAGGGAGGAGGAGGGAGGAGGAGAGGGAGAGGATGGGTTGCAAGGTTGAGGAGAGGGGAGGAGGAGTTGCAAGGTTAGGACATGCTTTTGGACGTGGAGTGCAAGGAAGCATGGACACTTGAGACAAATGCTTGGAATACCAAAGTAGACTCAACACAATGCCCCAAAGAGTGTGGGCTCTATTCCATTATGGGGTATTTATACAAGTTGGAGAGCTTCTCTCTCTACACAAAGTTGTATCACAAAGTTGTAACACAAAGTTGTATCACAAAGTTGTAACACATTCTCTTTCTACATGTAGAAGTTGTAACACAAAGTTGTATCACAAAGTTGTAACACATTCTCTTTCTACATGTAGAAGTCGTATGTAGAAGTTATAACACAAAGTTGTAACACAAAGTTGTATCACAAAGTTGTATCACAAAGTTGTGACACAAAGTTGTAACACAAAGTTGTATCACATTCTCTTTCTACATAAGTTGATGTTGGCACAGAGTCAACATACTCCCGGATCCATTTGATTACCTGTCCTTGAGTTATGGCTTATTGTGATCATGTACCTGGGTTGCCATGTTTTTAGCCCAGTGGCTGTGGAACTTGTGTCATGCTAGTCAATCCTACTATAAAGCCTTAGCACCATACAATTTTTGCGCAATTTCCAGGTAGCCTGTATCCACCATTTGCTCGAACAAAGATATGTGGTGTGCCTCTAAGAAGATCACTCTTTGATAGAGCCGGCTTGTAATCTGAGCATCAACCCTTTCATTGGGATTAAATCTGAGTGGAGCAAATGGGAATCAAGGTAACATGGGACCTCCAGAATGAATTCCAATGTTTTACAGAATATGGCACTTTGGCGAAGGAAGCGATCAATGTTGCCACACATTATTTGTTCATGCTACTGAAGTGCTCGGACCATGGTGCCTTGGATATTCCATTCTACACCAGAGTAGGGTTCGATCATTGGCCAATTAATGACTCGATCTTCAGCCAAAGTGTGTATGTTGCCTTCCCATTTTTTATGCCATGGAATTGCATAGAACTTGGGATGGGTTCTGAGACATGGAGGTGCCCGTAAGTACTCCTTTAAGAATATTACATCAAAGAGCTTGGGATGGCACCAATCAAGTTGTGGATCCAACTTGCTAATCCAACCTTCACTAATTTGATGCTGACGAAGGTTGGTAGGAAAGTTGTCCAGGGTCCATCCACCTCAAGTTTTCATATCAGGATATTTGCTCCAAAATTCCTTGATGGGGTTACTGGGAAGTGGTATTTCATCAAAATCATACCCATCATTGGAACTTGGCATGGGTGTATGAATTGGATTATCCGGATCCTGATATTCAAAATCAAATACTGTGTCATTTTCTACTGATGGAAGCACTAGAAGTGTCGGAGGTGATGATGAGGCAAGGAGAGAATCGAGGGACATTGGGGAGAAATATGGCAGAGTGTAGTGGTGGAAGGGGGAGCAGAGGAGAGGGGGGGAAGAATTGGGCAAATGGTTTGAGCAGCTTGGTAATCCTCAAGGGTAGGATTAGCAAGGGAGGGGAAAAAGCTAGGTGTGAGGGGCTCGTAAGTTTGTGACTATTGGGTAAGTTGAAAATGGTGAGAGGCATGAGCAAAGAGACGATGGAGGGAATAGATGTTAGGATGGAGCTCCGGGAAGGTTAAGAGGGTGGTAGCAGCAAGGGGAAGTGAGGTTATGATGTTGGCAGAAAGAGTGGTTAGATATGGTAAGTTGGATGTGAGATAGGCCTTGCCATCTTTCGACACTTCTTTTTGTTGGTGCAATGGGATGATCAGCTACATGGGTGGGATGTCGGTTTACTACCCATGAGGCAGACATATGCAATGAAAGCATCCGTCCTGAGTGTTATAAACCCGGCATGTGTAGATAGGCAGAAGATATTTTTTTCATCTTCAGACAAGTTTGGCAAATTATGTGCAGGGATTTAGTCTCGATGGAATGTTCCCAGTTGATTCTTGGATGAGCAGATATGATCCTGATTTGGAGTTGCTTCCATTGGATAAGCATGCATGTGTTGAGGTGATCTTCCACTTGTAGAGTAGCCACAAGCTCTTGGTACACCACGGTTGTGCATTGTAGTGGGGCATCATTGGTGTTGTCTTCCAATGCCTCATTATTGTGCACTAGCAATTGGAGTTCAAGCTTGGAGATGATTTTTTTTTGGGAGTGCATCTCATTCATTTTTTCTTTGTATTGATGGTAGATGGTTGTGTATGCCTCCTTAAGCTTTCTCATTTGCAAGGTGACCTTTGCCTATTGAGGAATGTCTTTAGTGGTATTGGACCATTGGTCCAAGACTTGGGCTTGTGAAGTGCTGGCCTCTTGAACGATAGCAAGTTGGTCTTTTAAGATTCAGCATTCCCTTGTAAGCTCATCAATGCTGAAGGCACGTACTGCCAAAGATTGTTTCATGTCTTCAAGCTTGTCTTTGCAATCCTGGAGCTCTTCTTCTTTGTGAATTAGAGTGAGTCGAGCTTGTGCCACTACCTCCGTCTGTTGCGCATGTGCAGATGTCAAGGAGTTATAGTAGCTCTGTAGGATTGCCGTTGCTTCTACTGCCACAGTCAGCTGTGTTTGACTTTGGTGGAGGTTGGAGGTCACATCCCTTACTACCTTCTCTTGAGCTTGGAGAGCTTGGTTCATGCGCACTTCTTCTACCTCTTCTCATCTATCTGTGCCCCAAGTGCCTTGACCTCTATGGCGATTGCCTGGAATTGTTCTTCGAATTCTGATGTAGTCTGCCTTTCCAATTCTCTTGCATATTCTTCCTTGGCCAAGCTAGTGAATAGTTCTGACATTTGGATCAATTGGCTAGCTTGATGTTGGAAAATGACAGACGGTGATGAGATCTGGCGATATTGCTGATACAACTAGTGCCCATGTAGCCATCCTGATGATTCTATAGTACATGGGGGAGGTTGTTCCAATGGCATTTCAGTCCCTTGTGTACAATAGTCATACTGCTGATCTGGCACTAGCTCCCCTTGTGGCTGATCAACTGGCATGGCGTCAATGGGCGGTTCGAGTGCTGATGTAGTCTCAGGCTCTGGTGCTGATCTTTCCTTAGGCTCTGGTGCTGATCTTTCCTCAGGTTTGGGTGCCGACCTTGTCGCGAGCTCGAGTTGGTGTTGTTGGTGGAGACTTATTGGTTGCAGTTGTGTATCGAGTTGTAGGATCTCGTGGGGCAATTCCGCAATCCCGACCTCCAAAATAGGTACTTCTGCTAAGGCATCTGCACTTATCAATGTGATAGTTGGAGAAGATGGTGACGGCTCCCATACTGGTGAGAAGGGTATATCCAACTCCTCAATTGGTTTTGGTGACTGGGGCAGAGTCATTTCTCTTTCTTGTAGTTCTTTTTTGATGATTATAGCCAATAAGTGTGGAATTTTACACTTTTGGCCTCAAGAACCATCGAGTTTTTTGGTAAAGAAAATGACGAAGTGTTGGACCCAGTCTTGTTTTAGCTTCCTACTCAACAAAACAAATGTGCGGAGTGGAAGGGAGGGATCTTTGCCGTACTTAATTCCCAGGACTATAGATAGGAATTGTGCTACTTCCTTGAGGCGATGGTCAAGGATTGTGCGAAGCAATATGCCATCTCTATGGATTAGTGTGCCCTTGGTGTGCCCTTGGTGAGGAGAGACTGTAGTTTGATAAACTTTGCATCAACAGACCATTTAGGGTATTTGCCACCTTGTTTCGGCAGTGAGAAAGCCCTTTGAATGATTGTACTATCGAGGATAATGTTAAGTGGACTCTGCTGTACAGTGATTGTACCGTACTTGCCATCCTTTGCATTGATGGAGTAGGAAGAATGGAGAAAGTCCTTGATGTAGGCGGTCAGGGTAGGATTGTCCTCCAAGGATTTGAGGCTCTCATGCAAACTGCCTAGACCCCGTTGCTCTAAGTAAGATGTTGCTTCCTGGGAAAGAGCATAAGTTGATGTGGGTGGCCAGACAAGTTCCAGTGATTGGGCCTTGTTGATGGTTGTGTAGGTCAGTTGTGACTCGCGTGGCATTTGTTCTACTTGGTCATGCACTGAATCTTCTTCGGAGCTATCGCTTTGGACCATGAATGCCTGTGGTCTCCGTGGTTGAGAGGATGTAGATGGCTACGAACTCTGGAGGGGGTCCCGTGGTTGAGGTGGTGGGCTCTTTTTGCGCATCCTCTTTAGTGCCGGCATCTTTTCTGAACCTGCATCCATGTGTATGTAGTGTACCATTGATCATTAGATTGATTGGCATGCCGATATGACCTTTCTGTGTGTGTGTGTGTGGGAGAGAGATCTTTTTTTTGGTGAGGATAATGCATATTATTTTGTTTGTGGATTCTGCTAGTCCATTCCCTTGGGGGTAGTAGGGTGTGCTTTTTCTATGGATTACCATGAAGCCAGACAAGAGTTCTTGGATTACCTCATTAACAAAATGTGTGCCTCTATCCGACACAATTTCAATGGGTCATCCGAATCGGGTGATCACATTTTCATATAAGAATCTTGCTATGCTTCTAGCATCTGCCTTTCTGACTGCTTTAGCTTCAGCCCATTTTGTAAAGTAATCAGTGGCCACAATGATGTAGCGTGCCTATGTTCCTTTTGCTGCTGGATGTATGGGACCCACATAGTCAATCCCCCATTTTTCAAATGGAAAGCTGAAGGAGTAAATCGCAGAAAAGCCAAGGCTGAGCACTTCAATGAATTCGAACGAGTCCAAACAAGGATTGTCGAATTGTACCTTACAAAGCCAGCTCCCTCAAAATCAAAACCACCGCCTCTTGAATGGTCCCCTAAGGGACTGGAAGGAGTATGCATGCAAATGAACCCTTACTTGGAAACACCTTACCACCCCACAATTCCCAACGTAAGAAGTTTCAGAAATATAAGCCACATGTGCGGATGAAGCTCGATCAAGAGACTTTAGAAAGAAAAGAAGAGCCTAACAAATTAATAAATACAACTATGCCACCCAGTACACATGACACATGTCAGGCTAGTTCAACCCCATCAGAGGCCGATATTTGAGAAGTTCTAGAATACTTCAAGAATTATACAAGTGGCAGTGCACCAATAGGAATGCCAAGACCACTCAGAGAATCTGAAGTTCAAGAAATCGATAGCATTGGAGAAACTCCAATCTATGAGGGATCGGCAAAAACATGCACAATAAACCTCGCCCTTGAAGGGGAGGAAGAAAAATTGGTTTTCATTGGGAAACAACTTCGTCAAGAAGATGAAACCAAACTCAAAGAACTCCTAATGGAATATCATGACTGCCTAGCATGGTCATACAAAGAGGTGAAAGGAATTTCACCAGAAGTGGTAGTACACACGATACCTATAAGGGAAGGTGCTCACCTAAGGTATGTGGACCTTATCGCACAAATCCTAAATATGGCACCATGGTTTATGATGAGCTGGAAAAACTCCTAGATGCCGAATTCGAAACGATTGTGTTTCTTCAAAACCCTATGGATCAAACTTGAGAAGTATGCACCATGTTCTGGATAGATAAAAGTTATCATGCTAACCTTTGCCCCATTTTAGCTTTGCTCACACTCCTATGTTCTGCGGTCCATTTCTCTCTACATAGATAGCACAACTTTTTCCTATCATCAATGATTGCCTGAGATAGTTGTTCCACCATCTTGTCTTTCTTATTCAACTAGATCATCCTTTAGATTAAGTTTTAACGATGGTTTTTCATCAGCAGCCTTATATGCCTTTATATGCCCCATGTTGCTACCATACACTGTAGGATACCTAGATAGAGGAAACTGAGGAAGATACCACTAATTTCTAGTCCAAGGCAGTGCTAACCTTACTCATGAGCTTGTTGCCAAAATGCCCAATACAAAGAATCATCCAAAATAACAGTGTTTGCTGCATTTAAGTGCATGTGCTGTAAGAAAATAGTACACAGCGGAAGATAACAACAAAACGCAAGTACACGATGGAAAGCTGGAGAGAATACAAAAATTCTGATATACCAAACTGCTGATACAACTGATGGTTGGCTGTCCACCCGTGCGCTCTACAGACAGAGCTTCGATGGTGATCTAGACAGATGCTGGACGGAGGACTATGAGCGTGAAGAACTGGTGATCTGATGATAGGGGGTGGCCACTTATATAGTGTAAGTGGTTGACGGTCGGCCCTGTAATAGGCAGTCGGCCTAATAGACAGTCGGCCTGGAAGACCACCGACCCTTCAGAAAACATGCCGACGGGCAGATGAAGGATCGCGCATAGGTCATACCGTCGGGCCTGGGGCTACCGGCAGCCCCCGGACCCTGCCGCTGGGGGCTTTGCCCCCAGACCCCCACCGGGGGCCTGCGCCCCCCGGACCCCCTGCTATCGGGGGGGCTATCGCCCCCCCGAACCCCCCCTTTGTGCAGACGGGTATCTACTCTTGGCTCCTAAGCCGTCTCATAACCATCTGGTCTACTCTAAGACCCCTTCCAGTGTCTAAACTGGGGATCCCTCCCAATATCTGATACCCATCATGGCTTCTCCTCATATGGGGGCCTTACAACATTGGGTACACAGAATATTGGTGGGTTACATGAGAGGTGGACATTTGAGCTAACTCTAACATGTGCCAATACCATATAGTTTGTTGGTCCTTAAAGAAAATTGGCTTGTCATCCATGCAAACTTGATGAAACTATTCTTGAGCCAATTTTTTAATTTCCTTATGGCGTGCAAAAAAAGAACAAAGAATTCTATCAACTTTAATTCTTTGGGAAGTGATCCAAACAAAAAATTCAAACAAGACAGACCAAAATCTAAAAATGTGGTGTTGAGATATCGAGCTCCACTCGCGATATGCCAGGGTGACCGTTGTGCATTTATGTCACCGACTTGTTAGCTGCAGATGCGGTTGGTACACCGCCCACGAATAATAGCTGGAAGATAGCTATCCTTATCTACTCTAGTTTGTGGCTCAGTTAGTATGCCACCTTAGTTAGTTGAGTTTGGTTTGAGACCCACATATAGGGTTCTTCTATTTCTTTGTACTTGAGTTCTTTTTGGCTTTCACAACTAAGAAGAGGAAAACTGTTTTCAGCCTCCACCTGCGTGTGTATTCCACCATTGTGTATGTGAGAAAGCTACAAGTGAGACTCCTTCCCTCTCTCCCACTATCTTCACATGGTATCAGAGCCTTGTTCGTGGTAAGGAGTTCAAGAAAGCAAACCAAGTTCGCGGTGTCCTAGTAATAGGACCAGTGTTGCTTTCCTATTTCGAGTTTGGGAGCAAATCTCTGCAGGTAGCACAACCAGAAGTGCAAGAGTGCATTGTCTCAGATTGAGATGCCCTTCGCGGTGTGGTGAGAGCGCAGTATATGCTGCGAGTAAGGGCAAAGCCCTTGGTGACTTTATTTTTCTGATTCGAGGCCATTTCGGGGCCCGTTTTGAAGGCAGAAGTTCTTCGCAGGCACTCAGAAAAATGCCCTGTTTTTGCTGTGCGACCACTGCTCGGCTAGTCGGTGAAAAGTTGCCGCAGAAATTGTATCGTATGCCTGTGTGTAGAGATATTAGGAGTTGCAAAATCATGCTTGTTGCCTGTTGATGCAAAATCATCACTGGGAAGTGACTGTGTGGTCAAATACCACTTTCGTCAGTTTTGCAGATCTACCCGTGTGAGGTAAAAGCTGTGTTTTTCGCAGCGACAGAATATTTTACAGTGTTCTGTAATGGCGTCTAATTCTCTTTCATAGATTGTCATTGAAAAGCTTGACAAGAACAACTTCCAGGCATGGAAGTTTAGAATGACGAATTTCCTTATGGGAAAAGGCTATTGGAAGATCATTACAGGAAATGAAGAAGAACCAGTTCTTCCTAATATTCCCAATCAACAGGAAATGCAGGCATTTAAAGGATGGCATGAGAGAGCTAGAAAAGTTATGTACTGGCTATCTATCAGTATTTCGGACTCTATGAATGTGCATATTCAGAATGCAAGTATGCCAAAGGAGGCATGGGATACTTTGGCAAAAATGTACAGCACAAATACACAAGCCAGGAAAATGCAGCTCAAACAGGAGTTGCACAATGTGTAGAGAGAAAATTTGAGCATAAATGACTACCACATGAAGGTGAAGAAAATTGTAGATGCACTTGCTTCCATTGGGTCGCCAGTGGAAGATGATGATCTAGTTTTTGTGACCTTCAATGGTCTAGGAAAGGATTATGCACAGTTCCAGACATCCATTGCCGTCCGTGAAAAATTTCCTGATTTTGAAGATTTGTTTGCTCTTCTAATTTCTGAAGAGCAGAGAAATGGGAGTGCATCTTCTTCAGGAGGAACTTCAAAAGAAACTATCTTCTACTCAAATGCTAGAAGAGGTAGAGGCAGAGGTAGAGGAGGCCGATCTGCAGACCATGGTAGAAATCAGAATATGCAACAAACTAAAGAAAACCAGTCCTATGGAGGAGGACGTGGTAACTCTAGAGGCAGGGGGAGCCAAAGAGGTCATGGTGGATGGCAGAGAAGCCAAAATGCAAACAACAATCTTGAATGCTACTACTGTGGTAAAATGGGTCATATGGCTAAGGACTGCTACAAAAACCAGAATGACATTATGAATGGAAAATTGCAGCAAGGCAATTATGCATCTTCTAGTAGACAGGGTGATGACAGAAATGAGCATCTATTTATGGTGCAGCACATGACCAATTCTGTGACAAGTGCAAAAGAACGAAATGATGTGTGGTATGTTGACTCAGGTGTGTCAAACCACATGACAGGTCATGCAGAGTGGATGTAGGATGCAAGGAAAATGGAAAAACCAGGATTTGTGGAGACTGGTGATGATACTACACATCCTATTGTGCAGATTGGTAAAATTCCTTTGTCTATGCAGGATGGGAAAAAGAAATACCTGTCTGATGTATTTCATGTCTCGAACATCACCAAGAACCTGGTTTCTGTTGGTCAAATGGTTGAGCAGGGCTTGCAGGTCAGATTTAATCCTCCTGGATGCTTTGTTGAGGATATGAAAAATAACGGTCGCTTGATAGCAAAAGGAAAGAAGAAGGGCAGGATGCTTACGTTGGATGCAGACATGCCTGAATTGAGTGCAGCAATGTTTGCACATGGGACCGGTGTAGTTGCAGATATTGATATCTGGCATAAACACATTGGTCATGTTAATATACAGCGACTTAAATCAATGCAAGCCCAAAATATTGTTGCAGGATTGCCTAAATTCAAGGTTGCTGAAATGCATAAGGTTTGTGAAGCCTGTCAATTTGGAAAACAAGCAAGGAAACCATTTCCTAGGCATGTTCAAGAGAGTAAAAAGCCATTGGAATTAATCCACTCTGATGTGTGGCCTACTAAAGCCGCATCTATTGGAGGCTGTCACTATTTTGTCACTTTTATTGATGACTTCAGCAGAAAAGTTTGGGTGTATTTTATGAAAAAGAAAAGTGAAGTGTTTGGGCACTTCAAAGCTTTTAAAGCTATGGTTGAAAAAGAAACAGGCCTGCAAATAAAATGCCTAAGGTCAGATGGAGGGGGAGAGTACCTTTCAAATGAGTTTGCAAGGTTCCTGCAGGAGCATGGCATAAAGCAGCAATATTCATGCAGTCATACCCCACAGCAAAATGGACTTGCAAAAAGGAAAAACAGGCATATTGGAGAGGTATCTCAGGCCATGCTAAATGAAAAAGATCTACCAGATTATTATTGGGCTGAAGCAGTTGCTACAGCAGTTTACATAATGAACAGGACTCCCACTGCAGCAATACATGGCATGACACCAGAGGAGATGTATACTGGTAGAAAACCAGACATTTCTCATTTGAAAATTTTTGGTTGCATTGCCTATGTCCATATGCCAGATGAGTTGAGGTCCAAGTTGGATCCAAAAGCTGAGAAGTGCGTCTTTATTAGTTATTCTCTGCAGCAGAAAGGGTATAAATGCTACAACCCTTCTACTCGTAAGTTTACAGTGAGCAGAGATGTTGTTTTTTATGAGATGAGCAGCTGGTATAAATCAATAAATGTGATGATTGATGTAGATGCACAAAATGGTAATGCTACATAGAATTCACAGCAACAATCACAAAATATCAGTGGACCTGCAGTGTCCTCTAGCAGTGGTTCACATACTTCACCATGGACAGGCAGATTGAGATCAGGAGAATCTCCTCAAAGCAATGCAGATAGTGGTATGCAGGTATCACGAAAAGGAAAAGAGAAGGTAGATCAGCCCATGTTTGATGTGAATGCAGGTCACTCTTATGTGGATGGTGAATCCAGTGGCTCAGAACAAAGCATTGATGATGAGTTGGGTATTCCTTCTATTGTTACACCTGGAGTAAGGAAGACCAGGGATGTTTTGAGAGCACCTGGAAGTGAGCCTATTTTCCGTAGGTCTACCAGAGCTAGGTATCCTATGGATAGGCTGAAATATGATGGATTTATAGCCATTCACTATGCCTATATGGTCAAAGTGATACAGGAACCAGAACCCACTTCTTTTGAGCAAGCCATGGGAAATGAAAAATGGGAGAAAGCCATGGATGAAGAAATGGATGCCTTGGAAGCAAAAGCTACATGGGAATTGGTGCCTTTGCCTAAAGACAAGAATGCAATTGGCTGTAAGTGGGTTTATAAGATCAAGCACAATGCAGATGGTTCTGTGAATAGATACAAGGCAAGATTAGTTGTCAAGGGGTATGCACAGACATATGGCATTAATTATGAAGAAACATTCAGTCCGGTTGCAAGGATGACAACCGTAAGAGCAGTCATTGCTATGGCTGCATTAAAGGGATGGTCTTTACATCAAATGGATGTAAAGAATGCCTTCTTACATGGTGATTTTCAAGAAGAGGTCTTTATGGAGCAGCCACCAGGTTATGTTCATGCTATTCATCCTGAGTTTGTTTGCAGGTTGAAGAAAGCCTTGTATGGCTTGAAGCAAGCACCTAGAGCATGGTCTGGCAAGATAGGACAGTATCTTGTCACTATTGGCTTTCAGATTTCCAAGGCAGATTTCTCACTCTATGTGAGAAAAACAGAGAAAGGTATTATGCTGCTTGTCATTTATGTTGATGATTTGATCATCACAGGTGATAGTGATGAAGATATCCTTCATGTGAAAATGCTATTGAAGCAGAAGTTTGAGATGAAGGATTTGGGAGAGTTGCGTTATTTCTTGGGCATTGAGGTGATTAGATCACCAAGTGGGATACAGCTCTTACAGAGGCAGTGTGGATTGGACATGCTATCCAAATATGGGATGATAGGCTATAAGCCTATTTCAATTCCTTTGGAGCAAAATGTGAAGCTGAGCAAGGATGCAAGTGAGCTTCTAGAAGACCCTACTATGTACAGACGCATAGTAGGAAGTTTGATTTATATGACTATTACCAGGCCAGATTTAAGCTATGCTGTTGGATTGGTAAGTCAATTTATGCAGGCTCCAAGGAAACCACATTTGGATGCGGCTAGACGCATACTCAAGTATGTGAAGTCCACATTGCAGTATGGACTATTTTATGAGGCTAGGGTTCAGATACAGTTGCATGGATACACTGATGCTAATTGGGCTGGTAGTATTTCTGATAGACGATCTACCAGTGGATATGTGTTCTCTTTTGGGAGTGCTGCAGTCACCTGGAGCAGCAAGAAACAGCCTACAATTGCCTTGTCGAGCACAGAGGCTGAGTACAGCGGTGCAGCAATGGCTGCATGTGAGGTAGCTTGGTTGCATAAGCTACTTTATGATATGCATTAGTCTATAGATGGGCCAGTTGTCATTTATTATGACAACATGAGCAGTATACACTTGGTAAATAACCCAGTCTATCATGCTAGGACAAAGCACATTGAGGTGCATTATCACTATGTGCGAGAGAAGGTTTTACTAGGTCTTATTGATCTAGTTTATGTCAGCACAGAGACATTTCTCTTTAGTTCATTCTCTCTCTATGAGTAGTCTTGGAGCTTCCGCTCCCTCTTGTATGTATGAAACCTCTTCTTCTCCCTTGTGTTTTTAGTATTTTGAGTTGTATTGGAGTGGAGTCTCACTCTATTGGTAATGAAGGTCACTTCAGGTTCTCTCTCTTGAGTGTCTCTTGCCTTTTTCCATTGCTTTCTCTTCCAAAGTGCTCAAAAGTGTTGTCTATTCAGCCGCTCATTGCGCATACATGGTTTATCTATTTCCCAAGCGACAAAGGGAGCTCTTCCTTCCCTCCTAGATGACCTCTATGGGACTTGGATTGTTGATGAAGTCCAAGCATGGAGGTAGTATTCTCCCAAGTCGGCACCAGTAGAAGGAGTAGGTGTTTTTCATGACAGTTTGACCCCTTGTCAGTAGTTTGCTCATAACTTTTCGCTCGGTCGTCCGATTTGTACAAAATTATATCAATGCAAAGCTCTCTTCAACGAGCATCATCCTATATCTTAAGTTATTGTATTAGATGTCAAACCAAAAATCTATGACTCTCTCTGTGTGACTGTTTCTTTTTCAGACAGTTTTTACCCCCGTCCAGTAAACTACCCATATCTATCCAACCGCTTCTCTGTTTCTTGCAAAACTTATATCAATGTGAAGCCTCTTCAAGGAGAATCATACTATCTCTTCAGTTACTGTATTAGATGTCAAATCAAAAATCTATGAGACTCTGTGTGTGACTGTTTCTTTTTCAGATAGTTATTTCCCCCATCTAGTGAACTGCCCATATCTTTCCGACCGCTTCTCTGTTTCTTATGACACTTATATCAAAGCGAAGCCCATTTCAAGATGCATCTCAATATGTGTTTGAATATTTGATATCATGTCTCTGCTAAAAGTTATGGGTCTCTGTGTCTTATGAAATTTTGCAAAGTATTTTGAGCTAATTGTAAAGGTATCTATGAAGGAGGTGCAATGTTTCCCTGGAACCTACCCATCTGACACAATCAGCCCTTTCAAACTCCTCAATATATATCAATTCATGTCATGTTGAGTTGCAAGATCTTCTTTCAACAACGTATCGCTCTTCTCTTTGGCGTAGATCAGCTTGCTGAGATTATGGCCTCCGTTGATCCTTTCCTTCTCCCTATGCTTGAGTACAACATCACTTGGGATGTTACCATCTGCATTCTCATCTAAGGAAGGAAAGTATGGTGTGGTCTCTTGGTATAAAAGCTTCTTTTTAATGTCCCTTTCCCAGTGAAAAATATCATGTGATGGCAATCCAACATTCTGACCCACAGAACGAGCATCAAATATACATATGACAAGTTAAGAGAGCAAATGGCAGAGGCAATGGGAGGAAGATAGAAGGAGAGGAGGCGGGGAAATCGAGGGAGGAGAAAGGCTAGTGGTGGGTGGGGCATGATTTGGAGGATTCTTGGAGGGGCTTGCAAACTAGCAAAACAACAATAGTGAGTGAAGGCAGAGATATCCGACAAGGAAGGTAGGGGTGGTCAGATGGAAAGAAAAAGCTAGGAAGGGAGGTGAGATGGGAGGCTGTGGAAAAGCTAGAGGAGCCCTATTGGTGAGCACGTTGATTGTTCCTTTGATTAACGATCTACAACAATCACGAATAGATTCCATTTGGGTGCCCAATTCGATCTGGAAGGATGTTCATATCTTTGCATGCAAATAAGATGCATCCCAATCGTCAAATTTGAAGATGATCGGGCTTGTAACATGAAATAGACCTCATACTAGTTGTGATCAAATTGGCCTTGGCTTGTCACATGAAACAGACAACATACTAGCTGTGATGAACTTGGGTCTACTAAATTCAAAAGTTCATTATCTGCACATTCAAGCATCCAATTTTTGTGGGATTTGTTCCACCAAGTTTGTAATTTTTTGTTTCAATTGCTTCTACATTGAACAATTGCATTTGAACTCCAAAACTCCAAGAATTTGTAGGATGTATTGGCAAAAATTCATTAGTGATAGTTCATCCTACATCAAATTTGGGTGCTAGGTCTTATATCATGTTTGGGCCTAACTTAATTAATTCAATTAACTGCCTAACCTTATCTATATTACTTTAATTAATCCCCCCAACCACTCCTCCTTGCGCACCTCTGCCTCTTTGTTCTCCAGCTCGCCAGCGTGTCTCATTCGCATCCCCTTCACCCCCCTCCCCCCCAACACTCATTCTCGATTCAGGGAGGCAATCTTATCAATGTTTTAGTATCTCGATTCGCCAATACGTATGCATCGTGTTCGCTATTCACGTCCTTATTTTATTATCTCGATTCGTCAATACATAAATCTGCAGCACTGAAATCTAATTCACCTCGCTCCTCTTGAAATTTATTCTTAACTACTTTCGATCACTATTCACAAACATGTTTCGTTATCTTGATTCTCAACTATGTCAATCTACACCACTGAACTTTGTTCGAATCATGCATTGTCGAGGAAGCAATGGGGACAGTGAATCAAGGTTCGCTGTTCATCTTCACGAGAAGCCGTCAGAGAGACCAGATGCTGAAGATCAACAAATTGCAACCACCTGGCCATAACAACATCAGCTATGTCGCCCTGGTGATCGATGCATTAAGCATGGAGAGAAGGCTGCGGGCAATGTCGAGATGAAAGGAGGTGAAGCGCACATAAACAGGGGCGTTGGGTCTTATATCCTGCATCAAGGCGATGAAGAACAGTCCAAAAAGGACGTGTGCTATTTATCCCACCCCTCCCCGCCATCCCCCATTTCTTATTGGTGCTGCAAATCTCAAAATCGTGGCTTCAGGTGACACGACATTCTCGCCCATAACAAATGAATAGCCAGAAAATAAGGAGTTTATCATGCGAATGACTCTCTCTCAACGTTGGCGATCAAGCTTCAGGGCTTGAATGCAGAAACTTTCAGGCAATGAAGAGATGTAATCGAAGCATGCAATTGGTTGCAATGTTTCGAGATCTGCTCTTCCCCTGGTTTCACGGCTAACGTCACCGAATTCCATGACATTAGTCATCAAAATCGAGTGCGTATTAAGGTAAAAAGGAAAAATATACAAAATGGTCAAACAGCCTCAAGAACATGAGGCGGCAACCATCAGTTCTGGATCTTTCTTAACATTCTAAAGCTCTCATTTTTTTCCCCAAGAAACTGTACAACTCTTTTAATGTCCTCTATAATAGTTGCAGTCACCATTCTCCCTAAATGGGGTCTGTGAAAAGCTAGGTTATTTCTCTCGTCTCCAAACATACATGCCCTCTGACCAACTGCTGTGAAAACACATAAATCGAGTGCTCCTTTGCAGCCGAAAGCGAAGGCGAATTTCCTGGCTGAGTTGTGCCACTCCGTGGCAACTATCATAGCCCATACAAAAGTAGCAAGATAGCATGCACGCTGCACAAGTGAGAACCGTTGAATATTCTTAGGCAGTGGATTGGAGAGTCGTGGATCCTTAGTCAAACCCAGTACAAAATCGATCCTCATCGCCACTCTACTCATTTCTGAGCTCCTCTAGTCGTGCCAATCCAGCCCTCCTCTATGGAACACCACAAATCCATCCCCGTTGCCCAAAATCCCGAATGGCTCTTCTCTATGCGCATCATGACCTCCGACGTTGTTCCCATGGCCCTTAAAACCGCCTTGAAAATGGACGTTTTTGAGATCTTGTCCAAGCACGGTCGTGACTCGAAGCTCTCGGCAGAGGAAATCATACGATTCATCCCCTCCTCCAACCCCAAAGCCCCCGGCCTGCTGGATAGACTCCTCAAACTTCTGGCCTGCCATGACCTCCTACACTCGGCTTGGGAGGTCGATATGGCCACAAATTGCAGGGTTCGACGCTATGGGCTTTCACCCAATTCCAAATACTATCTCAACGACGAAAGTGGACAAGCGATTGCAAAGACTTGGTTGTTCAGCAGGACCAGCCAGATGGTGCCGGGTCCTCTTGATCTGCTCGACGCTGTGATTCTGAAGGGACAGGAAGGAGTTCAGAAAGACTATGGAAAAGAGGTGCCAGAATTTTATGTTCCTCACCATTCGCATGAGATGCAGGCTTCGCAT
Source organism: Dipteris shenzhenensis (assembly GCF_047967505.1). Classification (NCBI taxonomy): domain Eukaryota; kingdom Viridiplantae; phylum Streptophyta; class Polypodiopsida; order Gleicheniales; family Dipteridaceae; genus Dipteris; species Dipteris shenzhenensis. Next base: position 39,987,933 of record NC_141623.1, on the reverse strand, counting down.
CACTCACATGACAAATCAGATATGGTTCGGCAACACTCGCACTCTCATGAGATGCCAGGAATGGCTTCGCATCACTCACACGAGGGAATCGACATCCATGCTACGATGGCAAGTCACGCAGCCCTGATATTTATGAAGCCATTCCTTCAGATGTACGACGGCTTCAAGAACATCCGCAGTGTGGTAGACGTAGCAGGTTCAACTGGTTATACTTTGAACGGGATACTTGAGAGTTATCCTCATCTGACCGGCATCAACTACGACCAGCCCCGTGTGGTTGCATCTGCACCCGCCTATCCAAGTGAGTCTAGATTTCAGACGATTATTGCTTTGCTTCCGGCTTCCTGTACTTAATCGAAATCTGATTTGATTGGACAGCAGCTTGACATTGATCAGCTCTTCTATCGGTTGGAATAGGGATGAAGCATATAGGAGGGAGCATGTTGGACAGCGTGCCATCTGGAAATGCCGTGTTTCTGAAGGTATTCTAGCTAAACCCACTTACTCTTGCTCGAAAGATAAAAGCAACGAGGTCACCTCATGCGTTCGACACATCCCCTGACATAGTGGCCGGGTTGTTCTTGAATAATCTGAGCACTGGTCTTTACATCCCTTGAGATAGCCGAATTAGCACGAGAGTAGCCCAACAATAATTAAAAGATTACACATCAAATATTATGAAGCCAGAGAACTTCTTGGAGTTTCTCAGGCTCTCTGTCCCGGGAAATCAATAACATAGGCTTTCGAGGTCTCAAATGGTGTTTGCAAAGAATATGCATATCCTGTACATAAGAGCATGATTGTTTTGGATATTAAGAGAGGTCTTTGTGCAGATGGTCCTGCACGACTGGAACGATGAGGATTGTGTGAAGATCTTGAGAAATTGCAGGCAAGCGATTCCGGAGGATGGGAAAGTCATTGTGGTAGATGTGGTGGTGGTGTCGCAAGAAATGGAGGGAGTAGCGGCGGGTGTGCAAGCTGTACATGCTCAAATGGCAGTCCTATTTATGGCCTCACATGGAACTAGACAACGCACTGCAGAGGAGCTCATGGAATTGGGCTTGGTTGCTGGTCTCTCCCGCATGAAGCTTGTGGGTATCATCAATGAACTTACTGTTCTTGAATTCTCCCCTTGATCAAAGGCCGTTTCTGTGTTCATATGGTGAGAAATTGGCATGGGCAAATACAAGAATGCCAAGCTTTCTATCTTGGGCGCGTCATCATCACATGTAAATATAGCATGTGGGTCAAATAGGCCTCGAGGCCAAGTCATAGCAAGTGGGGAATCCTGATTCACGGTGCATGAAGGCTGCCGAAGATCAGATGGATGATGCCAATCGTCACGTTTGGGTTGAATGCCCATAATATATTGTATGAAGCGTTCCATGGGCTAGTGGTAGAGCTCTCCTTTGGGAACAACAAGTTTTGGGTTCAATACGTATCTGGGAGAAATATGTAGATGAAATAAGTAAAAGTTTTCAAGCCCCCCTAAAAAGACTTTACCATCATAATCAATAGCCTAGATTGGGCGACATCTGTAGGTGATAGATTGCTTTCACTTCACGAGGCTATGTATTAGCTCGTTTGATAAAGCTTTTTTAATAAAATCCTCTCTAATCACTGGATATCGTTTTACTTGTCATAGGAGTTAGAGTCCAATGAATAAGAAATTAAATGCTGAATGGTTAAAATTACTCACACACATTGTCTCGCACTAACCAAACCTTTAGAGGGCCTCTAAGGCTTATAACCCTCTTGTTTCCATCTTGGTCACTTCTTTTTGCTCAACATATGTAGCATCTAATTGTGTCCTTTTCTCTCCTTCTCATATCCCCTCTCCCCTCTTGTATGCCCCTGTCTCTCTCTCTCTCTCTCTCTCTCTCTCTCTCTCTTTTCACCTCTCCTCTCCCCTTTTCCCTATGCCCCCTCCCTTCCCTTTTACCTTCCCGTATATCCCTCTCCCTTCCTCAAGCTCTACTTCCCCTCTCCTTATATACCTTCCTCTCTACTTCCCCTCTCCTCTTCCCCTCTTATATGTTCTTTTCTCTTCTTCTCATATTCCCTCTACCCTCTTGTATGCCCTTTTCTCCTCCTCTCATATCCCCCCTCTCCTCTCATATACCTCTTCTCTCTTATGCGCTTCCCCTCTCATATGACCTCTCCTCATAGTCTTCCCGCCCATATCTCCTTCCCTATCATATGCTCTCTCCTCATCCTCCTCCTCTCCCATATTGTTGAGATTTGTGCATCAAGATGATAGGAATGGTTTAATTCTACTTTTGTATGGATGTAGACATTAGATAGCGACTAGATATAGATGATGGAGAATTGGTTCCTATGTAGTGGGAAATCCATATCCCTCCCCCCCCCCTTAGTGTGGTATGGATCATTCTAGCCTTCATTTCATGAAATTAATAGCTAATCCATTTAACTGACTCCATTTATGTGATCCATAATTCTTCTCTCCATCTCTCTTCACAACCTTCCTCTTGTTGAGCATTCTCTTGCATCTCATAGCATGGTGTCAAAGCTCCATGGTTCTTCTCCGAGTTTGTTTATTTCTTGCCATAGTTGATTCCTTTGCTAAAAAACTACCATTTCTCTACAAAGGATCATTTCTGTAGTGTCACTGGTCCCTAATCTCACCAACAGATATAGTGGTTGGGAGCTTTCTTACCTTTGACTTGCTGTTATGATACACGAAGAGGTTCTCATTAGGGAAAAAGGGAACTCATTTTGGGGCCCTGTAAGAAATTCACTATTTTTTGATTTATTTCTCTCCTAAAAGACCTCAAAAATAGTAAAATACGGAAACGTGGCTCAGATTTGTCAGTAAGGACTACAGAACTGTCAATTCAAAAAGGAATAAGATACTTGATTTTGGTCATTGTTTTCAAATCTGATATAGTAATACTTTTGTTTTCTATAATCTCACAGGTGAAGACCGAAGACCATGAAACACTAGATTGGGTGTTTCATCACACGGAAATACCAACAATAATCAAAAGACAAGTGCAAGGCGAGAATCTCCATGTTGCAGGAAAAGGTGATTTTCAAGTAGAGTGGCACATGGCCGGGGATCTTAAAACACTTAAGTGCATGTATAACATTAGTAAAGGAGGCAACTCAAAGTCTCCTTGTCTTTACTGCAAAGAATCAGCTCAAGTAATGGATTCAAAATGGTGGAAGAGAGCACCTAATAGAGATAAAGTTGACCCTGACTTCAAGGCCATTCTGGACATTCCACTATGTAATGTTCACATCTGCACATTACATGGTCTATGTCGAATTATTGAGAAATTTGTATTTTTATATATTGGATTTGCTTGGAAACTCCGTCCCGAAAAAAATAGAAAGGATACTCTTCAAGCATTGGAAAAAGTGTTATCCGATATAGGTCTGCATGGAGGAGATGTTCAAATAACAAAGGATTTTAAAAAGTCTACCAATGGCAAGGAGGTACCAATCAAGCCCTCTATTGGTGGTGTTAAGGCAAGAAGATTCTTGTCTCGACCCAAACACAGTAAGCAAGTAAGGCAAGGTAGAGCAGTTTCAAAGATTAATTATGGATTGTGGAAGCAAGTCCATAATGCTGTGAAAGATCATGAGGCAGATGGGGAAGCACGAAATAGGAAGGCAGAGGTGTGGAGGTCTCTTGATCAACTCTTCATGTTCTGTGACAAAGTAACATGGACAAAGAGTGATTACAAGAACTTTGAGGAGGCAATTAAACATTTTGGGAAGTCAATGAAAGACGCGTGGACAGCCTGCAATATAACTCACTACATGGTAAGGTTCTGTCTTTTTCTTTTACTTAAGTGTGATCCTCTTTTTTTTATTACTTACTATGCATTCTTATGTCTTACAGCATATCATATACAACCACCTTCCCTATTTTGTCAAAAAGTATGGATGCCCAGCTATTTGGTCTACCCAAGCATGGAGAAGTCTCACTACATGGCACGTAATGCATTTTTTAGACACACACAACACTATGGAGGGAGTCAGAAGGCGAATAGTCTGAAGGAAGTCTTCCAATGGTTTTACCGAGGCATACTACAAAGGCTGCATGCTAAAAGAAAAGTTGCTAGCTCCAAAATCAAGCTTGCTTTTCTTCTAGCCCAAAAGCAAGGACGAAGACAAGCTCTAGACAATTCAATTGCAGCAGAGAGACATAGACAGTGGAGGGAATCGAAGATATTTAGAAACCATAAATGGACAAGTAAACATGAATAGGACTCATTTGTAACTTATTGGGGTTATGTCCACATGTTTTCAAACTCATTCAATAGAAATTTTTTTAGTGGAACAAGTGACTCTTGGTGTTATGCATGAAAAAAATTTCAATGTGAAACATATAATCTGAACTTAATACAATTTGTTTACAATTTCAATATATTGTTCATTTAATATTTAACGACACCACTCTATGTAAATGTACAAATCATTTCATCATCAACTTATTAATCATTTATACAAGATCATACCAGATATCAAAGACTTTATACAAATCAGTTCAAATTTAATATAATGTTTGTGCTATATTCGATGACTAAATCCTATTTCTCCCAGGGCCTGTTCATCGGAACTCTCTTTTTGATCTTGATTGGAGTCTTTTTCTTCTTTATTGGCTTGATGTCGACTGTCTCTTTATCCTTTTCTTCAGCTCTCTCCACCTGTTCCTCTTCTTGGACTGTGTGGCCTGATGCAATCATGGGTGGCTCTCGAAACCTTACAAGCTGGTGTTTTCCATAGCCCTCCAGATATTTGGGGTCCTTAACACCACATGCTAATGCATAAGAAGTGTAAGACAAAAAGTAAGCGGCCCTAGAGGCCTGCTTATTCACATAATCTCCAAATATATCTATGGCAGACAACCTCTCTATCAAAATGATCTTTTCCTTTTGCCATGAAAGAGCATGTCCACCTAAAGCCCTGGACAAACATTTTAGGAAGTAAACAATGGCTTCTCCATTGTTGCTCAACTGCCTATGGTAAATCAAGATCTTGGCACTGCCTAGATCATGAATATAATGAGCTAGGCCTGACATTTTGCGAAACCCAACCTGCCTGCTTCCACTTGATCTCTGGAGGAATGTGTCATCCTCAATTTGTAGCTGCAACATATCAAAGGATTGGAGTGAGACAATACACAACCTACAAAACTAAAGTTAAGCAGAAGTCAAAGTATATGATTTGAAGTACCTTCTCATTTTCATCAGCAACAAGCAGTTCATCTTTCCAAAGATTTATCCCTCTCCCTTCTTGTACAGCCTCTTCTCTAGTCTTTTCTGTGTATAGAGTTGAGAGATTCATAGCTTCCTGTGTGAGCTGGAAGGCAGCTTCATCTGGCTCTTGGAACTTTTCAGCCTCTTTGAAACAAAATGAAAGGGCCTCTACAAGATCAAACATTGTTTCCAAAGCCAGAAGTGATTGGTCATCCTCTATGCCAACCTCCTTGTCAAAGCCTTGAAGCCTGGACAATAAGGGAAATGGCATAGTCCTCCCTCAAATCAAACATACACTCTATATCATGGAGGAAAACATAATCCTTTCCACCAATCAACACACCTGGAAGCATGGGCACTGCATAGTTGCTGCTCTGAACATCAAAATCTTCAACTGGCTCTGCTCCCCTCAGAGTTTTATTCCTCAGTTGTCCTCAGTTGAACAAGGTCAAGAGCAGCCACTTGCAGCCCCTCATCCTGAAGGTTGATATCTTCTTCTTGCTCTGCCATTTTAGAGCCCAAAGAAACATCAGAAGCTTCAGATGTGTCTTCTTCTTCTGTTTCCTGCCCTTGTTCATCCAAAGACTCCTGACTGAAGAAAATGTACATGAGAAATGCCATGCTCTCCTCCAGCACTCTGCACTTTCTGGTGTGCAAAGTACAGTTGAATTTATAGTGATCAGGCAGGCTGTCAAATCTTCTGCTCACATGGTACCTCAGCCTGTCATTGGAGACAATATGATTAATGTGCACAAAAACCTTTTCACCTCCCACAATTCTTCCTGCCTCTGTCAGTTCTTTTGAAGGCATCCCAATAGTCTGAAAGAAAATCTTTGTGTTGCTCCAGTACAGAGCTCATTGAGAACTCCATGTTGAAAATACTGTGGTATAAATGGAAGTTACTCTGAGCCTTGCATTTGTGAAGAAACTCAAATAGGAGCAAATCTGGAGAACTGTCCTCTTCTGGTTCCATTTGTTTTTTGATGGAAGAATCAGCACTCTGCTCCAGCCTCTTCTTTTTGCCTGTTCAAAAACTTATATACTATGAATTCTATATGCTGACATATGCAATCAATGAATGCATTGTATATCACCAGATAATTCCTTCATGACATCTCATCACTCACCTGGTGATTGCTGTGGTTTTATTATAGCAGTAGAAAAGTCCAGCTTCCTCTTGAAAGGTGGGGCCTGGGAGCCAGCTGTTCCAAAACAAAAACATTTCTCATCATCAAGGAAGATCTCCACAGGGCTAAAGGTAGCAAATTAATGAGGTAGAAGTGAGAAACAAATAATACACAGGAATTTGCAGCAAAATGCGATATGGGCTGTTTAGAGAATTGTAAACCACTCTCCTCGCATTTTGTTGCAAATTCTCAAATTCTGGTCATGTGCATGTCAAATCAAGAACTTGGTTCATCTCAGTGATTCCTGGACACTATGATCTCATATGCAAGAGAAATAATGGAATGAGTGATACTATTCATGAGGAATGTGTCAACAACAGGAATTTGCAGCAAAATGCGATATGGGCTGTTTAGAGAACTATAAACCACTCTCCTCGCATTTTGTTGCAAATTCTCAAGTTCTGTTCATGTGCATGTCAAATCAAGCACTTGGTTCATTTCAGTGATTCCTGGACACTATGATCTCATATGCAAGAGAAAAAATGGAATGAATGAAAATTTAGCAAGGAGTCCACAACAGGAATTTGCAGCAAAATGCGATATGGGCTGTTTAGAGAATTCCAAACCACTCTCCTCGCATTTTGTTGCAAATTTCTTGTTTCTGTTCATATCAACCTACAATCTAATTTCTGGGTGATTTATTACATTGTGGAAGAAGGATGGAGCTGAGTGAAGACATTGGGACATAAAAAATCCAATGGATGGAAGAAATAAATGTTGAAAAACATTGAAACCAAACTAGAACTCTGACCTTTTTTTTCCTTTTCCATGCTGATTGAGTTGCACTGGTAAATCTCCTGCTCTTTCTCTAGCTTGAACCTTGCACTCTAGGTAACCTGGAGATCTGGCAGTACTGTCTTCAGGCAGGTTGCAGTCTGGATGGAGTGTGCTGGGTAGGAAAGAATCAGAGAGAAAGGATCAGGAGAGAGTCGTGGCAGGGATGAGAGATTGGAATCCAGGGGAGGGAAAAGTGGTTGTGGTACTCATGATGAAATAATGAATGGCACAAGTTCCAAGGAATAAAGTGTACTTTCACACATGCCAGATTTCAAACTCCAAGAGATCTGGGTCCCATCCACACATGTGAAAAACGACTAGATTCCACACGTGTGGGATTTAGTGATTCTTTAATTCTATTTGCACTTCTTTGTGGTATCCTGTTTTAGAACTCTTGCCCTCCAGTCTCTGCTCTCTTGCCTCCCTACCTCCATACTCTGCAGCATCAGCATCTTGTCCAGCAGCACAGAATCATCCTCAGCACAGATTACTCCTCAGCAGCACAGCACATCCACAGATAGACTCCAGGTCAGGAACAATGGGTTCTCCCCTTAGTCTCTGCAATCTTTTTGCCTAAAATAGAAAAAATACATACTGTATGGAAATGCATAGACTCAAACCAAGACAGAGAAATCACTGTAGGAAAGTAGATCTTCAAGTGTGATATTTGCATGTGATCTTCTTACATAACCTCCATTCATACTGTATTTGGTTGGAGAAACATAGAAATCACTGTAGGAGTGCACCAGCATGTCATTTAGAAAATTTGCAGCAAAATGCGATGTGGACCTGTTTGAAATTCCAAACTGCTCATATCGCATTTTATTGCAAATTCCTCTATTTGGCTTCTTCCACCCCTGTGATTGCCTTCTCTTTGTGAGAACATGTTCTGGTTTTTTGACTTCCATAGCTATAGTCTTCTTGCATAAACTCCATTCATACTGTATTTGGCTGGAGAGACAAAGAAATCACTGTAGAAGTTCACCAGCATGTCATTTCAAAAATTTGCAGCAAAATGTGATGTGGACCTGTTTGAAATTCCAAACTGCTCATATCGCATTTTATTGCAAATTTGTCTATTTGGCTTCTTCCACCTCTGTGATTGCCTTTTCTTAATGAGAACATGTCTGGTTTTGTGACTCCACTTAGTCTCTGCAATCTTCTTGCCTAAAATAGAAAAATTACATCCTGTATGGAAATGCATAGGCTCAAACCAAGACACAGAAATCACTGAAGGAATGCAGATCTTCAAGTGTGATATTTGCATGTGATCTTCTTGCATGACCTCCATTCATACTGTATTTGGTTGGAGAAACATAGAAATCACTGTAGGAGTGCACCAGCATTTCATTTAAAAAATTTGCAGCAAAATGCGATGTGGACCTGTTTGAAATTCCAAACTACTCATATCGCATTTTATTGCAAATTTCTCTATTTGGCTTCTACCACCCCTGTGATTGCCTTTTCTTTGTTAGAACATGTTCTTCATGTCTTTGATCTCTTTCCAATCCTTTGTATGCAGTTTTTCAGAGTGATGGCAAGAACCAAATCAACTGCAAGGCAAGTTGGCAAAGGACCAGGTCTTGCAGCAACAGCAGCTGGGACAGGTTCCAAGAAGTTTAGTGTGCCTCCAAAGGGAAGAGCTTCACATGGCAGGAAGGGTAAGCCAATGAGCTTGCTCAAGCAAAAGGCCAGAAGATTGAATAAGGGTGCAGGTGTGCTTAGGGAAATAAGGAGGCAACAGAAAGCCATAGGTTTTGCAATACCCAAAGCACCCTTTCAAAGACTGGTGAGAGAAATTTGTGACAGTTGGAACCTTGGGTTCAGGTGGAATAGAACTGCCATTCTTTCCTTGCAGGAAATGGCAGAGGATTACCTGGAGAAATATTTTGAGGATGCAATGCTTGTAGCAGCCCATGCTCATAGGGTGACTTTGATGGCCAAAGATTTCAACACTTTGTCCAGAGTGAGATGGAGATATGACAAGCTGGTTCATCCTGTGGAATGGCAGGACATCAAAATGAGAGATATATTGCTAATTCCACCTACAAGGAAGGTCAAGGTTGATGAGGTAAAGGTTGTTGAGGTAACACACTCAAAGAACACCAGAGGGAAGGCTGCTTATGAGGACTCACTGAAGCAGCAAGTAAAAGAAACAAAATCTGTTATAGATGTGGAAACTGGAAAGAAGGAGCTACACATACATAGAAGGTTGAAGGAGCTGGGCCCTGATGTAGTTGTACATATTGAGGATGAAGTTTCAGTCAATGATTTTGATTTGACAAAACAATGCTTAGCAGCATTGGCTAACAAGAATGAGTATTGCTCAGATACTATCATTCTTGCAATGCTCTAGTAAGTGTCTTTAAATTTTACATTTTTTGCAAATCAATCCTCCTTGTAACTCTTTTATAACCTACCCTAATTATGTTCTGATCCTATGCAGCATGATGAGAAGCTGGCTTCATCCCTCTGTACAACATACAGTCCATATTGTTGATCCAGCCATTTCTTCTAGATTAAGAGATGCAAAAGAGACTCCCATGAGTATTTCCAGCTAGTTCAAACACTGCAATTTTGAAGTAATTGACATTTTGCTACTTCCATATCATAGCAGGTATGTGGGTGACTACTTCTTTTAAGATTCTTCTTTAATATTGGGAACTCTTGTAGCCTTTCATTTGCTTATGCTTTTTTCCTTATGCAGTGACCACTGGAGTTTTGTGTCTATTGACATCCAGCAGAGGCAGTGCTTTCTATTCAACTCTCTAAAAAACACACACAGAGAGCTGAAATTGTAAGTACTGTGTGTGCTTTTTGAACTCAAAACTTCATTATTTTGATACCATACTAACTAAATTATACATATTGCAGTTGTATTAGAAGGCTATTAGATGCATTGGATCATTGTCCTCCAAATGTCTCTCTGTTGGATTCAATAGAGCCATTAAGTCTAGAGGTAAAAAGTCTATTAAATGCTATGTCTTTGAACTTATTGAATAATTTTGTTTTGTGTTGATGCTCACAGTTTCTAACATTTTTTTCTAACTGTACAGACACCACAACAAAATGATTCAAGTAGTTGTGGATGGAGGGTGCTGATCAATGCAAAATATATACTTTCAAGCTACTTTGAAAAGGAACAGCCAGATCTGGTAAGGAAAAATACTTTTCATTTAGCTTGAATATAATTCATAATGATACAAAGTGTTCTAAATTATCCTCTGCCATTGCAAATGAAAGAGGATAGCTTCAGCCCCAACTATGTACATAATTTTAGAGCTCATACAATTTTGAGGTTTTTGAGCTATGCCTCCCCCAAACCTATTGTAGCAGCTACTGTGGAGCTGGGTGAAAGCTCTAAAGTACAAGAAGGTGTCATACACCTTGATCCCACATATGAAGCACCTGATGTTAAGGACCAGAAGCCACAGGAGCAATCACAGAGTGCTGAGGAGGAGCAGACACAGGAGCAAAGACCTGCTGCTGATGTTGAGGAGAAGGTGGAGAAGCAGCAAAGAGAGGCTTCTGGGGCAGTGGAGGAGACAGGATGGAGCACGGACAGGATGGAGCAGCAGAGAGAAGATCCTCCAGAAAATGTAGAGCAGCCTCTGGATGAAACTGTACATAAATAGAAAATGGATGTTAGAAATATGTTCTACAGATTCAGCTAAACAATTCTGTACAAAATCTTACTTGATTGAATACAAAACCTTTCTTTATGGAGTATGTGTGATCTCAATTTTAAAATTTTCTATGTCTTTGCATTTAACTGAGCTCTCTCTTCTTCTGAGTAACTGCAAAAAAGCAATATGAATTAAAGTGGTAAATTAAACTAATAGCAATGCTTATAGAGACTAGGATAAATCAGATGGTGTACCTTTCTGTTCTTGTAGATAAATAAAAAGTCGTTTGAGATAGAACCTTCAGTCTCAAACAGAATGTCACTGCGTAATTGAGCTAGGGAGCAACATTCTCTTAACGAGATACTGGCTACCACATCACCATTCTCAAGAACATCAATATCAATAAGTTTATTATGTGCACCAAACGACTCTTCATCTTGGTCCATTGGGACAAGCTTTGAACCTAGCATTCGACTGCGCTTGTAATAAAAAGAGAAAATAAAATTTTGTGATGCAACCATGTACTTCAGTTGCATAGAAGGTTGGACCACCTCACAAAACACTGAACTACATGTCTTCTTATCCCAACCTTTATCCAAAAATTGTGGCATGCATGTCGAATTTGTTGCTTTAACTGTGAGCATTGTTTTTGAAACCTTTACTGGAAAGGTATTAAAAAAGTCTACAAAAACTATGAGAGGCATGCACAAAGAAATTTTTACTATCCTAGTGGCAATATTGGGCCTCAGAGCTTTCTGTACTTCTGTAAAAAGCTTCGCCCTATATGCCTCTGTAACACTAGAATGTGCGTGAGGCCAATCCACCGAATTCCACGCCGGAAGGTCTTGTTTTATTAATACACCATGTGTGTTAGCTTTTTCCAGCAACTGATAAAAATGATCAGTAAAAAATATACCCGATTGAGCTAGCTCTGTTGCACATCGACCTTGGTATTGTTGTTCTCCTATCGATCCATGCAGAACATCTATAAATCCCAGAATACAATCGATGTTTTGCCATGTCTCATACGATGAAGGATATAAATCTGAAATAAAACAACACAAGAATGTCAATAAGTTAAGAGAGAAAGCTTCATCTTAAAAATCCATACACCTCATGAAGGAAAAAACCACAATAGAAAAATATACAATTAGGCCTGTGTTGCGGAAGATATTTTGGATAGTCTCGCAAGACAAGTTCTTTATGCATGTACACGTGCTGAATCAAAACTTCTTTCATGGATATCTTCCCTTTGGTGATTTTAAAATCTCGTACTCTTCCCTTCCACGATGCCAAGAAAATGTTTTTTGTCTGGGGTCTTTTTCTTTTGCTAGGTTGCATGAGCACCCATGCTCCTTTCGAAACACTAAACCTTTCCCAAGTTCCTTCTGTTTTGACTGTACTTGAATTCTCTACCGACGAAATAGAAGAAGCAGGTCGACGGGGTAAGGATGTTAGGTATAATTCTGCCTTCGTAGCATTATCATCCACAGAGCGTCTTGCACAAGAACGGCCGTGGTTTTGGTTCACCATGGAGATTTTCTGAATCTGTAACAATAGCAAAGTAATGTAACTAAGATAACAATTTGAAGTTTCAAGAAAGAGAAAGTGGGCAAACAGATAGTTGACGAGAAACATCTTACTCTACGCCAAACAGGATCAAGGGAGCAGTTTTGGAAAAGGAAGGCAGTTGCACAATGAGGCAATGGTGCAGAATGGTAGACCTTTCGCACGAAAGGCGGCACAATATTTGAAAATTCAAAGGAAGGTGGAAGCGGGAAGGATCTTGTCAGATAAAATGTCAGTTTAGATTCTATCTTCTTGTCCAAAGATCTTCTACGAATAAAAAACCAATCTCCTCATTAATGTAGCACGCTTGTACTTACATAAAGTATTGTTTCTTTTTTCTATTTTCTCTTATTTTCATGAATTTTCAACGTTACGTTGGCCTTCTATTGATTGGTTGAGAGCTTATTTTTCCAAACTGTAAAAGGCCCCAAAATGAGCTCCCTTTTTTCCTAATGGTAGCGATTATTTTGAGTCTTTCCCAGGATACTTTACTTTTGGAATTGGTTCATGGCTATTGCTCCCCATTCTAAGATCAATGTTGGTCCAAAAGTGTTGTAAGGTAAGTGGTCGAATTGTCGAAAGTGCAAAAATGGGAGCCCATTGAAATCTCGAATTTTGTGTCTTTTGGGTCACCTCATGGACGAAGCCCTCACCAGCCATGTGACACACATCATCCACATACACTTAGCCATATGTGTAGATCATATAATGACGTGCCCAAAGCCTAAAAGACTCGGGCAAAATGGGCTAAGAGCATGCACAACTCAGTCCCCTTCCCTTGGATTCTTCCTTCCCACTCTCGTGGTTGACACAAGGCCAGTACATGGCATAGCTTCCCCTCATCCCCCCTTTTGTCAGAAGCCTCTTTTGGATGCCTCTCTAACTAAGCTCTCATGCATGATCCACCCTATTACAACTTTCTCAAAAGGAGTGGTGGCCTTGGCTTTCAACGGGCAGACTGTTCGTTGCTAGGAGTCATATTTTCGACAGTTTTCAGTGCCATTCACTGCAGGGGGTATCTTCTGGGTTATGGTAAGCTCTAGCATATCTTTCCTCTTGGTCTACAGTTTTTATTCCCATTGGACTCATGTAGTCTTGTGTGCATGTCTTCATGGAGGAGGTGTTGCCCAAGAATATCTATGGTGAAGAGAATGTCCAAGCCATGCAATTAGGCCATAAACTTATAAGCACCAAGTTCTCATATGTAAATGTTTCTTCCAACAAATGGTTGTACGTGAAGGGATGATTTTTAATGGAGTAGGTATTAAATGGAGTACTTGCAACTTACTAAGTGAAACTTCTCAATAGCATCTGTAGTAACTTGTTTGCTAAAGAAATAATAAAGCTTTATTGCAAAATTGTTTAATGTTTATTCCAAGTTAGGAGTGTATTTGACCAAGATCTATGATCTCAAATGCTGAGGATAAGATCTGCAGAGGGTAAGCTAGACCACAATTCAGATAGTATCATTCACATACAATAATGATAATTGTTGCCTCTTTACATATAATTTGTGTCAAAGAATAAAGAAAGAGACCTATGTGAGTTAATTAGGAAATTGATCTTGAGATACCATGCATGTGAAGCTTGTTTTAAGCCATGGAGAGCTTAGTGGAGATGGCAGACCCATTGCCCCTTTCTAGGACAATAAATCTAGGACGTTCCTCTATATATATTTCTTCTTTCAAACATTGAAAAATCTATTGTTGACATCCATTTGATGAATTTCTAAAGTGATTATGTTGCGAATAAAACAAGATCGTTGGTCATGCACATATGTGAGTGCTTTGTCGGTGCTTTGTGACTATTATGAGACTTCTTAGTAGTGTTTTGTGACTATTATGGGACTACTTGGTAGTGCTTTATGAATGCTTGGTAGTTGTTTGTGGACTACTTGGTAGCACTTTGTGATTGTTAAGCGAGTGCTTTGTGATGTTTATGTGACTACTTGGTAGATTGTTGTGCCTATTATGTGAGTGCTTTGTAGCTATTATGTGACTATTATGTGACTACTTGGTAGTGCTTTGTGAAATTTGTGTGGGTACTCAGTGACTGCTTTGGAGGCTCTGTCAATACTTGTGACTATTATGAGATACACCAATTTGTGAGCATAGAGGAATGCATATTAACTTGTGAAAAAAGAAAACATGAGCCAGTGATTGAATAATTACAGTTCATGATTCGATTCACAAATACATTATATAAGGGCATGATAAATACAAGCAATACATGACAATATTATTGAATGCGGTTGCAATACATTTTGCAAGCCTTGATTAATTGCATATATAACATCATTTAGATACCCTATCGGGGCTAACATAGCAATCTCGCAACTCATAGAAGTAGCTATCCGCACTATTGGAGCTTTCACCCATCCTGCATGTACAACATAATTTCTACAACTAGTAGGCTATCTCGGTCTACCTATGCCCCAAAATGGTCTCCAAAAGCAAACCGTATCTAATCCTCTGACGGCGTCATTGCCATAACCATGGTGCTACATCTTTAAGTAGAAAATTGTGCGACATATGTGAAAAGACAAATGCCATCTTTGGAAGTATGTTAATACCCCTTCTAGATTTTTAACACACTTTTAAAATCTATCATCAAGAAGTATAGTCAATGACTCATAAAAAGGGTTTTCCTCTCAAAAATACCACAGGTTCTTCGAGAATATTGGCTTCCCAACTAGCAAAGTGAAATGAGCACCGAGTCACAGTAGGCTTGATCCATCCATCCTAAGATCAATGACTCCAAGTTATAAAAACATAATTCAAAACACCATCTCAGGTTCTGACAATGTTGCGAGCTCCACATGTACACATCAAACCGTCAACATCAAATTTTTCTTTGCTCCAGCCCTCTTTTAAAATTTCTTGTTTGCTTCTCAACGGGAAGCTTCTTTCTCTGTCCTCTCGCTCATGGAATGGACTCTCACACCAAAATCTTGTCACTTGTCTTCTCTACCTATGTTTCCCTCCCGTTCCACTCTCATTCTTTCAAAAGTTTCAAGATTTTTGAATGAGATTCACCCTACCTTCTTCTTTCTCTATTTTGGGTGCTTCTCTTTCAAATCTCGCCACTTCCTCTCTCATCTGAGATTTCCCACAATCTGAAATCATTTCATTCAGGAAGTCAAGGCGATCAATGTTCTAAGCGAACCTGCTTATATTATATTAGGTGGAAAGTCTATGAAATCATGCAGGCCCCTATGAATTAAAAAAAGGTGGATATCCATTTTCAAATTGATGTAGAATTCACCATTTCTAAAGATGAATGAATCCTCCTTAGCAAATGAAAATGATTTAGTATCTCTTAGAAATCAAGGAAAAACACATCAGGATTTGTGGGTGAACCAAAAGATATATCTTGTGGATCCACAAACTTATTGGACTCCTTAATTCCATATATTGGAACAGCTTTATAAAGTTTTTGTGTAAGGGTGAGAATGGTTTGTTAGGATATTATTGAAGGTTTATTGCTCATGGAGCAAGTAGCTTCATAGCCAATATCAATCTTTTCTTAATGTAAGAGACAAAAGGATTGCAATGTTGGAGGCTTGGAATCAACATTTGGTATCATCTATGCAAGCTACAAGTGTTCAGATTCTGTGTATGATGGCATAGAGAAGAAAATTTAGGAATTACAAGTAAAGGTTCAAACTTTAAATGCTCAATTGGGAGAGAGTAGTATAAATGCAATTCATAGATGCAAAACACAGCTCTGAAGGATGAGATCAAAAATTTAGAAAAAAAATTATCATTCATGAAGGATTCTCCAATGGGCCCAAGACTACATAAGAGGCAATTGCATCCGATGGATGAAAATATCAGAGAAAAGTGGTCACTGGAAGCATCCAGTGAGAGCTTGTAGGAGTGTTTCAAAACTCTTGTCTATCCATGATGAGAACTCTGTTGGGTGAAGTGTTTATGACAAAAATGTTAGAGTCTCTTATACAACATCCAAAATTGAAAAGTCTAAAATTACAGATAACATCTGAGTCAATGAACAAAATTGTGGAGCATTTCAATGCAACTAGTGCACAGGAGTTTGTGATACTACAGGGATAGGTCTAAGGGCATATTGGCTTCATAAACTAACTAATGTCAATAAGGCACTCAATTTGGGCATAATTAATATAGCCGATGAGCCCCAGCATGTATGTGTAGTACACTAACTTTGAAAGGGCAGGATGGAGAGTTGTTATTGCATAACCATGTGGGTTAGCAACACTATCTGGGTCAGTAACAGTGACTGTGAGGGGTGTGCACAGGTAGGTTAGTCACAAAACGGCTGATGGTTTGATTCTCAAATGGTTCCTAACTGATATCTTGTTCTTGTACGCATGCTATTACTAGCATTCCAACTCCGTTCTTTTGAGATATATGAGTTCTTGCTCTGAGATGTATACATCTTACGCAGTGTTATGGTGATCTTCTTCTTCCTTGTTCTCTATGTTTTTCGTAGATGATGTGTTGTGTGTTTATCTTATATACCCTGTAGTGTCTGTGTGGTATAGCAACACTACACATTGGCGATCACGATGCACATTCTTACTACGCACGCAAGGAAAGCCGTGATCTAACAAATGGCCCATCTTCAGTAGGGTTTTTTCATTCCCATGTCATCCTCTCCCTACTGCGAAATTCTGGAGGAACATCACATGGTCGGTTGCCGGCTTTGCCATGCACTAATGCAAAGGTTCAAGAGGAGATTGTGGTGGAGATTGCCTCTTTGAAATTGCCATCCTCCAAATCTTGATCACTATCATTTGACTTCTTGGCTTTTGCCGATTTCTTCTTGGCTTTGGCTTTCAAGGGCTTGCGATTCTTGGCCACTCTATCGTGCAGAGCCTCTCCCACTTGCACCACTTGCTCCACGACCATTTTGAGCCCCGTGATGACCCACTCCACTGTAGCCAATGCCGTCCACAAATCGTGGGATAACCCCAAAATGAAGTAGTCGTTCAGCACTTCCTGGGCAAGCCAATCCGCCATAGGAACACGTTGCAGAAGAAGATGAAAGTGGGCCACATAATCTTCCACATCTTGATCTCCCTAATCCAACCACCACATTCCTTCTAGAGTTTGCGGTATTGTTTTTTCTTTATGAAACTGTCTCAAGAATGCGGTGCTGATGAGATCATATGTGATGAAATAGTCCACCACATACTTTGCAAGCCACCTTGATGCCTTGCCCACCAAGGTCGATCAGAACACTACCTCCTATTGGAGTGCCACCATGGGTGGCGGGTTGTTGACCGCATACACCTTCTCAAATTGTCTAACATGAGCATTGAGGTCATCGCTTTTCTTCCCCCAAAACTTGGTGTACTTAACTTGGGTCGCCATCCATCTCCCTCTTACGGGTTGAACAATTGGTCCCCCTTGTCCTGATGGCCCTCCCTGTCTGAATAGATTGTGCGAGACTGCCAAAACCGCTATCGGAGAGGAGGATGCACTCAACCAACAAGACCCACACAAGCGGACCTGAACACGTAAGAGGTTTTGAGTGTGAATGCAAGGATGTCCCCTGGCTATGGTCCGACCAAGAGGGAAACCTGGGAAGTACTCGTCTTCATGACCGGGGTGACTCCTCCTCTGATGTATCCATGTCGTTGGTGCCAAGGGATCAAGAATCCACAGATGCTCAAGAGTGGGATCTCCAATGAGTAGACTAGAAAAAGGTGATGGGGAAGATGCCTGGTACCTCCATGGTCCACCTTGTGGAGGATGGTTTGATGGTGTGCCTAGAAATCACTATTATCACACGTGCTGGCACAAAACTCCAAGGTGCGACCCCAAACAAAGGCGGCACGATGCTGGATTGGCCGGTACAGGAGCAAGTGCGACATCGGATCCATGAATTAGTGGTGGAAGAGCCCCCATTGATGCAGTTAGTTGAGCAAGAAATGGCAACCGAGGTGCCACGCAAGGTGCAGTTTGCAGATCCAGTTCCCCAATCGCAGCTGGAGATTGTCCATGAAAAGTTCAAGTTTCATTTGCCGGGCAATGTTCCAAATGTAGTCAAAGCAGCTCCACTTTTGGTGGCTAATCAAGCCAAGAGGGAGGCAATTCTCCCCCAATGGGAACCGGAAATAGAATCCATTCTGGATGCACCTATACAAAGTTTGCTTGGTAGGCTGCTCAACTTGGTACCCGCGTTCCATGGACATTTGCTGCAATTTTTCAACAAGTAGTCCGAGCCAGAAGATTTTGGTGTATGCCAAGCTGATTCTTCTCCGGTTTCGATAGTCCCTCTCACGGATATGTGGATTCCTTTGATTATTGCAAAAGCACAAGGCTAGAGTTTTGAGCAACTTCTGGTGGACGGAGATTCTGGAGTCAACATTGTCACTCTAAAGACATGCTAGGAGATGGGATGGATGTCATGGGAACCGGCATTGGAATTAGCGCCAAGTTTGGCCACTAGGGATCTTACAAGTAGTAGTCTTGGATGTGGCCAGCATTTCATTCGTAGTTTCCTTTGTGGTGTTGAATATGGAGGCTCCGACACCGAAATACAATGTGCTCTTGGGTTGGCCCTAGCTATGCCAAGTGAAGGTCAAACAGAATTGGGAGCACAATTTCATCTCTATGCGGAGAGGCAAGAAGAAGGCGCAGGTTGCAAGGGGCATAACGGCACCTTTGGCAGATGCAGTGCGACCGGTATTGACACAAACGGTGAATATGATGGATGGCTTGGGTGATGATGAAGAAGAGGCATTCCTCAAAACCAACTCGGATTTGTTACCACTATTTGTGGTCGATGTGGAAGAGATTACAAAGCATTATCTTCACCAAAATCTTTTTGTGGGCTCCATCAGCACAATCCAAGATGAGGTAGCTGAACAGCAACAAGTGGCAGCCGACATGGATTTGCGGGATCTTCTGCATAGTAGGAGTGGTAATTTGAGGAACGGATGAGTTGAATCACAAGGGTGCAGGAAGATGCACTGATAAAATCTTTTTGGGGGAAGATGGCGCATAAAAACCGGTGAAAATTAGTACTCTTCTGGTAGTAGAATTCCGCACCACGCTAATGGCACTGCTGACTGACTTCTCCAATGTGTTTTCCTGGAACTCTATCGATATGAAGGGATTGGATCCAAAGTTCTATTAACATCAAGTGAACTTGAATCCAGATGTGTCTCTAACCAAGACATAGAGGTATCAAATGAATTCCTATGTGGCTAAGCAAGTGCGGGAGGAGTTGGAGCGCCTATTGAGGGTGGGATTCATAGCACCAATTGAGAATCCTTAGTGGATCTCACCAATTATCGTTGTGCCCAAGAAAAATAAAAAGCTACAAATTTGTGTGGACTACCGCAAGTTGAATGGGAGAACTGTATCGGGTCCCTTTCCTCTGCCTTACGTGGACTCAATGCTTGATGAAGTGGCAAGTCATGAGGTGTATTCATTTCTGGACGGGTACAGTGGGTACAACCAAATTCGTATGGCTCCAAAAGATCAACCAAAGACAGCATTCATAACATCGTGGGGAGTATATGTGTGCACAGTGATGTGGTTCGGACTTCAGAATGCCCCATCCACTTTTCAACGAGCCATACAAAAAATATATGGCCCCATACAAAAAATATATGGCCCATTTTTGACGGAGTTCATGCAAATCTTTCTGAACGACCTTATTGTGTTCGGGACATTCACCAAGCACTTGGAGCACTACAGAAGTGTTTTCAGCATTGCTGGGAAGTGACTTTCAGTTTGAATCCCATGAAATGTGCATTCATAGTGCGTAGCGGGCGACTTCTAGTCATTTCATCTCGATGGAAGAATTGCAATCGATTTAGACAAAGTGGTCGTGATCATGCAAGCACCTATACCAACAACGCCAAAAGAGTGCCTACAATTCTTGGGTCAGATCCACCGCTGGCATGGCTGACATTTGTGGTTTTTGGCTCACATGGCCATTTCCCTGAATGCACTAGCTCATGTGGAGCTGAAGTCATTTCTGTGGACAGAGGAGTGCGATAGGGCATACAGGAAACTCAAAATTTAGCTCTCGCACACACCGGTGTTGATGTCTGGGAGAAAAGTTTCCATGTGTTCGTTGATGCTTCGAATAGAGCCATTGGCAGTGTGCTAATGCAAGAGGATGCTGAGACAAATGGTACCGCCTGATCTATTATGTGAGCTAACAACTTTTAGCACTTTAGAAGAATTATTTCGTCACTCACTGAATGGGAAGGACTAGAAATGATCTATTCCATCGAGAAATTTTGGCTTTACCTATTGGGATGACCCTTTGTGTTTCATGTTGACCATTCCATGTTGCTGTACCTAGTGAAATAGCAAAATCTTACAGGTCGACTAGCATGTTGGGTGTTGTTGCAGGAATGTGATTTTGAAGTCATCCATCAGCCAGGATCCCAGCATATGTGGTGGCAGATTACTTGTCCTGATTGGAGTCTGGCTAGAAGAACTCTATGATCACACTTTGAGATGGTTCACATAAGGCCTCTTGCCACTATCTCTATGATTTTATGAGGCGCTCTCTACGTCAGACTACCTCATG
Source organism: Dipteris shenzhenensis (assembly GCF_047967505.1). Lineage (NCBI taxonomy): Eukaryota > Viridiplantae > Streptophyta > Polypodiopsida > Gleicheniales > Dipteridaceae > Dipteris > Dipteris shenzhenensis. The sequence goes on along the minus strand of NC_141623.1, from coordinate 39,967,008 downwards.
AATGAAAGTAGCAAGGCACCTCTAATCTACATTTGAGAGAAGTCTGGAAAGGGCCTCAACTGAAAAGGTAGTGGTAGCATCCACGAATCTCATAGTAGACTAGGCAACAAAAGGCAAATTTCTCCTTTGACTTGACCTCTTGCCGTAGATAGTGACTCTCTTTGGGGATCCCCTTTGCTCATCGACTCAATACCGACACATGGAACTTTCCAATGGCAATGCTAAGTCAGTTTGGAAGGTGGATCTGAGTGTACCCTGGTGGGATAATGAAACCCTCCTTGGAGATGCATAAGCAGTGGTCCTGATATAAGTTGATCTTTATAGGAATCTCTTGTGTTCAGGATGGAGGCGATCACACCAATCGAGCATGTAGTTTCGAGCTTGCAGATTGTGGTGAAGGATAGGCTTCTTCTGCAGGGGTCTATGGTGTTCTGTCTGGATGTGCTAGATCAGTTAGATGATATACGGATGGAAAGCTATTATCCTACCCTAGAGGTTCAAGCAAGGCAGAAGCAAAGGGTGGATTTGGCTTTAGAAAAAGAGCTATTCGAATGTAGACAATTTGTGTTGCTATTCAATAGCCATTTAGGGCGGATGCTGGGGAAGTTGAAGTTGCAGTGGTCGGGACCTTTCTAGATATTTCATGAGTGCGGGTCTACTTCGTTCTATCTTGCGGATCTGCAAGGTCGCGTTCTGCCACATCCAGTTAATGGCTTTCGACTGCAACCTTATCATCATGAAGGGAGTCTTCAGTGCCCATTTTTTGGTATCTAATGAAGCACAGATCCTCTTGGTTGAGGTGGAGGCGACGGAGCAATCACAAGAGGACATGTGGCAGTGTGGTAAGATGCATGATGATAGAAGTGTTTTGCAAGGTCTTGTACCAGAGCTGCCATGCAACACCATGTTGTAGTGAAGGAGGGGTATTGGTGATCAGGATTGCAATCTTTTGTCACTTTTCTGCATGTAGTTGTAGCCTTCCTCGTCTTCTTCATGTCCTTTGGCTTATTTACTCTCTTCGCATTCAGCTAGCTTTGCTCACAGCTTCTTCTCATCGCCATGGTGATGGCACACGCACAGTTTCATCCCTTGATACCACTAGTTTATATCAATTCTCAGTCGATCGATGCACGATTGCAAAGGCTGAGGATTAGAAGCTTCACCAGCATCAATTGGATGAAGGTGAACATTCACCTGGTGGCTTTGGCACTTTGTCAACAGCTGTATAGTTTTTGGGTGAGAATAGGTTGCTTATTACGACTCAATTGATCTATCAACGGCTGTTCTTTCCTATGGATGGGGAGTTGATGGTACAACCATCGTGTTTGGCAGAGGAGATGGTGACATATTTTGGCAACCCAGCTCGAGGTGAGTATAAGCTGAGCGCTTGCAAGGATGTTCAAGTTCGTGATCTCTATCGATGGATTTTAGAGACGGTCTATTTGCAAGCAAAGACCTATACGATTACTCCTAGGTCTCATGGGATGATCACGATAGTGGAGCAAAGACTAGTGCCTTGGGCACAAATTTTGAAGGAAAGAATCCATGCAGAGGCACAAATGGTGGTGATGAAGGTAGAGAAGAAGCAAGCTGTGAATTCGCAGAGATTGGGCATATTTTGGAAGTTTTGTTTCCCTTATAGCTTGACTCTACTATTCCTTGAACAAATATGGCACTAATTTTTACCGTGGAGCCGGAAGGTCCTCTACAAAACATGGATGAGGGCTCGTGTGGTAGAGAGTCTAAGAAGAAGAGGTGTCAAGGTGCTCATGGCACACACAGGAGTGTCGGTGACAGTCCTTCCTTCGATTGTCCCCCATACTCCTTCCCATGTAGTTATGGCATTAACAGGGGTGCCTGTGAGTTTGCTAAGAAATGGGCTATCATGGACGTAGCTCAGTATGGTGCCTCCACTTCCGCCACCTGTGATTTTTGAGTGGGTGACCATTTTGGTGGCACCTGCAATGACTGTGGTAGGTACTTCATCAGGGAATCCTATGGTTGGCGGTTCCCTTACTCGAAGATGGCTAGAGTAGCTCTAGTGCACAATAGCAACTACGGCGATGACATCCACTGCAGTAGTAGGAGTGACAAAGGCATTGTGGGTTACTACAACAGAGGAGATCATTGTGCTTTTCGAGCCTGGGGTGGTCTCTCCGACACCCTCGACTAGATTAACTTTGCACAGCTACATCCGACGCATGTGCAGCTCCAGTTTTATGCACAGCTCCTAGCTCGTCTGGCGACAAAGTGTTCTATGGGGACTGATCCCTCACCAGTAAAGGCACTAGAGACTGAGGTTTTTTGGCTGCACAGTGAGAATGAGGCATTGCAAAGTCAGAATGCAGGGATGCAGCAACTGGAGGAAAGGGTCGGGTCCTAGAAGCCCAAGCGCAGGTAGCCGAAGCTCACTCAGAGGCCACACAGCAGTTGCATGTGGAGTACATTGTGGGTATGGGTATTCATGATGAGCTGTTGTGAGGCCGTACTATCGATGGACTGGCTGAATATTTGCAAGCTTTCCCTGGTCCGATCAGCGTCAACATGGAGCAAATGGATTCGCTCCTTGAGGCTTTGCAAGGAGACGTGTGAGCAGAGTGGGATAGACAGATCACATACTAGTGAGAGGCAATGGCTGCGTCGATGTGTCGAGTTGTTGTTCCACACCAACCCCAAACAGATGCGGATGGTGATGCAGGTGTCGATGTGGGGTTAGTACCACAAAGTGGACCTCAGGTGCAAATGGGTCTCTGGTCCGATCGGTTCGAGTGCTTCCACAAATGGGAGCAGTAATGCAAACAAGGGAAAGGAGGTGGTTGCAGACTTGTTGAAGAAGATTAGCATGCAAAGTATGAAGAATTGGCTCAAGACATTGTGGAACCTATTGCTCGCTCAAGTAAGAAAGTACAGGTTTTGAAGCAGTGAAGGTGTTCCCTGTGTTTTTTGTTGGAGCTATGTGCCCACTCCAGCAGCATGTCCCTATCTCCACGCCCTCCTTGGTGGAAAGAAGCGGATCATTTTTTATAGAAGTTTTACAATAAGCACACTCATTTTCATTTTCTGCCTGATCCTCCTTATGAGCAATTTTAATAGAGCGTCCGACTACACAAGAGGTGCATGTATTGAAGAGGTATTGAGAGCGCTAGTCGGGGTGCGTGTATTGAAGAGGTACTTCCTCTTGATTAGTGGCCTGAGCATCAGCCAGTTGATTGGTCTAAACCGCATCCATTATAGTGGCTGATGGATATGGAAAAAGATCAACGATTGAAGATGTGGTTGTGGAAGAGGCAACAAGAGACGGCTTATGCAAGTTCAAGTGAAGCTAAGCCTACAAAGCAGTTGCGATCGAAGTTGAGTGAACAAAGTGATCTCGAAGTGATGCAGGACAGAGCAAAGCTAGGGTTCTTGGTGCACACTTATAGTCTGGTTTGAGTTTGGATGAAGAGTTAGATTCACAGTGGTGGCTTTTGGGTAGCCTCGCAGTTCGAAGAGCACTTGGAGCTAGTGCACAAGCAGGAGGAAACAACTTGATTCTTACTTATTCACTAAATATAGATTCGAAAAGAGATGCTTGTTTTCATGCATCCTTATTGATTTGGTTGTGATATTCCTAAGATGCACCCGGTTCTCTGCCGAGGCTCCACTCAAAATGATTGTTGCACAAAATACAAAAGCATCTACTGATGTATGTCATAGGGGATGGGTATCCGCTGGGGATTCGCAGAGTCCACCGTGAGTGCCATCTGTTATTGCGTAACCATGCAGGTTAGCAACACTATGCAGGTTAGTAGCAATGTGACTATGAGGGGTGTGTGCGGGTAGGTTAGTCGCAACAACAGCTGACGGTTTGGTTCTCAAACAATTCCTAACCAATATCTTGTTCTTGTATGCATGCTATCACTAGAATTCTAACTCCGTTCTTTCGGGATATATGAGTTCTTGCTCTGAGATATATACATCATACACAGTGTGATGGTGATCTTCTTCTCCTTGTTCTCTGTATTTTCCATAGATGATGCGCTATGTGTTCATCTTGTATACCCCATAGCGTCTGTGCGGTATAGTGATGCTACAAGAGTCTAAAGAATTGGAATTGAAAGTCAACAACTTTGGGATGGATGTTCGAAGAGTTCTGCAAGCCATGTTGAAGTTTTATGATATGATTGTGGAGGAATACAATGGTCAACTGAAGATCTCGTACTAAAGCTTGATGAAAGTGAGGTGGTCAAAGGTAAAAAATTAGAAAGAGTTAGTTTGACAATGATGAATAGAACACTGGACCTTCAAGTTGAGCTTCATGGCGCAAGACAGTTCAATGTGCAATCAGAATAGGAGATTTGTTGGTTGGCTGCATTTGCGATATGATGGAAATTTGAATTTTAATGTGGTAATGTAAAAATTATTAGAATATTTTAAAATAGGATGTGAGTTGTTTTTACAGGTGCCAAATGAGTCACATTCAATTTTGAGGTGGTTTTTTGACCAAACAGATATCCCAAGCATGATCAAAGGTCATAAAAATGGTGAGCTACTTGAAGTTAAGGGCTATAGATCTTACCATGTAGAATGGCATCTAGATGCTGACGTCAAGGCTATTAAATGTATGTTTAATGAGGCACATGGAGCAAATACAAGCCATCCTTGTTTGTTGTGCATGCAAATGAGAGTACCTGCAAAGGGTGGTAAAAAGAATCAAAAGCAATGGGCCTTTAAACTTGCAGAGATCGATCAAACTAAGGCACCGGATAGGGATGTTCTAGGGAAAGATCCATCATGGAGCCCAATTCTTGAAATTCCTCTTGGGAGAGTACACATTTGTGCGATTCATGCTATTGTGAGAATAATTGAATATTAGGTGCATCTGTACATCATTGATGCATGTAACTTGAAGCCCCAACAAGAGAGTTAGAGGATGATTGCAAGAATTGAAGAAGTTCTTTCATATATGGGACTACACTCTAGGCAAGCAAGGATGAGAAAAGATCTAGAAAAAACAAGCAACGTTCCTTAGTAAGACAAGCTTTGGTGGTGTCAAGGATTTAAACTTCCTTTTTTCAAAGAAGAAGAATGACAAGTTCAAACGTGCTAATGAGTTTGATGTATGGAGAAATTTACACAACGCCTACTGTGAACGAGGGCAGAAGGGACAAAAGAGATTGGAAAAGGCTCGAGTGTGGTTAACTCTTGATAGCTTGGTACCTTTACTACAAAAGAAAAAATTCAAAGATGATGATGCACAGAATTTCATCAATGCTGTGAATGACTTTAGCCAGAATAGGGAAAGATTCATTTCACATAGTTTATGGTAATCTCCAACTTGGACATTGAGATGTGCATATTGAATGGTCCCATACTTACTAATTTGTTTTTCTATTTGGTAGCACATTTTATACGCTCATGAACCATACATGGCATGGAATTATGGATTTATCGGAGTGTGGTCCACTCAGGGCATGGAAAGATCACATTGGCAAGCACGTTGTGCATATAACAGAGCGACCCAACAACGGGGAGGTAGAACTAAGTCAAGCTTGATGGTTCAATTGGCTCAATGGTGGTACAGGCATATCAAAATAAGAGCAGTTTTGCAACACTAGCATTCAAAGAGTCCTTAGTGTCCCATGCAGTGCAATATGTGAACATGGGACGTAGAAGAAGAATATACAACTCATCAAATGCAAGATAGAATCATGCAAGGTGGCATGCAACCCATCATAGACAGGGGCGCATTCGGGTGGAGGCATATGAAAATAACGGTGTAGATTCTCCCAATGTGGATGCCCATGCATAAGTTTCAGAATCTCCTTGTAATTTTAGTTATATGATTTGCAACAGCAAAGCCAACGTATAATGGCCATGAATTGCAGTACAAATGGAATATTGGATACTAATTATAAGTTTTTAGCTCAAGGTTGCACTAATTTTAATTGTTTTAGAGTTTATATCAAAAACATATATTTTTGAAAATTAGGGTTCTGGGCCCTATATAAAAGAATGGACCCTCATTTTCATTTCATTGTTTGAAGAGCTCTCCACTCCGACCCCCCTCCCACTTGCCCTTGACACTCCATCCTTTCTCTCGCACCCTCTCCCTATCTCTGGCACACTCTCTCCATCCTCCATGGCCAGGAAGCACCAAGGAGATTGGCAGATCAAAACCCACATCCAGACACAGACATAGAGAGCGAGAGAATAGATGAGTCTCCCCTCTGAGTCTCCCCTCGATGATTGCCCTGAAGGGAGAATCTACAGTTTCGGAGGCCAAAGAGGCAACCATAGAGGGGGCAAGGGGCAGGGCCATATCCAAGGGGAGAGAGGAAGGCCCAGAAGGATCAAGACGTAGAGACCGAGGACTCAGAGAGCACAAAGGAGGAGAATGAGGAAGCACAAGAGCAAAGGAGGGAACAAAGGACCAAGGCGAGATCAGCATCCACACCCATGGGGGAGAGGACGCGCACCTCCAGAACTAGGGCAAAGAGGCCCTCCAGGTCCAGGGCAAAGACACCCACCTCCAAGTCCAGGGCCAAGAGGCCCTCCACATCCAAGGCAAAGAGGCCCTCCTCTAGTGAGGAGATACAGGTTCCAGGGACCATGGCACTTCGAGAAATCAGATTGTTTCAAGAATATATTGATCTAATCATCCCGATGGCAAGCTTCACAAGGGTGGTATGCGAGGTCATGTAGAACCTCAACAACAATCCTATGTCCCAGTAGTATAGCCGGGTGATCGTGGAGGCTCCAAGGCGTATTTCTAGGGACGCCTTGCTTGCCTTGTAGCATGCAGCTAAGGCCTACGTGGTAGACCTCATGGATGATTCCAAGCTGGCTGCAAGTCATAGGAAAAGGATCAATGTGACGGCAAAGGATACGCAGTTCATTGTGTGTCTTAGGAGCCCAAGGGGACTTAGTTTTTTTGCATATATTGAAGTGTTCTTTTTTGCATCGTCTTTGTATCTGCAATCTCCAATTTATTTTCATTTTATTTGCAATCTACAATTTACTTACATGCAATTTGAAACAATAAATAATATTTTTCCTTTGTGTTTGCAATCTCAATTTACTTACATGCAAAATGAAATAATATTCAGCAAATCTCAATGTAACATGCAAAAGGAAATAAGACTCAATTTTACTGACATGCAAGAGGAAACAATATTCAGTAACAAACAAGAAAATTTTAAAAATTATATTATTTATTGATTCAGAGTGGTATTACAAAGAACATCCCCTTTAGCTCACATGTTACTCTAGCCTATGCTTCTTCTTGCTTGGTTCATCTCCCTTTTTAGCTAGCTAAAGAAGATAGGGTTGCACAATCTCATTTGCTATAGCACCAGCTAGCCCTGCAATAGCTATGATGCTATGGAGAGGTCTAGATCGTGTGTCTGAGAACCAAAACAAAGCTACATTACACCTAATCACAACAACATGATCCACAATAGAGGATGAATGGCCCTCATCTTCACTATTTAACTAAGCAAAACCCAACGAAATTATTTTCTTTTAAACCCAGGATATCCTCAATGGCCTCCTCGAGATGATATTTTTAAGAGTTGATTTTTCCCATATGAGAAAACCCTAACCCTAATTTCACCCCCTACTTGTGGCTAAATATGAAAAGTATTTTTATGTTTTTTCCAAGAACCCAAGGTATCCTTCAGCAATTAAAATTCATGTAGTTCAATTTATTCAATTTCTTCAACTGGTAGGGAATAAAAAATAGGGTTTATGATCTAGGAAGCAAAACCTCCAAAAAGTAGGGCTTGGTCGCACGATGTGGGATTTCATGCTTCCAGGCATATTTTGGGCAGATAAAGCATCCACATACCTAGTATACCTGCAAGATATCCTAGGTTTAAAAGAAAAAAATTTATTGGATTTTTCTTCATAGATCCTAAACCCTATTTTTCATTCCCTACCAGTTGAAGGCAAAACATGGATTTCCCTTGTTAAAATGGAACCTAGAATTATACAGATCATATTGAGTCACATGATGAAGTTGACAAAGCTAAATACCTTTTTTGCCTCATCGTGAGCGGTGTTAGCTACTACAGTGTCCACATGGACTCCCTTTTGTGGTGGGTCTTGAGCTCCACGTTGGCTTGAGGTGCCAACTTCTTCATCTCTCTCCCTGAACAACACCCTCTACAAATTCATAAACTATTCATCAAACAAGTAGTACTCTAGTGCGGCATCCTCAATTGCCTTTTGTGTTCGTTGGATTGCCTCCAGATCGGTGAGGATCAAGTCATCAAAGTGTGCAATCTCATCGATTGTTGGTTGGATTGACCGGAGCATCAAAGTTAATGACATCATCATAGGTTTCATTCGAGAGGCGGCATAGCACTTCATCCTCTCGAAGACCGTCTCTTCCATCACTTCCTATAGGGTGAAGTATTCCTCACCCTCAATCCTAATAATTTGGATCAACCGAAGCAAGGTGTGGCTTGGTTGCCTCATCTAGATTATAGGTGGAGGACGGATATGCAAGAGTCAGATATGATGATAAGATGACCTCGCTCTCAACTTGCTCCTAAGCTAGGTTAATAGTACGCTTCTTAAGTTCTATGTTTAGGTTTATGTCATCTCCTCCACTACTTGTGGATGGACTTGCTCCACCACTTGTGGATGCAGAAGGACCCTCGGGCTGTTCACCAACATCCTCATCAAACTTGCTAGTTCCAAGGAGAACAATAAGGGCTGCATCTCTCTCGATCCAACGAATTGGGAAAGATGAATCAACCCCAATGGGAATAGCGTACTCACGAAAAGAGACAGGGACATTATCAATGGCCCTACCTAGTCTCTTCTTGAAGTTAGTCCTCTGGTTAAGAGAGCTCAAAATATCCAATGAAACCCATTGGTGAGGGGAGTCAGCAATCGCGATAGATTGCTCGTGGATAAGTCTATCAAAAAGTAAAGAGAGGGATTATCAGTAAGAAGGACAGATCTCAAATGTGACTCAAAATGGAATGCCTTGCAGAAGACAGGGTAAACCTAATCTGGAGAGGCAGGGGAATCCATGGATGAAATCCACCACTGGTCAAAAGCCTCTCTAGGATGCTCAGGAAGACAAAAGAGGAGGCTCTAGAAAGCAAGCTTACTCAAGAGCGGGAAAATGACAATGTGAAAATGATCTTAGAAGTGTACTTTGTAAATGGGAATTGCCCTTTAAAAAAAATGTAACTAAAGTATTTTTATATTTATCATTTTTACTTAGGAAAATCTCTCTCTCTCTCTCTCTCTCTCTCTCTCTCTCTCTCTCTTTGCCCTTAGCTATCTTCCTCTCTTTCTCTCTCTCGCCCTCTCCATCTCCGTCTTTCCCTCCCTTTGTCTCTCCCCTCCCTCTGCTTGTATGCATTCCAATCTATGATTGTACTTTGTCCCATAAACCCACGAGGTCTTCCAAGGACATTAATACATCTTTCTTTATTCTTCCTCTCTCTCTCTCTCTCTCTCTCGCACCCGATGATCATCTTGTTGCCTCGTTGCCCTTAGCTATCTATGTCATGGACATTGGACACTAGGTTTTACATATACATTTTTTGTATTTTGTTAGCTGCTTCATCATTTGGGTCAGTTGTATCTCGAGTTTTTTCAACCTCATAGTCTCTCAAAGACCTTAATAAACTTTCTTTTTTTCTCTTTCTCAATTTAGAGGTGCAAATTCTACCTTCTTCAACAAGCCTACCATCACTCTACCATTACGTTTTTATAACTCTTGCCCCTCAAGCCTCCTATGGGCCTTATCTCCTCTCTATGCATGTTTCCTAGCCTTTTTCTCTCTACCTTGCTCCTCTTCTATGAGGCTCTCTCTCTCTCTCTCTCTCATATTAATTAGGGACTTCAAATCCAAACCCAAAGGCTTCAATTTGATGTTATAAAGGCCACCTTATGATAGTATTAGAATGTAGTTACACCCTATAACAATCAAGAGTTGAGCCTTGTGCACTCCCACAATTCCCTGGTTATCCAGTCTCTCTCAAGCAAATGAAGCCTCTCTCTTATATTTGTAGCATATTGAGATAGTTTGGGGTGGAGTTCCATCTCCCATGAAATACAGTTCACTCCATGTCATCTCTCTTAAGTTTTCATCTCTTGTCCCCCTCGTTTGCTGTATTTTCTTCTTGAAAGAGTTGAAAAGCTATTTCATTCAGACAATTCACCCATCAAAAAAATACAATTTAATTCTGAACGGTCACATCTTAGTCCAATATGAGGTTTCCCTCCCTGTGGCTTATAGAATAGCCTTCCCCTTAGAGGTGAATTTTCTTCAATGCCCTCAAGATGACCCGAGGACTCATCCCTTCCTATATAAAGGTCCTCTAGTGGGGAGCGGGGGGGAGTGGGGGTGGGGGGGTTGTTCAAGTAGAACAGCAACACCAGGCTCCAGCTCCAAGGCCCAGCATCCTTCTGTACACCTCCCAAAACCACTCAACATCTCTATGTGAGGCATGTAATAGCAAGTGAGAGGAGCAGATCAAGCAGCATCCAAATGCCTAAAGTCTGACACCAATGGAGAAGCAGTCTATTGTCCACATGCTGATGACTAAGACGTGACGATGCTTAAGTGGTTACTTTTGTGTTCAATTTTGGGTTCAATCTTGGACCATATTTGTACATGCTTTCTGCTATATCTAGCTGTTTGATTATGCATCTACATGGAGAAGAATCTAGTAATCAGTGCAATCTCATGATTTGACTACTCTTCTCCTCCATGCAAGGGTTAGGGCTTGACTCGGTAAGCAAGTCCCCTCTCTAAGTTAAATCTCTCAAATGATTCCAAAGGTTTGGTGCATGTCTATAATCTAACATTACAGGCAGAATGTGGCCAGCTATCAAAGGTGCCAACAGCACACGTGGCCAGCCTTGCCACAAATGCCTTGGGATTTAACAAACCAGGATCCTGTCAAGCTCAAAGTTATATCTAAATGGCTTGCTGAATTTAGCAATGTCAAGCAGATGACAAGCCAAGAATTGCAGCAAAATGGTAGATGCCTAAGACAATACCTGCTAAAAGAATCATAGAGTATCAAAGTTTTACAAATCAATTAAATATGATTGATGTTGGAATAATTCTCTTATAGGCCTTATCTTCATACTTCCCTACAGATTTCTGTTTAGCTTTTCTTTTTTTGGGGAAAAAAAGATTGCACATTACAAAGGCATTGCAGTCAACTACCATTTGTACTTGAAATCCAACACTTGGTTTTTTTAAAGTCCAGTTTTTCTTTATGCAGAAAATAAATTCATGCATAAGATGCCTGCTTACAAGAAATTCAACCTGCTCGTCTGGGCAACAAACAGACGCAGGAAATTTAAGCCTTTACAAATCCTAAATTACCACTTGACTTCTGCCTGCAGCTCTTTCTGTATTGCTACACTCCTCTTTCTTTGTCTTCCAAGCCACAAAGACGGCAATTTTTTGAGTCTCCATGCCTGTCTTCCCTTCGCCCAGCAGCTCACTTCATGCACATGAACAAAGTTCTCTTGGCAAGCCCAGTGGTACAGCTTTCTGAGTAAAACAGGGTCTTATAATGAATCACACCTACTCTGGCAAATCAAAATATAAAGAGCCTCCTGAACATGGCATAGTCACCTTTAAGACTGGTCTTTCTCTGTCCCTTCCACAGATCACAAGACGCACCGCCCCTGCTTATCTTTTACATCTACATACAAGAAAAAATGACAAGTCTGTCCCCATCTAACTTTACCCAACCATAGTTAATCAAACCTGGTCAAAATGTGAAGATAATTTCTTATGCAATAATTTAAAAATAGTAAAATCCAAGCTTTTCTACACCAGAAGCCCACCCCAAAAGGAAAGGAAGGGAAGGGGAGTTGAGTCTTTCTCGTAACTACCACCAAAATAGTAATGCTGTAACCATGGAAGTCAAGTTTTTCTCGTAACTACCACCTGTACAACAAACGAGGTAAGGAGAGAGGGACCAGGACTGAAATTCAGAAGTCTGAATTGGTCTTCAAACGCTAGCCAGCTGAATATTGAATTGCACACCCTTCACAAAAGTAAGAAAAGGAGTCAAAAGTTGAGCATCAACATTGTAATTAAGGGTGATAGACCCATTTACACCATGAAAGTGACAGCAGTGTCCCAAAAGATAGGGAAAAGGGGCCTTTTTTTCAATCCTGTAACTGTTCCTCAACTATTAAATACTGTACCAATGAAGATGGAGATTAGTGTGTCCCATAACAGACACACACAACTGTTTCCTGATCAGCTTGATTGATCGAGAGTTAATCAAAGAACCAACAACATAAGTAACAAAGAAGTAGTGCAAAGACATTGACCAGTATGGCTTTACAGTACTTCAATGCAGCGGTTATACAGCCATGCATCCCTCCAACCAAGAAAATTTCAGATGGTCTCTAACACGATGCATACTGCAGCTCTTGTAACTCTGGAACTGCAACCCCTGTGAAATCTCGTTTCCCTGCTATTAACAATCGGCCATTCCACACTATGCATTTCCAGCTTTTAGGAGCTGAACAAAATTTTTGCAGACCGTTCACACTTGTAAAGTACAGCTCAGGTCCATGCCCGAGGATCAGCGTTGGGGTTTGGGTTATAGAAAAAGTCAGTCTGGTGAGAAGGGAGGCTTGGTATGCCAGAAAATCTGTTGCCCACTTACAAAATGGAGTCAACAAATCAGAAAGATGAATTTAAGCGACATGCTTTCAGACGTGCAACCACCTGCTTCATGGTGGGTCTTGCCAACAATGACTCCTCAATACAAGTAAGCGCAAGTTTCAAAACATCAACCAGCTCAGAATGTGACCCTTGCTCCCACAAACCTGGAGCAAACACCGCTCTTTGCTGACCATTTTGATGAAGCTGGCATGCCCATACTACAATGTTGAAGCCATCACCACGGCCTGAAAATGATGGGTCCAGAGCTCTTTTCCCAGAAAGAAGCTCAAGAAGAACCACTCCATAGCTGTAGACATCTGCTTTATCAGAAACACGGCATGTCAGTGCATACTCTGGAGCAACATAACCAAAAGTCCCAGCCACATCTGTAGTGGCATGAGTTTCAGAAGCACCCAACAGCCGAGCTAGGCCAAAATCTGACAGATAAGCATTCAGAGAAGTATCTAAAAGAATATTGCTCGGCTTGATATCACGATGAAGCACCCTTGGTGTACATTCATCATGGAGGTATGCAAGGGCCTGAGCGACATTCAAAGCAATCTTATGCCGGACTTTCCAAGGGATCTTTGATCTTTCCCCATTATGTATGAAGCTCTCTAAATTACCTCCGGGAAGATAGTTGTATATGAGAAACATGTCCGAGTCACTAGCATAATAACCCATGAGTGTTACCAAGTGCGGATGCTTTATTCTGCCTAGAGTTCGAATTTCTGCATCGAACTGCTGTATACCTTGAAATCTTCCAAGGGACAATCTTTTTACTGCAACTAATAAGCCTGGCATGAGCTCTGCTTTGTATGTGGCCCCAAATCCGCCATTACCAATCAGATTGTCCACACTAAAATTTCCTGTTGCTCTGACCACATAATCATAAGTTATACGGCAGTTCACTATGTTTGTAAACATAACAACATCCCTGTCCCTGGCTCGATATCTTGGGTACATGGCTCTAAGCTGTTTGGCACAATAGCACAATAGAAAAATCACCACCGCCACACCTGTAGAGGCCCCTACTCCTATGCCCGCAATTTGCTGTGCATTAAGTGGGTCCTTTCTTCCTGTCATCATGGGTTTTGGAGGCATTGCAAAGGGTCGAGGCACATAGCTTTGCTCAGAAGATGGTGCAGGAGCAGATGCAGAGCAAGGCTGAAGATATGGGTTACCCACAAAGTTTGCTCCGTTACAGAGGTATTCAATGTTCCTCATCCTTGGCACAGCACCAGACAAGTTATTATAAGCTACATCAATCTCAGTAAGAGATGTGAGATTGGCAAAATTGGAGGGAATCCTCCCAGACAGTGAGTTGTTATTTAGCAAAAGAACCTTCAACTTGCCAAGATCTGCCAGCCCGGCTGGAATTTCACCTGTGAGCATATTGTGAGACAAATCGAGCTCAACCAGTGCAGACAGATTACCAAAAGCAGGTGGAATTGTTCCCACCAGACTGTTACTAGCCAGAATAAGGTATTCCAGCTCTTGCAGCTGTCCAAGCTGAGGAGGAATTGAGCCGGTCAGATTATTCATCCCCAAGTCCAGGTAAACCAAGTGTTTCAATTCCTCCATTTCTGGTGCAATACTACCAGTTAACCGATTCGATGCAGCTTCAAAGTGCCGTAACGATTTGCAACCCAGCATGGCTTCCACAGGAAGTGCTCCCCAAAGAAGATTATGACTTAGCACAACAGCAAATTCTTGAAGATTCTGGCAAGAGCCAAAAAGAGCTGTGGGAATCGTACCATTAAACTGGTTTTCAGAAAGAAAAAACCCATAGGTTGGCATTCGGTTGCCTAGCCCAACTCCAAGCAACGGAGGTGGAACCAAACCTGTTAAATTATTCTGACTGAGATCATGGATTACCAGCATATCCCCAGATGCAATCCCAACAGGCAAGCTGCTCAACACACTGCCGTGGTATAAACTAGTAAAATATGAGTAGATAGCATTTGCAGGGGAGCTTTGATCATGTAGAGGCATATCCAAGGTGCTGGCAGGAAAGTACGGCTGAAGCAACTCTGCAATTGGGCAGCTATCACCAACAAGTGGGGAGACACCTCCTGATAAAAAGTTCCCACTAACGTTGAAGACAACCATACAAGGGATTGGAAGTTGCTGGGGTATGTTGCCTTCCAGCATATTGGAGCTCAAGTCAAGGTAGATCAATTTTCTGCATCTGGCCAGCTCTGTGGGAATACCACCTGTGAACATGTTTTCTCCCAAATTCAAAACTTCAAGACTCAAGCATGCGCCCCAGCTGGAGGGTAAAGCATCATTCAGGCCAGCTCTGGGTGCCCACAAAATTTGAATGTTTGGAAGATTCGAGACAGAAGCAGGGAGAGCCCCAGTAAAGTAGTTGAATTCACCCTTATCCTTGCTTGTAAATCCATCTGAGGAATCAACCACTGTACGGTTAATGCATGTCTCTATGTCCAGCAGATTTGCGAGAACAAGCAAAGACAACTGTGAGCAATTTCCCAGCTCTGGGGGAATCTCTCCAGCCAAGCTGTTCCTGGAAACATCTAGCGCCTGAAGCATCCAAAGCCTTCCCAGATCTGGTGGAATAAACCCAGATAAAAAGTTGGACGATACAACCAATGATTTAAGATGAGAACAATTTCCCAGCGACGGTGGGATAGTGCCGATCAAAAAGTTTCCCTCCAAATGGAGATGCTCCAAATTACCACAGCTGTTTGCAAGCTGTTGAGGAATGGTTCCATCCAACTGATTAAAGGAGAGTGTCAGCGACTGCAATTCAGGTAGACTGCCAAAAAAAACAGGGATCTTTCCTGAGAGCATGTTTCCAGCCACGTTGAAAATCTGAAGAGACCTGCAATTTGAAAGCTCAGACGGAATCTCATCCCCGAAGGAGTTGTATGCTAAATTCAAAATCCGCAAGTTACTCAGCTGACCTATCTCAGCAACAATCCGCCCCGACATAATGTTTCCTCTGAAGTCAAGCACTTCCAAGAAACTAAGTGAACCGACTTCTTTCGGCAATCCACCAGAGAATGCATTAAAGGGGAGCGCAAGAACCCGTAGTTCTGAAAGGTTTCCAATTGCAGAGGAGAGAGAACCTGCCAACCTGCAAGGGATGCGATCATGGCCAGTGTAACCAGAGGCAGATTCCAACACAGATCCATTGCGGAGACATATGGGCATGGCAGACATCTGTGATGAAAAGCCTCCCTGAGAAGAGCACTGTAAATCAGGGCTTTGCCATAATAGTGAAGGGCAAGACTCGAATGAGCTGCAAAATCCATCTGAACAATTCAAGGGCGTTCCTCCCACGCCACAAAAGGCATCTCCTGTGAGATTCAGAGACACAACTCGAGAGGTTACAGGGTCGCAAGCCACTCCTGTCCATGAACATGGGTCCAGATCACCCTCTGTCCAATCGGAGAGTAACTTTAGCGGATCAAAGTTGATGCCGGACTTAACTTTAAGCAACGTAAGCCCATCAGACGACAATGAATATACTGGGAAAGGAGGCCACAATAGCAATAAGACGAGAAAGCAGAGGATGGAATGGGAGGATTCGGCGCACAGAAAATGTGGATCAGCTCTCAATTTCCCAAGTGGAGTCTCTGCTTTAAGCATCATTCCAGGTTGTGCTATTCGAGTCAGCTGGTGATACCCTCACAGCTCCTATGCGGACGAGAACGAGGTACAGATCAAAGAACACAACCGACTTATTCAGATGTTCATAGTACGAGGGATCGAGAGGCCCAGCAGAGCAAGTATCCCTTTCAAATGAAGATGCACATGTGATGGGAAGCGACTTCATTTAGTTTCCAAGTTTCGGATCGAGCTGAGGAACGAGCTGGATAGAGGACACGCAGAGAAGTTCATACCAGAGCGGAACTGAATCATGGAGGGATACCACAACTTATCGAGAAGGCACCTGGTGAAGGTGCAAACAGTCCACAAGAGAGCCAGAGACTCTGCAAGCCTTTAGGTGGACAACTCCTGAGTTCAAACCATGGAATGCGCCCATCGTTGAGCTTCTACAACCCACTGCCAAACAGACGTTGCAGACACTTCACATTGCATCTTTGGGGAAAGGAACCATAAGCTGTCGTGCCACGAAGACCTGTTTCAAACGTCGAGCCTAGCGAGCGCCCAGCGGTAGGGCTCGGAGAGCATGAACCACAGCAACCGCAGCCTGGCATCCCAAAAATAATCCGCAAATTGAAGAGAAGAACTGGGAACAATCGAGGAAGGAGACAGACGGAACCCAAAGTCGCACTGCTGGAACTCAATGCGAGGAAAATGCAAGAGTTTAAGTAGGCGCAGCTGAAATGAAAGATGAGGGGAGGAATTGTGGCCAAGAGTGAAGTAGGCGGGGACCTAAGCGTGAATGGAAGTGCATAAATGCAAGCAACAGGAGATCAAAAAAGTTGCTGCTGAGAGATCAAGGACAGACTGAGGCAGGAAGATGAGGGCAAAAGGTCGGAGGATTTGGACCAAAGGCAGGATACAAAGCTGTGCAGAGCAAGCGAGAGGGACGGGTGAGCGACTCATGTGGGCGGAATGTGGGAGAGGGGTAAAGTGGGTGCTAGCGAGGAGAATGTGCGAGCAACTGATGCCAAACTACTTGGGCCAAAAAGCAAGGCAAACAGGGGAGTAAGAAAAAGCAGGGGAGAAACAGAGAGAGAGAGAGAGAGAGAGAGAGTTGGAAGAAACAGAGTGGCTAGATATGGATGATGTTGGGAGGCGAGGTGATGAGCAGGGGAGTAAGAAAAAGCTGGCAAACGTAGCCAGTGCGAGCACACACAGAGTACTGGGTTAGTATCTATGATTTTGTGTAAAGAGAAGAAGCAGCTAATTAGCAAGACAGTGTCCACAGAGACTTAGCTAAAACCACGGGAATGAGGGAGATGTAAGAAGCACGCAAGAGCCAGGAAACAGAGTTCGGGAAAGAGAAGCTAATTGGCAAGAGCCTGGAAACAGAGTCCACAAAGACATAGCTAGAAAACCTTGGGAACGAGAGAGATGTAAGAAGCACGCAAGAGCCAGGAATTTACAGAGCTCACAGAGAAAGAGAGAGAGAGCCCAAAAAGCTCAAGAAAACAGAGCTCACAGGGAGAGAGAGAGAGAGAGAGAGAGAGAGAGATTCAAAAAGCTCAAGAAAACAGGGTACTTCCACACTAGTTAGATAGATCATGGATGGTGTTGGAAGAGAAGCTGGCAAGACGTGTAAGTACGTTCTTTTTACTTGGGCTTGGAGGGCATCTCTGCACAGTAACAAGGAAAAGACCCTGTTTTTATCCACAAAATCTCGGTTCTCAGTTGCTGCCATTAATATGAGAGAGAAAGAAGAAGAGGGACTCCAGGATAAAATCCTCTGTTCCAAATTCGAAGGGGCCCAAGGAATTTGGATGGTGGATAAACAGCGCTCTCAAAATTCAGTTGCTGTTCTGTTTTGGAAGTGTGCACAACTAGCAAGAAGGGAAGGAGAAACCCAAAAAGACGGAGATGGAGTAGGATCCAGGTGAGGTTGATGGGTAGGTAGGTAGGTGGGTACAGAGGACTCGGGAGGATTCAGGAGGCTGTGCAGAGGCAAGACTTCAGACTCAGAGTATGGACGATGGGCAGGCAAGCTATAAGCTATGGCCATAGCCAGCAACCATAGGCTGCAAATGCTCAAGAAATTTTAGTGAGTATGGACGATGGGTAGTCAAGCTATGGCCATAGCAGGCTGTAATGCTCAAGAAAATTTAGGGGTGAATCAAAGATCTGAATCCTTAGAAGAGAGAGAGAGAGACAGAGACAGAGACAAAGAGAGAGAGAGAAAGAAGAACATTGATCAAGCTGTCAGAACGGACGCCAAGGCGCCCTTTCCTTCCCCTGATAGGTCCCTCTTCATCATCATCATTGAGCTTTGGACTCGGAACTTGTTCCCCATCTCTCCTCCCTCTAGCTAGTCTCGATCTCCAAATCCCTCTTCCTTTGCCCATTCCTTCATCCACATTCCACACCCTCATCTTCTTTGTGCCTTCAAACCTCTCCCCATGCATCTCGAAACACAAACGACCGCCGCTCGTTAGAGGACGTTCCCGCATCGACCATCCTTTCCTCCTATCTCTCCACCGAGGCAAAGAATAGGAAACCTCCAACAGATCCGCTTTCGAAATCGATTATCTGTATCCACGGCTATCTTTGAGGATTTGGGCAATGTTAAACGTCAAAGTAGGGAGGAGAGAAATATGAAGGCATTCGCACCAAGGTTCTGCTTTCATTTTCCTACAAGCAACTTGAAACTTCGAAAACTCACATCCAAAGAGGCAAAGACACTCCCAGGTTGCATGGGAACTCAAAGTCTCGTTGAGATCATCGACATCATGGCGATGATCGCTCCATCTTCATAAATAGTTCTCTTGCTTCCAAGGCGTGATTATGTTGCTTTCTTTGCACATATCAAGCTGGAATACCTCCTCCTATTCCTTACAACACACAAACAATAGTTGGTCTATCACCTCACCTTCATAATTTGCATGCACCCATAGAGCCCAATCACACAAGCCTTCTCCTCACCTTCATAACTTGCATGCACCCATAGAGCCAAATCACACAAGCCTTCTCCATCCAAAGAACCTATTATAAGTTGTGCTTCACAAAGGCTTTCGTTAACTACACCACAATAGAGAGCAATCACAAGGGCCTTTGTGAGCGCGAGCAATCTACACCTCACAAATGCTTTCACTAAATATAGCCCAAACGGACTCCACCACTTGGCAATGACTCCTATATCAATATTATAGGTTTCTAGGCCAATTCAAACTACTTGTAGGCAAGATACATCAATCTACAACAACAATTTTCTATCAACACTCTTGATCCTTGAAGGCATTGCTCCAAAAGGCTCATGTATAGTAGCTCATAACGGACCTATGAAGCACACCCCTTACTTGACAAAACCATGTTTATCGGGTTGATCTATGATTATAATATGATAAAGCTCATGTGGACACACAGACTCACTTAGCTCCTCCTTTCAAAGATGGGCTCTCTTGGGAGGGAGCTTCCTTATTTCCTTTCTTCATACAATAAATGCACCTACAGTAACTCTACATCTCCTTCAAACCTTGCAACCTTCGGGATTATGCATGAAGATAAATACTATTGCCTCTTTTAAGAGCCAAAAGTAGCTTTGTTGAACCAATGGCCTCATATGAGAAGCCCCTAATAATGACAAAACATTTAAGGGTGCAATCATGTGCCACCCTTATTGTGATTTTTCACTGGCAGATAGCTCCTTTCTTGAGCAAGAGTGCAAGGACCTAACAACAACATTTCCATGAAATTTATCTCGCCAACCCCCCTCATAAAAAGAGCAGGCTAGAATTGCAAATGCTTGATGCATCTAGTTGGAGAGGGATGTGGCCCCAATTAGGTGGTGCATCCCATGCACATTTCATGCAAGAAAATCCCTTTCAAAGACAAGTGGGTGATTATTGTTTCTAACCACATAGACAACTTACCAACACTAATGGACATGCTTGCACAATCCATCCCAAAAGCAAAATGCCCTCATTTCTCAAATTCCTAAACAACCACATCAATCGAAGTCTCCATGATGCTACGATGGAAGAGATTTTTTAGGGCAACATCCAAGCCCTCTATTTTGATGTCCAGGGAAACTAAGAGCCTTGACACCTACTTTCCTATAGAATGGGAATAAGACTTGCAAATTCAAAATTTTGAGTGGATATATTGAATGGCAAGAGAACTAAAATGTAACATTTTAATCAAGTGGTTTTCCACTTGATGCTAAGATGAGGCTTTATTTTTAGGAACCCTAAAGATGGCCTCCTTGAGCCAACGAGTGGCGCATGGGAGCCCTATTGGCACGATTGATTCCATTAAGCTAGCTTAGTGGGGCTCCCTAGTAGTCAAATCTCAACCCAGAGAACGTAAAAACAGGGATTCCAACACAACATTGGATTGCTAGGAGGACCAATTACAAGAGCACGGTTTCAAGGAGGTGGAACCCACTTCAAGGTACAATGAGGCCCCAACGAGTCCACATAAGGACGGAATTCATTCTAAAGCTGGAATGCTGGACTCAGGAGCTCCCTCCGTCAATGGCGCAGGTCGGTGGAGCATTGATCTAGATCGTTGGATCAACAAATCTAACGAGTCATAATGCGCTCCTCAAAGGGTAACCAGCCAAATTCCAAAAAAATCGAGAGAGCCAGTACAAAATGGTGGCCAATCTGTCACATGTGCATCGTAACCCGCACCCCTTTCATCACCTAATCACAACCCTTCGATCATCCATTCATCCTACGAACAACGATCTGCACCTAATCTAGACCATTGGATCAAGCCGTCGCGATCTTGGAACTGCAGATGGTCGTGCAATGGGGTAGATACAGTTTCGACACCTCGTACAGACACATGGCAAGCCCTCGATCTCTTTCTCCCACGCCAACCAATAAATCGATTACACATGGTTGCCACCTCCCTACCACCGTTGACGGCCGGGAATCCGGTTCGATCCCGATCGCCATGTGGCCCCAATTTCCTCTCGAGAATCAGCTCCGACCGGTTGACGATTTCCTTACGGGAATCGGTTCCCTACTCCATCTCGAGTGGGGTGCACGGAGCTGGGAGAGTTGAGAAAACAGCACAAGTATGGCCCCCCTCGACAATGCAAATTATGCAATAGTCCTTTTAACACTTTACTGGCATGCAAGCACGCCTCATCGCTCATTCTCGCGGAACCAACCCTCCACTGCCAAACTATCATTGCGCCCATCTGAGTTCTTGAGCTACCTCGTTCCACCTGAGTGGAAATTCGAAGCTTTACTGATTGTATGGCCGTCCCCTCGCAAAACCTAGTTTTGTCCATGGGGACTTTACTAGTTGCCTCCAGCAGCTCCTTCTAATAAACACCATGATTCGTCGCCAGATTCCTGTGGGTGATCATCGCCCAGCGCCGCTCCACCGCCTGGCGGCATCGCCAAGATGCCAAGATAAATATATCTGCACCCCAGAGTGGGCGTTGTGATGGATCAGCAGCGCCCGCCCAGTACATGCGTGCGCCGCGCCCTCACAGAACCCACGGCGAGGCATCGATAAAAACTCGTCCTGCCACCTCAATGATGCGCGAAACCTTCCCTGCGAGCGATGATGCGGCCACCGGGAGGTCATGATGAAGGAGCAGCAGGCGTAATGAGCAGAAGAGGGACGACGGTCGGCGAGGAAATCAAGACGGCGATGATGCACAAAACGGCGCTAGATGTGGCGGAGCCTAGTGTGGAGGAAAAGCTGCTAAATGTAGCGGTGACGGAAGGGGCCGCTAGGGTTGACGGCGGCCGTCAAGGGGGCCTTTATGGCGGCCCATGTGCGGTGCTGTCAGGGGCCGGGCAAACCGTAAACCGTAAACCGTAAACCCGCCACATGAGCGGGTCCTTTTTCCCGCGGTCCTTTGCTTTTTGAAAAATTTGGGTCAACACGCTTTCTTTAGAGTCAACCCCCTCAGCTTTCGTACTGACTTCGCTTTCCCTTACTTTATCGGCTCATTAAATACGTATGGTCGGCTATTAATTTATTGTCCCCCTCTTCTTATTCTAACTTCAAAGGCCCTTCCACGTAGATGCCTTCACTCACAATTCACGAAATTTGGAATGTCCATAGCTTTCATACATAGCCTTGACTCCCCCCCTCACATGCCTCACCTCGCCTCTTACCCCTTGCCAACTCTAACGCCTTCCTACCCTTCCGGCCTCACTCTTCCCCACCCTTCCTCCCGCTTCACCTTTCACTTCCCCCCTTGAAAATAGCACCCCTTCCTTTAAAAAAATTGTTGCCCGCTCTATCATGGGTGGGAAGTAAGCTCATGTGATGGGACAGTCCACACTTTGGGATGTTGTATCGCATCTTCCCATCCTAACAACATAGTCTTTCTTCTTAGTGAATATTGTTTTCTATAGAGGTGGATATACAAAAAATCCTCCCGGTAGGCATGGCCTCATCACAAGGTTTGCAAAAATACTACTGTAAAAGAAGACTTTTGGTTCTCGATTGTTCTGAAGGTGGTTAGAATTGTGCCTTTTTTCATGAGAATGTTCAATGACAAAGCACAAAGACCAAGCCTTTTCAACAAAGGAAAGCGTGTGGTCCCAATGGCATGACACAAACCTTAGAAAGTCTCTCACTCAATTTGAGCTCAAGACTCTCTCTCTTGATTTCAAGCACATAGTCTTTGTACACAATATGTCATTTTTGTATGCTTTTGTGAACCTCTAGATGCCCACAAACCTTAGAAAGTCTCTCACTCAATTTGAGCTCAAGACTCTCCCTCTTGATTTCAAGCACATAGTCTTTGTACACAATATGTCATTTTTGTATGCTTTTGTGAACCTCGAGATGCCCCTCGCAACTCTCACTTGTGCAAGTCATGTGCTTCCCTTTCCTTTCTCTACATGCCAATTTTAGCACCTCAATGCATATGAATTCATGCTCAATAATTCTCACCAATGTCTTGGTCTTCCCACTGTCATGGTCTACTTGAGAGCTTTACATGCATACATGTGTTTCATTATGTTCCCATGCTTGTTTTGAATTCTACCCAAATTTTACATATATTAGGCATAAATTTAAAATCCACAATGCTTTGACAATAGTGAGATGTTGTCATATCACTTGATCCTCAACACCTTAAGTTTTGTTCTTCTGTTTCTTATAAACTAAATTCCACATCATTACCTATTAGGCAACATCATGAGCCATGCTTACTTTTGCATTAGTCTTTAGGATTGTGCTTGAGAGCCTTGAAGAATGGTTTAAGATGAATTTAAAATGTGTACGATTCAAATCTTTATGTTTGGCCCCAAATATCACATTTATGAGTTTTTGTGTATGCTTCAATCTTTGCTATGATTAGATAGAGTAGCCTTTAAGGAAAACATGATCAAAGCACACCATGTTGCATTGAGTTTTATCTACAAACATCTTGGAAGTGAGTGTCATATGTATGTGTAATCATGAGCTAACTTTCAAGCACTAGACTAGATTCTTTTAATTTTTGGAACAATAATATGGAACAGTTTTCTTTTCAAGTTAGCAAGATGTCTATGGTCCTCTCTTGAAGTCCTCTAATCTATAAAATATCAAAAGGTTTTTGCCATGTGACCCTTGAATTCTTACCATAACAAATGTCTCCCAAATTCCAAAGAAAGCAAGCTACTACTTTGGAAGTGCTTCTTCTAATATTAAAAAACGCTATGTATCTTATTAATGTTATATGTGTGCATTTGTGTGCATGCCTTTATGAAATATATGACCCTCACTATTATCTTTCAACTACTATCAAACACCTATACTTTGAAAATTATCACTAGAGTTTTGTCTCACAAACATTGACTTCTATCTTGCAACTTCAAGTTTGTGAAAGCTTCTTATAGCATATATGACTTTTTGCCCCCACGTCCCCTTTTCTTTAGTAGTTATGCATGAAGTTGGTTAATTGTTCATTTCATTTTGATTAGCACACTAGAGGTAATGCCATGTTTGTAACATTTTTTATTGCATTGTTTAGCTTTGTCAATTAGGTTATCACTCGATGTCGTAAGCTCCCAAGAGGATAGAATATGTGCTTAACATGCTCATGTTTAACAATTTAAGCAAAATCGTACATGTTTCAAGAACATCTTTTTTTTCCTTTTGTCCTAATTATACCATGCATGCCATCTTAAAAGTAAGATAGAGAATGAGATTGGAGAAAATCTCATTTTTGGGAGTGAACATCAAAGGCTTTATAGTGCACATATGAGTTTGGCATAACAACCTTCACTTACACATATTCTAGCATTCTCTTTTAATGTGAAGAGCCCTTCAACATTGAATAGTTCATGCTTCCATTCTAATGATGTGGCACTACTACAAGCATATAGGAGGCTACAATATGACCAAATTGACATCTTATGATGTTTATAGCACACAATCATCAAAAGTAATCCCTTCCTATTTCTTAAAGGCATAGTTTATTGAATTTTGCATTACAAGAAACGCATAGACACCTTTGCCATTCTAGTTTGTGATGAACATGAGATCCATTGAATTTGTTGAACTTCATAGGTTATGCATCCTCTACATGAACCTATATAGATGATTTTCACTTTCTCATTTAATATTCAAGATTGCACAAGTGCTTGTATAGAAGAAGGAATATATTGTCTCATTGCAATTTCATATGTAGATAAGATGTATGGTTGTAACACTTGTGAAACAACTAGCATTGCTTAAAACAAAAATATTCATGGATGTGTTTTTGGCCAACCATAAATCACTAGCACTCTAAATTCTATTTCCTATGGTGGGATTTTGGTATGAGGGGAGACTTTTTAGTTTTACATCAATGCATGACTTTAAGCATAAGACTTTGTATGGATGACATAATCACTCCCTCTGGCTTTTTGAAAGTGTGCATAATATGGGCTTCATGGATCTCACAAGTTTTAAATCTTCAAAATTAGAAGCCTTTGCAAATAAAGAAATAAATACACATTCTTCATTCAAATGGGTAGGAGATAAAAAGAGAAAACATAAAGGGGATGGCAACAAATGAGAATTTCACTTATATATTTCATACACCAACTTCTTTGAGATACCAAAGGTTGAGCATGAGGGTGCCCGAGCGGTACATCAATCATATTTGGAATAAAGAAACTCACTCTTCTCCAATTTTGAATTGTTATTTTATGTGAAATATCAACTTTTGTAACTGGGCGCCTCACACATGGTGAGTATGTATTGATGGGAAAAAACCAATAGTTTTGATTGTAGATATGTGATTTGTGCTTAGTGCCTTGTTCTACTTGTTATTATATGCTAGAGACCTATTTAGAATAGGACAACGGACTATAGAAATGCAATGCTTTGGTCCTTATTTATTTTGTCAAACAATCATCCATTTTATACGTGACGCTCGATTGTCAAATAAGTGATGAATATGACTTGTTCTTCCTAAGCTGTGCCCTTGCATAAGTATGAATGGGGTTTCTTATAGCTCTATGCCTTAAGCTATTTTAATAATTTGCTATCTAGTATGCAATGATTTGAACAAACTGGGGTTATGTAGATACAATATTACAAGTAGGGTTCCATACCACTCTACACCATGATCTGTTCCCCTGTCTACAACATGAAACTCTGTGTCTTGATTTCTTCCTCTTAAAAACGAGTTAAAAGTGTACTTTACAATTTAGTAATTGTTGAATACATCTGTTTCCTCTAAAAGATATCCTTTTATGATTTTGAGGTATGAAACTTGTTTTGTATCGCTAGGGAACCTTGCGCTTAGATAGTAAGCAAAAGTGTTTCCTTGAACAAATAGAAGGGTATAGGAAGGTTGTATGGGTAGTCCTTCCCCAACCTTATAATTTACTAAAATAGTAAGATAGTTTGTGCTATTTAAGCAAAATGACTTGTTTCAATCAAATTGTGTTCTCATGGTTTGCAACAATAGCTTCGATTATCTTAGTACTACAAAATAAAAGAGCTATTTAATAAAGGAGTTAGTTTATGCTATTGTACAATTTAAGAAAGCTGAGTTATGCAATGCACTGCATGTTATAGCAGTTATTTCCCTATACACTAAGAAAAACATGGAAATTTTCTTTATAAAAACCATTAAGTTAAGGAATTACATTGCCTTCATATGTATGCATACTATGGAGGTTGTATATCGTAGAGGTAATAGAATGATGGCTAAAGCAAGTACTTTGAGATATTATTTGTTTGGAATATATGGGAACACATCTGTAGGCATCAAGAAGAACCAAAAAGACTTTGTAGGCATTGGACACATGCGGTTGTTTTTCAATGACATGCAAAAATATATGTAGAGACTTATTGTTCACAATAGTCTACATACCATTGATACTGAAAAAGTTTTTTTCAACACAATATTTCTTGAAGAATACTAAGCTTCAATAGTTTGCTTTAAAATCTTTTTATCAAGTACAACGAGATTCCAAAAAAACATGAATACATAGTTGGAAAAACATTAAGAATTGAGTAAGATTAATTGGAAGAATCTAATGTTTAAATTAAGAACTTGTGGGATATCTATAAATGAGATACAAAAAGCAAGAAATGTAAGTTGAATACAAACTAGCCATGTTTTCTAATACTTTATCTTGGTAAGACCATTTCGTTAGCATGGTTATATAGCTAGACACTTGATACCAAGATGTACAAAACATTGGATTCTAGTGATAAAGTAAATCATAGTGCATATACGAGAACATATCTAAAAACCATTTCCATGACATTTTATGCAATTCTAAGAATACTTATTGTGATTTACACTTGAAATTTTATGCAACAATGTATTAAAGCATATATCACTTTTAAGTTGGTTCCGCTCATATTTTCTGGTTGGGGAAGGGGATAACAACTATAAATTAGTTGTGAAGCCTATCTACCCACAACCTAGATAAAAGTTGTTTGTTTTCTGTAAGATGGTGACAAGCGAGCTAGTTTGCTTTCAATCTTGAAATATGGAGTAGCAATTTTGGGGATGCTATAGACTCGCTACAGAGATACTTTTTGTAATTTTGATGTATAGATTTTTGTCATGAACCCTTAATGGAACATAGCTTGTATTTGGAAAGAATTAAATGTTTGTATAGGAGTCATATTTTGTTGGAATTACTAATCATGAAACAATCAATTTTGGTATGTTATCCTCTAGATGATAGAAATACTTTATAAAGAGAGAAGAAGGAATTATGCAAGTCTAACGAAAATTTTCGCATGCTAATGAGCACATGGGTATTTTCTAATATAAATATTTTTTGGAAAATTTTGGCAATGGATACTTGAAATGGGGATATTTAAAAAATAAATAAAATGCCATCTATATTATAATAAAAAAAGGGGGTTTAGTCGCAAGCAAACCGTATACAAATTTTGGCTCGTGTGACAAGGGGCAAGCCCGAAGCCTATGATGCAAGCAGCAAATTGACACCATTAGAGGGATAAACATGATTTGTTTTGTAACAGTGCCGTATTGACCATCGGATCCGATAAGCTTATGGTCTACCTCATATCCTTTAGCTTTGCACTAGTCTGGGCTAGGATATCTGACTCTTTGAAGACCTCGACTGTCACTGTTGTTGTTGAGAAACCAAGTGGGTCTTGGTCACCCAAAGGGCCAAGAGAACTATTGCACGAGCATACATCCAAGCTGTAGCAACAAGGTTTAACGGGAGCCCTTTCACATCCTTGAGTAGAACTAGGTGCGAGTTTTCACCAAGGTAAAATTTGTGCATCAGCTTGGACATGTGGATCGCTTTCTCCACCTTCCTCCACACCTCTTTCCCAATGATGTAGTTCCACAGTGCAGTCTCATCACCTCCGTCATCCTCCCACATAGCGGGCATGAGGGATTCAATTGAAACCTTTTCGCTAGCTTGCCTTGGACAGCCAACCACCACAGATGCACCACCTTCCAAAGGAGAAATATTGCTTTGCCCACATGGAACTTCCTCTAGAGCAATGTTAGTCATGCCTTCCACCAGTTTTTTCCCACATTTTTCACACCAAACAAATGCTTGAGGATCCTGTCAATCTCTCCTCAGTGACTATCCCAGAAATTCCACATCGAGGCAATGTATGTTGTGCTCACAGAAAGGATATGTTGTACCATTAGAACTTTGCCATTCCATCCAAGCTGTATCCCATGCCAATGACAGAGTTTGGCCTTAATTTTGTCTTTGAACCATGAGAACCTTTGTTTTATAGTGAGATCTTAACCAAGGGCCCCCCGTAGATATCTGAGAATCACCCCTTGTTGACAGCTTGAACTCCCAAGCTTGCAACCCACTCCAGTGTCACCGAGCCATTTGTTCTTAGAACAAAAGGTAGTTGAAGTGGGTAAATCAAAGGTATCTCCCTCCCCTCAAGTAACCAACTATTGCTCCAACTCTTTGATGATGAGATAATTTCCTTAGTTCAAGAGGATGAAGATAATTTTCTACAGCATCAAGGTATAGAATAGGAAACACACACCCACATAGGTTTATAGGATTTCAAAGGTCCCTAATAGTGAACCTATATGCCCATGTTTTGTAGGAAAGCTTGTGGCATTTGGATTTATAGGAATTGGGTCATTTTGATCCTGTACTTGCCCTCTCTATGGCTTGCCAAGTAGTCCTGACAATGTTTTCTTCTAATGCCTTTCATGAGAAGGTATGTAGATGCCAAGGAGCTTCATGAGAGCCCATGCTACAACAAATTATTATTAGTGTAGCTTACATTTAATGATTGTGCAGATTGTTAGAGGTAGGAAAAGATGATATTAGTTTGGCAAGAGAGAGTTTTAGCCCTTGCCAATGCTTTAGACTCTTAGATTGAGCAAGAGAGAAAAGCCTTGGTTGACTTTGAAAGAAACTCCCCACCTATTCTAAATTAATTATATTCAGCTTATGGCCTCCCCCTCCACAAGGTCCTCCTTCACTTGGAAATTTAGGAGCGGGGATGCTTTTCACCTCCTGAAATTGGCAAGACAAAATATGCTTAGCACAATTTTTAAGGGCGCTCTCAACAAGTGACAGACAAGATTATAATGGACTTTCTCCATCTCCTACACCTTTTAAAAAGGATCCATCCCTATTTACACCAAGCCTTTCATTTGTACAAGGATCCTAGAAGAAAATTTGATAATGAATGATAATAAAGTTTGGAATATGGGGGATATGAACCTCCTATCCCCCTTTAATGATTACACTTGGCCATTCCTTGGATAGTTCTCAAGAACTTCAATTCATATATTGAGAAGGAAAGCAAAAAAGAAGGGTTTATTGTTGTGAAATTGGCATCGCAAGAAATCTAGATATACTTGATTCTTTTCAAATAAATGCTTATGCTACTAGTAGATGCCCTTCCATTGTTGGTATCTTTGGGAGATGCAAAGATTTAAATTTGAAGTTTCAAATATGGATGACACCTTCAATGTTGGTAGACCTTATATAAGGTGGAGATGCCAAGATGCAAGATTGAAATGTGAGGCTACTCCTTTATGATTTTGACCATGCACTATGGTTTATGATCAATAACCTCATAGCATTCCATCTAGACTTTTCTTTGAAACATGAATCATATGCTGTCTTGTTCAACTACAAAACTGCAATAGGCCCCATGGTGAAAGCTCAATACACAAGGCAGTTAGGGTTGGCATCAAATAACAATTTTTCAAAGATTCCTAGTAAACCAAAACTAACTCCTAAAAAGGGGGAGTTTACATTGAAATAATCATAAGGACCACAAACTTTTCAACAACAAGAGTATTAAATTTGCAAAGAGAGCTAAACTTTTGGTAGCACAATAAGCTACATGAGAGGAAAATGGAGGGGTTCTTTGCCTTCATTACCCAAGAGATATTCATCTACAATGACTTGTACTTTATGACAATAAGTAATATATTTTACACATGCCAGTGATGCTAGCTAAAGTAATGGAAATTTCTTTACATGGAAGGAATTATTTGACTAACTATGCTAATAAGGATCATATTCAGATTGTACATATCTTATATGATGTTGCTCTATTTCAAAAAATTCCTAGTAGAAGGATCTTTTTGGAACTCTTAAAACAAGGGCTATATACTAAACCTTATAGAAAGTATGGGAAATGTTAGACTTGGATAGAGATTTACTAGTTGTATTTCAGCTTTATTTTACAACCTTTGGCTAACTTTTAAAAATACATAGGTGCTTATGTGAAAAAAATATTCAAGCATCACATGAATCAAGTATGGGACATGTGCTCACATCAGAATTGTCAATAAGTAGAGACTATTTTGAAAGAATTAATGACTAAGGGCCTTAATCATATCCCTTACAAGAAAAGTAAAGTTAATACAACCCTTAATTCCTTAATGGAGGCATGGTTTCTATTAATCAAAAGGATTAATGTACTTGGATGTTTCAAAAATGCCCTAGATAGCCCAGTTAGGCATCTAAAACATTATCTAAAATTTATAGAAAGAAGAGCCAAGTGGATAAATGAAATGCATTAAATATAGAATCATTGGTAGTTAAGGACAAAGTTTAAGAATTACTAAAAGCTGTTGAGAAGCTTTCTTGATCACGTCTACATATAATTTAATATTTTGCATATAGATAGAATAACCACTAGTATCACAATAGTCTCTTTTGTAAACTCACACAGATGTCACTTTGTGCCATTTCCTTCACTCATGCATGATGATGTAGGCCTAGTATCCCACATGGTCCATGAATATTCAGCTCAGGCTCAAGGATTTCTTGGAAGAGTAAGTCATGATCTCTGTTGTATACTTGAATCACTTGGTCCAGCCTATGATTTTCATGATAACACTCCAAGAATAATAGTTCATTATTAGTACAAAGTTGGTTAAGTTGATAATAATTCCTTGAAATCTAGATAAACCAAAGTGCATGTGCTCTAATAGTGGTCCATTGCTACTATTTTAACTTTGGCCACCTCACCCAAAAGGATGGCTTTCCAATTGACAAGTTCCCCAAGGTTGATTTGGACCACTTTCTAAACTCTTCTAGCACGGAGGCATGATACAAAAAGGTGGAAAATATATTCTAGGATTCTTGGGGATCTTTTACATTGACCATCACTTTTGCCAATTCTCATACTAACTAATTTTTATCCCATCACAATTTTCCATTTGTCTTGTTGGCATGACTATAGCACTAGCCTTGACAAGTTAATAGCAAAGTGCAGATTGTTCCTTTGGGACGGAGACAAGAGAATTGCTAAAGTTAAATGGATTTTCTATACCAGACCCAAGCTAGAGGGAGGATTAGGCGTGGTTGATATCAAGCTTGTAGCAACCAAGTTTTTTGCTTCCATCAGCAAGCCCTCATTGCTTGCTCCCTTCAATCACCATGGACACAAACAAGAACACAATTGACACTAGCATGCATGTAGATGCGTTTGTGAGTTGCCTACTATATGCATGTTCCATGCTTGCTGGTGTATAGCAAAATCATGTTCAATTCTATCGCAGTTTGGTAAGAATGCAAGGAAAAATAGCATAATATAGGAAGTACCATTTTTCTACCAACCACACTGACTTGGTATCCTTTCCACTTTTCCATCTTGGTGGTGAATTGGTTTAATAGCCACTCACATCTATTTTTTATGGATATGTCAAAGCCCATTAGGATACCCAAAAGTCTAAAATTTGTGCCCTTGGGATTACTTTGCAACCTGATTGTTCTAGATAAAATTGGCTATCACCTCTAGTAATGTTGTAGGCCATTTTTTTATGATTGATAAGAGACCTTGAAGGCTTACAAAAGATTTCAAGGCACTCCATAAGTTCAATGACATCCTCAAGCTTATTCTTGGGGGTGAGATTGGTGTCATCTTCAAATTGTTGCATGACTGACTGCTTCAGAGAAGGGAGCTCAATGCCCTTGAGTGTACCCTTTTGGATCTTGTCATTTAGGAGCCAACCTAGTGTATCTGCTACAATTGCAAAGAGAGGTGGGGTGATAGGACAACCTTGCATATTAGATCTCTTTAAAGGGAAGGGTTGTGACATCTATCCATTGATGCATACCTTATCTATGAGTAGAAGCTGAAAGTATGACACAAAAATGGGACCAAGGCCCATGACTTTAAAGGCCTGAATCATAAAGTCCCAGTCAAGGTGATCATATGCCTTATCAAAGTCAACTTCGATGAAGCATATGTCCTGTCCGATGTCTTTAGAATAGTCACAACCTTCCCGAACATTGTTGATTGCTTCAAGAAGATGCTTCCCTTTAAAAAATCCCTTCTGCTCCTACAAAATCCATCTATTCATTTTGTTATGTATACAAGTGCCAACGCCTTAACAAAAATCTTGTAACTACAATTGAGCATAATGAGGGGCCTCCATTTCTTGATGGCATTCTTCCTACCTTATTTAGGGATCAGTTTTATGATACCCCCATTAATGTGTTCAGGAAGTTGTCTAGGGGAAATACTCTCTTGCCACAATTAAAGTAGCTTAAGGCCAACAACATCCAATTTTTTTTTAAAACTCCACCAGGAGGCTATCTTCCCCTGGGGTCTTGCTGTGCTTCATGACCATAACCGCTTCTTTTTTTTGGGGGGGTAAAATGTGGGTTTATATTATATTATTTTTATGTTAATTTTGGGGCATCCTATAGTGAGGGATTTGGGGCATTTTCTGCAGTAGCTTCATAAGAGGTACAAACTTAAGCGATGACCTCCTCTAGTGATGGTAAAGGAGATAGGATTGCCCCCGCCAAAGCTGCCCAGCCTGAAGCCGCGAAAGAAGGTGACTCCACCAATGGAGATCTAGGGACAAGGCCCAATCATGAGACATACGATTCCAGAGAGCAATATGTGGACATGTAAGAGATGACAAGAGAAAAGATGGCATATCTAACCAATCTACTAGGCTTCAACCTACACCCAAAGGATAGAGATATGCAAAAACTAAAGAAAGGGATAGCCGACGAAGGACTCAAGAGGCTACTAGCAGATTTTAGATCCGCACCAAATAACTTCTTGCTTCTCCAGAGCGACACAAACATGCTAAAAAATGTGAAAGCCATCTCCTTTGTAGCCCAAGGTTAGAAGCGCCCTGTACATGGAGCCCCCCCAAGCACACGATGTAGTAGAGCGAGAAAGAGAGAGCCGTTCTAGAGGTGTCCAAAGGACCCTATGTGGGAGCTATTCAAGGAGGTGGCCGAAGTCTCTTTAAAGCCCCTATGACCCCTAAGTAATCAGCATGGGAGAAGCTCTCACCAGGAGCAAGGCGGATCTTTTGCGACCCCTCCACCGCCACCTCTGCAGAAGGAGATACTAAAAAACTCGACTAGATATACTATCTTTGTCAAAGGTAAGCTTCCTACAGTGGAAGTCCACAACGGCATGCTGAATCAAACTACAAAATTTCTATGATCATGCACGGTAGTAGGATACAACCACCTGTTCTGTTCCTTGAAGGATGGGCGAGGATTTTTTGGTCTCGAAAAGGATTGAACATCACTAGTGTTCGCTTTCTAAGGAATGGATACATTGTTTTCCTTTTTGAAAAGCCCAAAATGGCATCAGAGGTAGTGTAGGAGGGCTTGTGGACCTGGGGGCCTACTTTCAACCCTGACTCACCCCCGCCGTCCAATGCGCCAATTTGGGTAGAATTCCCTGATCTCCCTCTCTCCCTCTTCCCCCAGCTTGAAGCATTGTGCATGCCCCTAGGTCAGTTCCTAGCTCTACAAACCAAAAGGTTCATTAATCCAAGAGGAAACCCCCAGGCTTGTGTCTTGATGGACCTTGCTACAGACCCACCAAATGCCATCTGAGTTCTAGACGGGGAGATGGAGAGGAACTGATCTAGAAAGTTTTCTATAAAAACATCCCCAACTCTCGTTTCCTCTGCGGCATGGGAGGACACTTCATTAAGGATTGCCCGGTTAGAAATAATCATAGTAAAGATACTCCAGAGACACCCACCGCTCATCCGTACGGTGATCAAGTAGAAGAAGAATCCTCCGCACTCGACCCAAAAACCAAGAACAATGGGAAAGATAAAGGGCAGTGGAGAGAGGTCACGAGACAGAACAACAATTAGAGCAGGGAGACTCGAGAGAGACAAATGATGAAAATCAGACGGATAGCTTAGAGGATGAAGAATTTATAGAAAACACACAAGACTTTGAAGCCCAACTGGAATGAGAAGAACACAAAGCCCTAAACAGAGATGAACCTGCCTTTACTCTAGTGAAAGGTAGGAAAACACTCCAGGCTGAAAAGACGAAGTTTTCACCTAGCCCTTATGAACGAGAAGCCCAAGGAGCTATAAGCAATAGAGAGAGAAGAGAAGGCTATCAAGAGGCTTCAACTTTGTACCACAGGTGAATTTCAAGAAGAAAAGAAACAAAAGTAATACCTAATGATGTAAAAATAAGACCTCTTCACCTTCCTTAGTCTTAATGTCCAAGGATTTTCGAATGATCTTAGACCATCAATTATTAGAGGATGGATTAGAAGCAAAGATCTCACCCCCAACTTTATAGCACTTCAGGAAGTAAAGTTTGGGGACTCAAAGCTAAGATGGCAACTCAGATAGGTTGATGATAAAAGGGAATGGTATTGCACTGACCATGAAGAAGGTAGAGGGGGGATAGTGCTGGGAGTTGCCAAGCATCTTGCCCAAGTGGTAGGAGGGATCCTAATGGCCTTTGGCCAAAACAGAATAGGGGTTGACTTCTCGCATCCCAACCTAGAGTGTCAACTGTACTCGATCTACACACCCAACTCTACTAGGGAAAGAGCACTTTTGTGGGGGAAGGTAAAACCTTGACAACACCATCCTACTAGGAGACTTCAATATGGTAGAAAATAGAAGAGATAGATGGAATGGTCTAGGCCACGTTCGAAGAGGCAGTGAGATGATAGCTTGGAATTATCTTAAAGATTAAGCCCTCTTGGTCGATGCCTCAGAGGACATAGACTTCACTTGGACCAATAATCAGATAGGACAGAACCACAAAAAAGCCCACCTAGACAGAGCTTACTGCTCTAGAAGACTTCTGGACGATGCTCTTTGCCATAAGGCCAATACTCTCATGTCCCTCCCTTTCTTTGACCACAACCCGGTTTTGTTTTCATTAGAAAAGGGAGAAGGGAGGAGATTCTGCTCCTGGTTGAAAGCCAACCCTTTTTCCTTTCAGCTACCCTACGTACAGATCAAGATTGAAAGAATCCAGCAAATGGCTTTTAGAGGAACAGCTAGCTCCATAGACAATTGGTTGAGAGCCATTGAACGCATAGGGCGCTTCTTCAAAGAAATCAAGCTAAGAGCTGATAAAGCTAGGTGAGTGAGGAGAAAATCCAAGTAGACAGAATTAATACACTAGAGATTGACTACTCACCTCAAGGGCAAGAGAAACTAAGAAATACAAGGAACAAACTAAGGACTAAGGACTGAGGCAAAAATCAAAGCGAGACAAGTAAGGGTATACACAAGAGATTGGTGGGTAGGGAAAAGTGACAAGTCCAATGAAGCAATGTATAAGATTCTCCAAAAGGAGCACACAAATGAATCCCTAGACGCTTTACAGAAAGATGGAAGACTAGTGTAGGAGCTGAATGAGATTATGGAACTTGTCACCTCCCACTTCCAAGCTATTCTGGGGGAAACTGATATCCTTTCAATCGAAAAACTTAGAGCGAGAGATCACTGTAGATAGATGAGAATCAAGCAGGTCTCTCCTTTTGACTGCCACTACCTAGATAGAAAACTTACCCTCGATGAGTTGAAAGAAGTAACTAATGTAATGGCTAAAGGGAAAACTCCTAGAGAGGATGGTCTCCCGGTTAAGTTCTACCACGTCTTTGGGACATTGTGGACCCTCGCCTTCTAGAGCTTTGGCAAGATTCCAAAGGAAAAGGTGCACTGGATTTGAGAATCAATACAAGTATGATAAACCTTATTCTGAAGGGAGGCCTCAAAGAGGAGATCAAAAATTGGCGGCATGTAACCATGTTGAACACCAGCTACAAGATCTTTGCCAAAGCTCGAGCTACTAATAGGCTAAAAATAAAGATGAAGTGGTGGATAAGGGAAGAACATAAAGGATTCATCCCTAGGAGGGCACATATTAGAGGCTATCCTTACACTTTAGGAAGGAGTAGAACTAGCCGAGGGAACCCAACAAGATATATGATTTCTCAAGGTAGATTTTGACAAAGCCTACGACTGGATCGAATGGGGATTCATCCTCTCGTCACTTTAAGATATGGGAGTAGGGCCCGGTTACATTTCCTATGTTGAGCTCCTTCTCTCTCAAGCCAAAGGTATGTTGTCTTTGTGCCAACATGGACTTAGGTAGTAGAGAATGTGTGTGTAGAGTAGCTTGTACTTGCATAAGGCTAGGAATAATCTCTCTTAGGAATCCTCAACATGCGAGTTCTACTTGCAACTCCTACATGCAAGTCCTACTCGCAAGTCCTACATGCGAGTTCTACATGCAACATGCAACATGCAACTCTTACATGCAACTTCTATATGCAAGTTCTACATGTAGAGAGAGAATGTCTTACAATTCCTACATGCAGAGAGAGAAGCTCTCCAACTTGTATAAATACCCCATAATGGAATGAAGCCCACACTCTTTTGGGCATTGTGTTGACTTTTACTTTGGTATTCCAAGTAATTGTCTCAAGTGTCCATGCTTCCTTGCACTCCACATCCAAAAACATGTCCTAACCTTGCAACTTCTCCTCCCCTCTCCTCCAACCTTGCAACCCATCCTCTCCCTCTCCTCCCCCCCCCCCCCCTTTCTCCTCCTCCCTCCTTCTCCTTCCTCCTCCTCCTCCTCCCTCCTCCTGCTCCCTCCTCTTCCTCCCTCTTCTCTCTCTCCTTTTCCCCCATGCTCTTACATCTTCTTCCTCTCCCACTCCTATGCTTCCCCTAAACCCTTAGTTCCTCAGCCCTTAACCTCCATGAACTACGAGGGATACGAGTTCTCCACCATGTACTCTACCCCGAACCTTGGATCCTCCTTCTAACCCTTGAACCTCTCCTAAACTCTGGAACCTCTTCTAAACTTTGGAACCTCTCTCTGAACCTTGGAATCTCCTTCTAAACCATGAACCTCCTTCTAACCCTTAAACTTCTCCTAAACCCTTCAACCCCCAATGAAAGCAAAAGCATTCATTACCTCGACCATGATGATACACATTCCTTTCACACATGCATGCACTATGTTTGTTCACCACACTTAAGCCTACGTCTCTCACTGGAATATGACTCAAGGTCCTAAGCTACACTTATACTACAAATAAGAACCCCTATATATCTATAGGTGACAAAAAGCCTCGGAATCGTGCATACTGAGAATACCTTGCTCTTCCTATGGAAGCCATGGGAAAGAGCTAACATTTGGTGCCACTACCAGGGAGACTAGCATCTCAAGTAATGAGTAAACATATGCAGGTATGTGTAAAAAACAAAGTACTACAAACTTTCATGAACATAACACTCAAGGGCAAGGAGAGTAAAATTTTTCCCAACTCTAGCCAAACATATCAACCCCAAGCATCAACTTTGGATTACTACCTTAAGAAATTTTCTTTATTTCTTAAAAAGAAGCCACTTGATAAACAAATCAGGTTAGATAGTGGACACGAATGCATAGAACTTGCAATTTTGATCATTTCACCTTTTTACAGAAGAGCGATCTGAGCTAATCTGTGAAAAGTTATGGCTCGGGAAGAGTTTAGGGTTTAACCCTAAAGCTACACCCATTTCCTATAAAAACCCACTCCACCCTCTCATTCTTCTTCTTTCACATCTTGCCTCCATCCTCTTCCCCATTCTGAGCCCTACGCAAGACACTCATCCCTCTCCATTGACCACCACCCTACTCCCATCCTCACACTGTGAGTTATTTTGAGCCCTTCTCGCAGCGATAACCTAACCATCCCCATTCACCCTCAACAATCTCGTTATATCAAGAAAGACTTGGAGAGAGCATTAAGGTGATCGTCTCTTCTCCCTTTGGATTTCCATCAAAGTTTTTTGTTTGTCAAGTTCCTCCCCCCCCTCTCCACTCCCTCCACCCCACCCCACCCCACCCCACCCCCTCCACCAACCCCCACCCCCTCTGCACCCCCCCCTCCACCCCCCTCCCACCCCCCCCCAATCCCCCCTCCATTCCACCCCCCCCCCCTTTTTTCCATTCCAACTCCCCCCCCCTTTCTCTCTCTCTCTCTCTCTCTCTCTCTCTCTCTCTCTCTCTCTCTATTCCCCCCCTCCCTCTTCTCTCTCTCTCTCTCTCTCTCTCTACCCCCCCCTCGTCGGCTGCTCCACTCCCTACTCTATCCTAAGGGCCTATAGCCCTTTCTACCTAAAGGGCTTAAGCCCTTGCCCTTGGGGCAAGGCTGCCTTGTAGCCTGGAGCACCTGCCATCGGCAACGGTGCATCCGTAGCGCCCACTTGGCGGTGCATGCCCATTTAGGGTGGTGCTTCCCCTCCTTCGCCTGCAAGCAAGCGACAGTGCCTGCCCCCCCGCTAGTTTTACAGCCTCCTCCCGCTCGCCTTACAACCTCCTCTTGGTCGTGGTCTCCATCCTGCCCGCCTGCCGCGCTCCTTCCCCATCATCATCCCTCCTCCTCTGCAACCTTCCCCTCCCCTCGTTTGTGAAAAATCCCCCCCTCAGACACCGCCGCCACAAGCCACCCGACGCCCCACCCCCCCTGTCGTTTTTTTAAAAGGTTAATTTTATTTATTAAAAAAAGAAAAGAAAAAACCTATCCTAACCTTAGAACTAACTCTAGTTAGGTTAGTTTAAACTTAGGTTAGGTTAGATTTAACCTAGGTTAGTTAGTTTAACTCTAGGTTAGTTAGTTGCAATTAGGTTAATTTAATTGCTAGTTAGTTAAACTAACTGGATAGTTAGGTTAATCTAACTGTACTAAAGTTAGTTCAACTAATTGTGGTTACTTTAGTTAATTGTAGTCAGCTTGAACCATAGTTAGGTTAGGTTAGACTAACTATTAGACATCTAATTGGATAGTTAGGTTAGTTAGACTAACTAGGCTAGTTAGATCAACTAAGCTAGGTTAGTTACTATCCCTCAGTTAGACTTAAAGCCCATTCACACCAAATCTGAAGACCAAGGCCCCCCCCCAAAAAAAAGCCAATTTTACTCGTACTTCAACACTTCGTATCTCGCCCATTTGGGACCCAAACTGGACCCTATTTGAACCACAATTTGACAGACGAAAACAACATGTTAGGGGGTGTTTTTCCAACCCATTGCACACCATTTTGGCATACCTAGAACTCACTCATTTGTGCCCTCGTGTGGGCCTCGTTTCGTACTAATTCGCTTGTTTATTTCCATCGTGACCTCTTATTGACGATCCGTCTGCACCGGCTCATTTCCCTACACACATGGGGCAATTCTAGGCACATTATTAACACGATGGTCCCTAAAACACTAACACATTGCTAACCCTCCTAACACAACTACATCAACACCCTACCGCAACACGATGGTCCCTAAAACACTAACACATTGCTAACCCTCCTAACACAACTACATCAACACCCACACTTGCGGTAGAGACACCCTTTGCAACTCTTGCCCAATCTACAATGCAGCTATACTCCGACCAATGCCTTTGACTCCAACACTCGCTAAATCCACATACAACTCCACTGCAACTACCGCATCCAACAATCCTGTACCCCACTTCCCCCCCTGAAATTCAAGAAATCCCATTAACTCCTCCCAAGGTGGCTTGGTTTCCCATGGCCTTAACTGGATGAAGCATCAGAATGGTACCTAGACCTTCTAGTGGAAGAGAGAGCCACATGGGACCTGCTTTAAACAGAATTCAAGAGGGGCTTTCAAATGGAGAGACTACAAGATGACCCTGCCCTCCAACTCAGCAAGATTGAACAAGGCCGTCAAGAAGATGTACACTCGTACCTGGCTAAGATGAAAATATTAATTGCCAAATGTGACCCATGCCTTGATGCAAAGTACCTCACAGCCTGGCTCATTGTAGGTATAAGGAAGAAAATTCGGAAAGAATGAAAAAGATTAGCAGTTATGAAACATTCAGTGCTGCTCCTACGCAGCCATTGATATCGAGGATGGAATGACTGAATCTGACACCAACAGTGATGATGGAAGATCCAATGCACGAGATAAGCGCTCTAAAAGGGGCAAATCCAAGTCCACTACCAAAACATCAAATCAAGATTACCTAGAGGCCATGACCATGAAGCTAAAAGATGAAATGATGTAGGCCATGAAACAAAGGCTTCACTTGTCTCAGCTGCCACCTTAGACTTATCCACAGTGAGAAAATGTCTGGTGCCCACACTACATGACCAATCATACAACGAATGAGTGCCCGGTCCTAAGAGGTAGGATCATTGCACAATCAAATCCACCGCCAAGGTTGTGGTGCCAATCTCTGTCGTTGGTTGCCATGATGAAAACAGTTGCATCTTCAACATGTGCAACAACCTACCTCGACCTCAACAATACCAACCAGCACCCATGCCAGTGTACAGGCAACCGGCACTTGCACAAGTGCCCCCAGCTTAGCTAAATCCTATTCCCATTTTGACACAAGTCCCACAATTACTTAGGAATCCAAATCCACGACCATATCCAAGAGTGCCAAATCCAGCTCCTCAGGTAGTTCCAATACAACAAAGCTGAGGAAGTAGACTCGCTATTCGAGTATGAAGCAAAGTAACCAATGTACTATGTAGAAGGCCCAGAGTGTCTAATACCAATCTATGCAAATCAAGTACGTCCCAACACATATCGAGCACCTATCAAGTGCTACGGTTGTGGAGAAAATCACTAGATTGCAGAGTGTCCATCATGGTAGCCCCGCTACTTTCCAACCACTCTATAGAGATTGTGGCATAGGACATGCCTGTATGGATTGTCCCATGAAAAATAAGGTCCCAAAACAAACAAAGGTTAAGCCTAACATCCCAAATGGCATTATTGGGGTGGACCATCAAAGTCTGGGGCCACCAATAAGCATAATATCGCAACATGTGAGTGTAATTACACGCCAGAAGAAAGAGGCCACCAAGGACCCTAACATTCCAATCCAACCAAGATGACTTCTTAAAAAGAAAGCACAAGTGCCTCTACCTCCGGCAAGCAATGATCCTCCACATCAGCTCTCAAGACTCTAATAAAAGAACCTCCATATCTGAATGGAGAAGTGGAGAAGGCTCATTTTCAGGCACTTCCACAATGGGTACAAAAGGAACAAGCTCAATTTGAGGTTGAGAAGCAAGCTCAAGATCCAATCCATGACTTGGCCCCATAGAGTATTAATAATGTACTCGAGTCTCTGTTCCAACAACAGACTCCGTAACATAATGTACCACCACGTCAACTTGAAGGAGCCGCACTCTCTATCATCCTAAGTGGCCCTGTGTCAATTCCCATTGGAATCCTACTATCGAATTGTCCCAATCTCTGGGAGAGTTTCAAAGGCTAGATCGTATTGGCAAATCCCCTTCTACCTATGGACGACATTGAAGATATCCTTGTGCCGATGGGTGAGAGAGATGACATATGCAACAGTACTGTGCCTTTGATCCACAAGGCATATAATGAAGTCCAAGCCATAGTGGATGATGGAGCATGTGTAAATGTCCTATCAAAGGATCTCTACAATGAATGGGGTCTCCCACCAATGCGAAAGGCTAATTTCAACATATGCCTTGCTGATGATTCATGGGATAAACTCTTGGGAATAGTGAATAAAGTGTCAACAAAGGTAGTAGGAGTCCACTTTTCCCTTCAATTCACAATCTTGGATCTCCCCAAAAAATCCTATCAAATCTTACTGGGACGTCCTTAGTTACGGGAAGCATTAGTCCTCCATGACTAGGGAATTGATAGACTGACAATCCAAAATCACGACACTGCAGTCAGGGTGAATGTGGGGACAGGAGCTATAAAACCAATTATGCCTAGAGCATTGGATGACACATCTTCAACGATGATCTCAAGCAAATCAATTCCCCTGCAATAGCATAACATAGCAGGCGATTCACAAAGCAATGGCGATAACTGGATACAAACATTGGCAACCATCAACAACTGCCATTCATTAGACCCCATCTTCTCACCAATAGATGCTAAGGTGGTACAGGTAGATCCTTGACTCACACATGAAGAACCCATCGATCTAGAGGTGCCATTCTTTATGGTTGACTTCGAGTGCGATAATGAACCTGAAGAAGGTACCCATATCATAATGATGACTTCGATTTTCCTTGGGACCTTGAAACTGAG
Source organism: Dipteris shenzhenensis (assembly GCF_047967505.1). Lineage (NCBI taxonomy): Eukaryota > Viridiplantae > Streptophyta > Polypodiopsida > Gleicheniales > Dipteridaceae > Dipteris > Dipteris shenzhenensis. The sequence goes on along the minus strand of NC_141623.1, from coordinate 39,924,519 downwards.
GCTGAGAATGCTGAAATTCAAGGTCAAGTCTTTGATAATGACTTAGCCATTCTACATGCCCTAATGGCAGTCGAGCTCCCAAAAGTTGAACCTCCAAAGTTGAATAATAGCAGAAGATTCTGCAAGAAAGTTGGAGGAAATCGCAGAAAAGCCAAGGCCAAACACTTCAATGAATTTGAATGAGTCCAAACAAGGATCGCTGAATTGTATCTTGCAAAGCTAACTTCCTCAAAATCTGAATCACCTCCTCTTGAATGGTTCCCAGAGGGACTAGAAGGAGTATGCATAGCAAATGAACCCTTACTTGTGGGAACACCTTACTAGTGGAAAATTTACCTCATAGTTCCCAATGTAAGAAGTTTTAGAAGTATAAACCACATGTGCGGTTGAAGCTCGATCAAGAGACTTCAGAAAAAGAAAGTAAAAAAGAGCCTAACAAATTGGTTAATGAAACTATGCCACCTAGGACACATGGCACATGTCTGGCTAGTTCAACACCATCAGAGGCTGACCTTCAAGAAGTGCCAGAATACTTCAAGAATTACACAAGTGGTAGTGTCCCCATAGCCATGCCAAGACCACTGAGAGAATTTGAAGTTCAAGAAAACGATAGCATTGGAGAAAATCCAATTTATGAGGGACCGGCAAAAACTCACATAATAAACCTCACCCTTGAAGGGAAGGAAGAAAAACTGGTTTTCATTGGGAAATAGCTTCAACAGGAAGATGAAATCAAGCTCAAAGCACTCCTAATGGAATACCATGACTGCCTAGCATGGTCATACAAAGAGATGAAAGGAATTTCACCAGACGTGGCAGTACACACAATATTTATAAGGAAAGGTACCCACCCTAAGGTATGTGGACCTTATCGCACAAATCCTAAGTATGGCACCATGGTTTATGTGACGAGTTGTAAAAACCTTTAGTCGCTAGATTCATCTATGAGATCGAGTACACTGATTGTGTTTCACCCATCGTCATTGTGACTAAATGCAACAAGAAGCTCAAAATATGCATAAACTTAAAGAATGTGAATGCCGCCACAATTAGGGATCACTATCCCCTACCCTTAGCAAAAATAGTGTTGGAAAAGGTGGTAGGTTTTGAAATATATAAATTCTTGGATGGCTTCAGTTGCTATAACTTAGTGCAAATTGCTCCTAAAGACCAATCAAAACAACATTTGCTACATAATGGGGTATTTTTGCATATAGAGTTGTGCCATTCGGCCTTCGTAATGCCTCGGCCACATTCCAGCGAGTCATGTTCACAGCTTTCAAGTCATTTCTGATTAAGTTTTTATAGGTGTTCTTGAATGATTTGTGCATCCACTCGAACAAAAAAGACCACTTTCAATGTCTTGAAGCAGTACTAATCAAATGCAGGGATTATGGCATCTCCCTAAATCCAACAAAATGCTAGTTCATGGTCACCCATGGAGTTGTTTTGGGACACATCGTTTCTCAACATGGGATTGCAATTGACATGGACAAAGTCAAAATCATCATGGAATTGACTCCTCCTACAAATTCCAAAGGTATATAGGTCTTTATGGGACATGTCGGCTATTATAGAAGATGTATCTTGCGGTATGCCATGATAGCCAGACCACTTTACAAATTATTAGTGAAATTTTTATGGACAGAAGAATGTGACCAAGCCTTTGAGCTTTTAAAGTGCTGCCTAATCTCACAGCACCCATCCTTATATCCAAGTATTCAATTGGGATATTGATTTTCATGTTCATATTGATGGATCCAAGTATTCAATTGGGAGTGTGCTTTGTCAACTTGGTGAACATAAGAAAGACTACCCATTTTATTTCACCAATCAACAACTCAATGATGCGGAGATCAACTATACCACCATCAAAAGAGAAGCCCTAGCAATGGTGTATGGTGTTAAGAAATTTTGGCACTATCTACTAGTAGCAAATGATTTTGTCTTCTATACCGACCATCAAGCATTGCTTTATCTTATGAACCATCTATGTACAATAGGAAGAATAACCAGATGGCTTGTCTTGCTTCAAGAATTCAACTTCAAAATAGTGGTTCCCAAAGGTACCCAACACTACATTGCCGATCACATGTCTCGTGTTAAGTTGGGAGAAGAAGCCATTGGAGTAGAAGATGACTTGCCAGATGCCACAGTATTTCAGATAGATGTTGTTCCTAGATTGGTGTGGAGATATCATTGGGTACTTAATGGCAACATGACCACCCCCTGAAATGAAAGCAGTGGATGCCAAAAAACTAATTTTAAAAGCTGCACCCTATCAACTCATTGCAGGACAATTGTACAAGATGGGCAAGGACTAGGTATTAAGAAGATGTATAATGCCTCATGAGATCATGCCAATCCTGAGTGAAGTCCATGAAGGCACTGTAGGAGGACACTTCCAAGGGGAAGCCATTGCAAGAAAAGTCCTCGTAGGCTAGTGGTGGTCAACACTTTGGACAGATGCCTATGATTATGTCAAAGGCTGTGATGTATGCCAACGGACTACTAAACCACAACACAAAGACTTCAATCCCCTAACAACAATTGTTGCATAAAAACCATTTGAAAAATGGGGAATTGAATATGTGGGTCCCATCCATCTAGCAGAGCAAAGGGAACACATGCATGCTACATCATCGTGGCCACTGATTACTTTACCAAATGGGCTGAAGCTAAAGTAGTCAAAAAGGCAGATGCCAAAAGCACAACAAGATTCTTATAAGAGAATGTGATCACCCGATTCGGATGCCCCATTGAAATTGTGTCAGATAGAGGCACACATTTTGTCAATGAGGTAATCCAAGAACTCTTGTCTGGCTTTATGGTAATCCATGGAAAAAGCACACCCTACTACCCCCAAGGGAATGGACAGGTCAAATCGACCAACAAAATATTATGCATTATCCTCACCAAGGTAGTAGAACCACATTGTTCTGATTGGGCAGAGAAACTGAAGGTAAGTACAAGGAATACACCTTTTCAATTGGTGTACGGCCTTGAAGCTATGGTCCCACATGAATTTGTAATACCAAGCCTATGCAAAGCAATACATGAACGCATGGGAGATCGTGCATCCTTGAAAGAAAATCTCTATTAATTGGAGAAGCATACAGAGAATAGATTATTTGCCTACCATGACATGACAATAGAAAAACGTAGAAGAAAGGCATGGTTTGACAGTAATCTTAAAGCCAAAGACATCAAGGAAGGTGACTTGGTCTTGTTATACAATGCCAAAGTACACAAGGGAAAACTCAAGTATCTAGGTCAAGTACCCTATTGAGTCAGAAAAATGAATCCCATTGAAGCTATGTTGCTAGAAACATTGGATGGAGTCCACTTTAACACAACAATAAATGGGAGCCAACTAAAACGCTACTACTTCAACACGCAAGCCTTCCCCAATAAAAATGAAGATTTGAGAATCCTGTCTTCCTTAGTTAGGATTAGATTGTATCACGAGCACTCACTTTCATATGTACATAATCCCTGCAACAAAAAAATAAGCATAGTTAGTCCATACCTAGCTATTAGGTCACATGCACTCACATGCTTTTGCTTAGACACATAGTCGATTGCATGAATAATTATGCCACACACTTTCATTCCACACTCTCAAAGCATGTTTAAAAATAAGATCTCTCACAAAAACATACAAATGTCATACCTAGGATGGAGAGATCTTCAGACTATGCAGATAAGGAAGAAAATGAAAGAGGACAGCCTCAATACCAAGAGAAGGAAAGCTCGACCCCTCTACAGATTATACTCCTCCTATTTCTCCTTATTCTTTCTCTTTATCCCAGTTCACCTCCTAAAGAGAGAGCAGCGTGGCAAAGTGGCATTCATGCACAAGCATAGAAAAGCTCTGCCCCTGTTGAATTGTAGAAAGTTCCACCAAGCCCAACTTCATACAAAAGACCGGTGACCCTACAAAGACCAGCTAAAGAATCCGGAGAAGAGTCAGGGAAGGCTAAAAAACAATGACTTCCATGTCCTTACCTTCACATTCTAAACATAGTTATCATTAAGGTGGTATCCCACGTGGAGCCGAAGAAAGAAGACAACTGAAATACCTCCTAAGTCAGTAGAGATAGACTCTTAGATTTTAGTACGGTCTCTCCCCTATGTAGGGGAAGGAGTGGTTTTGTTTATTTTGGTGATGTAAAACCATAACAGCTTCTTCCTAGCTCCTTTAAGGAGAGAAGTGTTTCTAGGATTTAGTTGTCCTAGCACAATGGACTTCATCTAAAACCTACAATGTAGTTGAAAATAGCACTTTAAAGTGTTCATAGATGAATTTAGCATTCTCAGCATCCCTTTGTGCCCACATGTTTTCCTTCACCTGAAGTAAAGAAACGTCCTCATTGTCCCTTTTTCAATGAATTAACTTGAAGGCTGCTTTGGTTGGTTTATCCAGCTTACTTGCCCACCATTCTATGATGTATAACCTTGGCTAAAAAATTTTATATACTCTTTCTTAGCTATCTCTTTCTTGGTTAATATTAAATCCTCCTTCGCCTTAACATTTCCCATTTGGCCCGACTTTCCAACATCTCTATCTAGCATTTTATCCAATCCATCCTCCTATTCTTGATTTTATCCACAGTCTTTCTAGCATCATTGAGGACCTTTTGAGTGGCGAGAATAGGCTTTATCCAGAAGTTAGCGATACATTCTCCATCTTATATGGGGTAGCTTTATACTTTTGAAATTTGGCCTACACATTCTTGTATTGGAAAAGACTAAGGTTAGCTTTCGACCACGAAGTTGCTCTTTTGCCAAGCCCAAAATTACACACACCCATCACTAGCTTGTGATCAAAATCACAAAAGAAGAGAAAGTATTCACCTCTGATTTAATGGTGTTTTGGAGAGGTTCTTGGGCTAGGTTACAAATTCTATTTAATATGGCTTTGTCTTCTCAAATCCCCTATCTATTTGTTGGACTAAGCGTATTCTCCTGGGTTGCCCAAATCCACCAGCTATAAAGAATCTTTAAGTTGGTGTTAGTTTTTAAGTTTGAAACCCCTTATAAAATTGTCCCTACAATCAACCATATTTCCTTTTTGTTTTCAATCATATTAAAGCCACCTAGTACCACAACATTGTCACTAAGAAAATCAAGAGACTACCAAGTTTCTTCTCTATCTTGATAGCATGTATGTACTATTAGCTGGAAAAGAAATCAAGACCTGAGGCTAGAGGCTAAGCATGGCGACGCTCGAGGGCCATAGAGGAAAGGAGATCGTGAGGGCGAAATGTTATCATGGGAGGGTAAAAGGAATTAGAAGGGGAGGGAATGAAGAGGGAGACTATGACATAAGGGGAAAGGGAGAGGGGGAAGAGAAGCATGTACATGATAGGAGGAGGAATGTAAAGATGGAGACATCAAGGGAAGAGGACCATACTTTATTTGAAAGAAAGGATGAGAGGGAAATATCAAAGTACTAGCTAGGTGGCTTTACAAGAATGAGCCTATCTCATCAAGGAATAGCCCCCTCCTTTTATAGCCAAAAGAGGGGGTCTCTCCCAATTAATGCATCCTCCCACATGCATGGTGTGTGTGGAAAAGTTTCCCATGTGGGCTAGGAGGTTACACACTCTCAATTGTGTGCGACAACCCTTTGCCTCAATTTTCCACATAAATCAAGCCCCATATCTCAAGTCTATGATGCTCCCTTGGTCTCTTCCCAATTTTATAATATGTTCAAACACCTAGGAGGACAAGTGGAGGGTTGGCACAAGGAATCTTGCCATCTCATCCTACTATCTCCATTATTTAACTTGCTCTCTTGGACCTTCTATACCTCCCCCACATAGGCCTATCCTATATGGAGGGAATAACCCAATATAATATCCATCTCCACCTATTTTATATTACTTCTCCCATGGCCTTTGAGCCATAACTCACTAAATGTAGCCTAGGTGGAGGGGTGGCACATGGAGGAGCTATGCCACCTTAGATTTTATAATATTACTACCATGGATTATGTACAACACACCTTATGGGTCCTCTTACGTGGAAGGGTGGCACATGGTCATGCCTTGCCACCTCAACCCTGGGCCCTATGCACACCATATTTTATTATACTATTGCCACATATACAAAAACACACACATATTAATGCCTTTTTCCTTAGACAATTTTATCCATAACAGTTCCCCCCCCCACGCAGGGAATGCACAACATTTCCATGCCTGGGTCCATCATGCACAAAGAAAGGCTTGAGTAACACTTGTTGATCACCTTCTTGCCATATGGTTCATGCAGCTCCTGAACTTGTACAGACCCATTGCTACGTTCCTTGATGACTTTGTATGGACCAGTCCACAGTGGCAGAAACTTCTTATCCATTTGGTGGTCTAATCTATTATCAAAGCATAGCACAACATCCCCCTCAGAAAAGTGTCTTTCCCATCCCTTGTGAATCTTAGCATCCAAGCGGGCCTTTTGTCGATTCTTTTGGATCTCTGTTTGTTGGTGTAGTGCAAGGCATCAGGTTTCATCTAACTTCTCAAGTTGTACCAATCTGCCCTCTACATGTTCATCTTCTATCATCCTCTATTCTTGTGCCAATCTCAAAGCTAGAATCTCTATCTCTAGTGGTAAAACGGCCTCAGTTTCATACACCAACTCAAAAGGAGTGGACTTGTAGATGTTTTATGAGTGATGTTGTAAGCCCACATGGCTTCAGTGACCTTTTGATCCCACTGGCTCCTGTTCCCTATGGCCATTTGTCCCATGGTTTTACAAAGGAGCCCATTGGTCCACTTTGTTTGACCCATGGATGCCGGATAATAGATACTAGAAGTGTGATGGTCAATACCCATGTGATCCATGAGTAACTCCATTGCTTCATTTAAGAATGGACTCCCATGGTCAGAGACAATCTCCATGGGTGTCCCAAACCTTGTGCAGATATGCTCAAATATGAAATTTGAAACTGCCTTACCATTTGCAGTGGGGAGGGCGATAGCTTCAGCCCACTTAGTGACATACTAAGTGGCTACCAAAAGATACTTCTTTTTGCGGGCAGTCATGGGCAAGGGGCCGACAAAACCTATTCCCCACTTCTGAAACGGATGGATGGACATCACTGGGTGATGTTGCCTAGGATGCAAATCCTTCCTACCAAAGAATTGGCATGGTTCACAGGTTTTGCAATACAAAGTGACATCCTTGAACAAGGTTGGCCAATAGTATCTAGCATGTAAAATCTTCTTAGCTATATAGTCACTGGCATAGTGGCCTCCACAAAATCCATCATGATAATGCTTCAATACCTTAGGCACTTCATCTGCATCAATGGCCCGTCTTAGTACCCCATCCATGCCTTGATGGTATAACACCCCATCAAGGAGGGTGTAGCGCCTACTATCTCTGCGGATCTTCTTTCTCTCATAGCTAGTACTTTCTGGAGGAAAGGAGAAAGCAGTCAGAAACCTATAAATACCACCATACCATGGATCCCCAACTTCTATGGCTGCTATAAGGGTTACATCAAGGCACTCCTCTGAATCAATCAAAGCATTCTTCAAGTTGGAACATCCCCCTTTTACAATTTTGAAAGAAAAATCATATTCTTGTAGAACTGCCAACCATTTGGCCAACCGGCCCATGGGATTTGGTGATTGAAGAACCTGCTTTGCAAGACCAGTGCTAGTGAGTATAATGAAGGACTTTCCTGCCACATAATGCTTAAATTTCTCAATGCAAAACACCAAAGACAAGGCAGCTTGTTAGCCTCTGAATAGCATCGCTCAGTGTCGAGCAATTGTTGAAAAGCAAATCGAATGGGATACATGAACCTATCCTCCCCTTGCTGGAGAAGAATACCTGCCAGAGTGTGCTCACCAAACCCAGGATTGATATAGAAAGTCTTTGACCAATCTGGATTGTGTAGAATGGGTTTTGAAGCTAGAGCATTCTTGATTTGTGCAAACCCATGATCACAATCCTCATCCCAAGAGAAATCAACCCCATCTTTTAATAGCATAGTCATGGGTCGTGTCAAAGCAGCATATTGATCAATGAAGCGGCGATAGTATCTTGCTAGATTGACAAATGAGCGTATTTGACATTTGGTTGTTGGCGGGAGAGCTTGAGGATAGCTTCTACCTTCTCGGGGTTAGGCTTGATGCCCTCGGATTAGACAATATGTCCCAATAACCTCCCTTCAGTGGCTCCAATGGTGCATTTCTCAGGGTTGAGACTGCCGTTTGCATCATTGACCCTTTGGAAGGCCAATGTAACCTTCATGACATGCTCCTTACGTGACGAGAATATACAGAAATGATCTAGAAACACCTCCAAGAAATCCCCCAAATAAGGAGCAAACACCATCTGCATAAATCTTTGAAAGGTAGCAAGAGCATTGGTGAGGCCAAATGGCATTACTTTGAATGCAAAGGTCCCCCAGGGTGTGGCAAATGTGGTTTTAAGCACATCTTCTTCGGCAATTCTGATTTGATAAAACCTAGAGTAACCATCACAGAAAGTATACATCTCATGACCACTTACCTTCTCAAGAATGAGGTCTTGAAAGGGCAGAGGATGACGATCCCTCTTGGTGGCTACATTGAGTTTCTTATAGTCGATGCAGACCCGCCACTTGTTGTTTTTCTTTGGGGTGACTACCACTGGTGAAACCCATTCAGTATTGTGAACTAGAGTAATAAACCCAGCCTCTACAAGCTTATGCAACTCTGAGCGCAAAGCATCTGTCTACAGGGGCCCTTATCTCCGATACTTCTGAGCCATAGGCTTCGCATCAGGTTTCAGCTCTATCTTGTGCTCTATGGTAGTCACATGGCGAAGGTGGTGGTAGCTAGTTGCAAAGAGGTCATGGAAATCTTTGAACATTTATAGGAACTCGTCTTTCTCACTTGGAGTGAGGTCTGGGGAAAGCATAGATTCAAGCTATTGAGGACTAGCTATTACCTTTTTTGCAGGTGGTGAGGTTGGAGACACCCCCATCATGTAAACTTCCTCATCTGAGAACTCCCCCCCCGTTTGATTTTTCCATTGATTCAAACACCGAGGATGAGAGAGTATCACTGTCTTGCTCCTCTTCTTCTTCTGGTTCCGTGGCACCGGGTTGCACCGGGATCTCCTTAGAAGCACTAAAAGACATGTGTCCTATCTTCCAATAGCTGACTGCATCACTCTTTCTCAACCATGGTCTCCCGAGTATGGCTGGGTAACTCCTGCCTATATCTTCAATGTCCACTACATAGAAGTTAACGGTGGTGGCCAACCCATTGACAATGATGGGCAAATCCTCAATGACTCCCAGGGTAGCAAGTCATTGACCATCTGCTACCTTGATTCAAGTGGAGGAATGCCTTGTACATTTCAAATTCAATTTCTTCATGATTCGGGGCACCATGATATTACATGCAACTCCCCCATCAACACACACATTTTTGACACGGCAATTATCTATGATGACATCGACTGTGTGTGGGTGCCGATCAATTTCTTCAGAGATAGAAGATACCTCTCTTACCTTTCCCTTTTTCTTGTTCCTCCTTGTTGAGAGCCCTTGTTGCAGCTCACATCTCACCTTAGGGCTTAATGCTATTAGTTGAGGGAGCGTGATGCTCAAAGAACGATGAGCAAGGTCCTGAACGATCGAATAGTCTTCTTGCCCCGAGCCGATGGGAAACTCCGAGGGCCCACTTACTCCTACGGGATCTTTTAGACTTCTCTGTTGGTGGGTCTGCCATTTCAGCATCTGAGGGCTTTGAGAAGGACACCTTCTTCCTAGGGCGGCCTAGTCCATGGTTTGGAGAGGGGTCCGAGGTGGTACGACTTCTTTTCCGAGGTCAAGGATTCTACATCAGAATCCTCAGTGCCAGACTCACTTAGAAGATTCACCCTTGGAATATTGGGGCATTCCGTGCGATAATGACCCTTTTGGTGGCACTCGTAGCATACAACATTAGCACAGCCTCTTGGAGGGCGGTTGGCTTGATTTTTGATGCCCACCATCTCAAGCCGAAGATCATTCAAGGCCTTGGCTAGGTCATTGACTCCAGGTTCTATTGCAAGGGGGGCCTCTTTAGGTGGAGGGGCCGAGGGAGTAGAAAGGAGGGGGGCTCGTGGGCGAGGCTGGGGAAATCTTCGAGGTGGAGGGTGAGAGTATACACCTTGTTGAGGGTAAGCATCTAAGGGAGGACCGTACATTTGAGGTGGAGGCGGTGGATACGTCCCTGATGAGGGGTGGGGGTATGCCCCTAAGTTAGACCCCCTAGGTTGTTGTTGCAGGAATTGAGGGGGTTGCAGAGGGACAATCGTCTTCTTTGAAGCGGGGTCAGACCGAACTTTATCAAACTTTTGAGCAATCTCATGTGCTAGCACCATAGTTTCTGGATTCTCCCATTTAAGCTTGAGGTGGAATTCATCACTTGCTCCTGCTACAAGGTAGCCTAGCACATGCTGAGTCATTCCAGCTTGAAATCCGGCATTGTCCTCTTGTGTGGCAATTAAACGGTCTAGGAGCACGGCCACTCAATCCACATATCGACGTGCCATCTCACGTTCTGACTGCTTCAAGTTTGCCACCTACAGGTACACATTCTCCGGCTCCTCTTCTTTGCCGAAATACTCAATCATTGCTGTTGTCAACCTTGGCCAGCTTTGGCGAACGTCTTCGGCCTGCTTCTCATACCACAGTTGAGCCAAACCCTCTAGAAATGTGGGAAGAACCAACAGCCATCTGTCTTCTGTAAGAAAGTTGAGAGAAACACAATGGCGCTTGAAGGCCACAAGATACTCATTTGGATTTTCTTCCACTTGTCCACAAAACACAGGAATGTCAGCCATGCTTGGAAGATGGACAAGAGAGTGGCAAGATGAGGCTTATCTATGGACAAACAATAGAAAGAGTAAGCTTGAACTGAAAATCGGGTGAAGATACATCAACAAAGCACACATAGGTAGGGTAGGGTGTGACTGGTGTATTGTGAAATACTCCACGAGAAGAATCTTCAACATAGAATAGCACATAGACAATCTTAAAAGGACCAACCCTCATGATATCACATCCATCTTTACAAGCGAGGGTTAGAGATGCGGCACTGCATGAGGTTGTTCATCAAGGCAAACAAGAATGCCATGACAAATGTCAACAGTTGGAGAGCTTGCACATCACCTTCAGCTTCTTCCAGTTCTTGTAATCGCCATGCTATTTCTTCAAGGGGTGTGCGGTCTGGTATCCTTCTTTTGAGCAATGTCTTTGAGGACATTTCTGATGATCTTCCGAAGTCGGTAAACTCGTATCAAGTATGCCCAACACTTAGTTTCATGATGACCACAACCTTTGCATTCCTTTCAAATGATCACCCTCCTTCATGGCTTGCGGCTTTGTTGGGGTGGTGCTTCCACTCGCATCATGCATGATTGAAGTACAAGCTTCACGTGCCAAGAAATCAGCAACTAGATTTTGAGTTCGAGGGATATGCTGAATTTTTACCTCTTCAAATTGGTCGCAAAGTTCCAATGCTTGTTGATGTCATGGAACCAAGCCTTTGCTCCGCACCTTCCACCTTCCACCTTCCACTAACTTGTTCACACACTAGTTGAGAATCTCCTTGCACTTCAAGTTGCTTGGCATGATGTTCTTGTGCCTTTTGTAGCCCAAAAATGAGCGCCGAGTACTCAGCTTGATTACAAGTACTTGCAGGTGCAGACTTGCTGTAACAATACTCCTCACCACCCGGTGAAGTGAGCTTCACACCCACGCTAGCAGCCTTGGTCGAAGGTTTGCAAGCTCCATCAAATTGAAGGATCCAAGATGTCATCACACCAAGACTAAAATTCGGACATCCCAAGTTTCTTGGTAGTCCAAGATAGGTAGAAAGAGAGGGTGGGGAGAATTCAACACTTGAGCCAATCATTCAGCACCAAATAAACTTGCAATCCTTTGTTGATAGTTTATCTTTAGACCAAAAAGAATTACAACTTGAAGCTCGAAATGAGGCACAAAAGGTTGATTAGGTACAAATGGATTCCTTGGTTGAAACATTACTAACCATAGCTGAGGCCTAGAAACCTTTGTAGTGAGATTGAGAATAAACCATTCAGGACGAGCTTATCCATAGGAATTAACAAGCAGATGCGCCAAATCCCCTCCCAAGCTTGGGGAGCATCCCACCCTTCGATGAAGGACACCGTTTTAATTACCTCTGAAGCAGCAAGTAGTTCGATCACCGCACAATGAGTAGAAGTAAAATCAAAGTTCTCCCAGCGTATTAGTAGTTCTTCACCATGAATCATCCACGGTGTATCATTCCACTCGTCATCTCCTTGAACAATGCACTGGAAAATCAGTCGTTGAAGGTCGACATGAAGATCAAGGAAGAGATCTCGTGCATTGGTAGCCATAAGGCACGGAGGACCAGGCACCAAATCCTTAAACGCGTCGAGAAGTGACATATCCCTTGGTCTCTTCCCAATTTTATAATATGTTTGAGTCATTATTCACTGTATCCTTTGCATATCTTTCAATTGGACATGGATCTTGGAGACGATGGGCTGTCCCACCCGAGTCTACCTCCATGCTCTCTCTAACAATATTTGTTTGGTTGATCAATTACAATCTTATATATTTAAAAAGTAGGTATCAACACCCATCCCCCTTTCCCTCTCCATACTCTCTATTACCCTTTCACCTCTTTTCCATATCCCTTTCCCCTCTTTCTCCATCTCCCTTTCCCTCACCATCCTCTCCATTCCCCTTTTCGCTTCTTTAATTCTTCCCCCTTGCTTCTCTCTTGAATTTAATGTGCATTGCTAGTTTTTGTATTCATCCACCCCCCTTTCTCCCTTTCCCTCTCCATCCTCTCCCTTTCCCTCTTGGTCCCATACTTTAGTTTGTTAGTATGAGAATATTCCATAAGGTTATATGTAGCAAAATTACTATAAGGTTAGAGAGTACTTATGTATATATGATATGACGAGACACAGTTTAATGGTGTGTCTTTTGGATTCCCATAGTGGTATGGATCTATGAACACTTGAATTATGAATCTATAATGATATAAAAAATTCTTGTGGATTCTTTGTAATCAATATGATGATGTAGAGCACTTTTGAAATATAGAATCACAATGTTTATGTTTATGTTTAATGTTGAGCTATTTATGATGTATTTAGCACTACATTGTTGCATCTTTGAATATATTCCTATGGCATAGTAGATGAATCATAATGTATACATGAAGTTTGATTTTGAAATGTAATTCATAAGATATATTTATAGTTTCAATTGGAAGATGCATTGTTCCTATCTTTTGGAGTCAATTACCTCGTTAACACTTGGTGATCTTGCAAGTTCAAATACCCAACCAATCTTGGTTGATCGAAGAAGACTAGTGAGATCAAGTTTAATCAACTTGATAACTGTGCACATAGTGAAAGTGTAGTATTTTGTTTCTTGGACAAAATGTCTAATAAATTTTTAGCAGAGAGACTCTATTAAAGAGATGACAGTGCCATTCAAGAAGTATGAGATGTAGTGGAGATGGCAATACTTTTTTCAATAGGCATGTTGTTTATCAAAATCTAGTTTTTGAGTATGGTGGTAATAGTCACCTAGTTTGGAGTTCTAGAAAAAGGTGGTATGCAACAAGTACGGTGCTAGATACTAACCTTATTTCATATCTCATAGTTTTGGAGGCAATAAGTGAAGTTGTGTTGGTATGGATAGTCTGATATAGAGATAACACTAGACTTTGTGGCATCTGATTTGCATGCACTATCCCTCTCTTTGACAAAACCAGCACTATTTTGCAAATTCGTGGGTGTCTTTTATCAGTGAGAGCCACCACAAAGCTACATGGAAAATCTTTTGGGCTATTATTTATATTGAAAAGTGACCTCATGAAACACCTTGTTATGTTTCATCCATCACTGCATTCTATTCCTCTTCCAAAACATAGCGTCAGATTACTTGGTCAACTCCTCATTTATATAGCACATGCACTATGACCAAGAAGGGATTAGTTTTTGAAGAAATTCTCATATTCTGTCCTTTGTCATTCTTTCTAAGAATATTCCATCCATAAGAAATTACAATGTCTACCACATGGCTACTTTGCCCCTCAAAATGGTTCCACTTGAAACAATCCTACATCTAGTAAATCACCAAGAGTGCCTTTTATCGATACTTCTCTAGATTCCAAGTGGCTCAAGTGGTATACAAAATTAGAGGTTGATTCCCTGGTGTATGAATGATTGTGTATTAAAATTCTTAAAATAATAAAATCCAGCATGCTAACCTCCCTATGGGATGTGGCTTATTCACCAAATATAATGGATCTTGATGGTCTACGTGCAAAATAAGGATAGTGATGAGACTTGTTCAGAGCATAAATCATTTTCAATAATTCCCACTCTTTTATGAATAGTTACATTCTACTATTGTCAATGTTTAGCTTGCATAATAAATAAATTGGTACCGTCCTTTAAATTTTCATTTACATTAGAATAACTTTGATTGTAATGCTTGGCGTATCCACAAAGACATGAAAATCAAGAGTCTAATCTAATATTGGAGAAACCGCCAACATTTTCTTTATTAATCAAAACTCCTAGTCTTATTCCTCCATCCAGATGTGCTGTGGGTATTCTTCTTTGTTGAACTTCATAGTAGATAGCTGGCACACATGAAAAGAAGTATCTTAAGAATCAGATGTACAATTTAATAATCCCTTTCAAAAATGATATGGCCTAATAGTAGTCCTCATTGGGCAACGAACCCACAATTGGTGAGATTCAAACTCAGTGGGGATGTTCTACATGTTCCAAAATAGAGTCTTAAATTCTCAATGTGTTCATCGTACTTTCCAAGAACACTAAATTCATCAAGGAATACCTGTAAGAAGGTGGTGAACTAGGGAGCTACATAGTTTTTGTATCTAACTCTGAAATGTTAGAGGTCCTCCTCCTCCCATTTGTGATCCTCTCCAAGTCTTGGTATGAGTACCTAGTTAGGGTCCAAGGTAGTGTGCCAAGGAGCTCTAGCTCTGCCAAGTCCAAGGATGCTCCCCTTAGTTTCCAAAGAAAATAGCATCTCGATAGGATAGTAGATAGGCAAGTGAGCATGATTAAGTTGCTTATAATGATGAACAATTGGAGGAAGGGTCTCTTGTTTGTGTCACTCTGTACCTTTAAATAGGTAGAGAAATTCAGATTGGAAACATTGAGCAAACTTACTCTGCTTAAGCTTGTTCCATCCATTATTGGTATGGAGAGGGAAGTGTTGTAGATACCTTTACAATTAGCTCTAAACACTCTACAAACTGTCATTAGGAACAGAGGCCTATAAATTTTAATAGAAAAGCGGCCAGAAAGTTATGGGCGGTTCACTAGATGCGGGTAAAAATTATCATGAAAATAGACTATCAAACACAGAGACTCATAACTTTTTGAAGTAGTATATGATTAAAGGTCTAATCACATAGAGACATGCATCTTGAACATATATTTGTGCTGATATAAGTTTCATCAAAATAGGACTACCAAGTAGAAAGTTATGAACAAAAAACTAACAGGGAGTCAAACTGTCATAAAAACTACCCTCTACCCATGCTAATTTCGCTTGAGCAAGATGCTCCCTCAAGACTCCACCTTCATCAATGATCCACCACTCATAGATTTTTCTTAGAAGAGGGTAAGTAACTCCCTTGGTGGCTCGAGAAACGGATGGACCATGTGTGTGCAATGAGCGGTCGAATAGAAAGAACTTTTAAGGAAAGAAAGAAAAGGGAAGAGAGACTCAAGAGAGGGAATACAAAGTGATCTTCATTGTCAATAGAGTGAGGCTTCACTCCAATGCAACTCAAAATACTACAAAACCAAGGGAGAAGAAGAGGTTTCATATGTACAAGAGGGAGTGGAAGCTCCAAGTCTACTCCTAGAGAGAGAATGAACTAGAGAGAGATGGACTCAAGAGTCTACATAAGAGAATATCTACAAGAGGGAGAGAAGGCTCATGGAAGAGGCTTGAGGAAACTAGAGCTACAACAACATGAGGCCTAATGGTGGAAAAGATGATGAACAAGGGAGAGGAGGGCTCCTTTTATAGAGATTTTATCACCCTCCTTCACCCATTTATAATTGCTACCTGTAGATTTCTTTCCCCATCAATCACATAAGCCTATATGTCACCATCCATGTCCTTTTTGGCTACTCTTGCCATGTGTCCCATCAAAAGATGCTCAAGACTCTTAAAATATTGAGAAAGTCAAGAGTCTCCCCACATGGAGCCCATAGGGACCCTCTCTTTTCCATATGCCCACATCCTCCTGATTCCACATAGGAATTCTAGAAGGATTCCTCTTGACTCCACACTCCTCCACATGCATTCCACATGCTTGGCATGTGATATTTCTTATATTATTTGATCACATGGACATGAGCTCACCTCTTTATATGACTCTCTTCCTATTTTCTAAAAACCCCACAATATCCCATACACAAATAACTCTCACCCCATACCAAGGTATTTATCACTCATACACATGGTATTTACAATTATCCATTCCACTCATCCACTCAATCTCATACGATATCTTACCAATGAAAAATAAAAATATCAATCATGCCATCACACCACCCAGAAGCCTATTCGATGGTGACACAGAAGAAGCAAAGACCAAACCCTAACCACAAGACATTTACAATGCACAGCAAGACAATTCTTACAGCAATCCTAAAGTCATGTCTCATTCTCTCTCTCTCTCTCTCTCTCTCTCTCTCTCTCAATTAATTATCTTTAAAGTCACTGAACATAAGTGTTACCAAAGACAAGAAATCAAACTTTGCACATGCTTCTTTCTTACATCCTCGCATAGGATTCTATTGCATATGAGACAGAGTGGTATGCCAATTGCTATGCTCTTGATCAATTAAACTTGGTCAAGAGCACAACAATTGGCATTACAACCCAAAAGCCTATGCAATGGTGACAAGGAAGAATGGAAGCCCAAACCCTTAGCATAAGATATTTACAATGCACAACAAGACAATTCTTATCCAACCCCTAAATGGCAACCTGCAATCAAAAAACAAGAACACATTCAGAATACAATGAGACATTCAAAACCCTATTGCCATCATTGCCACAATTCACGAGTAAGTATCCTCATCATGTTCATCATCAATGTCCTCCTCTTCAGACCCATGTAATAGGCGATATTATTTCCTTCAACTTCATCAGATTCATCCTCCTCATCGCTATCTTCCTCGGATGTTACACCATCAGTCCCAGTTTCATCCTCTTCTTGGGGTTCTAGAATCTACAAACGATGGGACTGCTTCAGGTTGTATAGCTTCTAGCGGGATATCATAGGTCCATTTTGGAACTTTCTCCTCATATCCCACATCTCATAATGTTTCTAGGATTTTATGATTGGCATAGATGTACACTAACTTCTATGCCTAATCCTCTAGAACTCTATTTCGTAAAGTACTGTGAATGTACTTGTAATGACTCCAGTTTCTTTTTGAGCCCGAGTTTGAGCATGTTTGATAAAGAACCCTCATTGCAATCGAGCGTAGAAATGCACACGTGCCACCATTCATCATCCACAATTTCCAAGTAGATGTAGTTTCTACCAATGCTTGAACATCGCTCGATGCAAACAACCCCTCCTTGCATCGATACTTGGCTAACTCATTACAACACTTTGCAAACTCATGGTTGTGGGGATAATATTGTCACACCACCTTATGAAAGTCATGCATAACAATTGGGATCTCTTGGGGCTTCATATTCCACCACTCGGGGTCTAAAAGGTATCCAACACTATGCAATGGATTATGAGCTTGCTCCCATCACGGCCTAAACAATTGCCACAATTCCTTGCTTTTTGTAGCATTAAATGGTCTCTCTCATTCTCTTGGCTTGGGTGAGCAGGGGGGTTCCTCGCAAAATAAGAGCTTGCTCAATACTCTAAAAGTGCATCCATGCTTTTCCGATTGTTGGAGACTGTAAGTCCAATGCCCTAAGTGCATATAATATCGGTTTCATAGCATTAGCATCATCCTCAAACAATTTCCATAATGTAGGGGATCCCAATGTTTCTTTCAGGTCATGCATTTTCTCCTTTATTGCCCTATTGGTTAACTATGACATCCATCATTCAAATGCATCACAATGAAATGTCTCTATAAGAAAACTCCTACTTTTCACCAAAGATTGCAAAGTGTAGAAGTACGTGGCAAATCTCATGGTTGCTGGCAATTGCAACGTGGTAGAACCATCACGAGACATAAAGATTGCTTTGACGTTGCTTCGATCGTACTAACTTGATGATGTCTTGAGTCTCACAAACAATCTCTTTGAACCATGGCACTTGTTTATACCAATCTTTCAATGCAAGATTTAATTTATGTGTACAATACAGAGATGCATATAAATTGATATACTCCCTTTGCAATATTCTTCCTACCTTTTTACAACTCTTGGCATTATCCATGACAACCTAAACAACCTTTTCAGGGCCTAACTCTCTTATAACCTTGGATAACACACCAGCCATATATGTCCCCGACTTCTTTACATGTGAGGCATTAATCGATGTGTGGAAGGCCTCCCCACGTGGTGATATAACCATCACATTCAATAAAGCATGGTGTTTTATGCTTGTTCACCCATCTAAGACAATTGTGCATTTGGTGTTATGTAGTTGCTCAAAAATGCTACGATTGATGTGCTCTTTCTCTTCTACATATGCCTTATCTAACAATGACGTATTCAATGTGTGGTAAGAAGGAGGCTTGAAGCCCGACCCATAGTTAGCAATGCAATTCCATGCAGCTCTCATATCATCATTATCGACCATACTCAGTGGATATACTAATCGCAAGATTGATCTACCAACAAGTACATACTGTGCATTCTCCAAGTCTTGAACCTCATTGCTCTCAACTATCATGGGTTGCCTCAAGTGAGCTCTGGGTCCAAGATGTGAACTCTAGTGTAAACACCACAATGAGAGGGGCATCCTGATTGTTCGGTACCAGACTCTATCACAAATGCAAAATCCGCCTCGTCCACCAGCTGATGCTGTGATAATATAGCTTGAGCAGAATGGGGTAGAGCAAGGACCAGTGAAACTGAAGCAGACAATAGAACAAGAGAAGAGGGTTATGGAGCTGATATTGGCTGTTTTATGTGATTGTTCAGGATGGAAACATGATAGTGACATGTCGGAGGGACAAAATGATCTGGCAGCACTGGCTATAACAAGGTCTAAAGGACCAATCCCAAAGGAAGAAAAAGTGACAATGGCAGACAAATGCAAACACCCAATTGACTGGGGTGAGCCAAAGAAAGTTTGACATGAGGTTCTTAAAGCTTCAATGCAGAAAAAAAGGTTAGGTGGGCATTAATAGACACCACACAACCTATACCTACCAAAGTAAAGATTGATGAAGCAGCACAACCAGCAAAGAACAAAGTACAACCTCAACATGGAAAGCTAGCAGTGTGTGAGAAGGAACTAAAGGAAGATTAGGGTGACAGCAAAGGGAGCATAGTACAACCTGAGGTATCTAATAGGCAAGATGAAAGTCAAAAGGTAACAATCCAAAAAAGAAAGGGGCTTGCAAAGAATCTCAGCTGGGGACCGATGTATTTAAAGAATCAGAAAGTGATGTTGTAGGGGAACAAGAAGAATTGTTTCATAGCTTGCTCAAGGCAAAGATCAATATCACATTAGTGACCCAACTATTAATGTAGGATAGATTGAGGATGTGGACTATACTGTACCACTTATTCAGATGGAATATAAGTCACAAATGATACCAAAAGTCGTGTTAGATGGAGGGTCGAGTGTGGGGGTTTCCATTTTTCGAGCAAAAACCCCCGAGCGACGAGCGGACAAAAGGTGGGAGGGTCCAAATATATAGGCTCAAGTCATTTTTGGGGAGCAAAAAAAACCAAATTATTTCAAAGAATATGTAAGTAAATATGAAATATTGATAAATAGATATAGATATAAATATACCTTTATATAATATACATATATAATGTCTAAGTGGTGACTTATTTATGACTTTCAAAAATCCTTTCTTTTCCTTTCACCATTGGTTGGATCATGAAATTTTAAGCAAATATCCTCTTTATAGTTCCTCAGGATGACCTAAGAAAAATATATAATACCTTTTTAATAGACCCTCTAAGTGTATTTTGCTAGAGGAATATGGTTTGAAGAGCTTGCCCCAACCCTATTCCGCCGGCGGAATACCCTTGGAGAGCCTATGTAGAAGGGGTCATAACTTTTGCTCCTTAGCTCAGATTGAAGCTCAGATTGAGGAGCTGTATAAGGGAAAAATGTTCAGAATCTCATGATCTATGCAATGGTAGGCTTAAAATTACACTTTTTATAGTTATAAAAGAGAAAAATTTAAAATTTCAAGATGTATATGAGAGTTACAACTTCTCCCTAATTCATATTATGGTAAGAAGGAGTTCAATAGAGACCACATTTCCTTAAAAGTACTTAGGTTTGGAGAATTGGGAATATTTTGAAAATCCCTCCCTTGCCTATTTGATGATGTATTAGAGATTAATTTATGATCAATTATAATGGCTTCAAGTATGAGGTTTCCAATATCTTTTTCCTACTCATCCAAGGAATATGGTATACATTGTTATATGAGAGCTTCAAATATGGGATTGCTAAAGATTAGGGGAACTCTTTTAAATTGATTGAATTACCATAATCCTCAAAAGAGAGTATGGTAGGGAGGTATTTATAGGAGTCTCTAAAGTGTTCATTGTTTGTTCATATATAGATGATGTTCTCTAAAATGAGGGTTATAATGAAAAATAAGTAATTATATGGTTCCATAAATGAGAAATTAAGAAAGAATTGTATATTCCTTTGAGAAATATACAAGCATGGTTGGTGTAAAAAATTATCGCTCGGACTTTTCTGCTCGTAGGTTTTTGCTCGAAAACTGTGCACATCCGAGTGGTTTGAACATTTTGTCTGAAGACCTTTACAGGAAATTCTGTTTCAATGAATTAGAACCAACTCCTTTTTAGGTGAAGATGGCAGACCAAAGGAGGGTCCAACCTCTGGGAATTATAAGGAATTAGCAAATTGGACTTTGTGGATTGATGTTTATGGTCAGTTTTGTTGTCCTCAAATTGGAGGGAGATGAGCAATCTTATTCTATGTTATTTGGCAGGCCATGGTTTTGGGTAGCCAAGATCAAGCAGGATTGGGGGGATTGATAGGGTGACCATCAAAAAAGGAAAGAAGAAATTTAAGATGGCAATGGTTCCAACAAGGAGTGTACCGAAAAGGGTTCAACCCTTGGCATAGCTAAAGGCATTAACATTGTGGTTTAAGTGGAAGATGATGAGGAGGACTGGTTCCTCAAAAGAAATCCATCTCTTGTGCAAATTTTTAAAGTGGATGTGCTGAGTATCCTTGATCAATGCAAGAGTCTTTCAATGCACAGTTTTATAACAATGGAGATGTCCGCAGTTCCAATTTCGGACAGTCTCAGTCCGAGGGAAGCCCAAGAAGAAGGCAAAGAAAAGAAGTCACATGGAGTTTATGTAGACCAATGGGATGTTGATGAGGAGAAGGAGGAAGTTTACCTTAAAACAAATATTTTGGTAATCATTGAAGCTGAAACAGCATTTGAGGATCACTTGAGGAAGTGTGCAAGAGTATAGGAGGATGATTTAACTAAGATGAACCTTGGAACAGAACAAGATCCAAAGTTGGTGCATGTAAGTGCTTTGTTAGATGCAACTTTTTCTGAAGCTTTACATAAATTGTTATTGGAATTCAAGGATGTGTTTGCTTGGCATTACATGGATATGAAAGGAGTTGATCCATCTTTTTGCCAACATAGAATTAACTTGAAGAAAGATGCTATCCCATTGGTTCAGCAAAGATATAGAATGAATCCAAACTATGCTCAGAGGGTGAAAGAGGAAATTGATAAGCTACTCAAGGTGGGGTTCATTTACCCAGTGAATAAGGTAGCTTGGCTTTCACCTATAGTCATATTACCTAAGAAGAATCATTAGGAAACAATTGGGGTCTCAAAAGAGCCTCCAATTACTATTTCCTAATTTCAAGGGACTAGGGAGTGATTTGAGGTGTACCAATGAGAGTGCTAAAAGGTGTGGGGCAATAGTATTTTGAGGTGGATCATGGGTAGGCTACAGAGAGCCCCTATTGGTTGCTCCCCTTACACTAGGGACCACCCAAACCATCCCCCCCCTCTTAACCCATGTTTGACCCTCCTACCAGGTGCAGCTCCCCCACATGAGCCCAAAACAGACGTCAATGGGATGGTAGGGCCCTTTTGGCAAATTTTTTATCTCCCCTCCCTCTTTCTAGGGCCTTTGCCCCCCACTGTTCTGGTCCAGCCTGCCAAATCACTCAGATTTGAACCAAATCCCATGCATTTTCCCTCTTCCCCCTCTTTCTCTGCTCCTTCTTGCTCTGGCCTACTTGCTATAGCTCCTCTCTCTCTCTCTCTCTCTCTCTCTCTCTCCCCCCCCCTCTCCCTCTCCTATGCCTCTGTTGGAGCTGCTCTATCCCTCTCCTTCTCCCTCTCCTGTGCCTCTGTTGCTGTTACTTTGTCCCTCTCCTTCTCCCTCCCCTGTGCCTCTATTGTTGCTGCTCTGTCCCTCTCCTTCTCCCTCTTTTGTGCCTTTGTTAGAGCTGCTCTATCCCTCTCCTTCTCCCTCTCCTGTGCGTCTACTACTGCTACTCTGTCCCTCTCCTTCTCCCTCTTTTGTGCCTCTGTTGGAGCTGCATTGCCTTGTGTAGGAGTCCCATTCTTGCTGTTGCAACCTCTGCAAGCATGGTGAGGAGAAAGGCTACAAGAACACGCAATGTTGTGACCTCTTGTGTCTTCCACAACACCAGAAATGCATTGGATGAGTGGATCCCTTGCACCTACAGCTTAAATGGCTGGATAGTGATGAAAGGATTGGCCAAAGGTCCACATAAGCTTCCCAAGAGCAAGAGAGGCGACATCTTGCATGAGTGAAAGGGGTGCATCTTGAAGTTCAAGTTTGGGAAGAAAAGATGGCTCGCAAAAGTGCAACATGTTTATATGGGAAAAGATATGCGGCTTCCTCCATCATTCAATCAATCTAGGATACCATCACACTATGAGCCTTTCTATCTATGTACCTTTTTCACCTATAAGTGTAATGAGTCCATTTGGAAATTTTGTGTTTGGTTTCTAAGAGCTCTTATTCATGGTGGCAGATGTTTTCCCTTTGGACCTCGAGGAGTGGGAACCAATTGAATAATTCATAGGCAACTTCATTGTGACTCTGCTATAGCAACTCTTTGCTCTCCTACAAGAGCTTTTTCCCTCTTTCTTTTCCTTATCATATAGGATACAACTGCTCTTTCCTCTCCTATAGCTATTGTTTTCCCAACAGGCATTGTTTGGAACATAGTGACAACAAGGTGGTAATGCTATGAGCTCTAGTTTGTTTTGGAGCATGGTCAGGAAGAAAGTGACATAAGTTGGCATTATTGTGAGCTCTAGTTTGTTGTAGAGGCATGGTCAAGAACAAAGTGACCAAAGTGGCCAAAGATGGCAATATTGTGAGCTCTAGTGTGTTCTAGAGGCATGATAAAAAAGAAAGTGATAGAAGTTGACAATATTGTAAGCTCTAGTGTGTCCTAGAACATGAAAAATGCATTGGATGACTTGAACTTACAAATTGACTAACTAGATAGTCATGGAAGGTTTTGCCAAGTGTCCACATAAGCTTCCCAAGAGGAAGCATGTATTTCTTAGACTATGTACCTTCCTTGCCTATCTTCTTTACAAGATCCTATTTTAACATAGGAGTGGGAAGTAGTGGAATCTTTGATATAATTGACAATGGATTGTTTGTAAGTTATATGTAGGAATACCTTTTGGTCATGGAAAACGAAATGTATATTCCTTCAACTTTACTTGAAATGGTGAAATAGCAAGCAAGAATCTAGAGAAATGCATGAAAATGTCCATTTTATCCCTCGTGCAACATCAAACAATGTGTTTGACTAGTACAGGCTATCCATAAATTGTAGGTTGGGCATTTTGGAATTTGCATAGGTTTTCTTCATGACTAGCATTGATGAATTTTATTTTGATGGTTTTATTGTGTGGTTTTGTGTCCAAAGTTTTCAGGTAATATGTATAAAGTTTTCATGCCTAAAGTTTTTATGTCTAAAGTTTACAGTTTATACCTATTTGCCTTGCTTGCATCATTAAAGGAGACAATGCCATGATGGTAAGCATCCTATGTATTGATTTATATTTTATGGTCTTTTAATGTAATGTGCTTTGTTAGGTTTGCTAATGTAATGGTTGTTGAATTGATGCAGAAGGCATTTGAGATCTCTCATTGGTGCACTATATTAGTCGAGCATGAGGATACGTTGTGGTCTTCCACATCCAATTTTTAGAATGGCCTACTTAACTACTGAAGTGCATCAAATTATTGACAGCTTGATCATTGTGATCTACATCACATGGCTTCCCCTATTGCATTGTATCCCATTGACAATGGTGTAAAAAACTTTGTGCCCAGTTACCCTGAGAGGAGAGCCTTAATGGTATTAGTATTAGGATCTTACTTGGGGATTTCAAAAGCCTCCTTTTTCTATGTATTAGAGGTAGCAAAGAGGAGGTATAGGCTATGAAAAGTTTTTATATTTTAATGGAGAGATTATAACACAAAAATGTACCTTTTATCACATTCTCTTCCTTGCAAGAGACCATGTCATAAGCAATAATTTTGAATGAGTCATGGTTGGAATTTTGAATGTGTTGTTAATTCAATATAAGATAATGCCACCTTGAATTGTAGAGTATTGAATACACCACCTCCAAGTTTGTTGTGTAGAGAGGTGAACCTTTTAGATGCAAACTTCTCCCTTTTCCTTCATTTGTATCCAAAGTAATTACAAATTTATGACCCCCTCAACTTGTGACTGATTCTTGAAGGTCTTCTATATTGAATTTGAACATTCGGAGAAAAATAGGGTCATAGACTTATTTTTCCACTCAAATATAATAGAGCTACTCATGCTCTCGATTTTGAACTAAAAAAATTTACAATCGGATTTATAGTGCAAAAGTTATAGCTATTTTACTATTCTCTTCATATTCCATGCAATTAAGTTCTATTACTTATATATCTATTTTTGTAAAATTAATTTAGGAAAATATTATGAATATTCCAAGTCAAAATAATACTCTCGACTAAGTTTGGTAATTTTGGTGACCATTTTTGGCAAATGTAGGAGGAATTTGACCACGACGCAGAAGGCAAAGTTGGTCAGGACATCATGGGGTGTCCAAAAATGCACAAACCCACCATGGTGCAAATTTGGCCATTTGGAGGGTGTCCAGATGGCCAAATTCGCGCCGTTGGTCAAAACATCATGGGGTGTCAAAAAATGCACAAACCCGCCACAGTGCGAATTTGGCCATCTAGACAATTTGGCCATCTGGAGGGTGTCCAGATGGCCAAATTCGCACCATGGAGGGTTTGTGCATTTTTGGACACCCCATGATGTCCTGACCAACTTTGCCTTCTGCGCCGTGGTCAAATTCCTCCTTTATTTGCCAAAAAAGGACATCAAAATGGCCGAAGTTGTCAAACTCCTTCACCTACCTCTTCAAAATCTATATTTCTTCATAGGAAATCATGAAGTGCATCAATCCTTTACAAGGTGATATAGTAGCTAGCCTAAAAATTAAAATAAAAGATACATGGACATAGCCAACCTCCATGACTAAGAAAACATAGAAAATGAAAATTTTAGATTCCTCTTCAAAATATATATTTTCTCATGTAATGCATCAAATTATTTCAAGGTGATTTAGTGATATGAAATCAAATATTTCATTGACATAGCTAACCTAAAAGGTGGCTCCAAAGGCAAGATAAACAAAGAAAATGAAAATTTACAAGGTGATGTAGTGGAAGATCAAAGTCCTCTAGATTAAATTAAAAATTACATTGAAATAGACAACCTACAAGGTAGGACCAAATGCAAGAAATTATATAGAGAATATATTGCCTAAGGGTCTTACCAAAGCTGTGCTACAAGGCACACAAGTTGTCATATTGACCAACTGTCATTTGCTAAGTTACTTTGTAAATATTTTCTTTTCCATGATTATCTATGTCTTGAAGTCCAAAAGTTTATTGAAGAAGAAGAATTCACATGATGCATTACATCTATTTAAATTTAAATTTCTAAAATGATGTTTCTTCATGTGTGTAGTAGCAAGCATGAATGGAGAATCTATCCATTTGGAACAAGAAGGTATGGAGAATTCACAGTATTGACCCAAGGCAACCTACATTATCCATTCCAATGTGTTGTACATGAGATTATAAGAACTTACAAGTTGAATGTGAGATTCCAAATAGCATAGCGGTCTTTCTAAGGACAGTCGAGGATTCAAAGACCCTATTATTAGTGTATTAGAGTTGAAGAAGAAGAGAAATAGACTATGAAGCCTCTTTGGAATACAATTTCAAATACAAACACCTATTTCTAATAATATTCTTCTATCTAAAGCAAAAAAATTTCATGTATCTATGGCCAAATGGTGAATCTTTTGTTATGTCTATTTTAATTATCTGTTGTTTTTAATATTGCATCTTTTTTAATATCAGCTTGCACACAGAAGTTATATCACATTTTGATGTAACTTACAAGTCAATAAAATGTTGTTTGCCAAGTTTGGCCATTCCAATACATATGTAGAAGGGATTTGACCATGGCACCACATTGATTAGATGGAGTGTTTGAAAACCTTGCACAACAAAGTTATATCACATTTTGATGTAACTTACAAGTCAATAAAATGTTGTTTGCCAAGTTTGGCCATTCCAATACATATGTAGAAGGGATTTGACCATGACACCACATTGATTAGATGCACTTCAGTGTGCGAGACATCCATGGTAGTGCACCACCTATAAAGTGAACACATAACCAGAAGTGGATCCCTTGCTATCCACATGCCTTGCATAGTCTGAATCTGTGTACCCAAATACATGCATCTCCCCTCTGCCAAAGCAGATAATCACCTCCTTGGTACCCTTCATGTACCTCATGATGCACTTAATTGCCTCCCAATGCCTCTTTCCTGGCCCTCTCCTCATCTGATTTGGGACTATCTACCTAACTTAGTTTCACATATGGAGGCAATGGAGTACTTACTGCCTTCCCCCCCTCCATATTGAAATGCTGCAACACTTTTGTAAAACACTCCTTCTGTGAAAGCCAAAGGAGTTTCCTACTCTGGTCATGCATGATGCGCATACCAAGAATATGACTTGGAGGTCCCAAATCCTTCATGTCAAAGGCCTCATGCAACTTGGCTTAAATGCATCAAGCTTATTAGTGTTCTTGCTTGCCAATAGCATATCATCCACATAAAGTTCTAGTAGTATCAAGCTATTATCCTTAGCCCTTTTAGTGTAGAGGCAGTGATCAATCCCACTTCTTCTAAAACCCTGGGACTGAATGAAAGCATCAAATGGTTAACGCATTCAGCCTTAGACTGGATGGTAAGGTAGGCCAATGGTATAGGGCCCTCAGCCACCTTTTCTTCAAAGCCTTCCAGCTGTACCATGTAAATTTCCTCATGCAAATCCCCATGCAAGAAAGCTATCTTGACATCCATCTGCATAAGCTCCATATCTTCTATGGCCACAAGTCCAAGTACACATCTAAGTGTGGTCATCTTCACAATTGGGGAGAATATCTCATCAAAGTCCACACCCTTCTCTTGCTTGAATCCTTTAGCAAGGAAATGGGCCTTGTACTTAGGCACATCATCACCTGTGACCTTCATCTTGTAGACCCATTTACATGGCAATGCTTTCTTTCCATGTGGCAAAGAAACCAAGTCCCAAGTATTATTCTTTATGAGTGAACTCATTTCTAATTTCATAGCATACTCCCCCTTGCACTGATCCTCGTGCATCATAGCCTCTCTGTAGCAAAAGGCCTCCCTGTAATCAGTAAGCATCACATAGTCTACCCCTAGAACAAATCTATCAGGTGGTCTAGACACTCTAGATGTTCTTCTCAAGGGCACTTCTGCTTGCTTTCCTCCTTGCATATCAGCCACAGTTAGCAACATCAAAAGCTCCAGGCATCTCATTTGCATCACCATTCCCTTCAAGTCCTGCATCACCTCCAAAACAACTTGCTCATGCATGACTTTGTGTCTTTCGATATGAACAATCCATATCATCCATGCCCCATCATTCTCAGATCATCCTCCATGAATGTCTCGAAAGAATAACTAAGGGAACCTTAGCAAAAGCAATGCACCACTGTGGATAATCCAAAGTAAGAAATTACATTGAAACACTATGAAATTAACATTTTATCTCACACTCTCCTCTTTAGAGCACCTATTGAGGTTCAAGATGCTTCTTTTATTGAAAAAAATAATCATGGATCACATATTGACCCTGCAACTGTACGGTCACATGTGGTAACATGGGAGATCTCCTCAAATGGTGCCATCAATAGTCGCAGAGTTTATAGAGACTGTGATACAGAATCTAGATACTCAACTCGCGAATGAGAAACTGTCTGAGTCTAAAGCGGCAGAGAATTTCATCACCAACATGAAGAATCTGTGCGATCAGATGACTGCAATTGGCATCACCATCACCAGTGAGAATCTAGCACGAAGGTGCATACAGATTCTCCAACCAAAGGACGACGGTCTTGTTATGGCACTGAATACGCAGAACAAAAATGTGCCCCTCAACTTTGAGGATTTCAGCACGATGCTTCTGGAGGAGGAGATGCGTCAAAAGATGAAGACTGGAGAAGATTCGACTTTTCGGCTGGATCAAAGAAAGGTAAGGGTAAGGACTCTGGTAACCCATCTTCTTCTGATGATAGAAAGAGAAAGAAGAAGATCAAGTGCTTCTATTGCAACAAGGCAAGGTACAAGTAGAATGAGTGCCGGAAGAAGATTGCAGATGAGAAGAATGGAGTAAAGAAAGAGTCCAGCAATAGCATGCAGGCAATACCAGTAGAGCTGTTCATAGCAATTGAGGAGATTTGCATGGAGGCAATTCATGTACCTCAGATGAACCTTGGATTATTGATAGTGGTGCATCGCACCACATGACCAGTCGAAAGGATTGGTATAGCTCTCTACATCCGGTAGGGAATGACATCCTGGTAGCAGTTGGCAATGATGCAAAATGTCCAGCAAAAGAAAAAGGTACGATTGCTGTCAAGTCAGATAGAGTTGTAAAATAGTTGTCCGATGTTCTTAATGTGCCAGATATTAAGAGGAACTTGTTGTCCATTTCTGTGATCACCGATCGGGACCTGAAAGTTAACTTCGATAAGAATGGCACACAGATTTTGGATATTCAAGGGAAGGTCATTGGTAAAGGTACACGGCGCAACAACATCTACAAACTCTCAGCTTTTAGTGCTCAAGCCGATGTGAAGAACACTAAGCTGTGGCATGAGAGGTTTGGTCATCGAAACCTTAGTTCTTTAAAGGAGATGCATAAAAGTGGAATGATTGCAGACCTACCAGAAATTACAGATCTGCCCGATGTATGTGAAGCTTGCATGATGGGCAAGCAGCATCGGCAGTTCTTTCCTAAAGAGGCTAGCAGGGCAAAGGCTCCTCTAGAGCTCATTCACACGGACCTCTACAGAAAGATGGAGATGGAAGCTTTGGGTGGTTCCTACTACTTCATGATGCTGATTGACGACTATAGTAGAAGGATATGGATATACTTCCTGAAGACTAAAGATGAGGCTTTTAGTAAGTTCAAAGAATGGCATGTAATGGTCAAGAAAGAAACGGGGAGGAAGGTGAAGAAGTTGAGATCAAACAGAGGTGGAGAGTTCACATCAAATGAATTCGAAAGTTACTACAAAAGTCACGGGATCAAGAGGCCGAAACCCCCGCCACATACATCATAGCAAAATGGAGTAGTAGAGT
Organism: Dipteris shenzhenensis; assembly: GCF_047967505.1. Taxonomy (NCBI): domain Eukaryota; kingdom Viridiplantae; phylum Streptophyta; class Polypodiopsida; order Gleicheniales; family Dipteridaceae; genus Dipteris; species Dipteris shenzhenensis. The sequence goes on along the minus strand of NC_141623.1, from coordinate 39,894,495 downwards.
GCAAGATGCGCATCATCTGCAAAATGGGCAGAAGTATGATGAAAGGGAAAGATTTGCCAAAGACTTTTTGGGCTGAAGCATGTAACACAGTAGTTTACATTCTGAATTGTAGCTATACGAAGGCTGTGAATGGGATGACTCCACTGTAGGCCTTTTTTGGTAAGAAACCTTCAGCTGCACATTTCAGAGTTTTTAGATGTGACTATTTTGTGCATGTCCCTGATGCTAACAGGACCAAATGGGAATCGAAGAGCCAGAAGTGTATTTTCTTGGGCTACAGTGAAGAGGCGAAGGGTTACCATCTCTATAACCCTATTACCAAGATGGTAATGGTAAGTCGCGATGCGGTCTTCTCAGAATAGGCGCATCAATTGGAGGAGGATGCTTCCTTCCCAGACAACCAGGACCAGGATATTCATCCAATACAACCACCAACAGCAGACCAAACTCCCCTGGGAGTATTCAAGATAAAGAAGAGGAAGAAGAGCTTGCGGAACCACAATGGCAATGGCCATTCCCGAAGTGGGTAAAGTAGCTTTTGGACAGTAGAGAACCTCCAGCCATTGAGGAGAAACCATCCGAACACTGTCGGTCCAAGAGATTAGAGGAGAAAGGAAGGGTGCAGGAACACTTGGTCAACTATGCTTTGATGACAGAGGTGATCTATGCTGAAGAACCCAAGTGTCTTGAAGAGGCACATGGTGATGATAGGTGGATGGAGGCTATGCAGTCAGAGTATGGCTCCATAATGAAGAACAACACTTGGGACCTTGTGGATTGACCACCAAAATGCAAGGTAATCAGCACCAGGTGGGTGTACAAGACCAAGTACAAGTCCGACGGCACGTTGGATAAGTACAAGGCTCGGCTCATGTCAAAAGGATTCGCATAGGTACATGGTTTTGATTATCAAGATACTTTTGCTCCCACAGCTCGACTAACCACAATTCGCAATGTTTTGGCTATAGCAGCACAAGAAATTTGGCCCATGTATCAAATGGATGTAAAATCTGCCTTTTTGAATGGAGATCTCAAGGAGGAGGTATACGTGGAACAACCACCAAGTTTTGTGATCCCTGGTTCCCAGTTCAGAAGGCAAAGCCTGTAAACTGAAGAAGGCAATTTACCGGATGAAATAGGCCCCATGAGCATGGTACTAGCGGATTGATGCCTACTTTCTACAAAATGGGTTTAGGAGGAGCCCATATGATGCAAATTTGTATAACTACAGAGAAGGAGGCAAGTGTATGATCGTGGTCCTTTATGTGGACAACCTTGTCATAACAGGGAACCATGAAGAGAAGATCTCACAGACAAAGCATTTGCTAGGAAGAGAGTTTAAAATGACAGACCTTGGACTGATGCATTTCTGTTTGGGGATTGAATTTTGGCAAGAGCCAAAACAGATCTTCATCTCACAGCTAAAGTATGCTGGAGAGATACTGAAGGCATTTGGCATGGCTGAGTGCAAGACAGTTGGCACCCCTATGGAGGTTGACCTAAAGCTCTCAAATGAGGATTCATCACCACTCGTGGATGAAGCAAAGTATAGAATGCTTGTGGGCAGCTTGATTTACTTGTGCAACACGCAGTTGGACATCAGCTTTGCGATTGGTGTACTAAGCAGGTTTTCTAATAAGCCCCGGGAGAACCATTTGAGGGCAGGGATGTGGGTGCTGAAATACATCAATGATTATGGCATCACCTATACCAAGGGCAACATCTTGACCGGATTCTGTGACTCGGATTAGGCAGGAGACATGACAGCAGGAGATCAATGACAGGTTACTGTTTCTCACTTGGATCTAGAGCTGTGTCATGGGTCAGCAAGAAGCAACCTATAGTTGCTCTTTCTTCACTGAGGCTGATTACAAATCAGCATGTTTTGCTTCTTGTGAGGCAGTGTGGTTGAGGAGGACTTTAGGGGACATGGGTGCAGTGCAGAAGAATCCTACGCAGTTATCATGTGACAATCAAAGTTGCATGGCGATTGCAAAGAACCCTGTGTTCCACGCTCGCACAAAACACTTGAGATTTAATATCACTTTGTATGCGAGCTCATCATGGATGGAGAGGTTGACTTGGTGTACTGTTCAACTACAAAGAATGCTGCAGACATCTTCACAAAGGCTCTTGGAAGAGACTTGCTGGAGAGGCATCTTCATCGACTTGGCATTGGGCCAGTTCACTTGTGGTGAGGGGGGGTGTTAGATATCAATGCTCCACTCTTGTGTAACTATGCGGGAACCAGCTAACTCTACTTGTAAGCCCCCCATGTGAGGAGAAGGAATTTGAGTAGCTCGATTATCTGGTAGGTCCTGGTTTGGACACCAAATGGGGGCCATGTGTGGCCTGATGGCTGGACGGCTTTAGATAGAGTTGGCACACTACCAACTAGGCTACATGCAAGTGTGGGAAGGCATCCCACGATTGACCGCACTGAGGGTAGATGGAGCATTTCTCGGGGCAGCCCACTCTTGGGTTGTGGGGCCCGTTTGGAGCCCCAGATGATCTCAGATGGCTCTGGGCCAAATGAAAAATGTAGGTCCGTTGCTCTATTTTGTGCCACGGTTCTATCGTGTGGTCGGGTGGCCTATTTCGAGACCGACCCCCCGTCGACCGTTTTGGGTGGACTGCGGTCACCCAATTAGGTCTAACCGAATATGACTGGTGGCTATATAAGAGCAAGCCTGTGAAGCCCATCATCGTCACTGGCTACAGTAACCCTGATTCCTTAGCATCCAGCCTTCGTCCTCTACTGTTTCTAGCATGCCATTGAAGCTTCTCTCACAGGAGCGCACGGCTGGGAGGTAGCCCCATGTATTGTATCAGTTTTACAATAATCAAATTTTTGATTCTCCATACTACCTGCTTTTCTCTCTTGCATACGAGATCCTATTATCTATTGAGCACAGACGTTGTATTGTTTTCTTACAAGTTCTAGGTTCTCTTTATTGAGTTCCTTCGATCTCTTGTGATAAAAATATTTCAGATATTTGTGTTAGAAATTTCTTTGTGGGAGTTCTAGGATCTCCTTGTTGAGTTCCTTAGATCTCTTGTGAGATAAATTTATTTGTGAGAGTTTGAGGATCTCCTTGTTGAGTTCGTTACATCTCTTGTGAGAAATATGCTTGTTTTTATGTCTATGAAATTTGTTTGTGGGAGTTCTAAGATCTCCTTGTTGAGTTTATTAGATCTCATATGTATATTTGTTTGTGGGAGTTCTAAGATCTCCTTGTTGAGCTTCTTAGATCTCATGTGGATCTCCTTGGTGAGTTCCTTAGATCTCTTGTGATAAATGGGCTTGTTTTTGTGTTTATGAAATTTGTTTGTGGGAGTTCTAGGATCTCCTTATTGAGTTCCTTAGATCTCTTATGAGAAATGGGCTTGTTTTTGTGTCTATGAAATTATGAAATTTGTTTGTGGGAGTTCTAAGATCTCTTGTTGAGTTTCTTAGATCTCTTGTGAGAATTTTTGTATGCGGGAGTTCTAGGACTCCTCGTTGAGTTCCCTAGATCTCATGTGAGAAATATGACTTTATTTTGTATTTGTATTCTCACACTTTCTCTCCACTTTCTCTGAATGAATATGTAATATTCTTTCAATATAATGTGAAAGAATACAATTCATACACTTTAAAACTCTTTGTATTCTTACACTTTCTTTTGAATGAATATTTAATATTCTTTCAATAAAATTTGAATTATTTTAAAAGAGCATGATTGAATGACAATTAATATATTGCATGCTTGAACACATTTTTCAAAGGATATGTGTTGTTTTTTATAACATGTGTATTGCAATATGTTTCTATTGTATACTCAAATTAGTTTTTGTGCATTTTGTTTTTGGCAACTTCAAGAGCATGGTGTGCGGCAAGATTTGATCATACGGGATGGAGATACGAAAAGTACATGCCTTGGCTTCTTTCTTGTAGTGTAAATATTAGTGTAAATATTGTGGACACAAGTTCACAGGTGGTTCTACTTGCATCAAGTAACATTTTCTCAGAATAGGCAGTGACGTTGGAGCTTGCACATGCACTATGTCTGATGTTCTTATGTTATGCAAATCATATTTAGAGAAAGTGAAGAAAATGGTTAATCCAACACTAATAAGAAATTATGCAAATCAACAAGATGTGAGCACTGAGGTTGATGAGACGATTGAAGGAGAAGCACCAATAAATGCAAGGAGTGTATCCATACATGAAGGTGATGTAGATATGCTAGCAAGTGGGTCGCAGTGAGTTTTGATATGACTAATGTCTGTCAGGTAAAGAAGAGAAAAAAGGGAGAACAATCTTCTATGGAGGATGGATTTCTTTGACAACAAGTGCACGAAGAGCACTTAAGATGGACAGAAGCATTTGTTAAAAATGGTATACCATTCAATGTCATGAGAGATGACATGTTTCGTAATGCCTTGAAATCATGTGCTAGACCAATATTTATTTTGCCATATTATAATAAAATGTGTACGGATCATCTTGATAGAGTCAAACAAACTGTGGCGGATTGCTTTGAAAAAAAAGATATTGGACTTTATTCCTACATATGGGTGCACTCTTGCATTTGATGGATGGACTAGCAAGCAGGCTAGGCCCTTGATAAATGTAATGTGCATTACTCCCAAGGGAACTATGTTTTGGGAGAGTATTGATACATCTCTAAAAGAAAAAACTTCAGCATATATTGTAAAAATATACGAAAGAGCAATTTGCAAAGTTGGTGGTAGTGAGAATGTTACTGCATTAGTTACAGATAATGCATTGAATTACAAGACCGCAGGTGAGATGGTCATGGCAAAGTGTCCCACTCTGACATGGGTGCCATGTGGCACTCATACTCTCAACTTCTGTTGAAGGATATTGGACAATTGCCATTTGTGCAACCACTACTGCAAGATGCTAATGCCATAGTGAGTTTTATAAAGAGTCATCAATACTTGCATGCAGTATTCAGAGAGCACTCTATGAAGCAACTTAGGCAATTGTCATTCCAATCCATGCGTCGATCCAAGACATCGTAGACATACACCTGTTGAATGAAATACATGGATATTTGCTAGTTGTTGGGGATGCTTCCTTCCATCTCTATGAATCATTGGAGAAGGATGTGGGCTAGGGTTTTTTGCTGCAAGTTTGACAACTTGGGCTATGCATATTTATTCCTAGCATTCCTGAACAAAGAAACAAGGTGTTTCTTATGAACTTTGATGGACATAATCTCTATACTTGTCGGAGAGAGACCGAGTCACCTTGCATGGTATCATCATCCATTGGACCAGCAGCAAAAATACCTAGCCCCTCTTTGCCCAGCATCTCTCTTTGTGCTTGTAAGATAGCCTAAGCCTTGGTGTGATTTAGCTGGTCTGCTAAATCAACCTCTTGAGGCACAAAAGCACCTTGTGGGCCCTCTTAGACTGGAGGTTGCTCAAGTTGGGGAGGATCTTGTGGGAGAATGTTCTCTAAGTTCTCTTCCTCCATGCTCATACTTAGCCTAAAAAATGACAACGAGATAGAATTAATTTGTAACCACAAATAATATTAAATATTTAAAAAATATTAAAAAATTAAACAATATTAAACCTATACAAACAATATTTAAATATTTATTGTCGTATCATTTATCATATTTTAAAATTGGACCATCATTTTATCGCAACATTCACTTATACAAATAATATTTAAACATTAATTATTGCATCATTTATCATATTTGACAATTGGATCATCATTTTTATCGCATCATTTACTTACACAAACAATATGTAAACATTACTTATCGCATCATTTATCATGTCACTGTGAGTGGATCCAAACTTGGATGATATATAAAACTAAAAATGTTACAAGTTCCATGATCGGTCACTCATGTTACATCCCATCCAAGAAAGACTCAGCCATTGGCTGGTCTAAGTCCTTGGTTTGGACTGAGTTGTATACCACATCTTGGAGCAATGTCAAAAACCCCATAAAAATCTACAGTACTTATACGTCTATTCACTTCAATTGACTTTCCCTGAACCGTAAATCATCGTAGATGCTCAATTAGAGCTTCTACGGGTCCCATACTTGGCGATGGTGTACAAATGTCCACGATTTTCACGATGTGATGAGACATGGCATACACATCTTGTGCAACATCGAAAGGTGGGGGATTGGTGCAAAGGAACTCTGGAGCAATGTGACAAAACCTAGCAATGGAGCTCCGCACAGTGTTGGGGCTATCACTGAGTAATGTAGGATAGTGCTTTCTAGTGCTACATGGGGTCATCATTCCCCAATCACAAATGCACAGATACACCTCCTCGGATGAGTCCAAGAAGTGTAGCATAATGTTTTGCACATGTAAATCATTATGCAAGACATTGTGTTAGTGCATGTAATGAATAGTGTGAACTAGTGCACTTAAAATATCAAATACATGCTGACGGGGACCGCAGAGCTCTAGTAGGCATTCCTGCATCATCTCTGTGAAACACCGAAGATGGTCACTTTCTGTCATGTTCGAGGTAGGTTAGCCATCTTTCCAAATGATTTCCATTTCAGAATAGAAATAGTATCATTGGGTTATCATCATGGACTAGACCTATTGCTTGGATGATGCCCAAATGTATGACATCACCCAAGCATGTGGCTTCTTCCAATGCTCTGGCCTTCAACGCATCAACGCGCACAGAAACCCTTAGCACCTTACATGCATAAATCTTGTGCAGATCAAAGGGAGCGACAAGAATATTGCACATGTTGATTGTTCCTTTTGTGCCTATGCCCACAGTTGCACTAGGCGTGAATCAGATGTCTCGTCGTCACGCTGAAGTAGTATGGGCTGCATGGATCTTGGCACTGCTACATGATCACGCAAGCCATGTGATGTGCATGGTGCTTGTGCAGGCGAGAATGAAGGAGATGGGAATGTATCTACTTGTGCAGATAGATTGTGCATTTGTGGTGCAAAGGAAAATGCGGGAGATGGAAACTAGTCTGCGTGTGTGGTAGGAGGCACAAATGGAGGCATGAAAGATGTGGTGAAATGTGAACGTACATGTGGTGGGAGATGTGAAAAAGGAGGAGGAACTTCTTTTGGGTATGAAAGATATTGAAAAAAAGGGATACGGGGAAAGACATGTTGTGGTCGATGCATTGGTGCATATGCGTGGCATGGCTGCAGTGGTGCTTATGGCTACATTGGGTGAAATACGGCACATGACTGGGGATGTGGGTGCATTGGTGCTTGTGATTGTGGTGGATGTAATGTAGGATCTGACTGGGGGCATGGGTGCATTGATGCTTGTGGTTGCGGCTGTGCTTGGCGGCATGGGTGCATCGATGGAAGGGAGGTTGAGGTAGCTCCTTTGCCTCTGTCAACTTGCCACGGATTCTTGATGTATGTGACCTTGGCATCTACAGCAAGACCCTCCCACTTTGTGTCACATGAGTTTATGTCTCGATCTATTTGACTGCTCTGAGGCATCGTCGACCCTCCATTGCTAAGTGGTACAAATACTGATCTATAGACTCTACTGTGAAGACATCTAGAAATCGATCATGCAAGGTCCTCCCTCCACGCTCTGCCATTGTCCTCACCAAATTTTGTACACCGCTTTTACCATTTTGGAAAGCTGTCTCAATGATGTCCTGATGGACATTCATTAAGAAGTGTAATTCTCATTTTTCAGCACCTTCCTCTGAAACTTAATGAGATCAGGTTGCTGACACTTCTCTTCTCACCTGCGTGAGCCATCTCATATGCAATAAGCTACAACACAGAATTCAAAAAAGAATTTAGTGCTAGGTGTAATAAGAAACTCATTAAGCCATAACAATTAACAATGCAAGCAATCAATGAAATTACCTAGGTATAACCTCTCAACTCAAGCTCAAATCATGTAACAGACTAGAGAAAATCAAAACACAAAAAATGACCTAGGTATAACCTAATCATGGACTTCACCATCTAACACTAGGCTTCAATTGCAACACACAACTATCAAGGGATAGTTGGGTGCTAGACTAAGTGTCTAAGAGCACATCACATGATATCTAACTTAGGCTATTAAGACACAACTATCCAGGGATAGCTGAGTGCCAGACTAAGTGTCTAAGACAATGTCGCATGATATCTAACTTAGACTGCAACACACAACTATCAAGGGACAGTTGAGTGCTAGACTAAGTGCTTGAAAACATCTCTAAACTTACGCTATAACACACAACTCTCAAGGAAGAGATGAGTGCCAGAATAAGCATCTATGAAAACATCACTAAGCTTGGATTGCAATACACAACTCTCTTAAGAGAGATGAGTGCAGTTTATACTACGTTTATTCATATAAATAACATCATCTATTCACATGAATATCTTTATATCATACAAATAACCTATTTGTACGAATAAATTAGAAAAAATCATTAGATTTGTTTTAAATTGAGAAAATTGCAAATTTTCACATTTTTTCGAATCGAAAAAAAAATTCGAGCGAAGCGTTTGAGAAATTCAATAGCTCATCAGAGGCATCACCAAGATCTCCATCATCAGCACGTGATGACAAGCAACACTCCCCTTTTGGATGCACAAAACCACCAACCGTAACCCTGCAGATGCAAAAATTAAAGCTCACAAATCGATGACACCCCATGAACTCCATTTTATACCGTCCTCAGGATTTTCTAGGGTGCATCAGCTGTGCGATGATGGAGCTCGTTTCTAAGAGGATGGGTCATGGCATTCGTGCATATAGCGTCAGCAAGCAGATGAAGAGCTTGCATGCTACATCAGGATTTACAGAGTAGGGAGCATCGAATCACACCATGCAGTCCTCTCGGAGGAGGGGTAGACATTGATGATAAGCATCAGTAGTAGGAGGAGTAGTAGCTACTGCTAGTAGTGATGATCGACCGAGGGATCATCTCTGAGGGGAAAAATTCATGGGTTTGTTGCTATAGTGGAGATGGGGTGTTGAAGGCAAGGTCTGGCTGAAGGCAAGGCCATTTGCACCGAGCGCAAATGGCTTAGTCCAGAGCCAAACATTTTTTTTAAATTAAAAATATAAAATAAAATTTGTTGGGTTGGTCAGGCCGCCAAAAAGTAAATGGGGCCAAGGGAGTACAAAAAAAAGGGGAGGGGGGTTGACCATGGGCTCACGCCCTTGACCAATGCTAAGAGAGCAAAATTTGGCTAAAGCCAGGTACACAGCTCCTTTAAGGAAGAGCTCACCATGGGGGACCTATCCTCTCAAAGGTATTTTCCTTCCTTAATGCTCCATTCTCATGTAGTTTGGTGGATCAAGAGTACATTTGGAGGCAAGGATCATCCCTTGAGTGCAGGCAACATTGTTACACAACTATGTCCTATCTGACAGACATGTTCCAAAAGCTTGTTGATTGTGTGGCGTTGGGTTCACAAACTCCATAGCTCATTCAAGTCCACCTAGGAGAGAAAGGAACACACATACATGGCAGGTGGATGTGCACAGTTTTCAAGCAAAAAACTACGAGCAAAAAAGTCTGAGCAACAATTTTTGACACCAACCATGCTTGTATATTTCTCAAAGAAATATACAATTCTTTCTTAATTTCTCATTTATGGAACCATATACTTACTTATTTTTCATTATAACCCTCATTTTAGAGAACATCATCTATAGATGAACGAATAGTGAACACTTTAGAAACTCCTATGAATACCTCCCTACCATACTCTCTTTTGAGGATTATGGTAATTCAATCAATTTAAAAGAGTTTCAATAATCTTTAGCAATCCCATAATTGAAGCTCTCATATAACAATGTATACCATATTCCTTGGATGAGTAGGAAAAAGATATTGGAAACCTCATAGTTAAAGCCATTATAATCAATCATAAATTAATCTCTAATACATTATCAAATACGTGGAGGCAAGGCAAGGGAAATATTTTCAAAATATTCCCAATTCTCCAAACTTAAGTAGTTTTAAGGAAATGTGCTCTCTACTGAACTCCTTCCTACTATAATATAAATTAGGGAGAAGTTGTAGCTCTCATATACACATTATTTTCAAATTTTCTCTTTTATAGCTATAAAAATATAATTTTAAGCCTACCATTGCATAGATCATGAAAATTTGAACATTTTTCCTTTTTACAGCTCCTCAATCTGAGCTAAGGAGCAAAAGTTATGACCCCTTCTGCATAGGCTCTCCAAGGGTATTCCGCTGGCGGAATAGGGTTGGGCAAGCTCTTCAAACCATATTCCTCTGGCAAAATATACTTAGAGGGCTACCAAAAAAGTATTATATATTTTTATTAGGTCATCCTGAGGAACTGTAAAGAGGATATTTGCTCAAAATTTCATGATCCAACCAATGGTGAAAGGAAAAGAAAGGATTTTTGAAAGTCATAAAATAAGTCACCACTTGGACATTATATATGTATATTATATAATGGTGTTTTGCCTTTGCAATGATTAATGATGATAGACTATGGCTTTGTTTTGCAATTCAAATGTTGTTTATTACACATTTCATGCTAACGATGTGCAAATGTTGTCTATTACTATTACCTATAGGCTAACACTATGTTAAGCTTCTCACAATTTCCTTACATGTTTGTGTTCCAAGGTCCTATACAATAATCATCTCATTGGACCAATATCCCCTTACTGGCTATCTACTATACAAATCTTGTCAAACTATCTTTGGACATCAATCAATTCAATAGAAATATTCTAATTGAGCTTGTGCTACTTAACAACTTGTGAATTTGGTAAGTATCCATTCTCTAGTTTTGCTAGGTGGCGCTACCTTATCTAGGACTAGATGGTCACCAGTGTACATAATTTAATCTAATTTGCAATGTTTAACTATGATCTAGGCATCTAGAAAACCCCTAAAAAACAACCAACTCATGGGAGTGATTCCATACGTGGGTGCAATCGCATAGTTTTTAACAGCAGTGAGGTTGGACTGTATGAGCTATACTCTTTTATACTTCTTATTACCATGCTTCTTTTCATCCTTTCTAAACAAGTGGTTTTTGATTAACAGCTTCAAGGGAAATCCAAGGCTTTGTGGCAACGTGATCCATAAGCCATGCACTTGATCCAGCAACATCATGAAATGTAAGGAAATTGTGATTTTGGATTAAGATCATAGAGCAAAGTACATTGTATACTCTAGGCATCCGCCGACTTAGATGAAAAGTTCTGATCAGCCTTTGGGTTTTAGCATTTTGGATGTAGACTCTATAATTTTATTAGCATTGTCTCCATTGGAGGGAGTGCTTTAGTGGAGGATTGATTGTCCTTTTGGGAATTTTCCATGTCATTCTTTAAAATTTTTATCGTGGAAAAGCTTCTTTCTTTTTTCAAAAAACATTTGCTCCACACAATCATCTTTCTAAACGAGGAGCAACTATCCAAATCAAGCTCACTCATCCAATATTAGCACTAGATTTTAATTGGGAAATCCTATTTTTGTAGTCCTTGTAAATGCTTATTTGAGTTTAAAAGAAAAATCCTTGAGTTTTTCACTTCTTTGTTTGGATACTATATGCAGATGGCTAGTGTTTAGTATTCACTAGTTGGCAAATGTTTACTGCTTACGTATTCTTACTTTTACATAAAGGATGATTTGAAAACATTCTTGTTTTGGTTCTAGAATTTCCAAGGTTTCTAATTGCAAGAATTTTCCTTAATTGTGGAAGGAGATCACAAGAGACTCCAACCTGGTTGATAAGTATGGTCCAACAGATGGTCCAACATTTGACTATTGTGACCTTCGCCCAAAGAGGTCTGATTTTAGAATAAGCAAAAAGATGGCAACATGCCATCTCTTTGCAAGTGCATGGCTCAAGTCCTTTGGTTATTGTGTAAAGCATTGGATTACACTTGGTCGCCATGTTTGGTTAGAGCCCTAGATTAATGGCACCCTAGGGATCTAAAAGAAGCACCGGCTCTCACTGCCTTCCCCCCCTCCATATTGAAATGCTGCAATACTTTTTTAACATACTCTTTTTGTGAAAGCCAAAGGAGTTTCCTACTCTGATCACGCGCGATGCACATACCAAGAATATGACCTACAAGTCCCAAATCCTTCATATCAAAGGCCTCATGCAACTTGACCTTTAATGCATCCAGCTCATAAGTATTCTTGCTAGCCAATAGCATATCATCCACATATAGTGCCAGGATTATTAGGCTACTATCCTTAGCCCTTTTAGTGTAGAGGCAGTGATCAATTTCACTCCTTCTAAAACCCTGGGACCGAATGAAATCATCAAACTTCTGATACCATTCTCTAGGCGCTTGCTTAAGACCATAGAGACTCTTCTTCAGCTTGCAAACTAAATCCTCTTTGCCCTTTTCTTCAAAGCCTTCCGGCTACACCATGTAAATTTCCTCATGCAAATCCCCATGCAAGAAAGCTGTCTTGACATCCATCTGCATAAGCTCCATATCCTCTGATGCCACTAGTCCAAGCATGCATCTAAGTGTGGTCATCTGCACAACCGAAGAGAATATCTCATCAAAGTCCACACCCTTCTCTTGCTTGAACCCTTTAGCAACCAAACGGGCCTTGTACCTAGGCACATCATCACCTGTGACCTTCATTTTGTAGACCCATTTACATGGCAATGCTTTCTTTCCATGTGGCAAAGAAACCAAGTCCCAAGTCTTATTCTTCATAAGTGAACTCATCTCTGATTGCATAGCATACTCCCACTTGCGTTGATACTCGGGCATCACAGCCTCTCTGTAGCAAGAAGGCTCCCCGCAATTAGTAAGCATCACATAGTCTACCCCTGGAACAAACCTATCAGGTGGTCTAGACACTCTAGATGATCTTCTCAAGGGCATTTCAGCTTGCTGTCCCACCTGCATATCAGCCAAATTTGGCTCATCATTTCCACCAATAGATGATCCATCATCTACCCTTGATTGTATACCTGTGGGAGTACTTGGTGGTACCATTTCTTGCACATTTGGTGCATGGACAGCTTGCTGTCTATCAACATATGCAGGTGGATTCACATCCTCGAAAGTGATTCTCCTCATTTCCACATCCCTCATGGGTGCCTTATGCATCTTCTTCTCATTGAAGACTACATCATGGCTGTGTATGATCTTCTTTGCTTCTGGATCCCAGAGACGATAGCCCATCTCTCCACTTTCACCATAACCCAGAAAGATGCATTTCCTAGACTTCGGATCTAGCTTCTTTCGAAGCTCCTTTGGCACATGTGCATATGCCTCACACCCAAATATATGCAAATGAGAGTAAGAGGGCTTCTTGCCACTCCATGCCTCTTTAGGAATACCACCATCCAAACTCTTACTAGGTGATCTATTGATCACATGCACTGTAGTCTTCATTGCCTCAGCCCAAAAACCACCAGAAAGACTTGCATTGGAAAGCATGCATTGCAACCTTTCTTGAATGGTACGGTTCATCTTTTTTGCAACTAGATTTTGCTCTAGAGTACGAGGGGATGTGAGCTCCCCGTAGGCATTTAAGCATTCTACTTGATTGATTCTCAACCAAGGCCAGCCATTTCTGAAATACCTGGAACACATCACTCTTTCGAGCTATAGCATAAGCCCACACTTTCTTAGTTGCATCATCAATGAATGTCACATAGTATTCAGCCCCGCCTAATGACCGTGTAGGCATGGGACCACATACGTTTGAATGCACCAAATCAAGCTTTTCAAACTCTTTCTTTCCCCTTCTTTTATGGGCTGATTTAGTCTGCTTCCCATAGAGACAGTGCTCACAAAATTCAAAATCAGAGAAACTCAAATGCGGTACATAACCCAAATGGCATAAGAGTTTCATCCCATTTTAGCTCATATGGCCCAACTGGCAATGCCACAAAGAAGTGCTTGGCTACTCGGTTATTGCAACAACATGATCAAATACCCCTGATACATGTAAGGGACACAAAGTCCCACACTTGGCACCCCTGGCCAAAAGCACAGAGTCCTTCTGAATTTTCCAAGTCTGAAAGCCAAAAGTGGTGTGAAAACCAGCATCATCTAGCTGACCCACTGAGATAAGACTCTTGGTCAACTTAGGCACATGTCTCACATGTTTCAAAACAAATGCAGACCCATTTGCAAAAGAAAATTTTATGTCACCTACTCCCACTATGTCACATGCATAGTCATTTCCAAGATGCACACAACTTGTCTTTCCATTGTCATAAGTGGAGAACCATTCCCTATGGGGAGTAACATGGAATGAAGCACCAGAATCCAAAATCAAATCCTAGGAATATGCATCATCTGAAGTGGTAAGCAACTCTGCAGATAAAATAGACATGAAGAGAACGACATTGTCACTATCATGTGTGACTGCATTAATCTCTTCGATCTTCACTTTTCCTTTGTCCTCCCTTGGACTCTCTTCCTTCTGATTTGCACCCCAATTTGCATTCTTTTTCTTATCTTTTTTCTCTCTTTTTAGCTTTAGCAATCCTTTTTCATATGGCCCTTCTTGCCATAGTGGTAACACTCAATGTTCCGTGCCCTGGATTTGCTACGAGACTTCCCTCTTTCTTGGGACTTCCCCCTGAACTGTGATCTGCCCCTTTGCACATTTAAGACTGCATCCTGCTTGTTGCCATCCAGAGACTTCCGTCTAGTCTCCTCGGCCAACAAGCTACCCACAACATCATCAAATTTTAGTACTCCACCAGGTGCAGAGTTACTGACAGCTGTACGGAAGGTATCCCATGAGGATGGCAATGAACATAAGAGAAATATTGCCTTAGTCTCCGCATCAAAATTCATCTTCTGAGCATGAAGCTAGCTGAAAATAATATTGAATTCATTCAAGTGAAGCACTGGAGACCCGTTCCTTCATCTATAGCTCAAAGAACCTCTTCATGAGGTAAACTTTATTAGAGGTAGTTTCCTTTTCATAAGTGGGACATAGTTTCTTCCACAAATCTTCCGTAGTATGATCATTTACTACTGTGAAATAAAGTGACTCTGCAAGATGAAGTATAATAGTAGATTTTGCTAATGCATCCAACTCATTCCAATCATCCTCAGACATATTTGCAGGCTTAGCTTCAATCCCTGCCAAGGGTTTAATTTGCTTCTTTTAAATAAGTACATCCCTTATTTGTTCTTTCCACAAAGAAAAGTTTGTCCCATCAAACTTTTTAATCCTAAAAAACTCCTTTTCAGACATGGAGGAGGATGCCATGATGCAAACGAAGCAAAAATCCCAAATGCTAGTGCCTACAAGAGAGAATCACACCAAATAGCAGGTGCACCCAAATGTGTATGCCACAATAGAGTGAAATATCACCAAAACTCATGTCTCAAAGCATCTGACTCATGTGCATATACTATGCATCCATATGAGCAAATCTAGCCCAAAAGAAAATGCCAACTGCAATTGCAATCCAAAATGCCAATAAGTGCCAAATGACTCAAGCATAAACACCGTCCACTGGCATATGCATTAATAATATCTCATCCAAGATAGCATAGCACTATCAGTGCATCACCTACAATGTGTCAAAGCTGTCCCTCAGCATAAAATAGCATCCATGTGCAAAGCGTCCATAAAAATAGCATCCCACAAGGCAATTTAGGCCTATCAGTGCATCTAATAAGGACCACAATGCATCCAAATGGCCTATAAATCATCCACTACAACCCAATGCACACCACAAATGAGCGCACACTGCTCAAACTGCAACTAGAGTGATTTGCATAAGGTATGCTCAAGAAATCATAGTCCCACGGTAATGATCGCTACTAAAAATAGAACCTGAGATGCCTCAAAACATGGGTGCCAGTGCATAATCGGACTCAGCAAGAAAATCTGCAAATATCTCTCTTCTACCAGAACTCCAAAATCCCAACCGATGAGTGAGAAATGGGAGTCAACACTTATCCATTGCCATGTGGCATAAATCTAAGGTTTCAAAACCTTAGAATGAAAAAATGCATAACAGAGAGATGAAATCGAATACACAGAGATCTATAACTCTGAAAATCCTCCACCAAATTGCACAAGAACTGACAGGTAGGGGTTTTTGGGCGTCCGGAACGCAATGGTATAGACGGTTTTGGAAACCGTGGTCTCAATCACTGGGTCTAACACACGGATTGAAAAACGTTTTTGGAAACAGAGCTATTTGTAAACTCCACCAAAGTGCGAATGATGAGCAATTAGAAGTTTTAAAACCTCTTGAGTCCACCAGAACTGACAAATCTGCAAATGGTTGCTCCAAACTTGAGTTCCAACACCTGAGTAGAAAAACGCAAAAACTAACACAGTGAGTCAGAAATCCAATGAAATGATCCCAGATTCAAGAATGAAGGTGTTTCCAAGCTCCTAAAGTGAAGTGGACACCAAAAGCAAGCAATAGTTGCCTCTACAAGTCAATACGGAGTCTCTGTCATCGAACGGAACAGGGAAAAGCTCAAAAAACGACTTTTTCTTTGAAAACACTTAACAGGCTCTCAAAACCACTTCGCAAAACCAAAGTGACTTTTCCAAAGGTTCCTCCAAGGTCTCTACACACTCGGATGCAAGTAAAGTCACCCATAAAGCTTCCCACAGAGCTTCTCCTTCCTCCCACAGAGCTGTTGAACTTCAAGCATTCACGCACGCTCAGCTAGATCACTCGGGCTCTGATACCAGTTGAGAGTGCTCTCAATGGAAGCAAGAACGGAAGAGGAAGAGAGAGAAACGGAGAGCCACACAAGTTTTGGTGGGTGCAGAACCACCCTAATCTTCTTTTTCATTCATTTATATATGTGTTTGAGTATTGTATATAACCGGGGTAAAGGCATAGTGACCTTTAACCTCCACAAGATGTCATGCTAGAAAAGGTGCCCAAGGGTCAAGGTTTACAAAAATGGGATAGACCAAACACATATCACATGGCCTACATCATATGGCGACCAGAGTGATTTAGAAAAGACAAAACACATAACATTCTTTTTGGAGTACTACTCGAGGAAGAGAACCTGATGATAAACAAAAATTCAAAGATAAATCTTTCAAAAGGCAGAGTCCTTGTCTTCTATCACAAAGTTTGATGCTTCATTTGCTGATGGAGTTCTCTCTTCAACCAGATTTGTCATATTCCTCTTTTTCTCATTGCAAAACTTCTCTGAGTGATTGTTCTTGCCATAATAAGAGCAAGGGTTGATTTTATAACAATCCTTCTCAAGACGATTGTTTTTCCCAGAATCTTTGCATGCCTTGTACCTACTCTTTGAAAACTTCACTGCAAGTGCTTCTGTGTGCATTTTACCCATTCTTGAAGCGTTCTTTCTTTCCTCTTCTTGTAAGGCACTGATGATGCCCTCTAGAGTGGGTTGAGGAAGATTTTTCAAAGTAGTAGCCACATAGTCAAAGTCTTGAGGCATACTCTTCAAGAGTAGCATGTGGAGTAGGAGTTATTTTTTCTGGGAATAGCTGTGGAGCTTGAATCTACTCCATGATCACTACTTGTTTCTGTAGTTGCAGCAGTCGATGGTGTAGGTACAGTTGGAGATACTGTAGTTACTGCTGCAGATATTGTAGTTACTCTTGCTGGAGATACCGTAGTTATCACCACAGATATTGGCAATACAACTTGAGGGTTAAATGTTATAGATGGTGTACTTACTGCTACTCAAGGTACAACACCACCACTTGGAAATGCATTCCACATTTTCTTTAATGCTTCCAAGGCACTAAATAATTCTTGGGATCCCTCAATTGAATCTAGTAAGGGCTTCAAGAAGTGCTTGTGTGTAACTCGTAACTTGTAGACCACATTGTTATTATTCCCTTTACACACAACTTCTATCAAATTGTTTTCTTTAATGTTGATGGTTGAGATCATGCCACCATTTCTTACTGCCTCTCGAGAATATTTCAAGCTTAACACATTCTCGGTAGTGATCACCAAAAAATACTTTGATTTACACTCCATAAAATACCAAGCATGTTCAAGATATTTGAAAGGCACCTTGGAACCAAAACTCGAAGCCATAGTTTTTTACAAAGCAATCAAAAACAAAAAATGAGAATTACAATGATTTTCAAACTCAAAATATTAAAAAAATTGCTAATTAAATATTTAAATATTAAATAAAATTTCAAAAGTTTGAATATATTTTTATATTTCTAGATACTATTTTTTAATCAAATATTTTTCTACATAAATAATTTAATTCAAAATATTTTCTAAACATAAATAAAAGAATTTCATTTAATTTTCTTAAAATTTTATTTGATTTTTAAAAATTTTTATTTTATTTATTTAAATTTTAATTTATTTTCTCTAAAAAAAATTTAACATTTTTTAAATTTTATTTATCTATTTAATTTTAATTTTTAAATTGAATTTATTAATTTAAATTTTTTATTTTTTTAAATTATTTTATTTCATTTTAATTATTTATTTATATATTTAAAACTTAATTTTATTTATTTTTAAATTAAATTTATTTTTTTTTTTCATTTTTTTTTGAGTCCCAAAGGCCCCCATTTAAGGAGAGGAGGGGATTAACCCCCCCTAACCTGTTGCACATTAATCCCCCCCAACATGTTGCATGTGCAACAGGTTGGGGGGTTAATCCCCTCGCCCTCCCCGCCCTCCCCTTCCCTCCCCTCCTCTCCCGTCTGCCCGCCCCGCCCCTCCCCTCCCCTCCCCTCCCCTCTCCTCCCGCCTCCTCGCCTCTCCCCTCCCCTCCCGTCTCCCCTCCCGTCTCCCCTCCCTGCCCCTCCCCTCTCCTCCTCGCCGTCTCCCCTCCCCGCCCCTCCCGTCCTCCTCCCCGCCCTCCCTCCTCTCCTCCCCTCTCCTCCCCTTATATAGCCACTAGTCATAGTCGGTTAGGCTCAGTTGGGTGGCCAACCCAGTCCGCCCAAAATGGTCGACTGGGGGTCGGTCCTGAAATAGGCCACCGACCATACGATAGAACCAGTGCGCAACCAGTTGCGCAACCAGTGCGCAAAACAAAGCAACTGACGTATGGTCACCGTTCGGCCCACAACCATTTGGGATCAACTGAGGCTCCAAACGGGCCCCACAACCCAAGAGTGGGCTACCCCGGGAAATGCTCTGTCTACCCTCAGTGCGGTCATCAAGGGATGCTTTCCCGCACTTGCATGTAGCCTAGTTGGCAGTGTGCCAACTCTATCTGAAGCCGTTCAGCCATCAGGCCACACATGGCCCCCATCTGGTGTCCAAACCAGCACCTACCGGATAACTGAGCTACTCAAATGCCTTCTCCTCATATGGGGGGCTTACAAGTAGAGTTAGCTAGTTCCCACGTAGTTACACGAGAGTGGAGCATTGATATCTAACACGCCCCCTCAATGTCCACCCGCGAGTGAACTTACTTTTTCGGCCCAATGCCAAGTCGATGAAGATGCCTCTCCAGCAGGTCTCTTCCAAGAGCCTTCGTGAAGATGTCCGCAGCATTCTCTGTAGTCGGATAGTTCGGATAGTACACTAAGTCAACCTCTCCATCCATGATGAGCTTGCGTACAAAGTGATATTGAATCTCAATGTGTTTTGTGCAAGCATGGAACACCGGGTTCTTTGCAATCGCCATGCAACTCTGATTGTCACATGATAACTGTGTAGAGGCTTGTTCTGCACTACACCCATGTCCCCCAAAATCCTCCTCAACCACACTGCCTCGCAAGAAGCAAAGCATGTAGATCTGTACTTGGCCTCGGTAGAAGAAAGAGCAACTATGGGTTGCTTCTTGCTGACCCATGACACAACTCCAAATCCAAGTGAGAAACAGTACCCTGTCACTGATCTCCTACTATCCACGTTTCCTGCCCAATCCGAGTCACAGAATCCAGTCAAGATGTTGCCCTTGGTATGGGTGATGCCATAATCAAGTGTGCCTTTGATGTATTTCAGCACCCGCATCCCTACCCTCCAATGGTTCTCCCGGGGCTTATTGGAAAAGCTGCTTAGTACACCAGGTCGCAAAATTGATGTCTGGTCGTGTGTTGCACAAGTAAATTAAGCTGCCCACAAGCCTTCTGAACTACGCTTCGTCCACCAATGGTGATGAATCCTCATTTGAGAGCTTCGTGTCAACATCCATAGGGGTACCAACTGTCTTGCACTCAGCCATGCCAAATGCCTTCAATATCTCTCCAACATACTTCAGATGTGAAATGAAGATCTGTTTCGGCTCTTGCCAAACTTCAATCCCGAGGTTTGTCATTTCAAACTCTCTTCCTAGCAAATGCTTCGTCTGCGAGATCTTCTCTTCATGGTTCCCTATTATGACAAGGTCGTCCACATAAAGGACTACGATCATACACCTGTCTCCTTCTCTGAAGATATACAAATTTGCATCATTGGTACCACGCTCGTGGGGCCTCTTTCAGCCCATAAAGTTGTTGAGATATCAAGCTCTATCCCCGACATATCTCCTGGATGACTATCATTTATGTCACCGTCTATGTTAGTTGTACTCGTGGTGTAGTTAGACTACCACGTATGTTTTGGTTTGGGTTCACATATGAACCACGTATTCTAGGTTTTGACATATAGGGTATTTCCCTCTTCTATTGTATCGTTGTTGTGTGCAAAAGTGAAGAAAGGCTTCACCCTCCAACCTTGTGTCCTCTCTCTTTTGTGTGTTGTGAAGAAAGCTGAACTTGAGTCTCCTATCTCTCTCCCTCTTTCTTTACATGGTATCAGAGCCTTGTTCGTGGTAAGGAGCTCAAGAAAGAAAGCCAAGTTTGTGGTGTCCTGGTAAGAGGACTAGTGTTGCTTTCCTACTTCGAGTTTGGGAGCAAATCTTTGCAGGTAGCACAGCCAGAAGTGCAGGAGTGCACTGCTTCAAATTGAGAGGCCCTTCGCGGTGCGGCGAGAGCGCAGTATATGCTGCGGGAAAGGGGGAAGCGCTTGGTGACTTTATTTTTTTGATTTGAGGCCGTTTCGGGGCCCATTTTGAGGGCGGAAGTTCTTCGCAGGCACTCAGAAAAAGGCCCTGTTTTTGCTGTGCGACCACTGTGTGCGCGGCCAGTCGGTGGAAAGGTGCCACAGAAACTGCGTCGTATGCCTGTGTGCAGAGATATTGGGAGTTGCAGATTCATGCCTATTGCCTGTTGATGCAAAATCGTCACTAGGAAGTGACTGTGTGGTGAAATACCACTTTCGTCAGTGTTGCAGATCTGCCCCTGTGAGGCTTTTCGCAGAAGTTTTGCTATTTGCCCTTGTGAGGCATTTGCTGTGTTTACAGGTTGCTGTTGCAATTCGTGATTTGTAAAATGTCTGAGAATCTGTCTACCATTGTCAGTGAGAAGCTTGACAAGAACAACTTCCAAGCATGGAAGTTCAGGATGACAAACTTCCTTATGGGAAAGGGAGTTTGGGATTACATCAGTGGTGAAACTGCAGAACCAGTTTTGGGTACTGCTCCCACTCCTGCTGAATTGAAGGCCTTTAAGGAATGGCATGAAAAAGCCAGAAAATGCTTGTATTGGCTATCTGTTAGCATTTCAAATTCTATGATTGTGCATATACAGGATCTAGAGACGCCTAAGGAAGCATGGGATACATTGGTGAAGCTGTATAGCACAAATACCAAAGCACGGAAGATGCAGCTAAAGCAGGAGTTGCACAATGTGCAAAGGAAAAATCTGAATATAAATGAGTATTCCTTGAAGGTGAAAGGCCTTGCAGATTCTCTTGCCTCCATTGGAGCACCTGTTGATGATGAGGACTTAGTGTCCGTGACCTTGAATGGTCTTGGGAAAGATTATGCACAATTTCGGACATCCATTGGAGTCCGTGAAACATTTCCTGATTTTCAGGAACTTATTGCTCTCTTGCTGAGTGAAGAGCAAAGGAATGGTGGTTCAGCCACCTCAACTTCTCAAGAGACTGCTTTCTACTCGAATACAGGTAGAGGCAGGGGTAGAGGAAGAGGCCGTTCTGGTGGCCGTGCAGGAAATCAGAACCAACAGCAACAACAGGAAAACCAGTCCTATGGAGGAGGACGTGGTAGTTCTAGAGGCAGGGGGAGCCAAAGAGGCCGTGGTTCATGGCAAAGGAACTAGCAAGTAAATAGCAGCACAGAATGCTATTATTGTGGAAAGCCTGGACACAAGGAGAATACATGCTATAAAAAGCAGAATGACATCAAAAGTGGAAAGTTGCAGCAAAGCAACTATGCATCATCAAGTGGGCATGGTGACAACAGAAATGAGCACCTTTTTGTGATGCAGCATATGGTTAACTCCATGTCAGGAGATGCTGCAGCTTGCAATGATGTTTGGTATGTTGATTCAGGTGCCTCTAACCACATGACCAGTCATGGTGAGTGGTTTCATGATGTCAGAAATTTGGATAAGCCAGGTTATGTTGAAACAGGTGATGATACTGCGCACCCAATTACGCAGGTTGGTAAAGTGCCATTGGCTATGCAGGATGGCAAAACAAAGTACTTGGCAGATGTACTTCATGTTCCAAAAATCACTAAGAACCTGGTTTCAGTTGGCCAGATGGTTGAGCAAGGTCTGCAGGTTAGATTTAATCCTGATGGATGCTTCGTTGAAGACCTGAAAAATAAATGCCGCTTGGTTGCGAAAGGCAACAAAAATGGAAGAATGTTCACCTTGGATGTTGATATGCCTGAGGTGAAAGCTGCTATGTTTGCGCATGGGAGAGGTGTCATTGCAGATATTGAGATATGGCACAAGTGCATTGGGCATGTGAATATACAAAGGCTGAAATCTATGCAAACGAAAAACATTGTTGCAGGTTTGCCTAAATTCAGAGTTGAGGGAATGCAAAAGGTATGTGAAGCATGCCAAATGGGTAAGCAGGCCAGACATGCATTTCCCAAAAATGCTAAGGTGAGCAAAAGACCTTTGGAAGTGATCCATTCAGATGTTTGGACAACCAAAGCTGCTTCTATTGGTGGATGCCATTATTATGTGACGTTTATTGATGACTACACTAGGAAGGTGTGGATTTATTTTATGAAGCACAAAAGTGAAGTGTTCAGCCACTTCAAGGCCTTTAAGGCCATGGTTGAAAAAGAGAAAGGTGTGCATATTAAAGTGCTAAGATCTGATGGAGGGGGAGAGTACTTTTCAGAAGAATTTTGTGAATATCTGAAAGAACAGGGAATTCAAAGGAAGTACTCATGCAGGTCTACCCCTCAGCAGAATGGGGTTGCAGAAAGGAAGAACAGGCATATTGCAGAAGTAGGACGGGCGATCCTAAATGAGAAAAACATGCCTGATTATTTTTGGGCTGAAGCAGTAGCAACTGCTGTTTATATTATGAACAGAACCCCCACTGCAGCTGTCCATGGCATGACGCCTGAAGAAATGTATACAGGCCAAAAACCAGATATTTCTCACTTGAAGGTATTTGGTTGCATAGCTTATGTTCATGTTCCTGATGAGAAGAGAACAAAGCTCGATCCAAAGGCAGAAAAATGCATCTTTATTGGATATGCTCAGCACCAGAAAGGGTATCGCTGTTATAACCCTTCCACCCGCAAAATGCAGGTGAGCAGAGATGTTGTTTTTGATGAAATGAGCAGCTGGTATGCACCAACTGTTATGGTAGGAGATGCAGATGCAGGAAATGGGAATGCTGCAATAAATGCAGAGCAGCAATCTCAAGCCTTGAGTGGACCCAGAGAGTCCTCTACTAGTGGATCTAATGCATGGACAGGGAGATTGAGATCTAGTGAATCGTCACATGGCAGTCCTGATAGTGTTGTGCAGGTATCACATAAGGGAAAAGAAAAAGTGGACCATGCTCCAGTGTTTGATGTGTCTGCTGGTAGCTCTCATGTTGATGGAGAGTCAAGCGGCTCTGAAATGAGCCTTGATGAGGAACTTGGGATTCCTTCTATTGTTACACCTGGTGCAAGGAAAAGCAGGCATGATTTAAAGACTCCTGCAACTGATCCAGTTGTACGGAGGTCCACTCGTATTAAGTATCCAGTTGACAGGCTGAGATATGATGGGTATACAGCACATCACTATGCTTATATGGTCAAGGTTCTAGAAGAGCCAGAGCCCACATGTTTTGAGGATGCAGCAGGGCATAAAAATTGGGAAGCAGCTATGGATGAAGAGATGGCTGCCTTGGATGCAAACCACACTTGGGATTTGATGCCTTTGCCTCATGATAAGAAGGCTATTGGCTGCAAGTGGGTTTACAAAGTAAAGCACAATGCTGATGGGTCTGTTAGCAGGTACAAGGCAAGATTGGTTGCCAAAGGTTTTGCACAGACATATGGAATTGACTATGAGGAAACTTTCAGCCCAGTTGCAAGGATGGCAACCGTGAGAGTAGTAATTGCTATGGCTGCTGCAAAGGGATGGTCTTTGCATCAGATGGATGTGAAAAATGCCTTCTTGCATGGTGACTTGCAAGAAGAGGTTTATATGATGCAGCCAGAAGGTTATGAGGATAATGCACACCCCGATTTTGTATGCAGGTTGCGCAAAGCCTTGTATGGCTTAAAACAGGCGCCGAGGGCATGGTCAGACAAGATAGGGCAATATCTTGTCACTATTGGATTTCAGATTTCCAATTCAGATTTTTCACTTTATGTGAAAAGGACAAACAGAGGGATTGTGCTTATAGTCATCTATGTTGATGACTTGATTATTACAGGTGATAGTGATGCAGACATTAATGAAGTGAAGCTGCTGTTGAAGCAAAATTTTGAGATGAAGGATTTGGGAGAGCTGCGTTACTTCTTGGGCATTGAGGTTATTAGATCCCCGAGTGGGATATGGCTGTTGCAAAGGCAATACGGTTTGGACATGCTGTCCAAATATGGGATGACAGGCTGTAAGCCTATTTCTGTTCCATTGGAGTAGAATGTGAAGCTCAATGCAGAAACAGGTGAGCTTCTTGAAGATATTACTATGTACAGGCGCATAGTAGGTAGCTTGATTTACATGACTATAACCAGACCAGATTTGAGCTATGCTGTGGGGCTGGTGAGTCAGTTTATGCAGGCACCGAGGAAGCCACATTTGGATGCGGCTAGGCGCATACTGCGGTATGTGAAGTCCACATTGCATTATGGACTGTTTTATGAAGCTGGCTGTGCATTACAGGTACATGGATACACAGATGCTGACTGGGCTGGTAGTGTCTCAGACAGGAGATCTACTAGTGGTTTTATGTTTTCCCTTGGGAGTGGTGCCATCAGTTGGAGCAGCAAGAAGCAGCCAACAGTTGCCTTGTCGAGCACAGAGGCTGAGTACAGGGGTGCAGCAATGGCTGCATGTGAGGTAGCTTGGTTACGGAAGCTACTTGCAGATATGGGACAGTCAGTTCATGCAGCAGTTGTCATTCATTGTGACAACATTAGCAGCATCATGCTTGCTAATAACCTAGTTTATCATGCTAGAACGAAGCACATTGAGGTGCATTATCACTTTGTGAGAGAGAAGGTTCTAGCTGGTGAGATTGATCTTGTCTATGTCAGCACTGAGGAGCAGGTGGCTGATATCTTTACGAAGGCATTGGGTACCGAGAAGCTTCGCAGATTTAGGAGCTTGCTTGGTGTACGTGAGATGGATTTGAGCTTGAGGAGGAGTGTTGAGATATCAAGCTCTATCCCCGACCTATCTCCTGGATGACTATCATTTATGTCACCGTCTATGTTAGTTGTACTCGTGGTGTAGTTAGACTACCACGTATGTTTTGGTTTGGGTTCACATATGAACCACGTATTCTAGGTTTTGACATATAGGGTATTTCCCTCTTCTATTGTATCGTTGTTGTGTGCAAAAGTGAAGAAAGGCTTCACCCTCCAACCTTGTGTCCTCTCTCTTTTGTGTGTTGTGAAGAAAGCTGAACTTGAGTCTCCTATCTCTCTCCCTCTTTCTTTACAAAAGTGCCTTCTTCAGTTTACAGACTTTACCTTCTGAACTGGGGATCTCAAAACCTGGTGGTTGTTCCACGTATACCTCCTCCTTGAGATCTCCATTCAGAAAGGTGGATTTCACATCCATCTGAAACACGGGCCAACTTCCTTGGGTAGGTAAAGCCAAAACACTGCGAATTGGGGTTAGTCAAGATGTGGGAGAAAAAGTATCTTGATAATCAAAACCATGTACCTATCCAAATCCTTTTGCCATGAGCTGAGCCTTGTACTTATCCAATGTGCCATCGGTGTACTTGGTCTTGTACACCCACTTGGTTCTGATTACCTTGCGTTTTGGTGGTTGATCCACAAGGTCCCAAGTGTTGTTCTTCATTATGGAGCCATACTCTGACTGCATAGCCTCCATCCACCTATCATCGCCTCTTCAAGACACTTGGGTTCATCAACACAGATCACTTTTGTCATCAAAGCATAGTTGACCAAGTGTTCTTGCGCCCTTCTTTGCTCCTCTAATCTCTTGGACCGGCGGTGTTCGGATGGTTCCTTCTCAATGGCTGGAGGTTCTCTGCTGTCCAAATGCTGCTTTACCCACTTCGAAAATGGCTGTTGCTATTGTGGTTCTGCAAGCTCTTCTTCATCTTCTTTGTCTTGAATCCTCCCAAGCACCGTTGGGGGAGTTCGGTCTGCTGTTGGTGGCGGTATCGGATGGATATTCTAGTCCTGGTTGTCTAGGAAGGAAGCATCCTCCTCCAATTGATGCGGCTGTTCTGAGAAGACCACATCGCAACTTACAATTACCTTCTTGGTAACAGGGTTATAGAGACAATAACCCTCCTTCGCCTCTTCACTGTAGCCCAAGAAAATACACTTCCGGCTCTTCGGTTCCCATTTGGTCTTGGTAGCATCAGGGACATGCACAAAACAGTCACATCCAAAAACTCTGAAATGTGCAGCTGAAGGTTTCTTACCAGAAAAGGCTTGCAGTGGAGTCATCCCATTCACAGCCTTCGTGTAGCTACGATTGAGGATGTAAACTGCAATGTTACATGCTTCAGCCCATAAAGTCTTTGGCAAATCTTTCCCTTTCATCATACTCCGACCCATTTTGCAAATGACGTGCATCTTGCGTTTTGCTACTCCATTTTGCTGTGATGTATGTGGTGGGGGTTTCTACCTCTTGATTCTGTGACTTTTGCAGTAACTTTCGAATTCAATCGATGTGAACTCTCCACCTCTGTCTGATCTTAGCTTCTTCACCTTCCTCCCCGATTCTTTCTCGACCATTACATGCCATTCCTTGAACCTACTAAAAGCCTCATCTTTCGTCTTCAAGAAGTATATCCATATCCTTCTATTGTAGTCGTCGATCAGCGTCATGAAGTAGAAGGAACCACCCAAAGCTTCCATCTCCATCTTTCTACAGAGGTCCATGTGAATGAGCTCTAGAGGAGCCTTTGCCCTACTGGCCTCTTTAGGAAAGGGCTGCCGATGTTGCTTGCCCATGATGCAAGCTTCACATACATCAGGCAGATCTGAAATTTCTGGTAGGTCTGCAATCATTCCACTTTTATGCATCTCCTTCAAAGAACTAAGGTTTAGATGACCAAACCTCTCATGCCACAGCTTAGTGTTCTTCACATCCACTCGAGCACTAAAAGCTGAGAGTTCGTAAATGTTGTTGCACTGTGTACCTTTACCAATGACCTTTCCTTGAAGATCCAAGATCTGTGCACTACTCTTATCGAATTGAACTTTGAGGTCCCGATCTATGATCGTAGAAATGGACAACAAGTTCCTCTTGATATCTGGCACATAAAGAACATCGGACAACTGTTTTACAACTCCATCTGACTTGAGAGCAATCATACCTTTTCCTTTTGCTGGACATTTTGCATCATTGCCGACTGCTACCATGATGTCGTTCCCTACCGGCTGTAGAGAGGTATACCAATCCTTCCGACTGGTCATGTGGCGCGATGCACCACTGTCAATGATCTAAGGTTGATCCGTAGGTACATGAATTGCCTCCATGCAAATCTCCTCAATTGCTATGAATAGCTCTATTGGTACTGCTTGCGCGCTGTTGCTGGACTCTTTCTTCACTCCATTCTTCTCATCTGCAATCTTCTTGTGGCACTCATTCTGTTTGTGCCTTGCCTTGTTGCAATAGAAGCACTTGATCTTCTTCTTTCTCTTTTTATCATTAGAAGAAGATGGGTTGCTAGAGTCCTTACCCTTACCTTTCTTTGATCTAGTCCAGAAAGCCGAATCTTCTCCGGTCCTCATCTTTTGACACATCTCCTCCTCCAGAAGCATCACGCTGAAATCCTCAAAGTTGAGGGGCGGATTTCTATTCTGCGTATTCAGTGCTGTAACAAGACCGTCGTACTTTGGTGGGAGAATCTGTATGCACCTTCATGCTAGATTCTCACTGGTGATGGTGATGCCAATTGCAGTCATTTGATCGCGTAGATTCTTCACCCTGGTGATGAACTTCTCTGTCGCTTCAGACTCAGACAACTTCTCGTTCGCGAGTTGAGTCTCCAGATTCTAAATCCGCGTCTGATTCGTGGTCTCGTATTGATTTTTCAAGACCGTCCATGCCTCCTCCGCTGTGGTGACATGTTGAATTAACGCCATGATGGAATCACTAACACTGCAGATAATAGAACACAGTGCATCTACATTTCTTCTTGTCCACATGAGAATCTCATCCGCAGTTGGTACTATCTGTTGTCCTGCATTGGCTGGATCCGGCCTCACGTCCACCCCAGTAGCAGTGTCCCAAAGCTCATATGCACTTAGGGTGGTCTTCATCTTGAACTTCCAGAGAGGATAGTTAGATCTGTCCAACTTTCTACTTTCGCCGAATGGTGGGATTCGCAGTCTTGTGGGCTGGGCCATCTCTCACAATCTGCTCCCAAAATAGAAACACACTACCAAATCTTCTTGCTAGAGTCCAAGCTGTGATACCATGTAAGAAAATAATACGTCTATGCTCAATAGATAATAGGATCTTGTACGCAAGAGAGAAAACAAGATAGTATGGAGAATCAAAAATTTGATTACTATAGAACTAATACAATAGATGGCACTGCCTCCCAACCGTGCGCTCCTGTGAAGCTTCGATGGCATGTTGGAAACAGTAGAAGACGGAGGCTAAATGCTAAGGAATCAAGTTTGTTGTAGCCAGTGATAAAATGGACTTCACAGGCTTGCTCTTATATAGCCACCAGTCATAGTTGGTTAGGCTCCATTGGGTGGTCGACCCAGTCCGCCCAAAACGGTCGACTAGGGGTCAGTCCCAAAATAGGCCACCGACCATACGATAGAACTGGTGCGCAAAACAAAGCAACTGACCTATGGTCATCGTTCGGCCCATAGCCATCCGGGACATCTGAGGCTCCAAACGGGCCCTGCAACCCAAGAGTGGGCTGCCCCAAGAAATGCTCCATCTACCTCCAGTGTAGTCAGTCAAGGGATGCCTTCCCGCACTTGTATGTAGCCTACTTGGTGGTGTGCCAACTCTATCTGAAGCTGTCCACAGCCATCAGGCCACACATGGCCCCCATATGGTGTCCAAACCAAGACCTACTAGATAATTGAGCTACTCAAATGCCTTCTCCTCATATGGGGGGCTTACAAGTAGAGTTAACTGATTCCCGCATAGTTACACGAGAGTGAAGCATTGATATCTAACAGAGGAGATGCAGAAGAATAGAGCGAGATGGATGCACCCAAACCCAAGCTTTAGACCAACATGGGAGGTGGAAGATAAGCAATTGTTGAGACAAATGGAGTCGGCAAAATGCCAGTGAAATTTACATCAAGGTATATGGAAAGTCCCCACACCATAATGAAGTGGTGATGTACTTCACCAAATTCTTGTATGTGCACTTTATTAAGGGTATACAAGTGGACTTCTCCTCGTACAAGGTCAAGCATATGCATGGTCATATAGAAGTGATGATCACCCAATCCCAATTGTCTACGGCATTGAAGGGTGTGCGTGGTCCACTGGCACAATAAGTAGTGCAACTTTGCAAAGAGAATGCGGCCTGGTTTGAGTAGGTCCAATGCCTAGAGATTGAAAGACCGTGAACCGAGCCAAAGTTGCAGAATGAGAATATTTCTCTACGTGCCCAATTGAAGAGCTTGGAGGATCTCAACATGCGATTGTAGCAAGAGGCCCATGAAGCATGTGCAACACTAATCGGAGATGCAGGCGTGGAGGCATGATTAGCTATTTGTCACCATCCATTGTCACAACCATATGCCATGGAACCCCTTCCCTCCGATAGCCCAGACAATTGCTTGTGTCCAATATGCCAATGCTTGTTTGATAATTGTACTGGCTATTACCCTTTGCCTTGTGGCCACAAATCTCATATTTATTATCTAGTAGATTACTTGCCAACTAGGTCAATTTGTCCACTTTGTAAAGCCCAACTATCAATGGCATTGTATATGGTGTTCGGCTTAGGATAGTTGTATCCAGGACCATGACATTGAATGAAGTTCATGACCATGTATACAATGTCCTTATTATGAAAATATATTCCTTTGTTTTAAGTTCATTGAAGCTATATGATGGTGTACTATATGATGTGGTGGGATTCATAGATTTGATTGATTAGTTATTAATTTAAATACATCCAATGTTCATAATTATTTTGCACAATGGAATCAAAAAATCCATCATATGCAATCCTAACATCATCAATTGGAATAGTGTCAATATATTATTTCATAATAAATAATTTAAGGAAAGCTATGGTTAATTGAAAACAAATCATTTAATTGCATAAAGGAAGGCTATGGTTATTTAATATGATAACTAATTTAAGGAAGGCTATGGTTGCATCAATTGGAATTCGGAATGTAAAACACTATGCAATCTTACATAAAGTAAACTTTAAACTTTAATAATTATAAACTATTAAAGTAAAATTTAAAAGCATTTTCTATTTGATCAATTGCGAGTTGCCATGCTCTTGATCAATTGAACTTGGTCAAGAGCACAACAATTGGCATAACCACCCAGAAGCCTATGCGATGGCGACGCGAAAGAAGCAAAACCCAAATCCTAAACACAAGACATTTACAATGCACAGCAACACAATTCTTACAGTAATCCTAAAGTCATGTCTCACTCTCTCTCTCTCTCTCTCTCTCTCAATTAAAACTTATCTTGAAAGTCACTGAACATAAGTGTTATCAAAGACAACAAATTAAACTTTGCACATGCTTCTTCCTCACATCCTCGTATAGGATTCTATTACATATGAGACAGAGTGATATGCCAGTTGCTATGCTCTTGATCAATTGAACTTGGTCAAGAGCACAACAATTGGCATTACAACCCAGAAGCCTATGCGATGGCGACAAGGAAGAACGAAAGCCCAAACCCTTATCACAATATATTTACAATGCACAACAAGACAATTCTTATCCAACCCTAAACCGCAACCTGCAATTAAAAAAAAAGAACACATTCATCATACAATGAGACATTCAAAACCCTATTGCCATCATTGCCACGATTCACGAGTCACTATCATCATCATGTTCATCATCAATGTCCTCATCTTCAGACCCATGTGCAAGCGAATATTATTTCCTTCACCTTCATCAGATTCATCCTCCTCATCGCTATCTTCCTCAGATGTTGCACTATCAGTCCCAGTTTTGTCCTCTTCTTGGGTTCTAGAATTTGCAAATGATGGGACTACTTCAGGTTGTATAGCATTTGGCAGGATAGGTCCATTTTAGAACTTTCTCCTCATATCCCACATCTCCTAATGTTTCTAGGATTTTATGATTGGCATAGATGTACACTAACTTCTCAGCCCGATCCTCTAGAAGTTTATTTCCTAAAGTATTGTGAATGTACTTATAATGACTCTAGTTTCTTTTTGAACTCGAGTTTGAGCATGTCTAATAAAGAATCCTCATTGCAATCGGGCGTAGAAGTTCACACGTGCCACCATTCATCATCCACCATTTCCAAGCAGATGTAGTTTCTACCAATGCTTGAACATCGCTTGATGCAAACAACCCCTCCTTGCATCGATACTTGGCTATCTTGTTACAACACTTTGCAAACTCATGGTTGTGGGGATAATATTGTTGCACCACCTTATGAAAGTCATGCATAACAATTGTGATCTCTTCGGACTTCATATTCCACCATTGGGGGTCTAAAAGATACCCAACACTATGCAATGGATTATGAGCTTGCTCCGATTGTAGCCTAAACAATTGCCACAATTCCTTGCATTTTGTAGCATTAAATGGTCTTCTCTCATTCTCTTGGCCCGGGCGAGCAGGGGGTTTCCTCGCAAAAAATAAGAGCTTGCCCAATACTCCAAAAGTGCATCCATGCTTTTCCGATTGTTGGAGACTTTGAGTCCAATGCCCTAAGCACATATAAAACAAGTTTCATAGCATTAGTGGCATCCTCAAACCGTTTCCATGATGTAGGGGATCCCAATGTTTCTTTCAGGTCATGAATGCATTTTCTCCTTTGTTGCCCTATCGATCAACTCTGACATCCATTGTTCAAATGCATCACAATGAAATGTCTCTATAAGAAAACTCCTATTTTTTACCAGAGATTGCAAAGTGTAGAAGTACGTGGCAAATCTCGTGGTTGCTGGCAATTGTAACATGGTAGAACCATCACGAGACATAAAGATTGTTTTGAGACATTAAAATTGATTGTACTAACTTGACGATGTCTTGAGCCTCACAAACAATCTCTTTGAATCATGGCACTTGTTTATACCAATCTCTCAATGCAAGATCTAAAGTATGTGTACAACATGCAGATGCATATAAATTGGTATACTCCCTTTGCAATATTCTTCCCGCCAGCCATATATGTCCCTAACTTCTTTACATGTGAGGCATCAATCAATGTGTGGAAGGCCTCCCCACATGGTGATATAACCATGACATTCAATAAAGCATGGAGTTTTATGCTTGTCCACCCGTCTGAGACAAATATGCATCTGGTGTTATCCAATTGCTAAAAAATGCTACGATTTATATGCTCGTTCTCTTCTGCATATGCGGCATATCGAGATTCGTGGATGCAAGAAACTCTATGATATATACTAATGACTCTTGCACAAGCCATCCCTCTGCCAATCTTGCTTTTGGTCTTGCTCTTTGCCTTATAAATCCCTTCAAAGTTTTCATAAACCGCTCGAGAAAAAAAATCAATCGACTATGAACGGTACCTGCAATGGCCACCTCATCAACTATGTGCACAAGCAAGTGCACTTGAGTTGTCATAATGCTCGAAGGAAAGTGCTTCCCAAGAAAGCATACAACTTTGATGGAGTCCACCCTAGCCTTCTCGATGCTCGATATGGAGATCTCTTTTTGAGATAATTGCCTATTTCACATGCCCATGTAAGATATATTCATAATCGGTCTATAGATTATTCAGCTTAAATTGAAAAAAATGCAATCAATGCAATTTGATAGTAAGTATACCCCATAATACCACTGATCTTGAATATAGCATTTCTAACATCTTCTTGTGTAAGCACCCTTTCAATGTAATTTTAGGAGGATGAACTATCAAAGCAACAAAGAAGTCATGTCAATAATATAACATAATCATAATTACACTAACGCATCATGATTATCGGTACACTAATCCTGTAGCTTAGAATACCTGTAAGACCTCGTGCCAATCATGGGACTTGAGCCCACTAATTCTATTGTCCTTTGAAAATGCTCCTTTCAAGCAATGCATGTACCCTATGGGTGTTTGAAAAGAGGCAATGTCTACCTTGACCGTTGCCTCCTCTCTCTTGGAGAGGATCCATGTTGCATTCGGGAGGACAACTTTTCCCGAAGCACACACTTGGGGACACAAACAAGACATCCTATTCATAGAACACAAGTCTTCTCGCACTCCTCTCAAGTCTTTGGAACCAACCAAGTGTGCCTAAATAGTAGCCCCCACATTCTTCATGATATGCATGGGATCCAAGAGATGATTGATTTGTAATTGACCCCAATAAGGAAGCTCATGAAAGATGGATAGACTCTTCATAGCACAAGGAGGTTCCTCTCCATTTGCCCTCCAAGCCTAAATACAGTCACTTCTAATATTTCATGCGATTGTTGTCTATCAAACCATAAAATATTTTCATCATGCTTGTCCTCTTCAACTAGGTTTTCAATTGTTGCATGTTATGAGATGAGGCCTTTATGACAAACTTGGTTATTTTTTACCTTGAATCTCATTTGACAACTAAAAATCAAAGTGATGTCTAATTGACAAAGAAAAGGATCAATGATAAGGATAACCTCATCAAATTTAGGGTTTGGAATGTCATCTTAATGACAATGACATCATCTGTCAAAGTATTGAGAGCAATCAGTAGGTGATAGTGCCCATGCCTGTAGATTTTGGTGGTTGTGTTCTAACTAATGCCTCCAGCCTCCAGGTATTCAAAGTTCCCTACATAGGCTTTGTATGCAATCTCACAATAGTAGTAGAGGCCTAGATGAACTACAGGCTCACAACCTTGAGTCAAGGCTCATCATTGGTTCCAACTCTTTGACTCTCTAGATCCCTACTCATCACCTCACCCATTGTGCAAGGTACATTGACAATTTCTTTTTGCATGCACAACTTTCGTTTGTACATCCACATTTCAAAACTTGAGAGACCATATCCTCCTCAAGGTTTACCAAAACCAGGAATTTTGTTAGAACTTCCTCAGACCGCCCTTGTTATATGCACCTCTGTTGTTGCCATCAACATTGAAGTTACCCAACAAGCTTTGACTCTCCTATCATCCTCTTCATAAACATAGGCCATGCTCTAGATAAGAGTCAAGCCTTTGCACACAATAATGCCATCTAGCCATGAGAAAAATGGTGATAGATGATACATCATTTGAGAAGATCAAGTCACAAATCTTTAGGTGACACATGTCAAATTGTGCCATGTGAGCATTATCATCTTATCCATTAATAAATCTGACATCTACCACATCATCATTCCATTTAGTGGTAGACAACGTAACTTCATGTTGGTAGCCAACTACGGTAAGCAGATTATCCCATTATGACATGTAGCACATAGGCCACATCATCACATGGCACATTAGTGATGATGTGATAATGCAACATCACCAATACCATGTGGATAGCCACCTCATTAGGACACATCAACTCATCATGGACATGTGGCACACAAGCCATGTCATCACTATGCATTTGAAGCAAAATTTATAGTAAGCACATTATTCAAACTACACATGCAAGCTCATGCCACATCAAAATGCATCCTAAGCAAGCCTCTTCACTAACACACGTTGCATATGCTACCATGTTATAATTTCCATGTGACTTACATTGCAATTGGTAGCCTAGTCAATGAGTAGGTCTAATTGGACCATAGGTCAATCTAGATAATCAAATCTACAAACTATGAAGCTTGAAATTTCCTATTTTTAGATATTCATATCTTGGTTGTTTTGCATCCAAGTTGAATGATTTTGCACATTTAAAGTACATATTATTCAAAAATACATCATTGAATAAATCCTATTCTTGGTTGCCATTGTTTAGGGCAATTAGTGCAGTTGTCTCAATGCTATTTTGGCAATATCTTGAACAATTTTGGTCAGTGTTGTCTTCTGTGACTAGTTCAACATATCAAATACATCATTTTAAAGCAATTTTGGCTGCTTCTTGGCACATTTTTGCCAACTATAACTTTTGCTTAATTTTATCACTATCTTTGGCAATTTAGCAACACATTACTCAATTTTTAGATTTGTTTTCACTTATATCCTTGTTTCACTAAAAGCAACAAATTTTTCAAGAAAAATAAATTATTTGCATTTGATTACACTTGTTGCCTAGGTATGGAAAAATCACAGGATGAGATGATTTTGGGACCATAATAGTAAACTTGATGATCATAATTATGGGAATTGCAAGTTCACATATTATGGTGGAATATCATTTTAGAACAAGAAAAGAGAATACAAGACCAACTTTAATGATGCCACTTATTACATATGAACTTTAAGAACTTGGCAAACAATAAAACGAATGAATGAGAAAGCATAATTGACATTAATCCCATTAATTTCATTGTTAACTATGTCATGGTTCCTATCATCAAAGACAAAAAGTCATCTATAGATGCACTTGAAAATTAGTTATGCAAAGAACTAGCAGATTAATTAGCATCCATTGGTCCTCAAGAAATCAAGATTGTAAGATTAGTACTAATTAGCAATGGTCACCATAGATGGACCATAGTCCTTTGAGATCATGTTAGATGGTTATGTAAGAGCAGAACCTCTTCTTTGATACTAAAAGCCATGATCATGCATTCTTTACTAGAGGAAAATGATTTGAAGAAGGAAAAGGAAAGAACTCTAGTAGATTCAAAAACCAAGCTAATGGAAACTTTTCACACAATCTTGATAGACATTCCCGTAGTTATCAATCTTCACAATTGTCATTGGGTTATCATAGTCAGCATCAAGGTCCTTCCAATCAGAGAGGGAACATGGATTCTTTGAGGCAAAGGAAACTATGTAAGAGGGAATCAATCAAAGAACTACTCCTAGAAAGACAAGCAATTGTTATTTTGTGGCATCCAAAGCCATTGGGTACTTGAATGTAGAAAGAAACAAAGAGATATAGCTAGTAATTAGTACAAGATGCACTTGAAAATTAGCTATGTAAAGAACATGTCCAAAATTGTAATCTCGACAATCAGTTAACAATGCAACCAAGCTGTAGATAGAGATAGTTCCAAATTAACTAGAGACATAGCAGATTAATTAGCATCCATTGGTACTCAAAAAATCAAGATTGTAAGATTAGTACTAATTAGCAATGGTCACCATAGATGGACCATACTCCTTTGAGATCATGTTAGATGGTTATGTAAGCCGTTGAGACGTCGCTGCTGGTCGCCATTTCTCGAAAATCGTTGAAACTCTCTTCTGTGTTTTCTTTGTTTTTGCTCCACCTTTCTCTAATTTCTTTAGGGGAAGCTTCTCCATACCTTGGGCTATCTTGTGTTGTAATTTGAGCAGCAATGGCTGCATATTCAGAGAAAACAAGGAAAAACCAATCGACTTTCAAGCAGCTAGCTATGGCGATGTGACGTGAAATTGTGCCTCTCCTCCTCAATGGCTCTTCTCTAGTATATGACCTTTGTTTCTACCTAGAAAGCCCTTTTTTCTTTGCTATGAAGAGTGAGATACAAGCCCTCCAAGTTCAAGCCTCTGTTTTGGACAGTTTTGACAAGGTTGTGAGTTTGATCCTACATTAGATGCTACTTTAGCATTTTGGATGTTTTAAAGTGATGAATAGCATCAGTAAAGCTGTGGCTACAGCTTTGTTTTAAGTTTCTATACCTGGATTTGCTTGGAATACTTTCATTTAGTCACCTCTATGAAGCATGCAAGCGAAAGCATCATTGATTTGTAGTATGGAATTTGGTTACAAGTCTTTGCTACTCTAAATGCTTGTACTTTGAAGCCCTTAAACTCTTTCTAGCCTTGTAAGAGAGTAGACACTACCCATTCTGGGTTAGACCCTCTCATGGCTACCTTCTTGAATATGGATAAGTTCAATGGTAAAGGCTTTCACACATGGCAGATGAAGGTTAAGTTTGCATTAATGAGGGAAAACCTCTGGGGGCTTGTTAAACTTGCTTTAACTTCTTCTTCAATAGCCTCTAATGTTGGAGAATCCTCAGCTCCGACATGCCCGGCAAGAGATCCTACTAGAGAGGAGAAAGCCTATGGCATCATTGCTCTTGGCCTAGGAGATGACTATATTCATCACATTTCTGATTTGGAGTCTCTGTCTGAAGCTTGGCAAAAGCTTGATATTATTTTTGGTGCTAGCTCTCACATCTCAAAATTGTCACTAAAGATTGCTTTCTTTGAATTGAAG
Organism: Dipteris shenzhenensis; assembly: GCF_047967505.1. Taxonomy (NCBI): domain Eukaryota; kingdom Viridiplantae; phylum Streptophyta; class Polypodiopsida; order Gleicheniales; family Dipteridaceae; genus Dipteris; species Dipteris shenzhenensis. The sequence continues at coordinate 39,856,686 of NC_141623.1, read as the reverse complement.
ATGGCTAGTGGCACTCCTTTGGCTGCCCATGTCAATCATATGCAGAGTCTCATGACTCAACTTGCTTCTATCAACTCTCCAATCACTACAGATGATGCAATGGCAGTGTTGCTCAAAAGTATCCTTGAAGATTATGATCATGTTGTTATCACTTTGAAAAATCTTCCTAATCCTACTCTTGAAGGTCTTATTACTACTCTTCAAGAAGAAGAAAGGCTCATGGAACTCCGGAGAGGCAATGACATAGCCTATGCCATAAAATTTCAAAATAGCAAGTTTTCACCTTGCAAACATTGTGGGAAGACTAATCACCTATCAAAAGATTGCTTCAAGATCAATGCTTGCAAACATTGTGGCAAAAACAATCACCATGAAAAGTATTGTAAGGCCAAAAAGGAAGCAACTTCAAAGCCAGAGACTGCCAATCTACTTTCAGTTGATGTACCTCCACAAGATGAGGCATCCTAAGAAGATTATGCTTTTTGAATCATCTCCATATATGCTCCAAATCTCTCTTTTTATGTTGAGTCAAGGTAATCAGCTTGGATAGTCCTCCAAAATGAATGAAATAAACTATTGAGTTCTTTTTAAACACCTCTAGTCACCATATGATGTCAGCCATGTGTATGTGTTTTGCTCCATGGTACCTCCTGCAGACATTGTGTGCATGTACATGCAGGGGAGATAACCATTGGAAGGTCTTTTGTATCCCTTTTGTTTACTTCACACCCATGGGAAACCCTTGCTAGCATGAGAACCTAGCCATAGATTTATCCTTGACCACCATGAGATGGCATGAGAAACTATGAGACTAGATGTATCCTTGACATAGCCTGAGGCATTCCCTTGAGGGGGGTATGATGAGATATCTCAAGGTGTATGCCCCAGGCACACCTTGGTTTCTATGTGTGTGTGCTAGAGGCACAGTTAGGTGCCCATGAGCACTGTTAGGTGGTGGTAGATGCCACATAGGATGTTTGAGAGAATGTACGAGATGATTGAGGAGATGATTGTGGAGCTCAGAGGTCATCAGTGATGTCAGTGATCATGTAAGAGGTGCCTACATAAGGACCTCACCTTTCTTCATTCCATAAGCAAGAATTCTCATTTTGTGTTCACTTCATGCTTTCCTTTCAGTTCCCCAACAGGTATGGGTAATAGCACACCTCATAAAATTGAAGGAATTGGTAGCATATCATCATCTAGTGATGTCAGTATTGCAAAATGCATGATGATGCTTGCTATACTTCAATTATGTCACAAATTTACTTTTTGTTGGTCAAATGATAGAGAATCATATGGAAGTTGTTTTCAATAAGTATCGATGCATCATCAACAAACTTGAGAATCCTAACTCCATCAATGTTAAATGTGCCAAGATTGATAGAATCTTCAAACTTTGGTTAGCAATGCCGATTCAAAGAGTTCTTGTTGCTCATCATAAAAGCAAAGATTCTTATCTCAATCAACTATGGCATAAGGAGTTTGGACATGTCAATTTCAAGAAGCTAATTTGATTGAACTAGTGAAAGATGGTACAAGGCCTTCCACAAGTTTATTTTCAAAAATATGTTTGTGAAGCATGCATAGGCAACAATTTCCAACATCATGGTCTAGGAGATCAAATTTTCTCTAGAACATATTTTCTAGCATATCGAGTTATAGTAGGTGAAGTGTTTTTTATGACACATGGGTTATAAGTAAAGCATTGTACTTAATGTTACAGAAATTGTATTTGGTTATAACCATGATGTCGTGGCCATTGGAATGGACATGCAACAAACCCATTTGATGGATGCCATGGGAAAATTCTTGATGTTGGATGTCTATCAGTGTCAATGGTCAATATTAGTGCACTTTTGCTACTCCCAACTAATGATGCATACAAAATCTATGATGTTGGTGGTATTTTTTCAAGTGAAGAGTGAAGATGTAATAAAGGTACTACAAAACCGTGATGGAACATAGCCAGTGCTTTTAACCATGAAGAGTTGGAAGAATTGGATGATCGCTATTGTGGAATTTCATGCAAACAACCCAAAGATGCATTTATGCCATTGGTGGATGTCAAGAATGGTGATTTTGTGCTTATTCGACTGCAAGAAAAAATCTACCCAATGTCTTGGAGTTACACAAAGTCATATAGGTGTGAAGGATTACAAAAAGATTCTTTTATAATATTGGGTGTTAGTTTGCACTCATCGAAATGCTACAGACGAAGAAGTGTATTTAGGGTGCTGAGATGATGTGCAACACAAAGGATCCTAAGAGATAGAAGGATATATTTGCATGGATGCATAAAAGTGCTTTAACTCCCCAAAAGTATAAAAATACCACCAAAACATGTAGTAAAGAGAGTCAAAGGCCTAAGAAAATCTACGGGTTTCCTATAGATAAACACTACCAATATGAGAAATATCACCCTGTACCATGTGGATGAATATTTCTAGTTTCATAAATACTACTATCACACCATGCCTAAAAAATGGAGGTTTATGATTAATAGCATTTGTAGTTTTAGTAAATATACTATTTCATATTGAGTTCCATATTAACAAAATTCCCAAAGTTAATGGGAGTTTTCTCATTTGGGAATTCTCAAAGTATCCAAAATTCCCAAATTCTCTAATATGGTATTTCTTCTGAATACTTGCTTCAGTTCTTCCCTAATCAATAATTTTTACCTGCACAGACTCGTTATCCCCTATGAAATCCAACATGTAGTTGGTTTCCTGTGAATCAGTATGAGCATATCTATGTTTGTGGATTGCTCTCAAAGCACTTGAGTTTCCATGAAGGATGGGTGTGTAGTGATCTAATGAATGCAACAATCATTTTGTAAGTGCTAAAAATACTTTAAAATGAAAGAACACAAGAATTACACATGCAATGCTAATGTAAATTAAGACACTCACAAACTATATGCAACACAATTGCTATTATGATGCCAAATAACTTTCATAGAATTTTTACACCATAGAATAACAAAATACTAAATAAGTTTTCCTTTTTAATGCAATGGAGGACTATATCAAGTAATACACAACCCTTTACACAATCCACTATCATAGTGTGAAGTGTTTGATTAAACGTAATAGAAGTCTTTAAAAAGTCACTATCTAGTATCAACCTATCGGGTGGTTAAGGTTAAGGCTAGAATGGGAAACATGTAATAGAGTCACATAACCAAGATGATCTAGATTAGCTTTGCCAATAGCACATCTAGCTGGGAAAGGTTATTATCAAGATGAATCGATCGACAAAGTTGGGGCGTTATCTGGATAGATCCCAACTCTATTTACACCTATGTAATATAGAAATAATACATAAGAAAATATATATAACTAGACCGAAGTAGGGGGAGCCAATTGGCAAGTGTGAGCCATCACCTGGATTCTATCTTTATTATCACAAGAGCACACATCAATCAAGGCGAGGCGATTATGACCAGCTAAAGTGTGCCCTGACTAACAAACATGCATCTCTGTCTCTGTCTCTCTGTCTCTCTGTCTCTGTCTCTCTCTCTCTAGAATCCTACAGCGAGCCAGGGCAAGGTGATTCTAACCGACTGAATTGGGCCATCACCTAGCCTGACTAACACACACTAAGAGAGCAACAAAATCTAAAATCTCACCAAAAGAGCAAGAAAGCAAAAAACCTGCAACTCCAAAAATGATAGAGCGCGAGCGATGTTTTTGCAAATAATGTGGAGAGATGGCCTCTTTATAACCTATCGTAGACATACTATGTGATAGAGTCAAGCTACTATGTGGTATCTCAATGGCTTTGGTTTGTTGCCCTAAAATCTCAATGACCCTAGTTGCAACCCTACTAATATTTATCGGGTGGTATTTTAAAATACTGTGCAATGTGTTGAATACTGTGTCGTATTTTTATATACCATGTGGTAAGTTAAGAAATATACCACTCGATATTTGTGTATATGGCATGATATATTGCACGGTATTTGTGTAAACCGCGGGGTATTTTTTTGGTCAACAAATCACCTTTGACCGGTGAAAAAAATCATTTTTTTGCATTTTGAACACAAAGACACATTTTTTAATCCAAAATTACGTATTATATTTAAAAACCATGTAATTATTTAATCCCTGGACTCAATAGTATGGAGTTGGGAACCAAAAGGAGGGAAGAAGCCAAAGAATATAAAAATTCCACCTATTGTGCATGAGAAAGAAAAAGCAAGCCTAGTAGAGGATGATGAAGAAATTGACAAGAGTTCAGCTTGATGATTGAAATTCAATGGTCTTAAGGTGTTTTTGTCTTTAAATTTTGGATTTTTAATAGTTAATCTCATGATTATCTTTCTATTTGGAATGTCAAAATCATGGTTGAATGTGTAACACTTGACATTGTTCTTCAAAATAACATACTTTAAGTTAGCCAAATTAAGTGCACTATTCTAAACAAAATAAATGTGTATCTTTATACCAACTATAATATTTTGACAATTCAACCAACTCCCTAGTATGGCATTGCAATTATACATTTTCATGTTTCTAATTAATGTCTAATACTAAACAAAGATGTATAAGTGACTTGTGCAGTGTTTGCAACTAAACAAAATTTTGGAGTTTACACAACAAATAGTTCGTTCCAAAAACTACCTAATCTCCTGAAACACTCTTCTTGAGCTCTTCCTGTAGGATGGAAAATGCAATCAGTGTGCTTTACAAAATGAACTACTTACTGCACACACCATGTGGTATGTGTGCCAGTAGGGTGTGAACACCACATAAAGAGGGTTTGCATTAAATATAGGCCCACACAATACACACCTGTATATGTACAGAAAGGGTTAGTACATACTAATTGCAATGACCTAGGCCTAAGATAAAACATATGTATAGAAAGGGTTAGTACATACTAATTGCAATGGCCTAGGCCTAAGATAAGACATGGATTATGCAATGAAAAATTTTCTCTCTCTTTCCAATGACCATCAGAATACTTGGAAAGCATGTTGCTATATTGGTGCAAGGATCAGAACCTGCAACCCAAGCCCCTCCATCAAGTGTGTTGCATATGAATGCTAAATGCAACTCCTACCCCAAACTACTCTATGATCCAAAGATGATGCATTCTCACCAAATCGGAACATTTTGTTGTAAATTCCATATTTTCTTCCAACTTTTCCAAATCTGCTACTACTAACTTTTTTGAGTTTGGTACAAACCCAGTTGACTATGTGTTCATAGAGTCGATGTGTTTTGTGGTTTCTAACTCACCTGTAATAGAGACATTTCTAAATCTAACATCAATTTTGGTTTCTACTCCCCTATTTTTCTCTTCCAATCAGATAAGACCACTTATTGATCCTCAATTAGTGTCTCACACAATATAGCACTCAGGTTTCTCTTCACAAGATGTTCCTTTGTAAGACCTTTCAACAGGTTTCTCGTAGCATGCTTCTGTTTGATACAATGTTGTCTTGACTGGCACTCCTCACATTAGTTTCTCGATAGTGGGAAAAAGCATCCCAATCCACCTCAATTCCATGAATAGATACAACATATGCTCAGACCAATATAGTGCCCACCTCATTGTTCATGATTGTGTCAGTCTGGTATTTCTTCTATATAAAGAAATAAAATATTCATAGAATGCTTTCTTGAGGCTTCCAATTTGATAGCCTCGATAGCTTACCTTTCTTGGGTGCACTAGGTGTCTTGCGTCCACTCCTCCATGTCCTAGTAGACTTTTGGCCTAGCTTTAAGGAAAAGCTTCCACGCAGCCTTTAGCTCGATTGGAATTGAAATGGTTTAGAGTGCCTTGCCCTTATCCTTTTCCTTTGTTATAGTTCTCTTTGTCAGAGAGAGTATATGAGGCTCTTTCTTGGATTTGTTGATCAGAGAGAGAGAGAGAGAGAGAGAGAGAGAGAGAGAGAGACTCAAACATTCACCTTTTGGTTTAGAATCTCTTCAATCAACGTGCACTCTTTAGCCTGAGTGTGCTTTGTCTAGAAGAAATAAAAGCATCAATACTTCAACTGATGGGATGACATGTTGAGGTGTTTGGCAAAATCCTGAACTAGTGAGGAGGTCACAGTGAGAATGAGCTGGCTAGAGGGCACAATGAGAATGAGGTGGTTGATGAAATCCTCAACCTATGTGCACCCAAAAATGAAAGCCATAACATTTAATGATTCAAAAGTTTTTTCTTTTGAAAATATCTTCAGCCTGTTTTCTCACATAATGTGTGCGTGCATTAAGCTGAGTTCTTTTGAAATAGTATGAATATGTAGGACTACATTTTTTCCAATAATACATACACCTGTGTGCTTTCATCCTTAAGAATAAGGAAAACTCCATAATGGATGTTTGCACTTGGTTGCAACATCTAAATTTGGAAAGTGTAAGTTATTTTGTGGCATATTATGAGGCATAAGTAGCATTGCAATCTTATTTTCACTCTTGCATTGGCAAGCTTGTGTCAAACACTATTTTTTCTTAATTGGTCGTGCAACTCACAATGGAGTTTGTTCATTTTGGATTTTCAATCCAACTACCATTATTTTTCACAATGGAGTTTGTTCATGTTGGATCTTCAATCCAACTACCATTATTTTTCCAATTCAATTACATGATATCATGGCATGGTATTGGAGTAAGTGTACTCGTAATGTGTTGTTACTTCCATGTTATGTATCCTATGCTTCTCTTATATGTTATAGTGGGTAGGTTGACATCAAAGTTGATATCTACAATCGGGGTAGTCATACATCATGAAGCTGACTTGCTAAACACAAAATAGTTCAAAATGTATGAAGTAGTGGAGAAAAAGAATGGGCATAGTTATAGGTGGAGAGTGTTCTACAACTTCATGTTGCTTTTCAATCAAAATTTTGAACCAAACCCACATCTTTCAATGTTAGTATATTATAGAAAGATCGATCTAGATGCATTTATGGCTTATACTATTCAAGTCCTGATTGCTACCATTGAGGAGGAGCATTCAATTTAAGAAGAGGAGATTCAATGTACTCCCAAACCATCATCCCCTCTAGAGAAAGTAGAGATTCAGTTTACACCCACCAAAGCATCATAGTCTCTAGAGGAGATAGAGATTTAGTCTACACACAAAGCATCCATAAGAAGCATCACAAGAGTTCAATTCACATCATTCATAGACAAATTTACACTTATGGAGCATGTAGCCAATGACCTTAATCCAAAGACAAATTTTCTTGTAACAAAAACACAGTCCATGTAAATACAACTATATTTCATGTTTTCAGGATGTATATTAGCTATGCTCTTCTTCAATTATGTGACATGTGTCATGATGTACTTTAATTATATTAAATGTCCAAGTGCATGGGAGCATGCTCTCATGATGTTTACTCCATGGCCTTTACACAATTTTCCAAACTACTTGCTTTCCTAAGATGTGTATCTCGTCTACTAATTTGAGGGCTACTCAGCAAAAATAAACTCAAATATCTACCTACTCACATGTATCCTTACTTTGAACATGCGGCTTGAGTGAGAGATCATAAAGAACTACTCAATAAAACCTTGTGGACGTGCATATGCACAACATGCTCTGTTGCCATGCCTTCTCCTGACACAATGGAGTTTATGTGCAAGCAATGATCACACTAGTGACTTCATGTTATGGGTATGCATAGGCACTACCTCATGCACACCATCCTATGTTTGACATAGAATTTAAAACATAAGTGCATAAAAGGTCACACAAAGTTGAATGAAATAAAGAATGCCCACCTCAATTTCATCCATTACCATTGAAGGCAAGTCACAACTTTCATTTGCATTAATTAAGACCTCCAAGGCATCAACTGATAAACCAAATGCTCAAACTCTTCATACATACACATAAAGTTTTGTCTTTTAATTTCAATAAAAGCATATGACATAGAAGAACAAATAGTCCAGACATGCACTCATTAGAAGCCAATAAAGACCAGTAAGGCATTAACAAAGACAAGTAAAGCATTATGCCTTATGGTAGCAGCTAATAAAGCCATTGATGGCATGCAACTTGCTAGTACTATGAAGCACTTTCTAAATGTGATGGTGGCCCTTCTTTGTCTACCTCTACTAATTATCCTATTGATGATGCATGATTGTAGCATTATAGCATTGAACATTTGCTCTACCATACATCTACTCATTAACTAGATCATACCACTTGCATGTGATTTGTGGTCATTTCATGACACACTATTATGAACCTTGTTAGTGAATAGTCCTCGTACACTCTTTGACATTTCTTTGTACAACCCTCAAATTCTTTTTCAAAATCCAAATACATGCCATCTAGGTATATAAAAAACTTTGACCATAGAACAACTCCTTGCTTTGGTGTAGGTTTCATGAATTCATCATTCATGGAACCACACAGATGCACCAAGCTCACCACCCATGAATCCTTCCAAAGATACCGTTTCCTCTCATTCATGTCATCAACATCCTTAGTAGGATTTGTTTTTGTTGACTCTTCTCCTCCTCTTAGGTTTTTTATTTTAAGTTGGGTCAGCTTTGTCTTGCTCATGACCATCCAAGGGCTCTTTGCTCATTGTTGCATTTGTTCACTTCTTGTTGGTGGTGGGAAGAGGCTCCTTGGGACCTGACACTAAAATTGGGATGTCAAAAGTTGGTTGGACTGAATAGATGATTTTGTGGAGTAGTTGGATATGGAAGGTAATGTCCAAACATTGGGAAAGGGTGTACAGAAGTGGGTACATGAGGAAAACTATGAAATGGCAAACAAGCGAGGTAGAAGGCAATGTGTGGATGCACAAAGTCTAGCTAGTCTAGTTCTAGCTATATGGGAGGGACTAGCAGAGGCATCTTTGTAAATGGGATAAGTTGAGGCAGCCAGTGAATGTCGTGTGGATTGAGTATCCATCATATTACCTTGCCGGGAGTGGAGGTTTGGGGTCTCCTCAAATGGCTGAGATGATATGTAATAGTCCATTAGTGGGAGGTTCTTGGAAAATTTCCCCTTAGAGGTAGAGTTAGGGTATGGTGTGGACTATAAAAAACATCACAGATTTCTTGAACATCAACTTAAATAGAATACTATCTATACTTGAAGATTGTGGGACTCTGATGTGGAGCAACACACAAATTCTACTATAAGAGCAATTTATTTGTAGTGATGAGTAGCCTACCTGTCATACTATAGTAGCAAAGAAGGCCTGTGCAAGAAATGAATATAGTTAGAAGAGTTTGGAAAACTAGCTATTGAAGGTCAATCAATGAAGCAAAAGGAGCTACTAAAAAACAATGAAATGAAGACAAATGTGGAAATGATTCCATGAGACTTCAATGGATCGTGAAGCTCATGAAGCTACGCTTTTAAAAAATGGCTCATTAATTGCAATCAATTGTATGCAAGAACAATAACATGCATTCTACATACAGCTTCATATATGAACATAAATCTTGGCTAATATATACTAGAAGAGATAGTGCTTTTTTTTCTATAGTGGATGTCATGTCCTGATTACCTAAGAGCAATTTGTTCTCCAAGAGACGCCCACCATCTCCAAGAACCTTGGCGCACCTGTAAGCCAATGCATTGCATCCAAAAAACTATAGAAGGGGAAAGAAACTTTCAAGATTCTTTTGCAATTTCCAATGCCTAAAGCTACAGCACAAAGTACATAACTCATGCAAGAAATCTTCCAAGCATCAACGAAATAGATCATGGGCTTTTAGAATGCAAGGAAAGACTGGTAAGAACAGAAGGTTTTAGCACATGAGAAATTTGGAATTGAGCTCTTATACTGGGACTATTTGCTACTAAAAATCTACTAGAAATCATTCTAGTTATGATAATTAGCAGTAGAATAAAATGAGAGGCAAAACCTTTTTTTTGTCATTGAATTGAAACTAGAATTGATAGAAAGACTTGTTTTTGAAAGCATATTCCTCACGTGCATCTCTCCCCGAGAATTGAAACACCATTATATCTTGTCACCTAGATACGCTTTTGCATTCAAGGTCTGTTCATTTGAAATTGATAAACATATAGGTCCTTTTCAGAAAACTTGAACCAAATAATCTTGATTGCAAAGGAGTTTTCTTTAAATAATAAGATGAAGAGGTATAACTAGTTCAAAACAACAAGCATATGTCCTCAATAAAACCACAACAGTGGAGAATGCATCCTCAATGAAGAAGAAGAAAGTGTGCATTATCAATGAAAGAAAGAAGGAGAAACTTCGTGTGAGCTAAGAAGGAGAAAAAGTGTGTCTCCCCAACAAAACAATAAAGGGAGCATGTGTCCTCAACAATTGGATGCTAAAAGCTACTGAAAGAGCACCAAGAAAGATGCACAAAAACTAGCCAATGCAAAGGGAGCTCAACAATGATGTCAATCGTGAAAGCATACTGCTCACAACACTCTGAGTTGAGTTGAAGAAGAGAGACTGAGCTTGGTGGTCCGATGAAGAGTGAAGAATTGAATAAGACAAAGAGTTTAGAGCTCAAGAGTTTCTCTGATTGGGGTGGTAGCTAAGGTTCATAATGTGGGGAGCATGTGGGCGGGCAATACTAGTTAGAAATAGGAAGGGAAAGAATCGGCTTGAATCAGCATCCATGTAGGAGTGTGATTTTTTGGGCATTAATGAAGTATTTTGTTTTCGTTTGAGAGCCAGCTCTTTGCTATGGAGTGTGCAATAAAATATATCATATGGTAAGAATTCCATTGGCTACTTGGGACCTGACATTAAAGGAGGATGGCAAAGTTGGTTGGGCTAAAGAGATGATTTTGTGGAGTGGTTGGATATGGAAGGTAATGTTTGGTAATTGGGAAAGGGTACAAAGATGAGGGGTACACAAGGACAAATATTAAATAGCAAACCAAGCGGATTACAAGGCAATGGTGTGGCTACACAAAATCTAGCTGGTTTGGGTCTAGCTATAGGGAGGGACTACCAAAGGCTTCTTTGTCAGTGGGATAAGTGTAGGCAACCCATGAATGTAGTGTGGATTAAGTATCCATCACATTAGGTTTGGGGTGTCTTCAAATGGCTGAGATGATATCCAGTACTCCATTACTAGAGGTTCTTAGAAAATTGCAAATTAAAGGTAGAGTTAGGAGAAGGTGTGGACTATAAGCAACATCACAGATTTCTTGAACATCAACTTGATTAGATTGCTATGTATACTTAAAGACAGGACGACTTTGATGTGGAGCAACACACGACTTCTACTATAAGAGTAGTTTATCTATAGTGAGGAGTAGCACACATGTCTTACTTTAGTAGCAAAGAAGGCCTGTGCCAGAAATAAATGCAATTAGCAAAGTTTGGAAAACCAGCCATTGAAGATCAATCAATGAAGCAAAAGAAGCTACTAAAAAACAATGAAATGAATTAGACAAATATGGAAATGATTCCTTGAGATTTCAATGGCTCATGAAGCTCATGAAGTCGTGCTTTTAAAAAAGGACTCGTGAATAACACTTATTTCATTAATTTTGGACTTGTCAATGTACAAATTCATTTTTACATATACTTTTGGACTAGTTTTCAGATAAAATTTAAGAAAAACCCAATCTTCAAAGCACATATAAAAACATAAAAACAAGCATTTTTTTATATATTTTTTAAGGACATGAAACTAAAATTATAAAATTTAACGCAATCTAGATAAGTTACATGAAAAAATAAGATTAGGTTGTTGTAAACTCTCTTAATATTTAATGGTGTTAATAAACACCTTCAAAAGTTAAGCCTGAGATAAGTTACACAAAAAAGAGTGGTCCATTAATTGTAAACTCACTTTATATTTATAATAGTGTTTAGGAAACACTTTCAAAAGTTACAAGTGGAAGTAGCAAACTCTCACAATATTTATAATTTAGGTGTTTAAAAACACCAAAAGTTACAATAAGACTCTCATTGGAAGGCAAATTACACCAAAAGTTACAATAAGACTCTCAGTGGAAGGCAAATTTATTTTCAAGACTACAGCCATTCAATTTGATGAATTTTCTATTTTCAAGTCCTTAGCCTAAATTCAACCCATTCAAGAGCTGAGCTCATCTCATCCTCATCGATGTAGTTAAAATTATAGAAGAGAAGTAAGGATTGATGAATTTTCTCTTGCATAACACTTTGTTTATTCCGAATGGCTTGCGCTTCCTCGGGGGAAAATCTTCCATAACGAGCCACACGCGAAGATATCTCACTTTGAAAGTCTATCAACTCTCTCCTATATGACTGCAATTTATCTATTTCAGTAGTAGCCATACTTATTTTTCTTTCCTCTTCCTTCTCTAGGCCCTTCTGACAAGCAAAGTCATCCTTCTCGTACTGGGTTAATGGAGCTGGATTTTGCTTTCTCTCCTCTCTCTTTCCTTGGTTCTCGGCAATCCATTCTTTGAGGCTGCTAATGGCTTGCTCGACAGAATCGATTACCTTAAAAAGATCCATAATGGCTGCAAGATGAAAGGAGTATGCTTGAGAAGAGGAGGTAAGGCTGCGGGCAAGATGGAAGGAGCAAGCTTGAGGAGAGGAGTAAGGTAAGAAGAGTAAAGTGGAAGAAGTGTGGAGAGGAGTAAGGTAAGAAGAGTAAAGTGGAAGAAGTTTTTGCTGCGGGTGAGATATAGAAGATGAACGAGGTGAGGAAGGTAACGAGAGTGAGGAAGAGAGTGAGGAAAGATATAGAAGACGAACGAGGTGAGGAAGGTAACGAGAGTGAGGAAGGTAACTAGAGGAGATAAGGCAAGATGAAAGGAGTATGCTTGAGAAGAGGAGGCAAGGCTGCGGGCAAGATGGAAGGAGCAAGCTTGAGGAGAGGAAGGAGCAAGCTTGAGGAGAGGAGTAAGGTAAGAAGAGCAAAGTGGAAGAAGTGTCTGCTGCGGGTGAGATATAGAAGATGAACGACTACTAGCGGGCAAGATGGAAGGAGCAAGCTTGAGGAGAGGAAGGAGCAAGCTTGAGGAGAGGAGCGGGTGAGATATAGAAGATGAACGACTACTAGGGAATTTATAGAACTACAGATGCAAGACCGTAATGCGAGATGACTAGATGCAAGATCGTAATGCGAGACATTATAAAATAAAATGATGGGATGCAAGACCGTAATGGGAGACATTTGAGACATATAAGATAGTGATAGTACATTGAAATCTATAAAGTAAAATGATGGAACACAGGAATGATATAATTAATAGAATCTCATCATGAAGAGCAAAGTGCAAGAAGTGTCTGCTGCGGGTGAGATATAGAAGATGAACGACTACTAGGGAATTTATAGAACTACAGATGCAAGACCGTAATGCGAGATGACTAGATGCAAGATTGTAATGCGAGACATTATAAAATAAAATGATGGGATGCAAGACCGTAATGGGAGTCATTTGAGACATATAAGATAGTGATAGTACATTGAAATCTATAAAGTAAAATGATGGAACACAAGAATGATATAATTAATAGAATCTCATCATGAGATACTTGCTGTACATAATAAATGATAGATTTTGAGTACATTGAAATCTATAAAATAAAGTGATGGAACATAAGACTGAATTAGACTTTCAAAAAAGTAAAACCTAATGTATTGTACATAATAAATTAGACTTTCAAAAAAGTAAAACCTAATGTATTGTAATGAAAAAATATCATAAAATATCCTAATGTATTGCAACATTTAACATAAGTTTTAAAAACACTATCATTAATCGATACAAACAAGATAAAAATCTTCAAGGACTCATGTTTCTTTCTACATGTTTTACAACTGAATAGAGTCTGATGAGTTCTCTTGAGGCTGTGATTCTCTAAGAGTACATTGAGTCTCTACTTGTGTGGATGGTGTACATTGAGATTCTACTTCTGGTGCAATCGGGATAGACTTAATCTCTTCCTCCTTTACAAGATGTGATGTTGTAGATGCACATTGAGTCTCCACTTCTTGTGTAGGAAGAATGCATTGAGTCTCTAATTCAAGTGGTTCTTCATTGAGTCCATCATGTTGTTTCCCAATGATAGCAGTTAGATAGTGAACAGTCTTAGCCACAAAATCTTGTAGCTCGAGCTTGGTATATGCTTCTATGGAGACATGTTCAAAAATGTCATTGAGATACAACATGAAGTTGTACGCAATTCTCCACCCACTACTAAACATGTCCTTTTGGTCCACTGCGAGGCGTGTCTGGAAATTTGGTTGGTCTTGATGCTCCCTGATTTTCATAATCGCAGAAACTAACTTGTTTGCAGACCTGTCCATCATGACATATGACAAAGTAAATTTGTGTAGTAAATAGTAACTTGATGCATGTTCATAATGATATGATAAAAGAACACTTACTTGAACACCCCGTGAAAGCCTGTAATTGAGTTGACAAACCAACAATGGTTGTCATCAAGGTCCCATACTATAAGGCTCCAATGTGAACTACATCACCAATAAAGAGCGATAAGATTTATCACAATATTAAGTATTAATTGACACAATATTGTAAATAAGAGAGTAAAAGAAAGATTGACACCATACTTACTTCTCATAGTATGGCATAAAGACAAGTAGTATGCCATCCAAGTCTAAAGGTTGTAGAATTGAACAAACATCATCTACTGTCTTCTTGGTATCACTAAGTACAGCTGAAAGAAGAGAATCGAGCATACAGACGCGATTCTGTACTGATCTAGGAAAATGAGATATAACCGTACTACTGCAGCAATAAATAAACAAATGTTAGAAGCAGATTGAATCAAATGATTGAAGTATCAAGTCAAGAGATGTTCATATCAAACCTGAGGATGGCCATCATGACTTTGTCATTAGCCTCTTTCAAAGGGTCGGAGAGGATTGTAACTTCCTCGCTACCAAAAGTCAAAACACGAGGTTGCTTGCTAATGATGACCTTAACCTCAGAAGAGCTCCCCATTTCGTCCAATACAGCGGTTACATCAGGACAACTTATGGGCGTAGCAACCAATGTTTCCTCTGGATGCTCCACCACGTTATCAATAAATGCCTTAATGATAGATGACATAAATGCCTGCAGATGCAAGTCTGTATATGTGGACAATGAGGTTTCACCGCCTCTCAAATCAAAAATTTGAGCAAGGAGCAAGAAGCAGTTATATCCAACTCTCCACCCACAACTGTGGTCATCATTCTGCTTCGCTGCAGGGCATGTTACATACTCTATTTGATCTTCCAAGTCACCCTCCATTTGCATAAGTGCATCTATAGCACTTACCAACTTTCGAGCAGATCTACACATCAAAATAGAAAACATAAATGAATGTGTGTATTGCATAGGATGCATCTCATTGACATAATTATGACACAAGTAGGTTATACTTACTCTGACACACTGCCATGGATAGATGCTATTGAATTGACAAAGAAGCATTGCTTGGCTAAGATGTCCACAATTACCAAGCTCCAATGCAAGCTGCATTATCAATTAAGAATAATTATTATTCGATATAATCCTCCACAATGTAAGAGATAAGCTAGGTAGGGATTGATACTCACTCTTCGTGATATGCGGTAAAGATAACTCGCGCCGCAGTCAAATCAATAGGTTGCAACCACTTAAAAATGTCATCTATGGTCTTCTCCTTATTGCTAAGTACACTAGAAACAAGAGGATCGACCATATATGCACATCTTTGTATATATAGCGGAAGCTGTTGTAAAACCATACTGCAATAAAAAGAAAAGAATATTAGTTCATTTGATCCAATGGAAATACAAAAGCATAAAGTCAGTAAAAAGTTTGTGTCAAACCTGAGGATGGCTATTATAACATTGTCATTGACCTCTTTCTTGAAGTTTATGAGGATTGAAATATCCTCTTCATCGAATATAAAAGTAAGAGGTTGTTCTCGAACTTGAAACCTAACTTGAAATGACTTCTCCATTTGCTGCAATGTATGATTATTTTCTAGAGTCATCCGATGGATAGCCAGAGCAGCTTTGCTTTCTTGAGATGAGCTTTCATGATTCTCTGCTCCAACTATGTCCTCCTCATCCTCCTCCTCTCCCTTCTCCTATAAAAGGATAAAATAATTATGAGATTCAAAATTTTAAATTAATTATAAATTTAAAAAGACCTTTAAATGAATAAAGAAAATTAAACATAAGTCTTCATACCTCTACATATCTTCGTGGTCTTTTTATGTAACCTTCAGAGGCAAGGTCAGTGTCATATCCATCTTCCTCTGCTTCCTTGCTATTGCTGGTATCCTCACTATTATATCCAGAGCTTTGATCATTTTCATCATCTTTCTTGCTCTCATCGTACATGATCTGCTCTATGTCATCCTCTTCATGTGAGATCGGACCTTTCTTATCAAACTTTATTGTGAGAGAAGCCACGGTATCAAGGTATTCCAAGCAAGCAAGGCTCTCAATAATATTTACATTGTGTCCTTTTCTGATAAGAGCTTCGAACAGATGTCCCATTCGGCACAATGTGACTTCCCATCCAGGCGGTAGCA
The DNA here is from genome assembly GCF_047967505.1 of Dipteris shenzhenensis. NCBI lineage: Eukaryota > Viridiplantae > Streptophyta > Polypodiopsida > Gleicheniales > Dipteridaceae > Dipteris > Dipteris shenzhenensis. The sequence continues at coordinate 39,840,224 of NC_141623.1, read as the reverse complement.
AAAATTCCATCATACTAATTAAAAGATCAGCACTTTTTGCTGGCCTTTCATAGTGATTTGCATTGCGATGGAGGGGACTTGGAGCTTCATGCTCTTCCAGCAGTAGTTGCAATCTCTTTGCATTCCCTCTTATATTGTTTTGTAAGGAGTGATCATTATAAGGGCTCTTCATGCACAAGAAAAAGGTTTCCAGACTCTGTATCTTGAGACCGCATTCTCTCTTGTCCCTTTTTCTTGAGTATATCCCATTGTAAATCTTGAGCTCATTGCCATATTGTTTTTCTAGGGTAGCAGACATTTGTTCCTTGTCATCTTTATCAGCAAATATGACTATATTACATTGTCCCACTCTACCAATGGTGGTATGTAATATTCTGTCAAGGAGTGGACGGATGTCATCCGCTGATATTTCATAGACAAAGAAAAGCTGAGGTCTCTCCCAAGCAGTGTCGTCGGACAAAAAATCACTCAATGAAACTCCCTTGCACTCAACACTCTTTCCAGACTCTGAAATGATTTCATGTATGAAATAAAAGCCCTTGTTCAAAGTCTTTTCTTTTCTGAGAGTGTGGTTATTGATGACTTTTTGTGCATATGCATACACATTTTCCGGAATGTCATTTCTCATAGAGGGAGTAATTTCAGATCCATCATCTTCTACCTTCACCCATTTATGTGCCCAAGCCTTCTGTTTAGCTGACGGTAAAGCTGATGCCATCTGCCTCACAATGTTATGATCAATTTTACATTGGCTGATTGGAATATTTTTTTCTCCCAATAAATATTCAATTGCACTCTTTACTGCATCACGCTTCACCTGTTGGATGATGTTATCTTCCATGCAATGATCTTTATCCTTTTTGCCAAAAAACCATTCTTTTGACATTAATTTCTCTGCAGCAAGACTTGCGTATTTATCTGGTAGGTTTCTTAAAGGCCTCCACATCCGAGCTGTCATCTCTTTTTTCTCAATCTTCTTTGCCTTCTCTTTAATCAATGATGGAGCCTCATATGTAACATCTCCTTTCTCACATGCAAGACACACGTCTTTGATCTGATGAAAAACTTCATCACTATGGAAAAGTATGCTTGTGTAGTCTTGATACCTATCCCTTACTGTCTTGAAGCTTGTAATCACCTCAGCTCTTTCCTGCTTTCCCCTTGGTACAATGGCACTCAAGCATGTGTAGAAGTCAACAAGATTATCCGCTTCCACTTTAGTTGCAGTTCTTTTGAGAGTGGTCAAAGGAGAATTAAAAGTTTTCCATATGGTCCTAGCTTTGAGCAACATCTCTGAAGTGGAGGTGATTTTTCGTAGTGCATAAATGTCATGATTAAGTCTTTCCGACTCAATCAAATATTTCTTCTCGTTCTTGAAGATACAGATGCATGCAGAATAGTAGTGAAATTGAGGCACACTCGCGAAAGTTTGATAAGTAATTTCTCCTTTCTTGTATGCATCTCTAGAGCGCTCATTACAAGCATAGGCATAGTGCTGACCATCTATTGCCTCAAATGTACAATGAGCTAAGAAATTTCTCTTGGCATCCCTTATATGTCGTTCTGGATCATTCACTGAACTCTGTCCTTCTTGAAGTGAGGGAACTTGTTTTTCGAGGAACTTAGTGAATTGTATCTCAAAATCTATAGGCTGAGAGAAATTGATGGATTGACTATAATCTCCCATGACTGGCCAAAATGTTCTTGGACGGAGTACCAAATTAGAAACAACTGGTTTTTTTCCATCAATCAAAGCCTGAAAAATCTTTTCAGCATAGGCTGTATCTAAGGTCCTGCTGTTGGTGAAGACACTTGCTTTGACCACTGATGAAGCATGTATAACTTGAGTCTTCTGGCCCCATATATATCCTGGATCCTCATCTGTCACAGCCTCATTCAAGCGAAGATTTAGGTTCTTCATTGATAACATTTCTGCTTCTAGATCTGACTCCATTTCAAGACCCTCCGCATCCTCTTCATGTTCTTCCTCTTCTCTTCTTTGCCCTTTCTTTGTATATGAATGACCTCTTTTTCCAGTTATAGGACTTGGAATTGTAGCTCGTGAAGTACTTGCCTTTTGCATTTGACGTCGAGGTTTATTTTTTAGGGGCTCAATGTGAACTGCTTTAGATCGCCCTACTTCTTCTTCTATTGCCTCAACTTCAGGTATACTTAAGGGCTTCACTTGTTCTGTTATTCCATCAACTTCATGAGTTACACCATCTAAGTGAGTAATACCATGAACAAGAGATGTGTGTGCATGTCCTGTCTTATCTGATGCATGTCGTGTCTCACTCAATTCAATTTCTGTCTGAGATGCATGTGCATGTCCGGTCTCCACCAATTCAATTCCTGTCTCAGATGTAGATCCCTTGTAAGCATCCACGTGTACAAGACCCTCATCCATTGCTACAATGTGTTCTGTCTCATCCACTCCACTTCCTCTCTCATTTGTATTACCATGAACCAAATCTACATGGCGTGTCTCATCACTTCCTTTCTCATGTGTGGATTCTTGCACCTTAGGTCCCTCCAATGAAGTTGAACCTTGTTGGATGACACCCTGAAAGTATTCAAGGATAATCTTTGACTGCATTTTTCTTGCTTCCTCAATGGGAAATTCCTCCCACACATGTTGAAGGATCTCCAATGCAGGAACCAATTCAGGAAATCTAGGTGCTTTTGGCGGCGGCATCACAAAGTGCATTGCATCTTTCTTAGAAAGAAGAAACGATCTGTTGCTCATTCTTGACTTTGTGTAAATCATCATTGTAGTGCTGTCTTTTTCAATTTTTATTCCTACTAAGGTGCCCCCTTGAATCAAATTGCTCTTGGAGAAAGATACATTTGATGCGCACTCATCTTTCTCCAACTCTCTCTTTGTCATCACTAGAATGAGATTTCCTTTACTTAAGACCAAGAACCATGCTTTCTTTGTTGTGTCAACAACTGTCCAGTTTGTGAAGTCCTTTGGGGCATAAATTCTTCCATTGTATTTCAGTGACATACCATTGACAAATGCTGTAGCCTCAAGATCCATCCTGTATTCAAGCACAACACAAATTTTAAGTACTTTGACAAACTACAATTACTTTGAAAAATCAAAAGTACAATGAGTCCCATTAATACACCTCCAGTTTGTATTCTTCCCAATCATATAAGTATCAATTTCATGCTTTGGGAATAGCCTAAAAGGCTTTACAAGGCTTAGAGCATAAATGCTTTGGGAATAGCCTAAAAGGCTTTACAAGGCTTAGAGCATAAATGCTTTGGGAATAGCCTAAAAGGCTTTACAAGGCTTAGAGCATAAATGTGAAAAAAAATAAGGATTTACAATGATCTCTAAATACAAATTTGAAGTTTGTCATATATAAGTACAAAATGCTCTGTCAACTCCCGCAACTGATATAAGTGTAAAATGCTCTGTCAACTTCCACAACTGTAATCTGTCATGTCCACTGATACAACTTTCAATCATCTTGAAAGTTTAAAAACCTTAATCGTTGCTTAAATGGTAGGGTTGTTGTGTCTGTGAAACCGAATGTGAATGTGAACGAATGGACTGACTCCGATTAGGAACTAGTCGGGAAATTTTGAGCATGGCTTTGATTGGTTTTTTTGGAGTTCTCTCCTCTAAGGACAAACTAATCTATGCTAATCTAGACTACACCAACCGTCGAAGCGAAGAAAAGCAAGAAATAATTTCTTTTCCATTGTTCTTTTTAATATCCTTAGGTTGCGAATAAAAAGCAAAAAATAATCTTTCCATTATTCTTTTTAATACACTAAGGTTGTGAGTTTAAAAAAGATAAAATTTATATTTTATCTTTTTTAAACTCACACCCCTTTCTCTCTCTCTCTCCCCCCCTTCTCTCCCCCCCTTCTCTCTCGCTGCCGCCCTCATCCTCCCACCCCACCTTCCCCATTCTCACTCCCACGCCCACGTCCATTCTTTCACCTTCCCCATTCCCACTCCCTCTCCCACTCCCATCCTCCCACCACTTTCTCTCTCTCTCCCCCCCCATTCTCTCTCGCTGCCGCGGCAGCGACCCCCCCTTCTCTCTCTCTCTCTTCTCCTTCTCATATTAAAAAAGATAAAATTTATATTTTCAAAAACTAATTTACTTACAACTCATAAGAATTGAACATTCACATTATCCTCCCACCCCTTTCTCTCTCTCTCCCCCCCATTCTCTCTCGCTGCCGCGGCAGCGACCCCCCCTTCTCTCTCTCTCTCTTCTCCTTCTCATTTTAAAAAAGATAAAATTTATATTTAATTTACTTACAACTCATAAGAATTGAACATTCACATTAATAAGAAGTTAAAATCTTAATAAATTTGAATTTATATAATAAAAACTATAAAGTAGTTTAACTTAAAGTTTATGAAAAAATAACGTAATATAAAGAAAACAAGACTTAAAATTAAAAATTTAATATTTACCTAGAAGAATATATTAATTCTCCCTAAAAAGAAATAAATTAAAGTAATAATAACGAATGTAAGTTAAACTACTTTTAAAATTTTAATTTAAAATGTAATAAAATTAAAATTATACTCTTTATATTCCAAAACAAAATGCATTATAGTCTAAATTAAACTAGTAAATTAAAAATGAAAGTGAAACTCATTTTAAATTCAAAAACAAAGAAAAATTTAAAATTGAAGTTTCTACAAGTTTTGCTTTTAGCATACATTTGTCTTTTCACATCCAGGGGTTTATCTTTTGAAACACAAGGTTGTCTTTTATCACAATTTTCACATCCAAGCGTTTGTCTTTTGAAACACAAGGTTGTCTTTTATCACAATTTTCACATCCACGCGTTTGTCTTTTGAAACACAAGGTTGTCTTTTATCACAATTTTCAAGTTTTCACACGTTTGTCTTTTCAAACACAAGGATTCAAGTGAGAAATTTTGAAATTCTAGTTTCCACACGTTTCTCTTTTCAAACACCAAGGTTTGTCTTTTCAAACACAAGGATTCATAGTTTAAAAAAAGGCGGGAAATTTTGAAATTCTAGTTTCCACACGTTTCTTTTTCAAACACCAAGGTTTATAGTTTTGTTTGTTTAAGTTTCGACTAAATCACACACCAATCTTCTCTACTATGCCTCATTGATCGTAGCTCCCAAATTCTTCCATCAAAACATCTCTCCTTTATCTCTTCTTGATCGTCGCCCACTCATTTTTTCTCCTCATTGGTAAGATTTTTTATCTCGATCGTACTCTCTTGTGCCCTTCCTCTCTAAATTTTCATCAAACCTTGGTCTAGTTTCCACACGTTTCTCTTTTCAAACACCAAGGTTTGTCTTTTCAAACACAAGGATTCATAGTTTAAAAAAAGGCGGGAAATTTTGAAATTCTAGTTTCCACACGTTTCTTTTTCAAACACCAAGGTTTATAGTTTTGTTTGTTTAAGTTTCGACTAAATCACACACCAATCTTCTCTAATATGCCTCATTGATCGTAGCTCCCAAATTCTTCCATCAAAACATCTCTCCTTTATCTCTTCTTGATCGTCGCCCACTCATTTTTTCTCCTCATTGGTAAGATTTTTTATCTTGATCGTACTCTCTTGTGCCCTTCCTCTCTAAATTTTCATCAAACACCAAGGTTTATAGTTTTGTTTGTTTAAGTTTAGACTAAATCACATACCAATCTCCTCTCATATGCCTCATTGATCGTAGCTTCTTCATCTTGTCTAGATCGTCGCCCACTCATTTCTCCTTTTCATTGGTAAGATTTTCTATCTCGATCTCTTCATCTTGTCTCGATCGTCGCCCACTCATTTCTCCTCTTCATTGGTAAGATTTTCTATCTCGATCGTACTTTCTCGTGTCCTCCCTCTCTAAATTTTCATCTCTCTCACTCTTCTCTCTCTCTCTTTCCTCTCCGCTCTAGTCTACGTTTCCTCTCATCTTAGTCTGCTCTCTCCCCTCCTCTTCATTTCCCCTCTCTCTCTCTCTCTTCCTTTCTCCTCACCTTTTTCCTCTCTCTCACTTGCGCTCCCCACTCTCCTCCCCACTCTCTCTCACTTGCCGCGATCTCCCCCCCCATCCCCTCTCTCTCTCTCCTCCCCCTCTCTCTCTCTCTCTCTCCACCCCTCCCTCTCTTTCGCTGCCGCGGCAGCGGCCCCTCCCCTCCTCTCTCTCTCTCCCTCCCCCCCTCTCTCGCATCTCCCCCCTACTCTCTCTCCCCCCCCTCCTCTCTCGCTGCCGCGGCAACGGCTCCCCCTCTCACTTCCCTCTCCCCACCCCTTCCCTCTCCCCCTCTCCCCCTCTCTCTCTCCCTCTCCTCTCTCTCGCTACCCCCTTCTCTCTCTCCCCCCCCCTTCTCTCTCTCTCTCTCCCTCCACTCTCTCGCTCCCTCCGCCCCCTCCCCCCTTCCCTCTCCCCCCCCTCCCCCTATCTCGCTGCTGCGGTAGCGGCCGCGGCCCCTCCCCCTTCTCTCTCTCTCCCCCTTCCCTCTCTCTCGCTGCCCCCGGCCCCTCCCCCCTTTCCTCTCCCCCCCCTCCCCCTCTCTCGCTGCCGCGGCCGCCCCCCCTTCCCTCTCGCTCCCCCCTTCCCTCTCCCCCCCCTCTCCCTCTCTCGCTGCCGCGGCAGCGGCCGCGGCCCCCCCTTTCCCTCTCCCCCCTCTCTCGCTCCCCCCTTCCCTCACCCCCCCCTCCCCCTCTCTCGCTGCCGCGGCAGTGGCTGCGGCCCCTCCCCCTTCCCTCTCCCCCCTCTCTCGCTCCCCCCTTCCCTCTCCCCCCCTATCTCGCTCCCTCCGCCCCCTCCCCCCTTCCCTCTCCCCCCCCTCCCCCTATCTCGCTGCCGCGGCAGCGGCCGCGGCCCCTCCCCCTTCTCTCTCTCTCCCCCTTCCCTCTCTCTCGCTGCCCCCGGCCCCTCCCCCCTTCCCTCTCCCCCCCCTCCCCCTCTCTCGCTGCCGCGGCCGCCCCCCCTTCCCTCTCGCTCCCCCCTTCCCTCTCCCCCCCCTCTCCCTCTCTCGCTGCCGCGGCAGCGGCCGCGGCCCCCCCCTTTCCCTCTCCCCCCTCTCTCGCTCCCCCCTTCCCTCACCCCCCCCTCCCCCTCTCTCGCTACCGCGGCAGCGGCCGCGGCCCCCCCCCCCTTCCCTCTCCCCCCTCTCTCGCTCCCCCCTTCCCTCTCCCCCCCCTCCCCCTCTCTCGCTGCCGCGGCAGCGGCCGCGGCCCCCCCCCTTTCTCTCTCTCCTCGCCTCCCTTTTCCCCCCCTCCCTTCTCTCTCCCCTCCCCTCCCTCTCTCGCTGCCGCTGCCGCGGCAGCGGCCCCCCCCCCTCTCTCTCTCTTCCCCCCCCTTCCCTCTCTCCTCCCCTCCCTTTCCCCCCCCCCTTCTCTCTCCCCTCCCCTCCCTCTCTCGCTGCCGCTGCCGCGGCAGCGGCCCCCCCCCCTCTCTCTCTCTTCCCGCCCCTTCCCTCTCGCTACTCCCTCTCCCCCCCCTCCCCCTCTCTCGCTGCGGCAGCGGCCGCGGCCCCCCCCCTTTCTCTCTCTCCTCGCCTCCCTTTCCCCCCCCCCTCCTTCTCTCCCCTCCCCTCCCTCTCTCGCTGCCGCGGCAGCGGCAGCGGCCCTCCCCCTCTCTCTCTCTTCCCCCCCCTTCCCTCTCTCCTCCCCTCCCTTCCCCCCCCGCCCCCCTTCTCTCTCCCCTCCCCTCCCTCTCTCGCTGCCGCTGCCGCGGCAGCGGCCCCCCCCCTTCTCTCTCTCTTCCCCCCCCTTCCCTCTCGCTGCCCCCTCTCTCCCCCCTTCCCTCTCGCCCCCCTCCCCCTCTCTCGCTGCCGCTGCCGCGGCAGCGGCCCCCTCCCTCCCCTCTCCCCCCTCCCCCCCTCTCGCTGCCGCGGCAGCGGCAGCGGCCCCCTCCCCTCCCTCTCCCTCCTCCCCCCCCTTGCCCCCCCCCCCCTTCCTCTCCCTCTCCCCCCCCTCCCCCTCTCGCTGCCGCTGCCGCGGCAGCGGCCCCCTTCCCTCCCTCTCCACCCTCGCCTCCCCTCCCTCTTCCCCCTCTCCACCCTCGCCCCCCTGCCCCCTCTCTCTCTCCCCCCCCTCGCTGCTTCTCCCCTCTCTCCCCTCTCTTTCCCCCTTCCCCCTTCTCTCCCCCCTCCCTTTCTCTCCCCTCTCTTTCCCCCCCCTTCTCTCGTCTCTCTCCCTCTCTCTTTCTTTCTCTCTTTTGCTGCCGAGGCAGCAAGACTCTCTCTCTTCTTTTCTCTCTCTAAAAATCTATCCTTCAAAAATTTCAAAGAATACAAATTTTAAAAACAGTACCTGGAAAAAAGTTGAAATCGATGCTTGTGCTTGCTTGTGCTTGCTTTTGCTCTTCCTCCTCTTTTTGCTTCTCCTCTTGCTCTTCCTTGTTGAAATGAGAGAAACAATGAGAGAAGGGGAGTATATATAAGAAAAACTAGGGTTTTGAGTGCTTCTCTCTCATTGGTCCTTCTATAACATTATCTCCTCTCCCATTGGCCTCTCTATTAGATTATCTTCTCTCTCTCTCCCACCCACTCCCATCCTCCCACCCCACTCTCACTCCCATCCTCCCACCCCACCTCCCCCATTATCACTCCCACGCCCACGCCCATTCTTTCACCTTCCCCATTTCCACTCCCTCTCCCACTCCCATCCTCCCACCCCACCCCTCCCACTCCCACCCTCACTCCACCCCCACCTCCCCCATTCCCACTCCCACTCCCACTCCCACTCCCACTCCCATTCTCCCACCCACTCACATCCTCCCACCTACACGTCTCACTCCCACTCCCATCCTCCCACCCCCACCCCTCCCCCCCCATTCCCACTCCCACTCCCATTCTCCCACCCTTATCCTCCCACCTCACCCCTCCCACTCCCATCCTCCCACTCCCATTTTCCCACCCCCCCACCTCCCCCATTCCCACTCCCACTCCCATTTTCCCACCCCCCCCACCTCCCCCACTCCCACTCCCTCCCCCATCCTCCCACCCCACCCCTCCCACTTCCACCCCCACCTCCCCCATTCCCACTCCCATCCTCCCACCTCACCCCTCCCACTTCCACCCCCACCTCCCCCATTCCCACTCCCTCTCCCACTCCCATCCTCCCACTCCCACTCCCCACCCCACCCCTTCCACTCCCACTCCCATCCTCCCATCCTCCCACCCTCACCCCACCCCCACCTCCCCCATTCCCACTCCCACTCCCACTCCCACTCCCATTCTCCCACCCCCACCTCCCCCATTCCCACTCCCTCTCCCACTTCCACTCCCACTCCCACTCCCACTCTCCCACCCCCACCCCCACCGCCCCCATTCCCACTCCCTCTCCCACTCTCCCTTTCTCCCACTACCACCCTCCCACACTCCCTTTCTCCACTTTCCCACTCTCCCTTTCTCCCACTACCACCCTCCCAACTATCAATTCCACTATTACTTATAAATTCTAATTAAAACTATTACTTAAATAAATGATATTACTTGAAAACACTCATAGGATTTAAGGTTATTTGGGTTTAGGATTTGGGGTTTGGTGAGTTAGGGTTTAGGGTTTAGGGTTCAAGGTTTGAGGGTTAGGGTTTGGGGGTTAGGGTTTAGAGTTTGGTGGTTTAGGGTTTAGGGTTTAGGGGTTAGGGTTTAGGATTTAGGGTTTGGGGGTTAGGGTTTAGGGTTTGGGGTTTAGGGTTTAGGGTTTGGGAGTTAGGGTTTAGGGTTTGGGAGTTAGGGTTTAGGGTTTAGGGTTCAGGGTTTGGGGTTTAGGGTTTGGGTTTTGGGAGTTAGGGTTTAGGGTTTGGGATTTAGGGTTTAGGGTTTAGGGTTTGGGAGTTAGGGTTTAGGGTTTAGGGTTTAGGGTTTGGGGGTTAGGGTTTGGGGTTTGGGGGTTAGGGTTAAGGGCTTAGGGTTTAGGAGTTAGGGTTTAGAGTTTAGGGTTTGGGGGTTAGGGTTAAGGGTTTAGGGTTTAGGGTTTCGGGTTTGGGAGTTAGGGTTTGGGGTTTGGGGTTTGGGAGTTAGGGTTTAGTGTTTAGGGTTTGGGAGTTAGGGTTTAGGGTTTAGGGTTTAGGAGTTAGGGTTTAGGGTTTGGGGTTTAGGGTTTAGGGTTTGGGAGTTAGGGTTTGGGGTTTGGGGGTTAGGGTTTAGGGTTTGGGGTTTGGGGGTTAGGGTTTAGGGTTTAGGGTTATTATTGGTTAGGATTTAGGGTTGTTTTGGTTTACGGTTTAGGGTTTAGGGTTTATGGTTGTTATTGGTTAGTGTCTAATTAAATTTTCAAACACGTTCTGGATTTTTAAATCATTAATAAAGTAGATTATTGAGAAGAGACTAATGTTCTTTATAATGGTTGTTACAGCTTGTTTGCAGAGGAAACTCACAAAGGAGATGGCTACAAAATTTATTCCGGGGATGGAGGTGATTTTATGTTGCAAAAGAGAAGTAGTTGCATTTGCTACAATCCATGAAAGTGATCCAAATTCTATTTGTCACTTTAGAAGACTTGGCGAAGATAAGGTAGCGGTTATCGTATCAAGGATTCTTAGTGCACATGTTGAGCTAAAGCATAAGTGTGGGGATATGGAAATCCTTGGAGATGTTATGCCCTATAATACTTCCAACAAAGCATTTATTGCATGGGACAGAGATGAGACTTATCCAACACATGTCATCAAGAATACAAAGTGCATATCTTTGGATTTTAGAGTGGGAGATATTTTACAAATGTTATCATTTACAAATAAGTATGTAGCAGAAGGTCAAGTCTTGGGATTTGAACAAGTTGAACACTGGACATTTGCGCAGATGAGAATTCAAAAAGTTACTGATGATGGTATGGATGATAACTCAATGTCATTGGATGGTCCCTACTATGAGGTAGGTAAGGATTTGAGATGGAGCATGCAATTTTTAAAGATTGGAAAGACTCGGCATGTGGTTTTTAATGATAAACATAATGTATACTACAACATCAAAGAATTGAAAGAATATGCCAATGTACCAAGCTCTATTCCTTCAGAGATGGATGATTCCAATGCACTCAACTATAGCACTGACGTCTTATCAGAAGTCGATGAGTTCATTGGTACCGAGAAAGAAAAATATTTCACAAGTGATGCCTTATCCGGGGTGGATGAGTTCATGCACATTGAGAACTTGGGCAAAGATGTGAAAAGTGTTATATCTTCAAGCATGGATGGCTTCATGGATACTGATAAAGTTCTTGGAGTCAAAGCAGGTAACTATGGAATTATGGAAATCATGCACGATAGTATAATGAGTGATGTTCTCTCTGGAGTAGAGGAGTTTCAAGACTATGGAGTTATGAAATCCATAGAAAGTGCATCAATGAGCGATGTTCTCTCAGGAATAGATGAGTTTGAAGATCATTCTGGACAGTCTATCACCACTGACTATGGAGTTATGAAATCCATAGAAAGTGCATCAATGAGTGATGTTCTCTCAGGAATAGATGAGTTTGAAGATCATTCGGGACACTCTAATGCCATTGTGACAAGTGGTTCTACGATTGTATCAAAAGTAGGGATGAGATCAACAAAGGACTATTCGGTGTTTGACTTTGATTGTGAACTTGTAAATGTTACAAATGGTTTGACGAATGTATCAAAAGCAAGGATGACATCAACAAAGGAATATTCAGTATTTGGCTGTCAGAGTGATAAGATCAAGGATGCAACATCTCATGAAAACAACGTGACAAATAAATCTTACAAGGAGAACTACACAAATCCAAATAAGAATGAACAGAAGGTCCCAAAACGGACATACAGATGCATGAAAAGACAACGAGTGCAGGCAGATCCAGAAAAGCAACCAAAGAGAATAAGAGTAATGAATGAAGATGTTATGCTAAAAGCAATGCGATCTACATGCTGTAAGCATACATGTATGCGATCCATTAACTTACATGACATCAAGGGTTGTAGAGAACATGTATGGCAAAGGAAAGGAAGCAGAAGAAATGAATACCTACTCACGAGATTGTCTTGCTTTCTTGTAAATGATAAGAGAAGGCGAAGTTCAGGACATCAAATAAGGCCTCTTATAAATGGAAAAAGTATATGCAATAATGCATATCGCATTATTACAGGATTATCACATGGCACATATTGGAATTTGGCTAATAAAGCAAAGTATGGAGTTAAATTTAACATTCATGGAAACATAGGAAGGCCCAAAACAAGAGCCTCAACGGTTGCGGCAACAGCAATTTTGAAAGATTACATTTATGAAAATGCTTTACCACAACCCCACCTATCAGAAATGCATCTTCCGATAGGTTTGACCAAAAAAGAAGTATTTAACTCTATTGGAGAAACACAGAGGCAAAGAGGGCATGCACCGGCATCTTTTCATACTTTGTATACTCTTTGGAAAAAAAGCTTTGGACATGTTAAAATCCCAAAGAGGCAAAAAATGTCAAAGTGCAACGACTGTGATGATCTAAAGCGAGCACTTGAGAGTGCAACATCTCCAGAACAAAAAGAAGCTTACAAAAGAAAGAGAGAATTTCATCATGGACTTGTTCGACATTCTAGAATAAAATATGCATTTTGGAAGGAGCAAGCTATTTCTCACCCAAATGAGTACATGTGCATTATTGTAGATGGTATGGATCAAAATACAACAACATTACCTCGATTCGTTAACACTCCACCTAAGCTACAAGGCAAATACTTTTTAAAGACACATCTATGTGGAGTGTTAGTGCACGGATTTAAGTTTTTTGCAGACATATGGATTGATTCCTTGCATCTACACGATAGCAATCAAGTTGTAACATCCGTTATGAAGGCAATTCATAATGTACATGCAGAAAAAGGTCGCCTACCAGCAACTTTGAGAATACAAGCAGACAATTGTGGACGAGAGAATAAGAATGTACTCTTCTTTGCATTTTGCTCAATGCTAATCGCTCATAGAATCTTCAATGAGATTGAAGTTGGGTTTTTGTTGGTTGGGCACACACATGAGGATATCGATCAGGTATTTAGCACAGTTTCAAGAGAACTAAAACACAAGGACATGGAGACAATGGATGACTTGATAAGAAAATGCGGGAGGCAAGTTGGTGGCCGTAAGGAAGGAACAATATGCTCAATGGTTGAGAGGATGTATGATTGGAAGAGCTTTATTCTACCTTTCATACAAAAAGGTGGTGATGCCCTGATTGGTCATAGCGCTCCACACTATTTTCGATTTTTCTTAAAGGATGAAAAACCAGTGATGCAATGGCAACACTATTCTCTTGATACAAAATGGGAACCTGAAGAACCTTACTCTCTCTTAACTTCAATCCCGAGCAAAGAAATGCATCCAACATGGGCTCCTATAAAAGAATTCAGCGAGAAATCCAAAGGTGAAATAGAAGGCTTAAAAGCTTTTATTGCATACAAAGAGGAAATGCTCCGGAGATTTCCTGATTGGAAGCCCTCTTGGAAGGAACACACTACTGTTGTAATTAGCAAGACCTACCAATTGATAAAGGACCTTGCAAAAATGCGAGAAGATGATATTAAGGCAGAACGGCCTTTATTTTGGCCAAATGTTGGTAATGACTTGCGTCCAGCATGTGGTCTCTTTGAAAATGAGTTTGAATCGTTGCTCCCACGTCCATATTGTGGACCCAAGAAGAGAGAGTTTATGCCACAAATAGACATAGATGTCCATTGTTTTGTTGCAGTTCGACCATCGGATGATGAACATGAGAACGTGAAGTTTTGGGTTGCAAAAGTAGTTGACGTGAGCATGGATGACTGGGGGAGAGCTACAACATTTACAGCGGTATGGTATGAGCCAAGGGGCAGGAAGGAGAACCAAGATAACAATACATTGTATAGTAGTTGTTTGAAAAAGGAATGGGTCCCAAACCATGAAGCAATTTCAAGACTTTCCACAGAGACAGTCATAGTATCCTGGAAATCAAGGTCAAAGAAAACAAAGAAGCACATGGGGTATGATGTAGAAGACAAAATAAAATTACCGCAACCAATTATTATGCACATTACAGAGTTCACAAAGATGCTCGCCCGGGAGGAAGTAGAAGGAGATAGCGCAAATGAAGAATGCCCATGATAACACCATTCAAATATCGAGAAAGAGTGAAGGTGGTGGTGGTTGTCAGATGAGAGTGAATGAAGATGGCACCCAAGCGACAAGTGACGACAGAAAGGACATTCTGAACAAGCAAATGTTTGGATCGCTCATTTCTGTGATCATGATAGAAAAGGACATTCAAACAAGCAAATGTTTGGATCGCCCATTTGTACTAAACTCATTGTAAAGGAAAAATTAAATTATTGAAAAGGCCACAGGAGATCCTTTGTACAAAGACTCATCCAGAGCAATATTTGTTGTAAAACTTATGACATGATAATGTAAAATTGCAAGCATAGCTATTGCTACTTTTTGGAGTACAAAAGAGGCTTCCATCATGTCTCATGTGTATATAAACCTTTTAATTTCTTGAATATTCAAGAGTGTTATAGTTTTCTGCATTGAAAGTAAAAAGAGTCTTACAGGTCTCTTATGTATACATTTTTAAAATGTTGTGAATCCTCAATAGCATGGTTTTTCATGGATTTAAACTAATAACTCGGATTTTTTATTTTAAGAATATGATTCTTATAAACAAGAAATAGAAATTTAGGATTTAATAGTAGTTTTTGCATTATTTGTACAACATTGTAGAGAGATATTTTGAAATGTCTTATGTGAAAATGATAGTGCCAGAAAGTAAACTTTTGATTCTCGAATGACAGTTTCATAAAGTAAACTTTTCAGTTGGGAAGGATTTTAAGGAATAGTCCAAAAGTAGACATATGAGTCCAAAATTAATGAAATAAGTGTTGAATTGCCATCACATGTATGTAGAAACATTTACACGCATTTTGTATACGGTTTCATATATGGATAGAATTCTTGGTTGATCTATACTTGAAGAGCCAATGCTTTTTTTAATGTCATGTCCTGATTACCTGAGATCAATCGTTCCGTGCATTGAATGCATCGGGGCCATGGGTTGTGCCAAGGGTAAGCAAGTGTGTAAACAGCGTACTGTGTAAAAAACACAATTGAGTTGAGGCTTGGAGCCAATGGGCATTAAGCAACACGTCTCTGGAGGGGCATTAAGCAAAGTACTCCATGGCCACGTCTCTTCACGAACAGGTCTCTTGGAACACTAAGCATCCAATGAGCCCCTCGTTTGCGTGTGGCACATGGCAATTGCGGAAGATGTCTATGCTCGGCCGGATTCTCTCCCAGAGCCCATTACGGTCAACCATCTCCTCCGCTTTTCGATCTTACTACTCATCCAAGCCCTGCAACCCATCGGTTGCTTCCACCCATGCCAAACGCCTCCCTTCCATCCTTCCCACTTCCAAACTTATCAACCTTGTCGACACCCATCCCGACGGTCGTCACTCTCTCCTCGCTCTACGCCTCGCTAACCAGAAAGATCTCAAACAAATGCTGGCTGATTCTGGCTCTTTCGGCCTCTTCCCCGCCTCCAGAGATAGCTCCAGTAGCGCTTGGATCATCGCCGGCGACGGCACGCGGAATTTTTCCGATTTGCGCGAGGATAGCGTTTACGTGATGAGGCCCGCGAACAATCTGCGAGCCACTGTGAGAAATATTCGTGGAGAGCTCATGAACAGAGCAAGGGGAGAAGAGGGGGAGCTTACGGAAGCAATCGTGCGCCTGTTTGCGGAAGCAGGTTACAAGGGCATGGTGAGCAAGAAGGAATGGCGGGTAGTGGAAAATGAAGAGGTGGACGCTGTATTGGCTTCGCCAAGCGTTGTTGTTATCGGGTTCCATTGCAACAGGCTCACCCTGAAGGAGGTTAAGGCCAATTTCAGACGCGTTTTGCGCTGGAAAGACAAGGCAGAGAACGGAAGTAAGAGTCATGCTTTTCTGTCGGGAAAGATCGTGTACATAGTAGAGTCGGGCAATTTTCTGCCTGATAAAGAGGCCCAAGCCGTGATCAGATCGTGCAGGAATAACAACGAGATCATCCTTCTAAAGAACGGCGCAAATTTCTCCATGCACAACTGTTCGCTTCCGAGGCAAATAATCCTTCCTGCAAAGGTGGACGGCGCAACAGGTAAACGCTGATGTTACCAACGATGATGCTATCATTCAATGAGAAGAATGCGCAGAGGACATCTCACTGCCTCGACGTGTTTCCTTCAAGATTGCAACTTCTGGCATATTCTTAAAAGAGTTTCAAATTCTGTCCTATAAGTTTCGCAATGTACTGCTTTTGAAAGAAATCAGCCTCTCTAAAAATAGGGCCCGAGTCCTGACATACTTGTTGTTTCAACCGAGATTTAGAAAATGATACTTTCACAACATACTGTTTTTGGACGATCCACACACAAAATCTCACTAATCGCTTAAAGAACAAAATATTTTTGACCAATATTCACAAGATAAATAATAAAATTTCAAACAAACTCTACACCTTTGCATATGAAAAATGATGCCCAACATTCCAAGAATGGATCCGATGGTACTTTGTTAACAAATTGTTTGTGTTTGTTAACTCCTTTTGGCTCAACACATGCATGCAATTCTAGCTAGTCTGCATGCAAACGCACAAGAGGCTCCAAAAACATAGCTAGTGCTTTGCTTATTAATCTCCTCTAGGTTTTGCACTCAAATCTAGCTACCTCCTTGTAATCAAATCCAAAAGTACCGATGTTTCCAAATAACAATACACATACATTAGCATAATTGTAAGGTCGTCCAATGAAAATGTGCGTGTATACTGCTACGCTCTATCCTACCAATCAAGTATTCTAATAGAATAATATCAGTATACACCCACATTTCTGTTGGGAGAATTATTTGAAGTACATTTCCATGCAAGCTGCACACAACCTCACTATTATCCTGGCATTCTTTGTGCTACCACTCTAACCTTATTAAGGAACCGGTTCCAAGAGCAATTAAACTCACTAAAACATTGTCCGCGATATTGTGGACCGTTCATAATGCTCAAAAAGTTAGAGATGTTGCTTACAAGCATGCTCCATATTAGTAAATGTACTATACATCACTTTGGAACATGGCATAATAGGTATGACATGCTACCATCTATTATTATCCACCATTGGTTGATAGACAACCTAATTCAAACACAAATACAATCATGTTATTTTCCTTGCATTGAAGGTATCAAATATTTAAAAGTGAGTATATTTATATGTGTGTACAATACCTGTTCACATTGTTACGGTAGTACTAGTGTGTCCTTCTTACTTTGCCAAAACTTTGTGGAGTCAATAGTTACAAAGCCACTTGCATGGCGTTTAATTGTTGCATTAGGGCCTCTTTCCACCACGTCCTTAAACCACTTTACATCCAAAATATACACAAAGAAGTGTCAAAAATCAAGCTTAATAATATCTTGGATTATGCCAAAATAATCATCCATGGCTCCATTGGCTCCCTCAAAGCTAGCAACAACGGTGCAATCTTGTGTGTTTCTCTTATCATCAATCCGTTGTGTTCAAAAATGCTTGCCCTCACACCATATAGCATTGAACATCGTACACTACACCAAGAAAAAATCAATTAAATAAGCAATCTAAATTATTGAAAGCTCCTAACTTATGCATAACATTCTATATACTGACCTTGTTCATGCATCCCCTCGTCTCTCTCTGCTCTCTCCATTTCGTCAAGTAGCTAATTCACATGAATATCCTTTGGAAGTGCTCTTAGATGCTGAGGGTATGGCACACGAGATCCATGGTGTGTACGAAAGAGGACCCTTTCTTCTTGTCTTCTTGCCTTTGCATCCTCGTATCTTGTCACCCATCTTTTCATCACATCACTATTAAGCATGCAATAGAGGTTGATATTATTAAGCAACTCCGTGTCTATTACTTTGCTGTATCCTTTCCCTTGAGGCATAATAGAGATCATCCTTAGGTCTTCATCATCTCTCCATAGTCGTGGGAGAGAGCTATCCACATCAACAAGAAACTTAGAAATATATACAAGTGATTCTTGTACCAACCAACCCTCGGCCATACTACCTTCGGGTCTTGCTTTTTGTCTCACAAAACCCTTCAAGGTCTTCATGAAGCGCTCGAGGAAGAACAACCATCATGCATGTACAGTACCACATATAGCAATCTCATCCACCAAATGCACTATGAGATGTAGTTGGCTTGTGAGAATAGAACGTGGAAATGTCTGTTCCACTAAACAAGCCACATCCATTGACATAACTTGAGCATTCTCAAGCGTGGTGGGATCTATTTCCTTTGAGCTCACATACCTAGAGAGGAAAAAGTACGCAATATTAGCAATATGAACACCTTGCATCTTGTAAAGTACCTCACAAGCTCGTCCATCTTGTAAATACAATATTCACATTTTGTATCCTATAAAGTACGTCACAAGCTCGCCCATCTTGTAAATATAATTCTTCATGTCCTTCGATGCACTGCGAGAAATGCTAGTAGGTAGTATGAACTGAACACACGAGGAATGGTTGATTAGTTGCTTCTAATTCACTCACAAATTTGAAAGGAAATATATATTATGCACATAAAATACTTACTTGGAGCATCTTGTGCCAATCATGAGATTTCAAGCCATATAATTGCTCTACACCTATTTTCTTGCTCTTTGTGAAGGCCCCCTTCAAACACCTCATGCATCCAATGGGAGTACGAATGGTAGTGATAGCACGCTTCACTGCCACCATCTCTAGCTTTGATAACCTCCACGGTGCACGAGGTAAGAAAACACACCCATTTGGTCTCTCTTGTGGCCAAGCTTCATGCATCCTCCCTGTGGTGCATAGATCCTCCCTTATGCCTGCGGAATCTCGTGTCCCATTCAAATGTTCCCAAATGGTAGACGCCACATTCTTGAAGATATGCATGGGATCAAGCAAGTGATTGATCTTGAGGTGGGACCAACATGGTAAATGATAAAAGATGGAGTATCTAAACAAAAGAAAGTGTTAGCGAGCAATCTTTATTTCCAGCCAATATAGCACACAATAGTTACAAACCCTTACCGGCTCATGCCAAGTGGTGGAGGAGTCATGGAACCATCCCAAATTCTCATCCAATCTCCCGCAGTGAGTGATTATGGGTGGACTTCATTCCAAGGAGCAACATATCTAGGATGATCAGGTGGGAGAAGTCGATGGTGATTCTCATAGATGACCTTATTCAATGCATCTGCCCGTGAGGCAACTAGCGAAGGACCACAAACAGGACATGCATGGTAACCTGATGTAGTGAGACCTGAACAATAGATGCAATTAAGAGTTAAAGGTGGGTTTAGGGTGCCACATCGATTGCCTAATCATAATTAAAAGTGAAATGCTTACCTGAACACTCGCCATAGCCTGGGAAGTTATGCATCATCCACATCAAGACTGCTTTGCAGTTAAAGTCTTGTGACGAGGGAGGCCTGCTCACATCATGCACCTCGATACCTCTGCAAAGTATCTCTAGCTCGTCAACAAAAGGCTCCAAATAAACATTAGGATTTTTGACTTTATGTTTCTCTAGAAATAGAAGGGATAACATAACATGTCCTTTCTTAATAGCCATAGAGGGTGGAAGATTATAATTCACCAATATCACTGGCCATACACTATAAGAGGTGCTTTTGAGACCAAATGGGTTCACACTATCCATACCCAATCCAAGTCTCAAGCTCCTAGGTTCTTCCTTAAAGCTTGGCCATGTGTCTTCAATATGCTTCTACGCAAGAGTGTCTATGGGAGTTCTCCACTTGCCGTTGGTATGAGGAATGCCATGACATGAGCTTTGCAATGGATTTGCACTTGAACATATATTGGATGCGAGGGATTATGGGAAAATGTTGCAGAACGTTACGAGGCACATCCAAAGTTTTGATATCTACTCTATATCTTGCCTCTCCACAAGTAGGACACTCTCTTGCATCCTTATGTGGTCCACGAAATAGAATGCAATCGTAGATGCGTGCATGGATGCACTTGTAATCTAATCCTCCAAGAGAGGTCACATGTTGTCTTGCCATATCTCTTGAGGTTAGTAATTTATTCTCCCTTGGAAGCATTTTACACAATAGCCTGCATGCGAAGACCATAAATGAGGAAAAGCATTCGAATAATTGACCCATGAGCATGATTCATCATGTTTGCAAAATAGACTTTAAAGCTTACTTGAGTAATGCATTCAGCGTACTCCCATGCAGATGAGACTCGATTCTCTAGCTACGAGTGGTCAACATAGGCCTGTGCAATCAAGAGTCGCTTCTCTAGCTATGAGTGGCCAGTGTACTAGCTCAACATGACACGGTAGCAAGCGTAGTAGCAAGGAGGGCGGTGGGGGACGCATGGCACAGTGCTTTGGGAGGGGGAGTGGTGGGGACGGGGAAGATTCAGATGATGCAGACATGCCAGAGGGTGATGGTATGATCTACTATGACATCACTCAGACAGGAGGCATCTTGATGGATGCACGGGGGAAGGACATCATGGCCTTCATACGCTCTGTAATTGCTAACAACTACAAAGATTGCTTTATTCACTACAAAGACCATCCAAAAAGGTTGGCTGATGAGACCCTTGCTATTGTTCACTCTCGGTATCCCAATCCCCCCAATGTTTAGTTCACAGATAAATGGGCCAAGTCAAAGATTGTTACGATACTTAGCAATAAAAGATCTTCGCTTAAGAGGCAGGCACTAGCGGAGATTGCCAAGCTCGACGGAGGTCAACCACCAAGGGGCCCACCTCACACTTCTCACCAACGTAAGTGCAGGAAAGCAATGAAGGCAACAAGAGTGGACCCCAGTCTGCAGCACATGGAGGCACAAAGGACCCAAATGGAGCAATATGGAAGCATGCATTTTGGAGCAGGGGGTGTTGAATCATGGGAGGCCCAATTTGTAAGCATCGATCTCAAATTATATTGTTTATGTAGTTTATTAGGAGGTTGTTTCTTTGTACTAACCCCTCCGCAAATTGTGTCATCTTGCAGCTTGATATCGTGGGCAGGTACCCTACTCCTGTAGAGACAACCTACCACTGCCACCATCACAGAGGAGATACATGGAGGCACTTCTATGATGACGGGTTGATTACTAAGGAGCAGTATATCTGGGCTACTGGAGCGGCCCCCTGAGTATTTGAAAGTAATTAAATAATGTCAATATTGTAAGTAAAGATTTGATTTTTCATACATTGATACATGTTGTCCCTCTTTTACAGGGCCCTGCAGAAGAAGATGAGGAAGAAGAAGGTGCAGAAGGCGGCGAAGAAGGGAGCGTGGTATGGAGAACTTAGATTAGTCATAGAAGTAGTGCTAGCTACTCTTTTTTGTACTTAAATCCAGTGGCTTGGCTTCGTGCCTCTCTTATATATACACTCCTCTTATTTTTTATACTTGAAGCCACAGGACATGGCTTGGCTTCATGCTATATGTACTATTAACCAGAAAAGAATTCAATGCATGAGGCTAGACACTAGGCATGGTGACGCTTGAGGGCCATGGAGGAAAAGGAAATGTGAGGGAAGAAGCATTAACATAGGTGGGGAAAAAAGATTAAGAGGGGTGGGAATGCACAGGGGGACTATGGCACAAGGGGGAAGGAAGAGGGGGAAGAGGAGCATGTACATGATGGGAGGTGGAATGTAGAGATCGAGACATCAAGGGAAGAGAGTCATGCTTTATTGGAAAGATGGGGGGGGGAATCAAAGTACTAGCTAGGTGTCTTTACAAGAATGAGCGTGTTCCATTAAGGAATAGCCCCCTCCTTTTATAGCCAAGAGAGGGGGTCTCTCCCAATAAATGCATCCTCCCACATGCATGGTGTGTGTGGAAGAGTGTCCCATGTGGGCTAGGTGGTTACGCACTCTTAATTGTGTGCGACAACCCTTTGCCTCATTTTTCCACATACATCAACCCCCATATCCCAAGTCTAAGATACTCCCTTGGTCTCTTCGCAATTTTATAATACGTTTAAACATCTAGGAGGACAAGTGGAGGGTTGGCACAAGGAATCTTGCCACCTCATCCTACTTTCCCATTATTTAACTTGCATTCTTGGACTTCCTACACCCCCCCCACATGGGCCTATCCTACATGGAGGGAATAATCCAATATAATATCCATCTCCACCTATTTTATATTACTTATCCCATGGTCCTTGGGCCATATCTCACTAAATGTAGGTGTGGGACCACCTAGGTGGAGGGGTGGTGCATGGAGGACCCATGCCACCTTATCATTTTATATTAATACTACCATGGATTATGTACAACACACCTTATGGGTCCTCTTACATGGAAGGGTGGCACATGGTCATGCCATGCCACCTCAACCCTGGGCCTTATGCACACCATATTTTATTATACTATTGCCACACATACAAGCACACACACACATATTTATGCATTTTACTTTGGTCAAATTTATCCATAATAGTTCCCCCCCCCCCAGGCAGGGAATGCACAGCATTTCCATGCCTGGGACCATCACGCACAAAGAAGGGCTTGAGATAATGCTTGTTGATCACCTTCTTGCCATATGGCTCATGCAGCTCCTAAACTTGTACAGACCCATTGCTACGTTCCTTGATGACTTTGTATGGACAGGTTCACAGTGGGAGGAACTTTTTATCCATCTAGTGGTCCAATCTATTATCAAAGCATAGCACAACATCCCCCTCAGCAAAGTGTCTTTCCCATCCCTTGCAAATCTTAGCATCCATGTGGGCCTTTTGTTGGTTCTTTTTGATGGAGTGCAAGGTGTCGGGTTTCATCTAGCTTCTCAAGTTGTACCAACCTGGCCTCTACATGTTCATATTCTGTCATCCTCAGTCCTGTGCCAATCTCAAAGCCGGAATCTCTATCTCTAATGGTAAAACTGTCTCAGTACCATACACCAACTCAAAAGGAGTGTGACCCGTAGACATTTTATGAGTGATGTCGTAAGCCCACACAACTTCAGTGGCCTTCTGATCCCACTCGCTCCTATTCCCTGTGGCCATTTTTCCCATGGATTTACAAAGGAGCCATTGGTCCGCTCCGTTTGTCCCATGGACGCTAGATGATAGATGCTAGAAGTGCGGTGATCAATACCCATGCGATCCATGAGCAACTCCACTGCTTCATTTAAGAATGGACTCCCATGGTCAGATACTATTTCCATGGGTGTCCCAAACCTTGTGCAGATACATTCAAATATGAAATTTGAAACTGCCTTACCATTTGCAGCAAGGAGGGTGATAGCTTTAGCCCACTTAGTGACATGATACTGAGTGGCTACCAAAAGATACTTCTTTTTGCGGGCAGTCATGGGTAGGGGCCCAACAAAATCTATTCCCCACTTCTAAAATGGATGGATGTACATCACTGGGTGATGTTGCCCAGGATGCAAATCCTTCCTACCAAAGAATTGGCATGGTTCACAAGTTTTGCAATACATAGTGACATCCTTGAACAAGGTCAGCCAATAGTACCCAACATGTAAAGTCTCCTTAGGTGTATAGTCACCGGCATAGTGGCCTCCACAAAATCCATCATGATAATGCTTCAATACCTTATGTACTTCATTTGCATCAATGGCCTGTCTTAGTACCCCATCCAGGCCTTGATGGTATAATGCCCCATCAGAGAGAGTGTAGCGCCTACTATCTCTACAGATTTTCTTTCTCTCATAGCTAGTACTTTCTGGAGGAAAGGAGAAAGCGGTCAGAAACTTGTAGATTCCACCATACCATGGATCCCCAACTTCTATGGCTGCTACAAGGGTTACATCGAGGCACTCCTCTAAATCAATTAAAGCATTCTTCAAGTTGTAACAACCCCCTTTTACAATTTTGAAAGAAAAATCATATTCTTGTAAAACTGCCAACCATTTGCTCAACTGGCCCATGGGATTTGGTTATTGAAGAACCTGCTTTGCAAGACCATTGCTACATATTATAATGAAGGACTCTCTAGCAACATAATGCTTAAATTTCTCAATGTAGAACACCAAAGACAAAACATGCTTGTTAGCTTCACTGTCAATTGTCGAGAAGCAAATCGAACGGGATACATGAACCGATCCTCCCCTTGCTAGAGAAGAATACCTACCAGAGTATGCTCACCAAAACCCAGGATTGATATAGAAAGTCGCTGACCAATCAAGTTTGCGTAGAATGGGTTCTGAAGCCAAAGCACTCTTGATTTGTACAAACCCATGATCAGAATGCTCATCCCAAGAGAAATCATCTTCATCTTTTAATAGCATAGTCATGGGTCCCATCAAAGCAGCATATTGATCAATGAAGGGGCAATAGTATCCTTCTAGATTGACAAATGAGTGTACCCAACATTTGGTTGTCAGCGGGGAGAGCTTGAGGATAGCTTCTACTTTCTCGGGGTCAGGCTTGACACCCTCAGATGAGACAATATTTCCCAGTAACCTCCCTTGAGTTGCTCCAATGGTGCATTTATCAGGGTTGAGGCTGCCATTCACATCATTGACCCTTTGGAAGGCCAACCTAACCTTCATGACGTGCTCCTTATGTCACAAGAATATACAGAAATCATCTAAAAACACCTCCAAGAAAACTCCCAAATAAGGAGCAAACACCATCTGCATAAATCTTTGAAAGGTAGTAGGAGCATTGGTGAGGCAAAATGGCATTACCTTGAATGCAAATGTCCCCCAAGGTGTGGCAAATGTGGTTTTAAGCACATCCTCCTCAGCAATTCCAATTTGATAAAACCCAGAGTAACCATCACAAAAAGTATACATCTCATGACCACTTACCTTCTCAAGAATGAGGTCTTGAAAGGGAAGAGGATGATGGTCCCTCTTGGTGGCTCCATTGAGTTTCTTATAGTCAATGCAGACCCACCACTTGTTGTTTTTCTTTGGGGTGACTACCACTGGTGAAACCCATTCAGTATTGTGAATCGAAATAATAAACCTAGCTTCTACAAGTTTCTACAACTCTGAGCACAAAGCATCGGTCTGTAGGGGCCCTAATCTCTAATACTTCTGAGCCACAGGCTTCACATCAGGCTTCAGCTCTATCTGGTGCCCTATGGAAATCACATGGTGAAGGTGGTGGTAGCTAGTTGCGAAGAGGTCAGGGAAATCTTTGAACATTTCTAGGAACTCCCCTTTCTCACTTGGAGTGAGGTTTGGGGAAAGCATAGATTCAAGCTATTGAGGACTTAGAGCTATTACCTTTTTTGCAAGTGGTGGGGTCGGAGACCCCCCCATCATGTAAACTTCCTCCTCTGAGAACTCCTCCCCCCATCTAATTCTTCCATTGATTCAGACACCGAGGATGAGAGAGTATCACTGCCTTGCTCCTCTTCTTCTTCTGGTTCAGTGGCACTTGGTCGCACCGGGATCTTCTCCTTAGAAGCACTAAAAGACATGTGTCATGTCTTCCAATAGCTGACTGCATCACTCTTTCTCAACCATGGTCTCCTGAGTATGGCTGGGTAACTCCTACCTGTATCTTCGATGTCCACTACATAGAAATTGACGGTGGTGGTCAACCCATTGACTCCCAGGGTGGTGAGTCGTCAACCATCTGCTACCTTGATTTGAGTGGAGGAATGCCTTGTGCATTTCAAATTCAATTTCTTCATGATTCGGGGCAACATAATACATGCAGCTCCCCCATCAACACACACACTTTTGACACGGCAATTATCTATGATGACATCTACTGTATGTGGGTGCCGATCAATTTCTTCAGAGATAGAAGAGACCTCTCGGACCTTTCCCTTTTTCTTGCTCCTCCTTGTTCTTGCTGCAACTCACGTCTCACCTTAGGGCTTAATGCTATTAGTTGAGGGAGCATGATGCTCAAAGACCGATGAGTAAGGTCCTGAACGACTGAATAGTCCTCTTGCCGATAGGAAAATCCAAGGGCGACCACTTACTCCTGCGAGATCTTTTAGTCTTATCTGTTGGTGGGTCTGCCATCTCAGCATCTGAGGGCTCTAAGAAGGACACCTTCTTCCTGGGGTAGCTCGGTTCACGGTTTGGAGAGGGGTCCGAGGTGGTACGACTTCTTTTCTCGAGGTCAAGGATCTCTATGTCAAAATCCTCGGTGCCTAATTCACTTAGAAGATTCACCCTTGGAATATTGGGACATTCCGTGTGATAATGACCCTTCTGGTGGCACTCGTAGCACACAACATTGGCACGTTCTCTTGGAGGGTGATAGGCTTGATTTTTGATGCGCACCATCTCAAGCCGAAGATCATTCAGGGCCTTGGCTAGGTCATTGACTCTGAGTTCTTTAGCTGGAGGGGCCGGGGGAGTAGGAAGGAGGGGGGCTCATGGGTGAGGTTGGGGAAATCTTCTAGGTGGAGGTTGAGGACATACTCCTTGTTGAGGGTAAGCATCTAAGGGAGGACCATACATTTGAGGTGGAGGCAGTGGATACATTTGAGGTGGAGGCGGTGGATACATCCCTGATGAGGGGTGGGGGTATGCCCCTCAGTTAGACCCCCTTGGTTGTTGTTGCAAGAATTGAGGGGGTTGTGGAGGGACAATCGTCTTCTTTGAAGCGAGGTTAGACTGAGAACTTTATCAAACTTTTGAGCAATCTCATGTGCTAGCACCATAGTTTCTGGATTCTCCCATTTAAGCTTGAGGTGGAATTCATCACTTGGTCCTACTACAAGGTAGCCCAGCACATGCTGAGTCATTCTAGCTCAAAATCTAGCATCATCCTACGTGGCAATTAAATGGTCTAGGAGCACGGCTGCTTGATCCTCATATCAACATGCCATCTCAACTTTTGACTACTTCAAGTTTGCCACCTATAGGTACACATTCTCCGGTTCCTCTTCTTTGCCGAAATACTCAATCATCACTGCTGTTAACCTTGGCCAGCTTTGACAAAAGTCGTCGGCCTGCTTCTCATACCACACTTGAGCCAAACCCTCTAGAAATGTGGGAAGAACCAACAGCCATCTATCTTCAGTAAGAAAATTGAGAGAAATACGATGGCGCTTGAAGGCCAGAAGATACTCATGTGGATTTTCTTCAACCCATCCACAGAACACACGAATGTCAGCCATGCTTGAAAAATGGAAAAGAGAGAGTCAAAATGAGGCTTATCTATTGGAAAACAATGGAAAGAGGTAGCTTGAACTGAAAATCAGGTGAAGATACATCCACAAAGCACACATAGGCAAGGTAGGGTGTGACTGGTGTATTGTGAAATACTACACGGAAGAATCTTCAACATAGAATAGCTCGTAGACAATCTTAAAAGGACCAACCCTCATGATATCGTATCCATCTTTACAAGTGAGGGTTAGAGAAATGGTGCTGCATGAGGTTGTTCATCAAGGCAAACAAGAATGCCATGACAAATGTCAACAGTTGGAGAGCTTGCACATCACCTTCAGCTTCTTCCAGTTCTTGTAGTCGCCATGCTATTTCTTCAAGGTGTGTATGCCCAACACTTAGTTTCATGATGACCACAACCTTTGCATTCCTGACAAATGACTCGGGGAGGTCTATCACGTGAGTTCAACAGAAGGATATTTTTAATGTCCAAATTTTACAAATTTTAGCTTAAGGGATTATTTAAAATGATATAAGGAAAAAATTACAGATTTGTATAGAAAAAGGGTACATTTTATTAATGAAAATTTTACGGATAAGGGATTTTACAAATAATCCTTGAATGCATGTGATATAGAGGGTTTATACATAGTGAACCCCCCAAGACAAATAATCACCCTCATTCGTGGCTTGCGGCTTTGTTGGGGCAGTGCTTCCACTTGCTTCATGTGTGATTGAAGTATAACCTTCACATGCCAAGAAATCAGCAACTATATTTTGAGCTCGAGGGATATGCTAAATTTTTACCTCTTCAAATTGTTGGCAAAGTTCTAATGCTTGTTGATGTCATGGAACCAAGCCTTTTCTCCGCACCTTCCACCTTCCACTAACTTGTTCACACACAAGTTGAGAATCTCCTTGCACCTCAAGTTGCTTGATGCAATGTTCTTGTGCCTTTTGTAGCCCAAAAATGAGTGCCAAGTACTCAGCTTGGGTGCAAGTACTTGCTAGTGTAGAGTTGCTATAATAATACACCTCACCCCCTGGTGAAGTGAGCTTCACACCCACACCAGCAGTCTTAGTCGAAGGTTTGTATGTGCCATCAAATTGGAGGAGCCAAGATGTCATCACACCAAGACTAAAATCCGGACATCCCAAGTTTCTCGATAGTCCAAGATAGGTAGAAGGAGAGGGTGGGGAGAATTTAATACTTGAGCAAGACATTCAGCACCAAATAGACTTGCAATCCTTTGTTGATAATTTATCTTTGGACCAAAAAGAATTACAACTTGAAGCTCAAAATGAGGCACAAAAGGTTGATTAGGTACAAAGGAATTCCTTGGTCGAAACATTACCAACCATAGCCGAGCCCTAGAAACCTTTGTAGTGAGATTGAGAAGAAATCATTCAAGACGAGCTTATCCATAGGAATTAATAAGCAGATGCACCAAATCTCCCCCCAATCTTGGGGAGCATCCCACCCTTCGAAGAATGTCACCCTTTTAATTACCTCCGATGCAGTAAGTAGCTCGATCACCGCACAATGAGTGGAATTGAAATCAAAGTCCTCCCAATGTATCACTAGTTCTTCACCTTGAAATCATCCATGGTGTATCATCCCACCCATCGTCTCCTTGAACAATGCATTGTATAATCAATTGTTGAAGATCGACATGAAGATCAAGAAAGAGATCTTGCCAATTGGTAGCTATAATGAGCGGAGGACCGAGCACCAAATCCTTGAACTCTTCGAGAAGTGACATAAATATCCACCCTCCTCGTGTGGCGTGCATCCAAGAAGTGAACTTGAAAAAGTTCAGAATCTACAATCTAGTATCAGATATGAATAGAGCGCATGAAATGAAGTACTTTTGCTTTTTACAAGGAGAAACTCCCTACGGTTAGAGAGTTACAGTTCATGATATTTCACCATATAAGCAATATCATTACACTTTCATTACTTCCTATTTGATGGCCGATTTGTAAGTCTTCCTTTTGTGAATGGGGAGGTCTTGGGTTCAATTCCCACTCCTTAATAAAAAGAGAGGAGAGGAGAGGAGAAGAGAAGAGAAAGAGAAGAAGAAGAAGAGGATAGGGGCACGAGATCTTTTGAAGGAGCCCGAAAAGTCTGTCGACAATGCGCAGGTGTGCCAGAAGCCGCAGGAACCCAAGAAAAAAGTTGCAATCTATCCACGATGTGCAGATGCGCCAGAAGACGTAGGAATTTAGAAGAAAGTCATGATTCGCAATCTGTCTGCAATGCGCAGATGCGCTAGCTACGACCAGGGGATGTGCGGGTGTTGCAAATGCGCAGGAGCAATTTTGTAGGCGTGGTTGACCAAAAGATGCATGGCGCCACACAGAAGATGCACAGGAACCCAAAAGATGCATAGGAACTGCAGGCTGAAGGCACAGGCACCCAGAAGATGCACAAGAACCGTAGGCTAAAGGCACAGAAACTGAGAAGTTCTGCAGTCATAGAGACGAAGAACTACAAGCAGTAATGAATTTTACACCACTAGCCATGGAGATTTTGATCCTAGTAGCCACACCAGTTCTATTAACTAGAAAAGAATTCAATGCATGAGGCTAGACACTAGGCATGGTGATGCTCGAGGGCCATGGATGAAAAGGGAATGTGAGGGAAGAAGCATTAACATAGGTGGGGAAAAAATATTAAGAGGGGTGGGAATGAACAGGGGGACTATGGCACAAGGGGGAAGGAAGAGGGGAAAGAGGAGCATGTACATGATGGGAGGTGGAATGTAGAGATCGAGACATCAAGGGAAGAGAGTCATGCTTTATTGGAAAGATGGGGGGGGAAATCAAAGTACTAGCTAGGTGGCTTTACAAGAATGAGCGTGTTCCATCAAGGAATGGCCCCCTCTTTTTATAGCCAAGAGAGGGGGTCTCTCCCAATAAATGCATCCTCCCACATGCATGGTGTTTGTGGAAGAGTGTCCCATGTGGGCTAGGTGGTTACGCACTCTCAATTGTGTGCGACAACCCTTTGCCTCATTTTTTCACATACATCAACCCCCATATCCCAAGTCTAAGATACTCCCTTGGTCTCTTCCCAATTTTATAATATGTTCAAACATCTAGGAGGACAAGTGAAGGGTTGGCACAAGGAATCTTGCCACCTCATCCTACTTTCCCATTATTTAACTTGCATTTTTAGACTTTCTACACCCCCCCTCACATGGGCCTACCCTACATGGAGGGAATAATCCAATATAATATCCATCTCCACCTATTTTATATTACTTCTTCCATGGTCCTTGGGCCATATCTCACTAAAAGCAGGCATGGGACCACCTAGGTGGAGGGGTGGTGCATGGAGGACCCATGCCACCTTATCATTTTATATTATTACTACCATGGATTATGTACAACACACCTTATGGGTCCTCTTACATGGAAGGGTGGCACATGGTCATGCCGTGCCACCTTAACCCTGGGCCTTATGCACACCATATTTTATTATACTATTGCCACATATACAAGCAACACACATTTTTATGCCTTTTACTTTGGTCAAATTTATGCATAACAATACATACAAGCACTTTTTGAGCTATGAATTAATATACACTCTTTTTATTTTTTTGGCTTTCAATTTTCTTGTGCAACGTTCTATCAATTAATGCATTGTGAACTAAATGTTTTGGAGTTGTAATGTTTTATTCGGAATTGTAATCATCGGCTATCGACGTGCTTATAAGAGTGCTAATTAAAAAGTGGTTGGTTGTAAGAATTGAATTGCACAATGTGGAAATGGGATTCTTGTAATCACATATCTTACACAACATACACAGCATTCTATTCAAGCACACAAATTTTTGCTTCTATTAACAAAAAATATTCTATAGAGAGCCTATCAAAGCATCTATAAATGCATCTATGTATGCATCTCTCTGTTTAAGAGAGCATCTATTTGTGTGTCTATAGACATGTCTACAAATGTGTCTATATACGCGTCTCTCTATTTTTTTTAAATTTCTAGTAGAGCATCTATTTGCACGTCTATAGGCACATATACAAATGCATCTGTCTATTATATAGATGTGCATTTAGATGCGGGTCTATAGATGCACAAATAGACGCGCCCGTAAGTGTTTTTTTTAAGTTATGAAAACGCGTCTGTGTGCGCATCTATAGGTACTTTGTCTTGTTGTGCACTTTGGAATGTGGCGTAATAGGTATGACATTCCACCACTTATTATTATCCACTATTGGTTGATATACAACCTAATTCAAACACAAATACAATCATGTTATTTTCCTTGCATCGAAGGTATCAAATATTTAAAAGTGAGTATTTTTATACGTGTGTACATACGTGTGTACAGTGCCTATTCACATTGTTGCGGTAGTACTAGTGTGTCCTTCTTACTTTGCCAAAACTTTGTGGAATCAATAGTTACAAAGCCACTTGCATGGCATTTGATTGTTGCATTAGGGCCTCATTCCACCACGTCCTTAAACCACTTGACATCCAAACATACACAAAGAAGCGTCGAAAGTCAAGCTTAATAATATCTTGGATTATGCCACAATAATCATCCATGGCTCCGTTGGCTCCCTCAAAGCTAGCAATGATGCCGCAATCTTGTGTGTTTCTCTTATCATCAATTCGTTGTGTCTAAAAATGCTTGCCCTCACACCATATAGCATTGAACATAGTACACTACACCAAGACAAAATCAATTAAATAAGCAATCTAAATTGTTGAAAGTGTAAGAAAATAATACGTCTGTGCTCAATAGATAATAGGATCTCGTACGCAAGAGAGAAAAGAAGATAGTATGGAGAATCAAAATTTTGATTACTGTAGAACTGATACAATAGATGGCGCTGCCTCCCAACCGTGCACTCCTATGAAAGAAGCTTCAATGGGGAGCTAGAAACAGTAGAGGACGGAGGCTGGATGCTAAGGAATCAGGGTTGCTGTAGCCAGTGATGAAATGAGCTTCACGGGCTTGCTCTTATATAGCCACTAGTCGTAGTCGGTTAGACTCAATTGGGTGACCGACCCTGTCTACCCAAAATAGCGACTGGGGATCTCGAAATAGGCCACTGACCACATGATAGAACCAGTGCGTAAAATAGAGCAACTCACCTCCGATTTCCGTTCAGCCCATAGCCATCCGAAATCATCTGGGACTCCAAACGGGCCCCACAACCCAAGAGTGGGCTACCTCGGGAAATGCTCCATCTACCCTCAGTGCGGTCAGTCAAGGGATGCCTTCCTGCACTTGCATGTAGCCTAGTTGGCAGTGTGCCAACTCCGTCTAGCCATCAAGCCACACATGGCCCCCATCTGGTGTCCAAACCAGGACCTACCGGGGATAATCGAGCTACTCAAATGCCTTCTCCTCATATGGGGGCCTTACAAGTAGAGTTAGCTGGTGCCCGCATAGTTACATGAGAGTGGAGCATTGATATCTAACAGAAAGCTCCTAACTTATGCATAACATTCTATATACCGCCGACCTTGGTCATGCATCCCCTAACATACTCCCATTCTTCCATTGTGATATGCATCCCCTCGTCTCTCTCTGCTCTCTCCATTTTGTCAAGTAGCCAATCCACATGAAAATCCTTTGGAAGTGCTCTTAGATGCTGAGGGTATGGCACATGAGATCCTTTGTGTACAAAAGAGAGCCCTTTCTCCTTGTGTTCTTGCCTTTGCATCCTCGTATCTTGTCACCCATCTTTTCATCACATCACTATTAAGCATGCAATAAAGATTGATATTATTAAGCAACTCCATGTCTATTACTTTGCTCCATCCTTTCCCTTGAGGCACAATAGAGGTCATCCTTAGGTCTTCATCATCTCTCCATAGTCGTGGGAGAGAGCTATCCACATTAACAAGAAACTTAGAAATATATACAAGTGATCCTTGTACCAACCAACCCTCGGCCATGCTACCTTTGGGTCTTGCATTTTGTCTCACAAAACCCTTCAAGGTCTTCATGAAGCACTCGAGGAAGAACAACCATCGTGCATGTACAATACCACATATAGCAATCTCATCCACCAAATGCACTATGAGATGTAGTTGGCTTGTGAGAATTGTAGCTCAGAGGTTGGTGGTTGCACACTAGGATATTAACTTCCACCAATGCAGTGGTTTACTTCTATTATTCCTGAGAGATCTCAACAATGGAAGTAGAACGGAAGAAGGTGAGAGAGAGGGAGAGCCAGAACAGAGGGCCTTACAAGTTTTGGTGGGTGTCGAACACCCTAATCTTCTATGTCATCCATATATATATATATATATGTTTTTTAGTATTGTACATAACCAAGGTTAACGTACATTGGCCTTTAACCCCCGCAACTCCCACTTAAAGGCCAATGTGCCTTTAAGGGAGAACATCTAGTGAGCATACTATCCAATTTCCATCAATACACAACAATACTCAAACACTGACTAGGTAGCTCATTTGTGTAGTTACAAATGCATGCTAGGAGGAGGGGAGCGCTGCAATGAGCATTGTAACTTGTTGGATGGCAAGGATTGTCAAGCCCGTGTTCACTGTTTCATCAAGTGCTCCCTATGAATGATCCAAGAAGTCGGGGATTGAGTCAAACTCTTGCAATTGCAGGTTCATCAGACGGTAGTGAGCATCCTCTATCCAAGGTAAGTCTCTTGGCAGTTGGTCTTCTTTGAAAGTTGCTCTCCTTGGATTCATACTTTGTCGTATGCAGGAAAGGGATGTTTTTGGTACTAGTGTTGTTCTTTTTGGGGTCGGGTGCATGTCCTTTTCAGCTTCTTTTAAAAAGGCGTCTATTGGAGTGTGTCTATAGACGTGTCTAATTTTTGGAAAAACAGGAAGTCGTGCCTGTAGACGCACTGTTAGATGCATCTATAGATGCATTACGATAGTTTTCTTATGTTTTCTTGTGTGTTCTTCCCTTTCCCCTTCCTCTTTCCCCTTCCCCTTCCCCTTCCCCTTTCCCTTCCTTCTCTTTCCCTTCCCCTTCCTTCTCTTTCCCTTAAGCATTCGTGAGGCCATAAGGGATTGCATGAATGATGGAAATAAGTGATTGCATGAGGGCGGGTTCAAGAAAGAGGAAAATTGGACTGAAGCATGCGAGCGGGATAAAGAAAGAGAGCATGCATGATGGAGCATTCTTTTTCTCTCTTTTTTCTCCTGTTTATTCCTCTCTTTTTCCCTCTCTTTTCCCCTCTCTTTTCCTCTATTTTCTCCTCTCTTTCCTTCTCTTTTTCCTCTCTTTTTCTCTCTTATCTCCTCTCTTTTTCTCTCTTTTTTCTCCTCTCTTTTCGTCTCTTTTCCTTTCTTATCTCCTCTATTTTTCTCTCTTTTTTGTCATCTCTTTTCCTCTCTTTTCTCCTCACTTTTTCTCTCTTTTTCCTTCTCTCTTTTATCCTCTCTTTTCGTCTCTTTTCCTCTCTTATCTCATCTCTTTTTTCTGATCTCTTTTCCTATCTTTTCTCCTCTCTTTCCTTCTCTTTTTTCCTCTATTTTCTCTCTTATCTCCTTTCTTTTTCTCTCTCATCTCCTCTCTTTTTCTCTCTGATCTCCTCACTTTTTCTCTCTTTTTCCTTCTCTCTTCTATCTTCTCTTTTTACCTCTCTTTTCCTCTCTTTTCTTCGGCTTGGGCCTCTTTATCAAGTAGAAAATTGCCCGACTCTACTATGTACACTATCTTTCCCAACAGAAAAGCATAACTCTTACTTCCGCTCTCTGCCTTGTCTTTCTAGTGCAAAACGTGTCTGAAATTGGCATTAACATCCTTCAGGGTGAGCTTGTTGCAATGGAAACCAATAACAACAATGCTTGGCGAAGCCAATATAGCGTCCACCTCTTCATTTTCCACCACCTTCCGTTCCTTCTTGCTCACCATGCCCTTGTAACTTGCTTCCACAAACAAGCGCACGATTGCTTCTGTAAGCTCCCCCTCTTCTCCCCTTGCTCAGTTCATGAGCTCTCCCCAAATATTTCTCATAGTGGCTCATAGATTTTTCATGGGCCTCATCATGTAAACGCTATCCTCGTGCAAATCGAAAAAATTTTGGGTGCCATCGCCGGCGATCATCCAAGCACTGCTGGAGCTATCTCTAGAGGTGGGGAAGAGGTCGAAAGAGCCAAAATCAGCCATCATTTGTTTGAGATCTTTCTGGTTAACGAGGCATAGAGCAAGGAGAGAGTGACAACCGTCGAGATGGGTGTCGACGAGGTTGATAAGTTTGGAAGTGGGAAGGATGGAAGGGAGGCATTCAGCATGGGTGGAAGCAACCGATGGGTTGTAGGGCTTGGATGAGTAGTAAGATTGAAAAGCGAAGGTGATGGTTGAGTGTAATGGGCTCTAGGGAGAGAATCTGGCCGAGCATAGACATCTTCCACAATTGCCATGCACACACAAACGAGGGGCTCACTCACTTTAAACTATTGTATGCTTAGTGTTCTAAGAGACATGTTGATGAAGACACCTAGCGCCCCTCCAGAGACATGTTGTTTAATGCCCATTGGCTCCAAACCTCAACCCAATTGTATTTTTTTACACAATATGCTATTTACACACTTGCTTACCCTTGGCACAACCCATGGCCTCAAATGCTTTCAATGCACCATGGGCAGGTATGGGTGGTTCTAGTTTGTAAACACCCTTTGAGAGCATTGTGACTCTTAGTTCCAAAGTTTTTAGGTAACCTCAAAATAGAAGAATTTCCACTCTTTTTTCCATGGTTCAAAGAGGTGCCTTTAGCATCGGAAATTTTCATGACATTGAGCATGCATTCGGATATTGCCTTTTCTTCCTCACTAGATTGCAGCCAATCGATTGATGACTTTTTGCCCACAGTCTCACTAATTCTCTCATGAAATTCACTGAGCCTTGTTTGGCTACATTCTCACCCTACATCATGTCTTTCAGGCTAAAATGTCTCTTACCTTACACTGGGCATCACGGGGATGCCCCCTCGGGCTAGAATCCCAAGGCTCTATTCAAGTAGCCAATGAAATTCTTAGTTGAGAAAAATGGATGCTGACTCGAGGCCATCCTTCCCCTCCTATTTTTGACTGGTAAGCTACCACCCAAATCAGCAAAGAAACCCCTGTCCTCCAAGCGCTTCATCTTATTTAACTCTTCACTCTTCATTGACCCGCCAAGATCAACCTCTCTTCTTCAACTGAACATAGAGTGCTGCAAGTACTATGCCTTCATGATCAACGTCATTGTTGAGCTCTCTTTGCACTAGTTGGTTTTGCATGATTTCCTGGTGTTCTTCTAGCAACTTTTAGCATCCACTTTTCTAGGACACATGCTCAGACCTTTATTGTTTCATTGAGGATGAGGCCTCACACTTCTTTTGCTTCTTTGTTCACATGCTTTTCTCCTTCTTCTTTGTTTCATTGAGGACACACACTTTCTCCTTCTTCATTGAGGATGCATGCTCCCTTTGTGGTTTTGTTGAGGACATACACTTGTTGATTCAAACTCTTTCTCCTTCTTCGTCCTTTGCCAATCGAGATGCTTTGGTTCGAGTTTATGAGAAGATGATTGGTATGTTCACCAATTTCAAATGAATAGACATTGAATGCAAAAGCGTATCCAAGCAATAATACTATAAAATAGTGTTTCAATTCTCAAGGAGAGCTTCAACTGAGGAATATGTTTTCCAAAACAATTTTTTCTGTCACCTGTAGCTTCAATTTCATGATAGAAAATAGGTTTCACCTCTCATTTTATCCTATGACCTATTATCATAACTAGAATGATTTCTAGTAGATTCTTAGTGTCATAGAATTCCACCATCAGAGCTCAACTCTAGACTCCTCATATGCTAAAACTTGCCATTCTTATCAGTTTTTCTATGAATTCTAAAATCCCCCAATGTATTTCATTGATGCTTGGAAGATTTCCTGCATGAGAATGTACTCTGTGCTATAGCTTTAGAGATTCAAAATTACAAAAGAAGTTTGAAGGTTTCTTTCCTCTATTACAGTTCTTTGGGTGCATTGCATTGGCTCATTGGTGCACCAAGATTTATGGAGATGTGGTCATCTCTTGAAGAACAATTGATCTCAGGTAATCAGGACATGACATCCACATTATAAAAAAAGCATTGGCTCTTTAGGTATAGATCAACCAAGAAATCTATCCATATATGAAACCGTATGTAAAATGTGTGTTATTGTTCCTACATACATGTGATGGCAATTCACGAGCCTTTTTTAAAAGCACAGCTTCATGAGCCATTAAAATCTCATGGAATCATTTCCATATTTGTCTAATTCATTTCATTGTTTTTCAGTAGCTTCTTTTGCTTCATTGATTGATCTTCAACGGCTGGTTTTCCAAACTTTGCTAATTGCATTTATTTCTAGCACAGGCCTTCTTTGCTACTAAAGTAAGACAAGTGTGCTACTCCTCACTATAGATAAACTACTCTTATAATAGAAGTGGTGTGTTGCTCCACATCAAAGTCCTCCCGTCTTTAAGTATACATACCAATCTAATCAAGTTGATGTTCAAGAAATGTGATGTTGCTTACAGTCCACATCTTCTCCTAACTCTACCTCTAATTTGCAATTTCCCAAGAAGCTCTCAGTAATGGACTACTACATATCATCTCAGCCATTTGAAGAGACCCCAAACCTGATGTGATGGATACTCAATCCACACTACATTCATGGGTTGCCTACACTTATCCCATTGACAAAGAAGCCTTTGGTAGTCCGTCCCTATAGCTAGATCCAAACTAGCTAGATTTTGTGTAGCCACACCATTGTCTAGTACCTCGCTTGGTTTGCTATTTAATATTTGTTCTTGTGTACCCCTCATCTTTGTACCCTTTCCCAATTCCCAAACATTACCTTCCATATCCAACTACTCCACAAAATCATCTCTTTAGCCCAATCAACTTTGCCATCATCCTTCAGTGTCAGTCCCAAGTAGCCAATGAAATTCTTACCACATGATATATTTCTTCTTCTTCATTGAGGATGCATTCTCCATTTGTGGTCTTATTGAGGACATATGCTTGTTGTTTTGGACTAGTTATCCCTCTTCATCATATTATTTAAAGAAAACTCCTTTTCCAATCAAGATTATTTGGTTCAAGTTTTTTGAAAAGGACCTATATGTTTATCAATTTCAAATGAACAGACCTTGAATGCAAAAGCGTATCGAGGTGACAAGATAAAATAGTGTTTCAACTCTCAGGGAGAGATGCACGTGAGGAATATGCTTTCTTTCTGTCAATTCTAGTTTCAATTCAATGACAAAAAAAGGCTTTGCCTCTCGTTTTATTCTACGGCTAATTATCATAACTAGAATGATTTCTAGTAGATTTTTAGTAGCAAATAGTACCAGTATAAGAGCTCAATTCCAAACTTCCCATGTGCTAAAACCTTCTGTTCTTATGAGTCTTTCCTTGCATTCTAAAATCCCATGATCTATTTCATTGATGCTTGGAAGATTTCTTGCATGAGTTATGTACTTTGTGCTGTAGCTTTAGGGATTGGAAATTGCAAAAAAATCTTGAAGGTTTTTTTCCCCTTCTATAGTTTTTTGGGTGCAATACATTGGCTTATAGGTGTGCCAAGGTTCTTGGAGATGGTGGGCATCCCTTGGAGAACAAATTGCTCTCAGGTAATCAAGACATGACATCCACCATAGAAAAAAAAAGCACTATCTCTTCTAGTATATATTAGACAAGATTTATGTTCATAATATATAAAGCTGTATGCAGAATGCATGTTGTTGTTCTTACGTACATTTGATTGCAATTCATGAGCCATTTTTTAAAAGCATAGCTTCATGAGCTTCACGAGCCATTGAAGTCTCATGGAATCATTTCCACATTTTTCTTCATTTCATTGTTTTTTAGTAGCTCCTTTTGCTTCATTGATTGATCTTCAATAGCTAGTTTTCCAAACTCTTCTAACTGCATTTATTTCTTGCACAAGCCTTCTTTGCTACTATAGTATGACATGTATGCTACTC
This sequence comes from Dipteris shenzhenensis, assembly GCF_047967505.1. Lineage (NCBI taxonomy): Eukaryota > Viridiplantae > Streptophyta > Polypodiopsida > Gleicheniales > Dipteridaceae > Dipteris > Dipteris shenzhenensis. Next base: position 39,801,205 of record NC_141623.1, on the reverse strand, counting down.
ATCACTACAAATAAATTGCTCTTATAGTAGAATTGGTGTGTTTCTCCACATCAGATTCTTACAATCTTCAAGTACACATAGTAATCTATTTAAGTTGATGTTGAAGAATCTGTAATGTTTTTTATAGTCCACACCATGCCCTAACTCTACCTCTAATGGGCAATTTTCCAAGAGCCTCCCACTAATGGACTATTACATACCATCTTAGCCATTTGAGGAGACCCCAAACCTCCACTCCCAACAAGGTAATATGATGGATACTCAATCCACACTACATTCATTAGTTGCCTGCACTTATCCCATCAACAAATATGCCTCTGCTAGTCCCTCCCATCAGCTAGAACTAGACTAGCTAGACCTTGTGCATCCACACATGGGCCTTCTACCTTGCTTGGTTTGCCATTTCATATTTTTCCTCATGTACCCACTTCTGTACACCCTTTCCGAATGTCTAGACATTACCTTCCATATCCAACTACTCCACAAAATCATATCTTCAGCCCAACCAACTTTTGACATCCCCATTTTATTGTAGAGTCCCAAGGAGCCTCTTCCGACCACCAACAAGAAGTGAGCAAATGTAGCAAGGAGCAAAGAGTCCTTGGATGGTCATGAGCAAGACAAAGCTGAGCCAACTCAAAATAAAAAAACTAAGAGGAGGAGAAGAGTCAACAAAAACAAATCCTAATAAGGATGTGGATGACATGAATGAGAGGAAACAATATCTTTGGAAGGATTCATGGGTGTTGACCTTGGTGCATCTGTGTGGTTCCATGAATGATGAATTCATGAAACCACCAAAGCAAGGAGTTGTTCTATGGTCAAAGTTTTTTTATATACCTAGTTGGCATGTATTTGGATTTTGAAAAAGAATTTGAGGGTCGTACAAAGAAATCGCAAAGAGTGCATGAGGACTATCCACTAACAAGGCTCATAATAGTGTGTCATGAAATGACCACAAATCACATGCAAGTGGTATGATCTAGTTAATGAGTAGATGTATGGTAGAGCAAATGTTCAATCATTGTAATGCTACAACCATGTATCATCAATAGGATAATTAGTAGAGGCAGACAAAGAAGGGCCACCATCACATTTAGAAAGTGCTTCATAGTACTAGCAAGTTACATGACATCAAAGGATTTATTGGCTACTACTATAAGGCATAATGCTTTACTTGTCTATTTATTGCCTTACTGGTCTTTATTGGCTTCTAATGAGTGCATGCCTAGACTATTTGTTCTTCTATGTCATATGTTTTTATTGAAATTAAAAGACAAAACTTTATGTATATGTATGAAGACATTGAGCATTTGGTTTGTCAGTTGCCTTGGGGGTCTTAATTAATGCCAGTGAAAGTTGTGACTTGCCTTCAATGGTAATGGATGAAATTGAGGTGGGAATTCTTTATTTCATTCAACTTTGTGTGACCTTTTATGCACTTATGTTTTAAATTCTATGTCAAACATAGGATGGTGTGCATGAGGTAGTGCCTATGCATATCCATAACATGAAGTCAATAGTGTGATCCTTGCTTGCATATAAACTCCATTGTTGTAGGAGGAGGCATGGCAACAGAGCATGTTGTGCATATGCACGTCCACAAGGTTTTGTTTAGTTCTTCATGAGCTCTTACTCAAGCCGCATGTTCAAAGTAAGGCTACATGTAAGTAGGTAGACATTTGAGTTTATTTTTGCTGAGTAGCCCTCAAATGAGTAGATGAGATACACATCTTAGGAAAGCAAGTAGTTTGGAAAATTGTGTAAAGGCCATGGACTAAACATCATGAGAACATGCTCCCATACACTTGGATGTTTAATATAATTAAAGGACATCATGATGCATGTCACATAATAAAGGAAGAGCATAACTAATATACATCTTGAAAACATGAAATATAGTTGTATTTACATGGATTGTGTTTTTGTTACAAGAAAATTTGTCTTTGGATTAAGGTCATGGGCTACATGCTCCATAAGTGTAAATTTGTCTATGAATAATGTGAATTGAACTCTTGTGATGCTTCTTATGGAAGCCGTGATTCTTTGTGTGTAGACTAAATCTCTATTTCCTCTAGAGACTATAATGCTTTGGGTGTAAACTAAATCTCTACTTCCTCTAGAGGCGGTGATGGTTTGGGGACATTGAATCTCCTCTTCTTAAGTTGAATGCTCCTCCTCAATGGTAGCAATCAAGCCTTGAATGGTATGAGCCAGAAATGCATCTAGATCGATCTTTGTATAATATACTAACATTGAAAGATGTGGGTTTGCTTCAAAATTCTAATTGAAAAACAACATGAAGTTGTAGAACACTCTCCACCTATAACTATGCCCATTCTTTTTCTCTAGTACTTCTCATAGGTTTTGAACTATTTTGTGTTTACCAAGTCACCTTCGTGATGCATGACTATCCCGACTGTAGCTATCAACTTTGATGTCGACCTACCCATTATAACATATAAGAGAAGTGAATGTGTGCATTGCATAGGATACATAACATGGAAGTAACAACACATTACGAGTACACTTACTCCAATACCATGCCATGATATCATGTAATTGAATTGAAAAAATAATGGTAGTTGGATTGAAGATCTAACATGAACAAACTCCATTGTGAAAAATAATGGTAGTTGGATTGAAAATCCAAAATGAACAAACTCCATTGTGAGTTGCATGACCAATTAAGAACAAATAGTATTTGAACAAGCTTGCCAATGCAAGAGTGAAAATAAGATTGCAATGCTACTTATGCCTTGTAATATGCCACAAAATAACTTGCACTTTCCAAATTTAGAGGTTGCAACCAAGTGCAAACATCCATTATGGATTTTTCCTTATTCTTAAGGGTGAAAGCACACTAGGGTGTATGTATTATTGGAAAAAATGTAGTCCTACATATTCATACTATTTCAAAAGAACTCAACTTAATGCATGTACACATTATGTGAGACAACAGACTGAAGATATTTTCAAAAGCAAAAACTTTTGAATCATTAAAGGTGCTGGCTTTCATTTTTGGGCACACATAGGTTGAGGATTTCATCAACCACCTCATTCTCACTATGACCTCGCTGGTTGAGGATTTTGCCAAACACCTCAACATGTTATCCCATCAGTTGAACTGTTGAAGTTTTCATTTCTTCTAGAGAAAGCACACCCGAGCTAGAGAGTGCACATTGATTGAAGAGATTCTAAACCAAAAGGTGAATGTTTGAGTCTCTCTCTCTCTCTCTCTCTCTCTCTCTCTCTCTCTCTCTCTCTCTCTCTCTCTCTCTCTCTCTCTCTCTCTCTCTCTCTCTCTCTCTCTCTCTCTCTCTCTCTCTCTCTCTCTCCTCCTTCTTCTTCTCCTTCTTCTTCTTCTTCTTCTTCTTCTTCTTCTTCTTCTTGACTTTTGCCTTTGCATACAACTTTTACATATGACTAAACCATAACAGTTCTGTTTGTAAATAGAAATAAACATGTCTCCAAAGAAAAGATTGATGTCACAAGGAAAGATCAACAAATCCAAGAAAGAGCCTCATATACTCTCTCTGACAAAGAGAACTATAAGAAAGGGAAAGGGGAAGGGCAAGGCACTTTAAACCATTTCAATTCCAACCGAGGTGAAGCCTAGGTGGAAGCTTTTCCTTAAAGCTTGGCCAAAAGTCTACTAGGACATGGAGGAGTGGATGCAAGACACCTAGTGCACCCAAGACAAGGCAAGCTATTGAGGCTATCAAATTGGAAGCCTCAATAAATAATTCTATGAATATTTTATTTCTTTATATAGAAGGATATACTAGATAAACACAATCATGAACAATGAGGTGGGCACTATATTGGCCTGAGCATATGTTGTATCTATTCATGGAATTGAGGTGGATTGGGATGATTTTTCCCACTATCGAGAAACTAATGTGAGGAGTGTCAGTCAGGACAACACTGTATCAAATAGAACCATGCTACAGGAAACCCGTTGGAAGGTCTTACAAAGGAACATCCTGTGAAGAGAAACCTGAGTACTACATTGTGCGAGACACTAACTAAGGATCAACAAGCGGTTTTATTTGATTGGAAGAGAACAATAGGGGAGTAGAAACCAAATTTGATGTTAGACTTGGAAATGTCTATTACAGGTGAGTCAAAAGCCACAAAACACCTTGAATCTATTAAACACATAGTTAACTGGGTTCATACCAAACTTAAAAAAGATGGTAGTAGCAGATTTGGAAAATTTGGAAGAATATATGGAATTTACAACAAAATATTCCGATTTGGTGAGAATGCATCATCTTTGGATCACAGAGTAGTTTGAGGCAGGAGTTGCATTTAACATTTCTATGCAACACACTTGATGGAGGAGCTGACAAAGCATGGATTGCAGATCCTGATCCTTGTACCAATATAGCAACATGTTCTCCAAGTATTCTGATGGTCATTGAAAAGAGAGAGAAAATTTTTCATTGCATAATCCATGTCTTATCTTAGGCCTAGGCCATTGCAATTAGTATGTACTAACCCTTTCTATACATATGTTTTATCTTAGGCCTAGGTCATTGCAATCAGTACGTACTAACCCTTTCTGTACATATGTAGGTGTGTATTGTGTGGGCCTAGATTTAATTCAAACTCTCTTGATGTGGTGTTCACACCCTACTAGCACACATACCACATGGTGTGTGCAGTAGTTCATTTTTTTAAGCACACTGAGTGCTTTTCCATCCTCTAGGAAGAGCTCAAGAAGAGTGTTTCACGAGATTAGGTAGCTTTTGGAATGAACTATTTGTTGTGTAAACTCCAAAATTTTGTTTAGTTGTTACAAACACTGCCCAAGTCACTCATACATCTTTGTTTAGTATTAGACATTAATTAGAAACATGAAAATATATAATTACAATGCCATACCAGGGAGTTGGTTGAATTGTCAACATATTATAGTTGGTATAAAGATACACACTTATTTTGTTTAGAATAGTGCACTTAATTTGGCTAACTTAAAGTATGTCATTTTGAAGAACAATGTCAAGTGTTACACATTCAATCATGATTTTGACATTCCAAACAGAAAGACAATCATGAGCTTAACTATTAAAAATCCAAAATTTAAAGACAAAAGCACCTTCAGACCATTGAATTTCAATCGTCAAGCTAAACTTTTGTTGATTCCTCTACTAGGTTTGCTTTTTCTTTCTCATGCACAATAGGTGGAATTTTTATCTTCTTTGGCTTCTTCCCTCCTTTCGGTTCCCAACTCCATACTATTGAGTCTAGGGATTAAAAAATTACATGTTTTTTAAATATAATACATACTTTTGGATTAAAAAATGTGTTTTCGTGTTCTAAATGATAAAAAATGATTTTTTCAATCGGTCAAAGGTGACCTGTTGGCCAAAAAAATACCACACAGTTTACACAAATACCGTGCAATATATCGTGCCATATACACAAGTATTGAGTGGTATATTTATTAACTTACCACATGGTATATAAAAATACGACACGGTATTCAGGACATTGCATAGTATTTTAAAATACCGCCGATAAATAATAGGGTTACAGCTAGGGTCATTGAGATTTTAGGGCAACAAACTAAGGCCATTGAGATACCACGCAGTAGCTTCACTATCACACGGACGGTATGTCTACGATACGTTATAAAGAGGCCATCTCTCCACATTATTTACAAAAACATCACTCGCGCTCTGTCATTTTTGGAGTTGCAGGTTTTTTGCTTTCTTGCTCTTTTGGTGAGTTTTTAGATTTTGTAACTCTTTGTGTGTGTTAGTTAGGCCACGTGATGGCCCACTTCAGTCGATTGGAATCACCTTGCCTTGGCTAGCTATAGAATGAGAGAGAGAGAGAGAGAGAGAGAGATGCATGTTTGCATGTTAGTCAGAGCACACTTCAGCTAGTCATAATCGCCTCACCTTGATTGATGTGTGCTCTTGTGATAATAAAGATTAAAGCCAAGTGATGGCTCACACTTGCCAGTTGGCTCCCCCTGCTTCGATCTAGTTATATACCATATTTTCTTATGTATTATTTCTATATTACATAGGTGTAAATAGAGTTGGGATCTATCTAGATAATGGCCCACCTTTGTCGATCGGTTCATCTTAATAATAACCTTTCCCAACTAGATGTGCTATTGGCAAAGCTAATCTAGATCATCTTGGTTATCTAATTCTATTACATGTTTCCCATTCTAGCCTCAACCACCCGATAGGTTGATACTAGATAGTGACTTTATAAAGACTTCTATTACATTTAAACAAACACTTCACACTATGATAGTGGATTGTGTAATGGGCTGTGTATTAGTTGATATAGTCCTCCATTGCATTAGAAAGCAAAATGTATTTAGTATTTTGTTATTCTATGGGGTAAAAATTCTATGAAAGTTATTTTGCATCATAACAGTCAATTGTTTTGCATATTGTTCGTGAGTGTCTTAATTTACATTAGCATTGCATGTGTAATTCTTGTGTTCCTTTATTTTAAAGTATTTTTAGCACTTACAAAATGATTGTTGCATGCATTAGATCACTACACACCCATCCTTCATGGAAACTCAAGAGAACGAGGCAACCCAATTGAAGGATGAGGTTCAAATGCTTGTCCATTACTTAACAATTCAACAGTTGGTAGGATTTAGCGATGAAGATATTTAGGCCAGTGCAACATCAAAATATTTACGAGATCAAATGCAAAACCAAAGTATTTGACCATCTCTACATGAACTAACAAGAATGTGGCCGAATGTAAAATTGATAGTTGAGCAAATTTTCTCTCGAGTATTGGGAGATTCAATAGGTCGATGGGAAATATTTGTGAAGGATAACAATCTCACCTTACCTGTCAATAGAGAGGAGAATTTTTCCCTTTGGATGACTGAATGGAAGGCATCACAAGTTTCTACTTAAAGAAAAATGTAAAGGAGAAAGGGTTTGTAGGAAAGGTAGCAGCTAGTTCCTTAGTCCATTTCACCAAGATGGCTAGTGGGCTAGATGCAAATTCTAATCCAACCCAAGCTAAAGGGAGAGCAGATATACAACTATGTATAGCATTTGCCGATGTGTGCTCTCACATAGTGCACTTTCCATTGGAACTGCTAACCTTGCATGAACCAGTGGGCAAGGGAGAAGAAGGAAAGGTTTTTCAGATATAAGTTGTGGGTGTCCCAGGTCTTAGACCAACATCATGGTGGTATGTTGGCAAAAGGGTTAATAGAGAGAATGCATACACTCGTGTAGCACTAAAAAAAGAGCTAGCATAGATAATGATCCATAGAGTTGCCTGTTAGGTATTAGGGTACTCACACACTTAAGAGATCTGGGTTGTTACTCTATTTTTCAATGGCAGAAGTATGCACAATATGCTGATGTGTCTCCCACATCGCTATGGAACGTATGTGAGATGGATTAAGTTCATACTGTAAGAAAATAATACAACGTCTATGCTCAACAGATAACAGGATCTTGTATGCAAGAGAGAAAATAGATAGTATGGAGAATCAAAAAATTTGATTACTGTAGAACCGATACAATAGATGGCGTTGCCTCCGATCCGTGCGCTCCCGTGAGAGAAGCTTCGATGGTGATCTAGAAATAGTAGAGGACGGAGGCTGGATGCTAAGGAATCAGGGTTGCTGTAGCCAGTGATGATGAAATGGGCTTCATGGGTTTGCTCTTACATAGCCACTAGTCATAGTCGGTTAGACCCAATTTAGTGACCGACCCAGTCTACCCAAAACGATCGACTGGGGGTCGGTCTCGAAATAGGCCACCGACCACACGATAGAACTATGGCGTAAAATAGAGCAATCAACCTACGGTTGTCGTTGGGCCCACAGCCATCTGGGATCATATGGGCCTCCAAACGGGCCCCGCAACCCGAGAGTGGGCCCCCGAGAAATGCTTCATCTACCCTCAGTGCGATCAGTCATGGGATGCCTTCCCAGACTTGCATGTAGCCTAGTTGGCAGTGTGCCAACTCCGTCTAGCCATCAGGCCACACATATCCCCCATTTGGTTTCCAAACCAAGACCTACCGTATAACCGAGCTACTCAAATGCCTTCTCCTCATATGGGGGTCTTACAAGTAGAGTTAGCTAGTTCCCGCATAGTTACACGAGAGTGGAGCATTAATATCTAACACATACATCCAAGAGAAGAACCTCGCTTTGTCTATAACTCCCCGCTCACCAAGTTGCGAGCAAGGTTGTCTTATCAGCATGCTTTGTCTATTGTTGCTTCCATTGCTAGTGCTTTGAGAGCAATTAACAAACACAAATATGCTCATACTGATCTACAGGCAACCAACTACATGTTGGATTTCATAGGGGATGATGAGTTTGTGCAGGTAGGAATTATTGATTGGGGAAGAAGCCTCGACTGGACTGAAGTAAGTATTCATAAGAAACACCACATTAGAGAATTTGGGAATTTTTGGATACTTTGGGAATTCCCAAATGAGAAAACTCCCATTAACTTTGGGAATTTTGTTAATATGAAATAGTATATTTACTAGAACTACAAATGCTATTAATCATAAACCTTTTTAGGCATGGTGTGATAGTAGTATTTATGAAACTAGAAATATTCATCCACATGGTACAAGGATATTACTCATATTGGTAGTGTTTATGAAACACCTTTATAAACACTCATATTGGTTGTGATTATAACATCACTTATAAGGCTTTCATAATATTGTTACATCATAAATGTGCCTCTCTATAGGACAACCATAGATTTTCGTAGGCCATTGACTCTCTTTACTACATGTTTTGGTGGTATTTTTATACTTTTGGGGAGTTTAGCACTTTTATGCATCCATGCAAATACAATACTATCTATAGCCTTCCATCTCTTAGGATCCTTTGTGTTGCACATCCATCCAAACATAATAGTTTTATGCATCCATGCAAATACAATACTATCTATATACTTCTATCTCTTAGGATCCTTTGTGTTGCACATCCAAAATTCATCTCAGCACCCTAAATACACTTATTCATCTGTAGCATTTCAACGAGTGCAAACTAACACCCAATATTATAAAAGAATCTTTTTGTAGTCCTTCACACCTATATGACTTTGTGTAACTCCAAGACATTGGGTAGATTTTGTCTTGTAGTCAAACAAGCACAAAATCACCATTCTTGACATCCACCAATGGCATAAATGCATCTTTGGGTCATTTGTGTGAAATTCCACAATAGTGATCATCCAGTTTTTTCAACTTTTCATGGTCAAAAGCACTGATTGTGTTCCATCACAGTTTTGTAGTACCTTTCTTACATATTCATTCTTTACTTGAAAAAATACCAATGACATCATAGATTTTGTATGCATCATTAGTTGGGAGTAGCAAAAGTGCACTAATATTGACCATTGGCAGTGATAGACATCCAACATCAAGGATTTACCCATGGCATCCATCAAATGGGTTTGTTGCATGTACCATCCCAATGGCCACAACTTCATGGTTATAACCAAATCCAATTTTTGTAACATTAAGTACAATGCTTTACTTATATCCCATGTGTCATAAAAAACACTTCACTTACTCTAACCCAATATGCTAGAAAATATGTTATGGAGAACATTTGATCTCCTAGACCATGATGTTGGAAATTGTTGCCTATGCATGCTTCACAAACATATTTTTGAAAATAAACTTGTGGAAGGCCTTGTACCATGTTTCATTAGTTCAATCAAATTAGCTTCTTGAAATTGACATGTCCAAACTCCTTATGCCATAGTCGATTGAGATAAGAATCTTTTTTTTTATGATGAGCAACAAGAACTCTCTGAATCGGCATTGCTAACCAAAGTTTAAAATTTCTATCAATCTTGGCACCTTTAACATTGATGGAGTTAGGATTCTCAAGTTCGTTGACTATGCATCGATACTTATTGAAAACAACTTCCATATGATTCTCTATCATTTGACCAACAAAAAGTAAATTTGTGGCATAATTGAAATATAGAAAGCATCATCATGCATTTTGCAATACTGACATCACTAGACGATGATATGCTACCAATTCCTTCAATTTTATGAGGTGTGATATTACCCATACCAACAATCTCTTTGGCATTTATGTTTAAATGTCAATCCTTTTAGGAGTCATATGGTTGCTTGCATTGAGTCAAACCACCAAGAATTCTCATCTTTGTGATTATTATTAATTGGTTTCACTGCATTAGCATATTAAGAAATGAGAACTTTGTTTTGGGTCATAAATCCTAATAATGATCATTAGCATAATGTGTAGATTTTATGTGCGAATTGCCTTGATTTTGAGGTTGATTGCTAACTCTATTGTACTTATTACTAGCTATATCTCTTTGCTCAAAGGAGTATGGTCCATGTGTGGTGACCATTGCTATGACAAACTGATCATAGTCTTTAAACCATTGGAGCAATTAGTACTAATCTTACAATCTTGATTTCTTGAGGACCAATGGATGCTAATTAATCTGCTATGTCTCTAGTTAATTTGGAACTATCTCTATCTACAGCTTGGTTGCATTGTCAATTGATTGTCGAGATAACAATTTTGGACATGTTCTTTGCATAACTAATTTTCAAGTGCATCTATAGATGACTTTTTTTCTTTGATGATAGGAATCATGACATAGTTGACATTGAAATTAATGGGATTGATGTCAACTATGCTTTCTCATCCCATTCGTTTTATTGTTTGCCAAGTTCTTGAAGTTCATCTGTAATAAGTGGCATTATTAAAGTTGGTCTTCTGTTCTCTTTTCTTGTTCTAAAATGATATTCGACCATAATATGTGAACTTGCAATTCCCATAATTGTGATCATTAAGTTTACTATTATGTTCCCAAAATATCATCTCATCCTGTGATTTTTCTATACCTAGACAACAAGTGTAGTCAAATGCAAATAATGTCTTTTTTCTTGAAAATTTTGTTGCTTTTAGTGAAACAAGGATATAAGTGAAAACAAATCTAAAAATCGAGCAATGTGTTGCTAAATCACCAAAGATAATGACAAAAATTAACCAAACATTATAGTTGGCAAAAATGTGCCAAAAAGCAACCAAAATTGCTTTAACATGATGGATTTTGATATGTTGAACTAGTCACAGAAGACAACATTGACCAAAATTGATCAAGATATCACCAAAATAGCATTGAGACAACTGCACTGATTGCCCTGAATAATGGCAACCAAGAATAGGATTTACTCAATGATGTTTTTTTGAATAATATGTACTTTAAATGTGCAAAATCACTCAACTTAGATGCAAAACAACCAAGATATGAATATCTAAAAATAGGAAATTTCAAGCTTCAAAGTTTGTAGATTCGATTATCTAGATTGACCTATGGTCCAATTAGACCTAGGCTACCAATTGCAATGTAAGTCACATGGAAATTACAACATGGTAGCATATGCAAGGTGTGTTAGTGAAGAGGCTTGCTTAGGATGCATTTTGATGTGGCATGAGTTTGCATGTGCAATTTGAATAATGTGCTTACTAGAAATTTCGCTTCAAATGCATAGTGATGACATGGCTTATGTGCCACATGTCCATGATGAGTTGATGTGCCCTAATGAGGTGGCTATCCACATGGTACTGATGACAGCATTATGACTTGCACACCAATCTCTATACAAGCCTTCTCAAGAAGGCTTGAGGGAGATTGGGAGAGATTTGAGGCTAGAAGTGGCAAGCACAAGTCAAGCATGTTCTTCTTGTTCAAAAAGCAAGTCCCACATGTAGATGTATTTGGTATCAATTAAAAAATAGAAATTTGAATAGTGCTATGGGTTTTCTAAACTAACTGAGGTATATTAAACCCATAGATATTGAACATCACCCCCAATACCTCAATGCTCATAAGGTCTAGTGAACCAACCTACCGAGATGTAATCTTCTACACCATCAGTTCACACAAGAATGAACATAAGCTGTGAAGTGGAGCTGAAAGAATAGTAGTCTCTTTTGTAATTGTCTCTTTGGATTCGTTCAGATTAACAACCTTCAAGATTTCAATAATCAGACCACACAAAAAGGAATTCACCTCAAAAGCCAGCCAGCCATACAGTGACAATTTTTGTGTATCTTCTATATAGAGTCCACTTGCCTATCCAAGCAAAAGGCCATGATAGGATTAAGGGTATCCAAACCATCAAAAACAGATAACAGATTTGTCGTTTGAAATCTGCAGTTTTCTGACTTTGATCTTATGTGATGAACACCACAGAGCAGAATGAAAGGCAACAAGTTACACTCAGATTGTGACTGAGATGGCTGAATTATACTCACATTAACTTGGAGACGAACCACAATATCAATAATGAAAACTACCTTAGCATATGATTTAATGTTACATGCGTTTTCTGAACATGAAATCTTTTTATATTGAAATGAAGAAACCCTTCGAGTTTCTTGTCAAGCCAGAAGCTACTTCCCGTTCATAGACCTGATGAATTCAACTGTATCCGAGTGCACATTTGTATTCCCAAAGAAAGCTTACATAATTGTGCACTAGTATTGAATGAAACATAGTGAAGCAACCATCTCAAAGCCCACATAAGTACAACTGCATGTCACTCTACATTTTTGACTGCTGGTAAAAATATGGCTTTTGGAGCCACCTTAGTCCTTGTCAGTTATTGCATACTTGGAATCACAAAATCCATTACACATACCTGCCACGATTCTTAACATACATAAGACTTGCATTCTAAACATCAACCTTGGCTTCACAAAGATCATCAAAGCTCACCATGAAGTCTTCATGCCCACTTCTCATCCCAAGCACCGTTTCCTAGTGTGTTAAGTCTATTCTAGGTCAACACCTAAAACATCAGCTGTATGCAACTTAAAGTAAATGACATCACAAGCTACATCGCTGGACTGGATTCCTCAGTTTGTTCAATAGTTTTCTGCATGCCTTCAATTTGTCCAATCACACAATCTAGCTTCTTAATATTGATTTCAGCAGCCATGCGTGCAATATAGTCACAATTCTCATAAGGTCGATAGTCGCACATGCCCTTGATCTCATCGCGCAAGGTAACTTGAATGTCCTGTCCCATGCACAAGCAAAATCAGTTAAAAGGTTTATATACATGTATATCTATATGTATGTGTATGTGCATGCGTGTGCGTGTGCGTGTGCGTGTGCAATCTTAAACCATCCCACCTTGCTTCGGTGGTACTTCGACAAGGAAATCCCCTTATGGTAGAATCATGTCTACACGGATAAATATGACTCAACAAGGTCAGATCGATGCCTTCACATATTAAAAACCACCACCTCTAAAACACTTTCCTGGGAACTTTGGTATAGGCCATTTCCTCTATATTTTTTGCCCAAAATAACGATATGCAAGCATGTCTACATAGAAACTGCCAAAGCTGAAGTTGGACACTTACCTGGGAGTAGATCTGGACACTTCTTGACCTTCCACATACAGGGATTCCTAATGATATAGGTCTGGATTGCAAATCACAGCATAAACCCTCCTAGCTGATTTGCAATTTGCCTAGAGCTTCCTGCTGCTTGGTGCTAGACCAATCTACCCACTCCTACCTACATTAACCTATTTATAAAACGAGGGGCAGCCATGCTATTTCTGGCTTTACCCTAAAAGCTGGTTGAATTTCATTTTTATCACGAAAGAGCAACCAGCCGCTTGCAAGCTATTGTGTAAGTCCAGCCCCTGACTAACCTCTTCTCCAACTCTGAAAGGTACCTCCCTGTATTTTAGCATCTCAGCTCTAAAACTTCACTAATAAATCAACTTGCTGCTATAGCTTAGACGTCATAATAGGGAAGGATTCCTGCTAAAACTGACTATTTCTGCTCTACTGGTTTGGAGTGGCCTGGTCCAAGGCTATCTGTTGGTCCAGAATTAGTAAGAACTATTTAGAGATAGAGCTAGTTCTGTTTCAGTGTATCAGAGCATGAAAATCATGGGAAAGTATTGGAAAATCATGTCAAATTGATTTTGAAATTGGGAGCATGTGTTTGGAAGCCTAAGACCCACCTCTATGCAAGAAATTATCGCGGGAAAGTTCCCGGATCTCTATGTGTCACGTATCATCTTGTAAACACGCCAAATTTTCAAAGTTGTTGGTCCGGAATTAGTAAGAACTATTTAGAGATAGAGCTAGTTCTGTTTCAGTGGTATCAGAGCATGAAAATCATGGGAAAGTATTGGAAAATCATGTCAAATTGATGAATTGGAAGCATGTGTTTGGAAGCCTAAGACCCACCTCTATGCAAGAAATTATCGCGGGAAAGTTCCCCGATCTCTATGTGTCACGTGTCATCTTGTAAACACGCCAAATTTTCAAAGTTGTAAGATTTGAAGGATTTTTACATCAACATGATCGTAATGACCTGCTAAACAAAAGCCCTCATGAATCGCTGCAATTCTGGGTTCATATGATTGGCACAGGGACTATCCTATAGAAGCTACGATTAGCAAAAATTAATCAATCAAACTTGATATACTGCGTCACTCCAGCACTTTCCAAGGTTGCACCAAGTTCCGGAATGACTGGATCATGATTGCCCTGAATTTTAGGCAAAAGCCCATTCTGCCAGGCACAATAAATAGATGTGCCTAATTCCAATTGAATTTCTGCAATCGTGAAATTATCTACTTTTCCCCCTGCTGATGCTCAATTGGAACCAGTTGTAAGCCCCCATATGAGAAGAGCATGGCGGAGGGAGACTTAGGGCAGAAGATGCCCAGAGAAAAGAGAGAGAGGGGGCTGCCACATGGGCAGCACCTCACAAGAGAAAATACATGGAGCTCTAGAAGCTGTCTAAATTGGCGACCATGTGCAGGAAAGGTGGCAAGGGCAAAAGTCCTTGGATCTGGCCTGGCAAGAGGTGCAGTTGACTGTGGCAAGGTATACCATAGAACCTCACCAGACGCGGCGGGGGTCCTAGAGATGCTTTGTGTCGTTTACTTGGGAACGCCTAACTGACCTATGTTTTGCCATGCTAGATGGTCGGCATTGTAGGTGATTCCATGTTAATACTGAAGTTGCTAATGTTATTAGGCAGATGATAGCTCAAGATTTTAACATTAGTGTCTTTTAGTCTTGGATAATGTGCTGACATCATGCTCAAGAATCACACAAACCTGAATCAACTCTAATGCTAAATGCCATGTGCCTCTCTAGAACATGCCCAGCAGGGCATTAAACTGAAATCACTTTTCTATATAGAACGCTGATAAAACAGAGTATGGGGGGCACTTAAGCTAAGGATAGAGAGAAGGTAGACATGACCTTATAACAAAGACAAATGACGGCACCTCATGCATAGCTCACATGTGGAGTGATGGCCGAGGACAGACATAAGAGCATTAGAAGGGGAAAGGAACAGCGATTACAATAGCAATGTGCATAAAAGCTTCTATCCTAGCTCTAGCTCTCTAAATCTCTAGAATGTATTTGACCCCACCAAATGAGAGCTTGACGATCAGGCAGTGATCTAAGACATTTGAATAAGTAAGATGGTCTCCTTTAGTCCAGGGAAATTGATCATTATTCATGAAAAACCCCGAGGGCAAGTATGAGTTGAAGATTCAGCCAAACCTCTTTCATGTAACACCTTGCTCGTGGCACCAGTATATGGCTAGATTCATGTAACACCTTGCTCGTGGCACCAGTATATAGCTAGATAGAAGTTCACATTGATGAGAGAAAAGGTTGCCTTTAAAAAATGAGCAGGCAGTAAAATTATAAAGCATAGATCCACGCTGGCTTTCCCCAAACTGTGTAGTTAAAGCTCATTCAATTAGTTGTCCCAGTATACAGCTCTATAGACATAAACGTTAATGAGAGAACAGATGGCCTTAAAAATTGAGCAGGCAGTTACATTATACAGCACGGATCGTCGCTGGATTCTATCAAATTGGGTCTAGCTCACTCAATACTCAACTAATAATCGCCTGCCTGCATTGCCTAGGCTTTCCCTATCTGAACAATAAGCATTGAATGAATCTAAGTAGGCCCCTAAGTAAGTCTTCATCGAGGCAATGGTGCTTGTCACGTTCCCTTGCAGCTTCAGAAAAGCAACAAACAAAGACTTCGGTCTTCCCCTAGTTGACCCACACTAGATCCATTGGAGATATCTATAAACCATGCAAATTGCACACCATTATGTCAATAAGATATAGGTAGAGTTTGAATCAAAGAGATCGACACGTATGAGGTCCCTGGTACACAGCGTGGCCCTGATGTGCTCTACTTTCCAGTGGTTGGAGACATATGTAGGTCGTATCTTCAGCCTTCTAGAAAATTTCCAGGAGGTTTTGATGAGTTCTGCTCACAGATATGTGCACTTCCTACAAACAAGACAGTATCCTTAAAGAAGTCACCTTGACCGACTGCATGAACTCACAGCATTGAGCTGCGACCACTTCCTTCCGTGGGCCCATGGCATTTGCTAACTCGTCCATAACTCCTCCCGCCAAGTCCACTGCATGTACAATTCTCTGCAGCAAGTAGAAGGCCCATGAGAGACAAGAAAAGACTCCCTTCTCTTCTTCTGCAAAATCATTTATCTATGCCGAGGATGAACAGCAGACATAGCGAGGAAAACCTTCTCAACATGATAGAGGCGCTGCAGCGAAGTAGACTGCGAAGCTGCTGTTGTGTTGATGGCACTCGTCATATTTACCAGGCTTCTTGAGCATGCGTGCCAAAGCTTCCTACCGAGTTGTAAGCACATGGATTAGATTAGCATGTTTGTAATTTTCACTCTAATGCTATTCTAAACAAACCATTTTCAACCATCTTGCATTGTGCTTAACCTTATAAACCCACTTGTAGCCAATTGCATTCTTGTCTTTAGGCAAAGGCACCAATTCCCATGTAGCATTTATTTCCAAGGCATTCATTTCTTCATACATGGCTTTCTCCCATTTTTCTTTTCCCATGGCTTGCTCAAAAGAAGTGTGTTCTGGTTCTTGTATCACTTTGACCATATAAGCATAGTGAATGGCTGTAAATCCATCATATTTCAGCCTATCCACAGGATACTTGACTCTGGTAGACCTGCGCAAAATAGGCTCACTACCAGGTGCTCTCAAAACATCCCTTGTCTTCCTTACTGCAGGTGTAACAACAGAAGGAATACCCAACTCATCATCAAGGCTCTATTCTGAGCCACTGGATTCACCATCCACATAAGAATGACCTGCATTCACATCAACCATGGGCTGATCTACTTTCTCTTTTCCCTTTCGTGATACTTGCATACCACTATCTGCATTGCTTTGAGGAGATTCTCCTGATCTCAATTTGCATGTCCATGGCGAAGTATGTGAACCACTACCAGAGGACACTACTGGTCTAGCATTACCATTTTGTGCATCTACATCATCAATCACATTTACTGGTTTATACCAACTACACATCTCATCAAAAACAACATCTCTGCTTACTGTAAACTTATGAGTAGAAGGATTATAGCATCTATACCCTTTTTGTTGCAGAGAATATCCAATAAAGATAAACTTCTCAGCTTTTGGATCCAACTTGGATCTCAACTCATTTGACACATGAATATAGGCAATGCAACCAAAAACTTTCAAATGAGAAATATATGGTTTCCTACCAGTATACCTCTCCTCTGGCATCATGCCGTGTATTGATGTAGTGGGAGTCCTGTTCATTATGTAGACTACTGTAGCAACTGCTTCAGCCCAATAATAATCTGGCAGGTCTTTTTCGTTGAGCATGGCACGAGATACCTCTCCAATATGCCTGTTTTTCCTTTCTGCAAGTCCATTTTGTTGTGGGGTATGACTGCATGAATATTGCTGCTTTATGCCATGCTCCTGCAAGAACCTTGCAAACTCATTTGAGAGGTACTCTCCCCCTCCATCTGACCTTAGGCATTTTATTTACAAGCCTGTTTCTTTTTCAACCATAGCTTTAAAAGCTTTGAAATGCCCAAGCACTTCACTTTTCTTTTTCATAAAATACACCCAAACTTTTCTACTGTAGTCATAAAAAAAGTGACAAAATAATGACAGCCTCCAATAGATGTAGCTTTAGTAGTCCATACATCAAAGTGGATTAATTCCAATGGCCTCTTACTCTCTTGAACATGTCTAGGAAATGGTTTCCTTGCCTGTTTTCCAAATTGATAGGCTTCACATACCTTATGCATTTCTGCAACCTTGAACTTAGGCAATCCTATAACAATATTTTGGGCCTACATTAATTTAAGGCACTGTACATTAACATGACCAATGCGTTTATGCCATAGATCAATATCTGTAACTACACTGGTCCCATATGCAAACATTGCTACCCTCAATTCAGGCATGTCCGCATCCAACATAAACATCCTCCCCTTCTTCTTCCCTTTTGCTATCAAGTGACCTTTATTTTTCATATCCTTAACAAAGCATCCATGAGAATTGAATCTGACATGCAAGCCCTGCTCAACCATTTGACCAACAGAAACTAGGTTCTTGGTGATATTCGGGACATGAAATACATGAGAAAGGTATTTCTTTTTCCCATCCTATATAGACAAAGAAATTTTACCAATCTACACAATAGGATGTGCAGTATCATCACCACCTCCACAAATCCTAGTTTTTCCATTTTCCTTGCATCCTGCATCTATTCTGCATGACCTATCATGTGGTTTGATGCACCTGAGTCAACATACCACACATCATTGCTTTCTTCTGCACTTATCACAGAATTGGTCATGTGCTACACCATAAACAAATGCTCTTTTCTATCATCACCCTCTAATTGTCTTCATGTGCTGGATTCAGATTATCTTGCCTTCTTGTCATATAATGATATCTTCTACTGATTTGCAACTTGCTGTCCCTTTTCATGGGACTATTCTATATAAAATACTGACAAATGGATTTTTTCCCCAAACAAGAACAAGTGAAAGTAATGAATGACTTTCATGATTTATAAGGCCTGGCCAAAAGGTTGGCAGAACCAAAAGCAGAAGAAGCAGCAAAAAACAGTAGTAGATGGAGGAAGGATTATAAGTGATGTAGGCGTGAAGGTCGGTGGGATAGGGGGAAGCTTGAGAGAGAGAGAGAGAGAGAGAGAGAGAGAGAGAGAGAGAGAGAGTAAGTAGGAAAACATTCGCTAAGTGAAATAGTAAGTTGAATAGGCACATGTGCCTTTCAACTCTAACATCATGACTCGGCGTCAACACATTGTTTTTCCCCATAGGTGAGCACTACCACTAAGCTTGAGAGAGAGAGAGAGAGAGAGATAGAGAGAGAGAGAGAGTAAGTAGGAAAACATTCGCTAAGTGAAATAGTAAGTTGAATAGG
Organism: Dipteris shenzhenensis; assembly: GCF_047967505.1. Taxonomy (NCBI): domain Eukaryota; kingdom Viridiplantae; phylum Streptophyta; class Polypodiopsida; order Gleicheniales; family Dipteridaceae; genus Dipteris; species Dipteris shenzhenensis. Next base: position 39,781,882 of record NC_141623.1, on the reverse strand, counting down.
CACATGTGCCTTTCAACTCTAACATCATGACTCGGCGTCAACACATTGTTTTTCCCCATAGGTGAGCACTACCACTAAGCTATAGAGTAATAGTATATGCCCCTTTTGTTATAATAATATTATGAATGTTGCCTCATCTCCCTCTCCCTTAGGGATGTCCTTTTCTCTTTAATGCCCCCCTCCCCCCGCCCGAATCTCATGTTCGTCCCTCTTTAATGCCCCCTACACTCCATTATTATTTAATTGGAACTCCCCCCCTGCCCCTTTATCCCTTAGTTTAATCATGGCCTTGCCCTCTTCCTTTTCACCCCTCTTTCGATCTCCACAAATAATTAGTTAAATTTAGATTAAAATTTGAGTGGGGACACATATTTCACTAAGACGTGCCCTAATTGAGATAGGAAAAAAGAAGTGTGTGTAAGAAAATCTTTTACCCCCCCACAAAAAAACAAGATGAATTTCATTCATGTGGCTTGCCCGAGATGGTGCATGAAAAAGGGTGCGAATCAAAAGCATAGAGAGAGAGAGAGACAGTGGGGGGGGAATCATAAAAATCCAATGAAAATAAAATTATTTTGAATTTTTCCTTTGGCAAATTGAGTAAGATGTTACTATACCCTTCCCATAGCCCAATCATAAAAATCCAAATGAAAACAAGGTGGGGATCCCTCTAAGGCCTAACAATGCAATTCCACACAAATTACAAAACAAGCAAACAAACAACCAAGGAATTGAAATGATTGGAGAAATACCTTCTGTGGTGCTTTTTGAAGACAAGGAGAATGCATGTAAATGCAAGGGGGATGAAAGAAATCTAGCCAAAACAAAGGCAAAACAAACGATCAAAAGGGGAAATTCTGCACATACAATGTAAAAAGACAAGCACAAAATACTCAAACGCATAATGGAATTTCAACATTCCTTTGCGGATTGATTGATAGAGAAAAGAGTGTGAAACATTGCCTTGGAGTTGCAGACAAATGAAGAACCGAACTGATGCTTGCAAACTTGTGGTTACAAATGAACTAGGTTGCGGACTACTTTAGGAAGCTACTGGAGGAAAATGTGCCTTGCTCGCGAAGATGCTTCTATTGTTGATCAATGGATGCGAGACTCTAAATATACATATTTTGTTGCTTTGAGCCACATGGATTATTACTGTAGAGACCTATGATTCAGTCATAGCCTTAGCTTTAACGTGGAGAATGTGATTTGTATTTTGAACACCAAATTCAAAGCGATGGAATGGCAAAAACTCTAGAGTCCATGTCATTCCTCTCCTTGCACATAGGTGCACAGGTGTTCTGCCTTTCTCATTGAGAGTGCTCTCAACGGAAGCAAGAACGGAAGAGGGAGAGAGAGAAACAGAGAGCCACACAAGTTTTGGTGGGTGTAGAACACCCTAATCTTCTTTTTCATTCATTTATATCTGTGTTTGAGTATTGTACATAACCGAGGTAAAGGCACAGTGAACTTTAACCCCCACAACCTCCCACTTAAAGGACAATGTGCCTTTAAGGGAGAACAAACAGTGAGCATATTATCCAATGCCCATTAATACACGACAATACTCAAACCACTGACAAGGTAGACACTTCGTCGGCATATCTGTAGGGTTATCATCTGTATGAACCTTGACAAGCTCTATGCGCTTGTCCTCAAGTACCTCCCTGATGAAATGGTACCTAACCTCAATGTGTTTGGTCTTTGCATGAAAGACCAGATTCCATGCTAGCTGAATAGCACTCATGGAATCACTATGTAATGTCGGTACACCTGTATGAATCCCCAAATCTCCCACTAGTCAATCAAGCCATATAGCCTCCTTGCAACCCTTTGTGGCTGCAACATACTCAGCCTCTGTGGTAGACAAAGCAACACACTTCTGTGCGCGAGACATCCACGACACTGCACCACCTGCAAGGGTGAACACATAACCAGAAGTGGGATCTCCTACTATCCACATGCCCTGCATAGTCTGAATCTGTGTACCCAAGTACACGCATGTCTCCTTTACCAAAGCAGATGCACATCTCCTTGGTACGCTTCATGTACCTCATGATCCACTTAACTGCCTCCCAATGCCTCTTTCTTGGATAAGCCATATACCGGCTAACAACTCCCACTACAAATGCAATGTCTGGTCTAGTAGCTATCATAGCATACATAAGACTCCCAACTGCTGATGCATAAGGAACCTTGGCCATCGTGGCCCTCTCCTCATCTGATTTGGGACTATTTGTATGACTCAGTTTCACATATGGAGGTAATGGAGTACTCACTGCCTTCCCCCCCTCCATATTGAAATGCTGCAATACTTTTGTAACATACTCCTTTTGTGAAAGCCAAAGGAGTTTCCTACGCCGATCACGCGTGATGTGCATACCAAGAATATGACCTGCAAGTCCCAAATCCTTCATATCAAAGGTCTCATGCAACTTGGCCTTTAATGCATCTAGCTCATAAGTATTCTTACTAGCTAATAGCATATCATCCACATATAGTGCTAGGATTATCAGGCTATTATCCTTAGCCCTTTTAGTGTAGAGGCAGTGATCAATTTCACTCCTTCTAAAACCCTGGGACCGAATGAAAGCATCAAACTTCTGATACCATTCTCTAGGCACTTGCTTAAGACTATAGAGACTCTTCTTCAGCTTACAAACTAAGTTCTCTTTGCCCTTTTCTTCAAAGCCTTCCGGTTGCACCATGTAAATTTCCTCATGCAAGAAAGCTATCTTGACATCCATCTGCATAAGCTCCATATCTTCTGCTGCCACTAGTCCAAGCATGCATCTAAGTGTGGTTATCTTCACAACTGGAGAGAATATCTCATCAAAGTCCACACCCTTCTCTTGCTTGAACCCTTTAGCAACCAAACAGGCCTTGTACCTAGGCACATCATCACCTGTGACCTTCATCTTGTAGACCCATTTACATGGCAATGCTTTCTTTCCATGTGGCAAAGAAACCAAGTCCCAAGTCTTATTCTTCATAAGTGAACTCATCTCTGATTGCATAGCATACTCCCACTTGTATTGATCCTCGTGCATCATAGCCTCTCTGTAGCAAGAAGGCTCCCTGCAATTAGTAAGCATCACGTAGTCTACCCCTAGAACAAAACTATCAGGCAGTCTAGACACTCTAGATGATCTTCTGAAGGGCATTTTAGCTTGCTGTCCCACCTTTCTTTCGAAGGTCTTTTGGCGCATGTGCATATGCCTCACACCCAAATATATGCAAATGAGAGTAAGAGGGCTTCTTTCCACTCCATGCCTCTTCAGGAATACCACCATCCAAACTCTTACTAGGTGATCTATTGATCACATGCACTGCAGTCTTCATTGCCTCAGCCCAAAAACCACCAGAAAGACTTGCATTAGAAAGCATGCATTGCAACCTTTCTTGAATGGTATGGTTCATCTTTTCTGTAACTGGATTTTGCTCTGGAGTATGAGGGGATGTGAGCTCCCTCTTAATCCCACATGTATCACAGAAATGCTGAAAGTCATGAGAGAGATACTCTCCACCATTGTTAGTCTCCGTAGGCATTTAAGCATTCTACCTGACTGATTTTCAACCAAGGCCAGCCATTTCTGAAATACCTGGAATACATCACTCTTCTGAGCTATAGCATAAGCCCACACTTTCCTAGTTGCATCATCAATGAATGTGACATAGTATTCAGCCCCGCCTAATGACCGTGTAGGCATGGGACCACATACGTCTGAATGCACCAAATCAAGCTTTTAAAGCTCTTTCTTTTCCCTTATTTTATGGGCTGATTTAGTCTGCTTCCCATAGAGATAGTGCTCACAAAATTCAAAATCAAAGAAACTCAAATGCGGTACATAACCCAAACAGCATAAGAGTTTCATTCCATTCTGGCTCATGTGCCCCAACCTGCAATGCCACAAAGAAGTGCTTGGCTGCTCGATTATTGCAATATGATTAAATACCCCTGATACATGTAAGGGATACAAAGTCCCACACTTGGCACCCCTGGCCAAAAGCATAGAGCCCTTCTGAATTTTCCAACTCTGAAAGCCAAAAGTGGTGTGAAAACCAGCATCATCTAGCTGACCCACTGAAATAAGACTCTTGGTCAACTTAGGCACATGTCTCACATGTTTCAAAATAAATGCAGACCCATTTGCAAAAGAAAACTTTATGTCACCTACTCCCACTATGTCACATGCATAGTCATTTCCAAGATGCACACAACCTGTCTTTCCACTGTCATAAGTGGAGAACCATTCCCTATGGGGAGAACATGGAATGAAGACCAGAATCCAAAATCCAATCCTGGGAATATGCATCGTATGAAGTGGTAAGCAACTCTGTAGATAAACTAGACATGAAGAGAACGTCATTGTCACTATCATGTGTGACTGCATTGATCTCCTCGATCTTCACTTTTCCTTTGTCCCTTCTCGGACTCTCTTCCTTTTGATTTGCAACCCAATTTGCATTCTTTTTCTTATCCTTTTGCTCTCTTTTCATCTTGTAGCAATCCTTTTTCATATGGCCCTTCTTGCCACAGTGGTAACACTCAATGTTCCATGCCCTGTATTTGCTATGAGACTTCCCTCTTTCTTGGGACTTCCCCCTGAACTGTGATCTGCCCCTTTGCACATTTAAGGCTACATCCTACTTGTTGCCATCCATAGACTTCCATCTAATCTCCTTGGCCAACAAGCTACCCACAACATCATCAAATTTCAGTACTCCACCAGGTGCAGAGTTACTGACAGCTGTACGGAAGGTATCCCATGAGGATGGCAATGAACATAAGAGAAATATTGCCTTAGTCTCCACATCAAAATTCATCTTCTGAGCCTGAAGCTGGCTGGAAAGAATATTAAATTCATTCAAGTGAGAAGCAATGGAGACCCCTTCCTTCATCTGCAGCTCAAACAACCTCTTCATGAGGTAAACTTTATTAGAGGCAGTTTCCTTCTCATAAGTGGCACACAGTTTCTTCCACAAATCTTCTGTAGTCTGCTCATTTACTACTGTGAAATAAACTGACTCTCCAAGATGAAGTCTAATAGTAGACTTTGCTAATGCATCCAACTCATTCCAATCATCCTCAGACATATTTGCAGGCTTAGCTTCAATCCCTGCCAAGGGTTTAATCTGCTTCTTTTGAATAAGCACATCCCTTATCTGTTCTTTCCACAAAGAAAAGTTTGTCCCATCAAACTTTTTAATGTTGAAAAACTCATTTTCAGACATGGAAGAGGATGCCATGATGCAAATAAAGCAAAATCTCAAATGCTAGTGCCTGTAAGAAAGAATCACACCAAATACCAGGTGCACCCAAATGTGTATGCCACAATAGACTGAAATATCACCAAAACTCAAAGCTCAAAGCATCAAAAGATACAACTGACTCATGTGCATGTACTATGCATCCATATGAGCAAATTTGGTCCAAAAGAGAATGCCAACTGCAATGGCAATCCAAAATGCCAATAATGCCAAATGCCTCAAGCATAAACACTATCCATGGGCATAAGCATCAATAATATCTTATCCAAGAGAGCATAACACTATCAGTGCATCAACTACAATGTGTGAAAGTTGGCCCTCAGCATAAAATAGCATCCATGTGCAAAGCATCCATAAAAATAGCATCCCACAAGGCAATTTGGGCCTATCAACACATCCAATAAGGATTGCAATGCATCCAAATGGCCTATAAATCATCCACTGCAACCCAATGGACACCATGAATGAGTGCACATGGCTCAAACGCAACCAGAGTGATCTGCATAAGGTATGCTCAAGAAATTATGGTCCCACGGAAAAGACCGCTACTAAAAATAGAACCTGAGATGCCTCAAAACATGGGCACCATTGCATAATTGGACTTAGCAAAAAAATCTGCAAATATCTCTCTTCTGCCAGAACTCCAAAATCCCAACCGATGAGTGAGAAATGGGAGTCAACACTTATCCACTGCCATGTGGCATAAATCTAAGGTTTCAAAACCTTAGAATGAAAAATGCATAATAGAGAGATGAAATCGAATACACAGAGATCTATAACTCTGAAAATACTTCACCGAATTATGCAAGAACTGACAAGCAGGGGTTTTTGGGCATCTGGAACGCAATGGGACAGACGGTTTTGGAAACTGTGGTCTCAATCATTGGGTCCAACACACGGATTGAAAAACGTTTTTGGAAACAGAGCTATTTGTAAACTCCACTCGAGTGCAAATGATGAGCAACATAGAAGTTTTAGGACCTCCTGAGTCCACCGAATCTGACAGATCTACAAATGGTAGGAAGAAAAACGTAGGAACTGACACAATGAGTCAGAAATCCAATGAAATGATCCCAGATTCAAGAATGAATGTGTTTCCAAGCTCCTGAAGTGAAGTGGACACCAAAAGCAAGAAATAGTTGCTCTCAAAACCACTTCGCAAAGCCAAAGTGACTTTTTCAAAGGTTCCTCCAAGGTCTCTACACACTCAGATGTAAGTAAAGTCACCCACAAAGCTTCCTACAAAGCTTCTTCTTCCTTCCACAGAGCTGCTGAGCTTCCAGGCATTCACACATGCTCAGCTAGATCACCTAGGCTCTGATACCAGTTGAGAGTGCTCTCAACGGAAGAAAGAATGGAAGAGGGAGAGAGAGAAACAGAGAGCCACACAAGTTTTGGTGGGTGCAGAACACCCTAATCTTTTTTTTCATTCATTTATATCTGTGTTTGAGTATTGTACATAACCGAGGTAAAGGCACAGTGACATTTAATCCCCACACTCATCGCCTTTATTTACCACCAACCGAATTGAGGAGGTTTAGGAATATCTTGATTATAAGTCTCTTCTGAAACTAGTTGTTTAATTTTTGGCTTTCCCTTCGTCTCTCTCGCCCTTCTTTCTCTCAAAATTGAAGAAGCACCAGTTCTCTTGATCGGCTTCCTCTGCTTCTGATCTTTGATTTAAGCAAGTTCCTCGAGAGGAAAGTTGTTGTACGGGAAAAACTCCTACAGGAAAGTTCCTGGATAGGAAAACTGCTATATAGGAAAAACTCCTATATTGAAAACACCACTAACCACCCAACTAACCCTCGACCAACCTAGGGATTCACTAACTAGTCAAACTTGACCAATACCAAAGAAATTCCCATTTTCCCAACCCAAGGCCAAAAAGTCCATGCTTTCCTAAGAGCCTTGGAGTGCCAATAAAATAATTTCAGAAAATAATTTCGAAATTTCCCTTTAGCAAACTCATTAGAACGTTACTATACCCTTACCATAAGTAGTAGTGTGTAAGAAAACCATGCCCTCAATAGCTAAGATTTAAAAGGGAAATGCCCTCATTTATGTGAGGGCATCTTGATAAGGAGTAGAAGGCAGCTTTGAATGTGAATGTGCATTTTGCAGAGCCACGGTGAATCATCAGTTAAGTGTAAGTCCCATTCCCGAGAATCTCTTGAATTGAGGATTTGCTTGAAAGACACACACAAATGTCCAAGGGATTAATCCCTTGAATCTGAGGAGAGGGTTGAGCAGATTGAGGGAGAGATATTGAGTGGATAGAGATGGCAAGAAACGAGGGGGGAGTGTAGAGCTCGTTGCTCTTACCTTAGCAAAGACCAAACCCAATACTAATTTATCATAGCTGCTTTGAAGCAGTAATCTGAAATGCCCAACTAGTTGTATTTATAAAAATCTTCCATTTCTCCCTTTACCAACTTGAATGAGATGCAAGCATCAAGGTGCAACCCAACAAACCAAGCATACCACGCGCTCCTCAAATTGCAAAAGACCTGTGCAGCTCCTTAAGGCTTGACAATGCTGGCCTAAATTGCATTCAGGTCAACGTTCATCAAGGAGAGGCACAAGATGTGCAAGAAGAATTCTTACTCGATAAGGCTAGAAATAATATTGCATCTTTAAGAATCAACAAATGGAATAGGTTGATCAATATCCAACCCACTCAGATAGACATACATATTACCAAGTGTTCCTGGCAATATGTATGTTCCTGACATACATATTACCAAGTGTTCCTGGGCAATATGTATGTTCCTGACATACATATTACCAAGTGTTCCTCAATTCAAGGGATTCTCGGGAATGGGACTTACAGTTAACTGATGCTTCACCACGGCTCTACAAAATGCACATACATAAACATCTTCACATCTTCACCCGAGCTGGACACACATACACATCTTCACTTGGTAAGATCTGGCCTCTTCTGCTCACCCTCTTCTACCTCATTAGCAACCCTGATGGCCTGCAAGTATGATATTGATCCCTTGCTATCAATACTGAGAATTTGACATTGATCCGTGCTTTTTAAACCAGAAGGTTGTATGCTGCCACGTTTTTTTTTGGGGAAAGTCTGCTTTCCAAGGGTAAAATTCACGATATGTGCCCTTGGCGACATTTTAGAAAGTCGGCTATAGCCTGCCCATAGCGGGGCATTGCTAATGTAACATCCATCTGAAACACGAGCCAACTTCCCTTGGCTGCTAAAGCCAAAACACTGTGAATTGTGGTTAGTCAACTGTGGGAGCAAAAGTATCCTGATAATCAAAACCATGTACCTATGCAAATCCTTTTGCCACGAGCCGAGCCTTGTACTTATCCAAGGTGCCAACAGACTTGTACTTGGTCTTGTACACCCACTTGGTGCTGATGACCTTGTGTTTTAGTAGTCAATCCAAAAGGTATTGAAAAGCTTGACAAGAACAATTTCCAAGTATGGAAGTTAGAATGACGAATTTTCTTATGGGAAAAGAAGTTTATTACAGGAAATGAAAAAGAACCAGTTCTTCCTAATGTTCCCAATCAACAGGAAATGCAGGCATTTAAAGGATGGCATGAGAGAGCCAGAAAAGTTATGTACTGGCTGTCTATCAGTATTTCAGATTCTATGATTGTGCATATTCAGGATGCAAGTACGCCAAAGGAGGCATGGGATACTTTGGCAAAAATGTACAGCACAAATATGCAAGCCAGGAAAATGCAGCTCACGCAGGAGTTGCACAATGTGCAAAGAGAAAATATGAGCATCAATGACTACCACATGAAGATGAAGAAAATTGCAGATGCACATGCTTCCATTGGGTCACCAGTGGAAGATGATGATTTAGTTTCTGTGAACTTGAATGGTCTAGGAATATGGCTGCATCAAAGGGATGGTCTTTACATCAGATGGATGCAAAGAATGCCTTCTTGCATGGTGATTTGCAAGAAGAAATCTTTATGAGCATGGTCTAACAAGATAGGATAGTATCTTGTCACTACTGGCTTTCAGATTTCCAAGGCAAATTTCTCACTTTATGTGAGAAAAATAGAGAAAGGTATTATGCTGCTTGTCATTTATGTTGATGATTTGATCATCACAGGTGATAGTGATGAAGATATCCTTCATGTCTAAATGCTATTGAAGCAGAAGTTTGAGATGAAGGATTTGGGAGACCTATGTTATTTCTTGGGCATTGAGGTGATTAGATCACCAAGTGGGATATGGCTCTTACAGAGGCAGTATGGATTGGACATGCTGTCCAAATATGGGATGATAGGCTGTAAGCCTATTTCAGTTCCTTTGGAGCAGAATGTGAAGTTGAGCGTAGATGCAAGTGAGCTTCTGGAAGAACCTACTATGTATAGGCACATATTAGGAAGTTTGATTTATATGACTATTACCAAGCGAGATTTGAGCTATGATGTTGGATTGGTAAGTCAGTTTATGTAGGCTCCAAGAAAACCACTTTTGGATGCGGCTAGACGCATAGTCAGGTATGTGAAGTCCATGTTGGGATATCTCAAGGTGTATGCCTCAGGCACACCTTATGTTTCTATGTGTGAGTGCCAGAGGCACAGTTAGGTGCCCTTAAGCACAGTTAGGTGGTGGAGAGCCACATAAGATGATTGAGAGAATCTAGGAGCAGATTGAGGAGATGATTGTGGAGCTCTGAGGTCATCAGTGATGTCAGTGAGCTTGTATGAGGTGCCTACTTAAGGACCTCACTTTTCTTCATTCCATAAGCAAGTATTCTGAGTTTGTGTCCACTCTACTCATTCTTTTCAGTGTTCCAACATGGTATCAGAGCCATTTGATCCCCCTTGAGCCCATTTCTGCCACATCATCATCTTCTTCTTCATCTTCTTCTTCACCATCTCTCCCTCTTCTTCCCAAAACTTGCTTAAGCTTGTTCTCCTCCGGTTCTTAGCCATTTCCCACGTCCTTCCTGCTGGAGATCCACCTTGAAGGGGCGAACCTCTGGCTGAGAGGAATCAGAGAAAGCTGCGCCCGTTTCGTCGCCATTACATGAAAATCGTCGATTTTTCTTCCTGCGTTTTCTCTGAGAACACTCCATATTTCTCTAATTCCTTTCAGGGGGAGCTGGTCCATCCTAGAGCTATCCTGTGCTGAAATATGAGCAGCAATGGCTGCATATTCAAGCTGAAAACAGAAAAAAACCAGTCGACTTTGAAGAGGGAAGAGAAGGCGACCTGACGCATTTTTGCGCCTCTTCTTCCCAGAGGATCTTCTATGGTATACCAGCTCTCTTTTGCCTCAGAAACCCCTCTTTCCTTTGCTTTGATAAGTGAGCTACAAGCCCTCCAATTTCAGTCTTTTAGTTTTGACAATTTTGGACAAGTTTTGAAGATGATGCTACATAAAATGCTACTCTAGCATTTCTGAGTTTTTTGAAGCTTTCAATAGCATCAATACAAGTGTGGCTTCAGTTTTTCTTTGATTTATTAGACCTGTTTTTGATTGGAAAGTACTCATTTTAAGCCACATTTGTGAAGCATGTAAGAAGAAGCATCATTGATTGAATATTGGTCACTAGTATTTGCTACATCAAGTGCTTATATTTTGGAAGTCTTTCAGTTATTGTTTTGCCTTGTAAGAGAGAAAGACACTGCCCAATATCTGGGTTAGACCCTCTCATGGCTACCCTATTGAATCTAGAGAAGTTCAATGGAAAGGGCTTCCACACATGGCAGATGAAGGTGAAATTTGCATTGATGAGGGAGAACTTATGGGGACTTGTCAAACCTACTCCTACCGCTACTTCTACGGCCTCCAATGCTGGAGAATCCTCAACTCCGACACGACCGGCAAGGGATCCAGCTAGAGAAGAAAAAGCATACGATATCATTGCTCTTGCTTTAGGAGATGATTATGTTCACCATATCTCTGACTTGGAGTCTCCTTCGGAAGCTTGGCAGAAGCTTGACTTAATTTTTGCTGCTAGCTCTCACATCTCTAAACTCTCACTTAAAATCTCTTTCTTTGAATTGAAGATGGCTAGTGGTACTACTTTGGCAGCTCATGTCAACTATATGCGGAGTCTTATGACTCAATTAGCTTCTATCAACTCTCCTTTTTCTCCAGATGATGCTATGGCAGTGTTACTTAAGAGTATGCCTGAAGATTATGATCACATTGTTAGCACTTTGAAAAATCTTCCTAATCCTAATCTTGAAGGTATTATCTCTGCTCTCCAAGAAGAAGAAAGGCATATGGAGCTCAGGAAAGGCAATGACACTAGGACAGGCAATGACACTGTTTATGCTGTAAAATTCCAAAAGGGCAAGTATACCCCTTGCAATCACTGTGGAAAGACAAATCACCTTTCAAAGGACTGCTTCAAAATTAATCCATGCAAGCACTATGGCAAGAACAACCATAATGAGAAGTTTTGTAGAGACAAAGCAAAGACAGAAAATGCACTTACAGTTCATGAGCCTCCACAAGATGAGGCATCCTTTGAAGATTATGCATTTTAAACATCTCTATGTATGCTCCAGATCTCTCTTTTTATGTCAAGGTACTCAGCCTGGATAGTCCTCCAAAATGAGTGAAAATAAACTATTGTGTTTTGTGTGTTTTGTAAACACCTCTGGTCACCTTATGATGTAGGCCATGTGTATGTTTTTGTTCCATGGTACCTCCTGCAGACATTGTGTGCATGTACATGCAGGGGAGATAACCATTGGAAGGTCTTTCTGTATCCCTTTCTATTTACTTTACACCCAAGGGAACCCTTGCTGGCATGAGAACCTAGCCATAGATTTATCCTTGACCACCATGAGATGGCATGAGAAAATATGAGACTAGATGTATCCTTGACATAGCCTGAGGCATTTCCTTGAGGGGGGGTTTGTTGGGATATCTCAAGGTGTATGCCACACCTTATGTTTCTATGTGTGAGTGCTAGAGGCACAGTTAGGTGCCCATAAGCACAGTTAGGTGGTGGAGAGCCACATAGGATGATTGAGAGAAACTAGGAGCAGATTGAGGAGATGATTGTGGAGCTCTAAGGTCATCAGTGATGTCAGTGAGCTTGTATGAGGTGCCTACTTAAGGACCTCACTTTTCTTCATTCCATAAGCAAGTATTCTCAGTTTGTGTCCACTCTACTCATTCTTTTCAGTGTTCCAACAGTCCACATTGCAGTATGGACTATTTTATGAGGCTGCAGTTACATGGATACACTGATGCTGATTGGGCTGGTAGTATTTCTGATAGACGATCTACTAGTGGATATGTGTTCTCTTTTGGGAGTGCTGCAGTCACTTGGAGCAGTAAGAAACAACCTACAGTTGCCTTGTTGAGCACAAAGGCTGAGTATAGGGGTGCAACAATGGCTGCATGTGAGGTAGCTTGGTTGCATAAGCTACTTTATGATATGCATCATTCTATAGATGGGCCAGTTGTCATTTATTGTGACAACATGAGCAATATACACTTGGTAAATAACCCAGTCTATCATGCTAGAACAAAGAACATTGAGGTGCATTATCACTATGTGCGGGAGAAGGTTTTACTAGGTCTTATTGGTCTAGTTTATGTCAGCACAGAGGATCAAGTAGCTGACATATTCATGAAGGCATTGGGAGCAGAGAAGCTGCGCAAGTTCAGAGACTTGCTTGGTGTGCAAGAATTGGGATTGAGCTCGAGGGGGAGTGTTGAGATATCGAACTCCACTCGTTATATGCCAGTGTGACCATTGTGCATTTATGTCACCGACTTGTTAGCTGCAGATGCGGTTGGTACACCACCCACAAATAATAGCTGGATGACAGCTATCCTTATATACTCTAGTTCATGGCTCAGTTAGTATGCCACCTTAGTTAGCTGAGTTTGGTTTGAGACCCACATATAGGGTCCTTCTATTTCTTTGTACTAGAGTTCTTTTGGCTTTCACAACTAAGAAGAGGAAAACTGTTTTCAGCCTTCACCTTTGTGTGTATTCCCCCATTGTGTATGTGAGAAAGCCATAAGTGAGACTCCTTCCTTCTCTCCCACTATCTTCACCCTTCCTCTAAGGCTTGGACCAATTTGAGGGATGTGTACAAGCTCAATAATGAAGTGAGGATTCTAGAGCTCTAGACATAGCTCTATGGCATGAGCATGGATGAGGGGGATTCAATATAGGATCAATTACCCACTGTGGAAGATGAAAGCCTGGAGCCATTTAGTGTCCAAGGAGTTATGGGAGATTGCGACTAGTGACTCTAGATACAACCACTACACTAGAAGTGAATGTACCGACATATGTTGTGTAGTAAAGCCTAGCAGATTTGAGATGCGGAGCCATTAGCCATTATTGTGGTCACTAAGACAAATAAGTCACTTTCTCACATATATATGACGGGAGTATGACGGACACTTCCTCCAAGGCATGGACCACTTTCAGGGATGTGTATGAGCTCAATAATGAAGTGAGGATTCTAGAGCTCTAGACATAGCTCTATGGCATGAGCATGGATGAGGGGGATTAAGTACAGGATCACATCACAAAAATGAAGGTGGTGAGGGATCAGCTAGCAGCACTTGGTCAAAGGACGAGTTCAACAAGGATGGCTAGGCTATTTCTTGGCATGCTTCCAAGGAGCTATGGTAGTTTTGTGACTATGATGATTGTAGGGAAGAGGGTTGCGCCAATGATGTTTGAGAAGCTAGTATCACTTGTTTCTATAGCAAGATGCACAGGAGAAGAAATACGATGGAAAGGACTACCACTAGTCCAAGGTAGGGGAAAAATACAAAACTCAAAAATCTCCCATACATGCTCCCTCCTCTTCTAACTGACTCTCCGTAACTAAGCTTTGCTGCCAGGACTCCCTTTATTCTAACTCCAGCCATACTGCTCTGATACCAATTTAACATGTGGAGACTTGTGCGAAAAATAGATGAATATAAAAGGCTAACTCAAGCATGAGAGACACATGAGATTTACCTAACTATAGTACACTTCTTTATTTATACATGGTTGCCAAATCAGTATACAAAACTATGCTGAGATCACTCCTTAGGAGCTGAGTCCTGAATTGAGAAAGTTGAGTGAGTGAAAAGGGGGACTGAAGGGTCTTTATATAGGGCTGGGAACTAGCCAACCTTGGGCCATCGCAACCGATAGGCTAGTCAGTTTTGGCCGACTAGGCTACTAGCCCTTGCCTATGATACCAAGCCCTTTTGGGCCACTTTAGGTAGGCTAGGCAGCCAGTTGTCACTACCACCTGGGCTTGACCCTAATGCATGTGATAGCCTAGGGTAGTGGTAGCCTGCAATCCCTCAAGAGATGTGCCCCCACCAATCGGCTATTATAGACTGGGTGAGTCAATTGGTTTTAGGCCTACTGGTCAGCTGTTTTGGGGGGCATCCAACCCCTATAAAAGGGGGCCCATGGGGCCTTTTAATACACACACTAGAGCAGCAAACAACAAGCAGACTAGAGCATCAAATTAGAACTCTTTGGGCCTACATCCAAGATGACAAAGAGGGGCAAAAGAGTTGCAGACAGAGCTAGGAAGGGTTGCACACCTAGGTTGACAGTTAGGGCAGCAAGGTGCAAGGATCAGGTACACGGTGACTAAGTCTATTGAAGCTCGATGAGGAGCATGCAAGCTCAAGGATCTAGACACCTTTTGGGGTAAGGACAGAGGACCACGATTTGGTGGGACTCTCAATTTCTTTTGTATTGTGTCTTGTCGGAGTTGGTCCTCTATCTCTTATGGAGCATTGTCTACTTAGTGGCTTGCACATACACATGTTTGTTGAGTACACATAAGTAAAGAAGTTTTGGATTCCATAGTTAAACACTTCCATGTGTAATTCTTGGGATGCTCTATCAGTCTTCTCCTACGAGATACCCTCTACCTGGTTCATATCTAACAACATTATGAATTCTAGGCATGGAAGCTGAAATTTGAATTTTCAAGAAAGTGCCATGATTTGCCTTAAATTGAGACTTGACAAAAAATATTGAATCGCAATTGCTATTAGCAGGCTTATGCAAAGTATGATTTCAAGCTAGATTGATTTGCCCTAATTTTGAAGCACTTTTTGTAAAAACTATTTGCCACTATGAATAAAGGGTTTCTCAATTAGGGCACGTCTTAGTGAAATATGTACCCCCACTCAAATTTTAATCTAAATTTAATTAATTATTTGTGGAGATTGAAAAAGGGGTGAAAAAGAAGAGGGCAAGGCCATGATTAAACTAAGGGATAAAGGGGCAGGGGAGGAGTTTCAATTAAATAATAATGGAGTGTAGGGGGCATTAAAGAGGGACGGATGTGAGATTCGGGGGGGGGGGGGGCAGGGGGGGGGAGGGGGGAATTAAAGAGAAAAGGACATCCCTAAGGGAGAGAGAGATGATGCAACATTTATAATATTATTATAACAAAAGGGGCATATACTATTACTCTATAGCTTAGTGGTAGTACTCACCTATGGGGAAAAACAATGTTTTGATGCTGAGTCATGATGTTAGAGTTGAAAGGCACATGTGCCTATTCAACTTACTATTTCGCTTAGCAAATGTTTTCCTACTTACTCTCTCTCTCTCTCTCTCAAGCTTCCCCCTATCCCACCGACCTTCACGCCTACATCACTTATAATCCTTCCTCCATCTACTACTGTTTTTTGCTGCTTCTTCTGCTTTTGGTTCTGCCAATCTTTTGGCCAGGCCTTATAAATCATGAAAGTCATTCATTACTTTCACTTGTTCTTGTTTGGGGAAAAAATCCATTTGTCACTATTTTACATAGAATAGTCCCTTGAAAAGGGAAAGCAAGTTTCAAATCAGCAGAAGATATCATTATATGACAAGAAGGCAAGATAATCTGAATCTAGTGCATGAAGACAATCATAACAAGATTCCCTTGAGGATTCTCAAAAGAACGAATACCTAGCCAGAGAGGGATTACCAAAGACTCCTTGGTTATGGTCCTTCTATAGAGTCCAAGTGCCCAATAAAAGAACGAACCTAGAAAAAGAGAAGATCATAATTCTACCTTACTAGATGAAAACCAAATAGCTAGAAACACTTGAAAAATAAGCATTGTGAAACCAAATATGAAGCCTTTGCCTTAGCAATAATAAGAAATCATAAGATTCAATGCAATGCCAAAAGATATGAGGCACAGACTCCCACAAAGAGCAAAACATTGACAAGTGGTAGGAGCAATATGACGATGAGCTAAAAGCTGCCTGAACAGGAGAACACCAACTAAAACTCACCACAAGAAGATCCTTTTGCAAAGAGGAATGTAGTATACAAGATTCTTGCAAAAACTTTTGTAGCAAGAATCAAGTTCATTCTTGCTCGCTTTATGCATTCAAAGCAGTTTGGGTTTGCTCATGGAAGAAACATCCATGAGGTGATACTCAAAAAAATATGTTCTACTGATTATGCCTTGTCACAAAATAAGAATTTTATGTTGATCAACATTGATCCATAGAAAGCTTATGATTGCATAAACTGGGAGTTTATCTTGAGGACTCTAGACAGATGGGATTTGGGGTAGGTTTAGTCTCCACTTTTGGATGCTTCTTTGCAACTCATCGTCTTTGTTGTCATTGAAATGGTGCATACATGGTAGATTCATTCTAAGACATTGAGTAAAGTGAGGATGCCCAATTTCCCTATTTCTTTTTGTAGTGGTCATAGAGCCATTGTTAAGACAAAGTGAGTATATCTTTACTATATGGAGACTTTTCTTGGATATCAAATATTTGAAGAGGTAAAGCATCTTCTCATAGACCTTCCATACCATGGGCAATGGATGTGCCCAATAACTTAATGTTGGTCCAAGCATCACGGCATAGCAACTCATGGAAGGAGTCGGTCTTATAGTCCCCCTGCAACAATCAAGCCTGAAACATAAACAAGTCAAATCAAGTTGACTCAATATAGCCATTAGTCATAAGATTTTTCTTATCTTACAAGGATCTTACAATGGATATACTAGTGTGTGCTTGTCCTATCAAACAATCTAGCCTACTAAATTGCTGGAACAATTTTCAATGTTAAAGTAAACCAAATGTAAACACATGCCATTGCCCTAAATTGAAACACCTAGTGAGAGTGGTCCATTAATACCCAACCTCTTTGGACAGGATATTAGAGTGGGAGTTAATACAAATATTCCCATTCATACTAGTAAAATGTCCAAATTGCTAAAAGAATCGAGAGTGATATCCAGTAGTCAATTCATTCCTATATTACAAGGAATAGAGATAATCCACCACCAAGCCCTCCTCAAAGTTTCCAATGCCGTATTATGAGTCCATTAAATCATGCCAAAGATTCCATAATGCAAATCCAATGGAGAGGTTTGCCAACTCACCTGGCACCATCACAACCAAATGAAAGTTAGAACAATCCATTTTAGTTGTGGAAGCCAGGCTTCAATGCTAGCACATAGTTGTTATCCATGTCACTCTATCTAGATCAACATTAACAAAATCTTGGCATTCTTATAGCACAAAGGTTGGCATTAGTCAACAACTGTAGTGAGCTACTTGAAATAAAAGGAGATTCCCACGAGATTCCCATAATAATAATACTTCCATCATGAGACTCTCTTAAAAAACTCTCTTGTACTATGGTACAACTTGCCAAGGAAGATAAAGAGGAATTCCCATATGTAGAACTCCTTGTGCATAGAAAATTCCAAGGTTCATGCAATAAGACTCTCATGGCCATTTCCATTTTCTAGATACATGGCCATGACAGATTCCTAACTTAAAGGATCCCAAATGTAAAGGGTTATTAACACACTATTCAAAAATTTTGCACTTTTGTAAAGTCCAATTTCAAAGCTGGACTAAAGAAAAGTCCAAAAATCACGAATACACTCCTAATGTAGTTTTTAAAGCTAACTTCAGAAACCAAAGTTTAGTGAAAATACCACCTACTGCTATTACTACACTTCCAATGCAATTTTTAAAGATTGACCATATATTTCTATATTTGTAAGAAAACTTTTCATGAACATTATACTTTCTAAAAATTATTAAGAATAGATGACCAATTCTCTTGGAAAGGTGGTGTATATATACACCTTCTTGGTGTAGAAATACACCCTTAATGGAAGACCAATTCCCTTGGAAAGGTGGTGTATATATAAACCTTTTTGTAGAAATACACCCTTTAGTACCAAGTCAAATACATTCTTAATGGAAGACTAATTCTCTTGGAAAGGTGGTGTATATATAAACCTTAATGTAGAAATACACCCTTGAGTACCAAGTCAAATTAATAAGAAAGGGATATAACATTAATGAGAGTAAAGACATTAAGACAAATGAGAAACATTGTATTTCATTATATTGGAACCAAAATTGTTTTATTCCAAATTTTCTTTTATATTGAAGATCAAGGCAAAGTTCCTTTCTACAAGGTCCTAACTAATACAAAATACATTATTTTATTCCAAAATTTCTTTTGCATTGAATATTTAAAGATCTTGCTCGTGAGTACCAAGCACAGGCCCTTGACTACCACGGTCCTTGACTAATAGGTTTCTCTAGGTGCTCTAGAGGATTAGGATCCTCAAGAGTTTGCTCTGGAGAATTAGGATCCTCACCAATCTGCTCTGGAGGATGAGGATCCTCACTAATCTTTAAGCTTTCAGGCTCAAGGTCTTTGCTTGAAGGTTTGACAAAGGTGGAAGTGAGTAGCATTAGTCATTGCTAGAAATCAAGGACTCATAGTTATAAAAAGAGGCATGGCTATAATGTTGAAAAATGTATCACAATCCATGATCCTAGCATTGAACATATTAAGCATCATTTGGCTAGCCTTGACCCATCAGGTGAAAATGCAATACCAGAATTTGATGACTCTGAAAGAGATTTAGAAGCATAGGATAATATATTGTATGCCTTGTTCTAAAATACCGGTATATCTTTACACCACATTCACATATATTATTCAATCAAATGGTGTATCTATACACCATCAATATATTTAATTCAACAAACTCTTTTTCTATACTACTTCTACTAGTAGTATCATCAGAGGGTCTTTTTCTTCCCCGCCACTAAATTCTCCACTTGCGATCCTTCACAGAGGTAGAAGAGAGTTTATTTAGACTAAGAGAGAGAGAAAGGACAAGGAAAACAAGAAAAGAGAAGATATTTTATTTAAAATTTAGAATGCATGAAGATTTCAACAGGCATGTTTTCTGGTAGGGTGAGGACTCCAGGGAGCACAATGGTGAAGGCTCTTTCCACTTCAACATTGGGTTCCCTAGAAAACCTCGCCCCCCAAAAAATATGTAATGAAAATAATATAGAATCCCGTAGGATAGAATAGATGCATTTTGCAAGAGGTGTGAGAGCACAATGAAAGAAAGATGTAATTCTATATTATGGATTGTGAGAGAGAGGACTCTCTGTTATAGAAAGGGGGATAAGGTAATACCTTCCCCACATAAGTGGCAATCAGCCCCTACATCAGTGGGAATCAGTCCCTACATCAGTGGGATTGCCTTTGTCTAACATCATCACTTAGGTCATACACCAGACACATCATAGCACTTGATGTGCCTTTACAACACACACAAACACACATGTGACTCCCCTAGATGCACACATGCACCATAGAGCAAGCCCTTGATCATACTTATCCCAACATACCCCCCCTTAAGTGGTTGTGTCTTGCAGTGTCAAGGATACATCTAGTCTCATAGTTTCTCATGCCATCTCATGGTGGTCAAGGATAAATCTATGGCTAGGATCTCATGCTAGCAAGGGTTCCCAAGGGTGTGAGGTTCACAGAAATGGGATAGTCAAAACACATATCACATGGTCTACATCATATGGTGACCAAAGGTGATTTTCAAAACACATAACATATGATATTCTTTTTGGAGTACTACTCCAGGCAGAGAACCTCAAAATTTGACCAAGTGATGATAAACAAAAAATGACAAAGTGCTTAAAAAGCATAGTCTTCATAGGAGGCCTCATCTTGTGGAGGCACATCAACTGAAAGTAGATTGGTAGTTTCTGACTTTGTAGTTGCTTCCTTTTTGGCTTTACACTACTTTTCATGGTGATTGTTTTGCCACAATGTTTGCAAGGATTGATTTTGAAGCAATATTTTGAGAGGTGATTAGTCTTCCCACAATGTCTGCAAGGTGAAAACTTGCCCTTTTGAGTTTTTATGGCATAGGCTATGTCATTGACCAGATTCTATGACTCGGATTGGTGGGCAGGAGATATGGACAGCAGGAGATCAGTGACAGGTTATTGTTTCTCACTTGGATCTAGAGTTGTGTCATGGGTCAGTAAGAAGCAACCCATAATTGCTCTTCCTTCTATCAAGGCCGAGTACAAATCTACATGATTTGCTTCTTGCAAAGCAGTGTGGTTGAGGAGGATTTTGGGGGACATGGGTGTAGTGTAGAACAAGCCTATGCAGTTATCATGTGACAATCAAAGTTGCATGGCAATTGCAAAGATCCCAGTGTTCCACGCTCACACAAAACACATTGAGATTCAATACCACTTTGTACGTGAGCTCATCATGGATGGAGAGGCATCTTCATCGACTTGGCATTGGGCCAAAAAAATAGAAGAGGGGGGAGCCTCAGGGGAGAGAGGGTCCTACGTCCACTCACTTGCTAACACTTAAGGCATTGAAAGTTGCCAATTTTAAAGATTAAATTCATGTAAGAAAGATAAGAGATAGAGGGACTTACCTCAAAATGTCAAGTGCCGACCATGATTCTCTCTTGTAACAAAAGCAAGCCTAAACACATCATTCAACATAATAGGTAAGGGAGGAAAGGGGAGATGTAGAGAAAGAGAGGAAAGGGAGGGAAGGGGAGAGAGAAGAAAGGGGAAGGGAGGAAGGGGAAGAGGGAGGAAAGGGGAGAGAGGGAAAGAAAAGGGAGAGAGGGGAGGAAACGGTGGGAGAGAGGAAGGGGAAAGAGGGAGGAAAGGGGAGAGAAGAAAATGGAGTGAGTCAGAGAAAAGAGCTTGGAAGGGGAGAGGGAGGGAATTTCATTTTCTATCCCAAGCCCCCATCTCTTCCCTATGCCTCTACCCCTCCCCCTCTTCCCTATGGCATGTAGAAAATAGGGAAAAAACCCACGGAACAAGCTTTGAAAGGAGGAGAGAAAATAGGAAGCTCCATACTTGTGGAACTTGAAATGCAGATTCCTAGAAGAGTGTCCTGGCTTTCTCCTTGCTACCCATAGTGCCTTTGGTGTAAGAAGTGGGGGGGAGGTGGTTGCATAGTCTAAAGGGGAGAGAGAGTGAGGGATGTGTATGGAAGAGGGCAAAGAGCGATGTGGAATAGGGGAGTAGGTGTTTTTTGGGTCTCAAGAGCATCGATAAAAGCATTGCTAAAAAAATAAAAAATAACATTATGTTTTTTTTATAAAATTTATCTCTACAAACCTTTATTTTTTTAATTATATATGTGTTTGATTCAGTTTGGCAGTTCATGAATAAGTTGTAAAAGTGATATTCAAACTTGGGTCAATGTAATTTTGGGACCTAGTATATAACATGTGACATACCTCAATCGTGGTATTTGACATGCCACATACCTCATCGGTCCAGCATACCACGATCGTGGTATGTGGACTTGCCATGATACCTCGATCGAGGTATGTCAGCTGTCAACACAATACGATGAAGAACATGTCGTACATGCCACATACCTCGATCATGGTATTTGATAAGCCACCATGTCAACGGTCCAGCATACCACGATCGAGGTATGTGGACTTGCCACGATACCTCGATCAAGGTATGACAGTTGCCATGTTGAATGCCACATACCTGGATCGTGGTATTTGAGACGACCCATGTCATCGATCCACGATACCTCGATCGAGGTATGTGGACTTGCCACGATACCTCGATCGAGGTACAGTTGGATTGCCATGATACCTCGATCGAGGTATAGGCTCAGTTCGGTGGATTAAAATGGAAGAGCTCGATCAAGGTATTTGCTTGGTTCGGTTGTCTGCATGTGCCAATTTCATTGGAGATGATACCTCGATCGAGGTATTTCACACCGAAGTAAAACCTTTGTATTTTCACTTGAGGGGGTGTCACACTCCCCTGCAAGTGGTCGGGAGTGGACACCCTTAGCTTGCTACCTCCCGTTTATGTCAGCACAGAGGATCAAGTAGCTGACATATTCACGAAGGCATTGGGCATAGAGAAGCTGCGCAAGTTCAAAGACTTGCTTGGTATGCAGGAATTGGGATTGAGCTCGACTCGGGGGAGTGTTGATATATCGAGCTCCACTCGTGATATGCTAGGGTGATCGTTGTGCATTTATGTCACCAACCTGCTAGCTGTAGATGTGGTTGGTACACCGCCCATGAATAATAGCTGGATGACAGCTATCTTTATGTACTCTAGTTAGTGGCTCAGTTAGTATGCCACCTTAATTAGTTGAGTTTGGTTTGAGACCCACATGTATATAGGGTTCACCTATTATTTTGTACTAAGAGAGTTCTTTTGGATTTCACAACTAAGAAGAGGAAAATTGTTTTTAGCCTCCACCTTTGTGTATATTCCCCCATTGTGTATGTGAGAAAGCCGCAAGTGAGACTCCTTCCTTCTCTCCCACTCTCTTCACAGCGTATTGGAGTTCTACACAAAGGGCTGGGGTTTGCAAATGTGGCAAAGGATGTTGTATAGCTTTGATACTTTGTAGAGGCCTGAAACTAAGTATGGTCAATGATTGCAAAAAGTATCATAGCCATCTTACATCATTTTCCCGTTTACAAAGCCCAATCCTTGTTTTTATAAGTGCATTATGCATGAGCGTTAAAAAACAAGGAGGTGGGCCTTGCAAATGGGGTAAATGACAGTGGATGGCTATGATACTTTGTGTGGGCCTTAAAATAATAATGTTTAAGTCCCTTGCAAAGTATCATATCCATCAAACATCATTTGCACCATTTGCAAAGCCCAATCCCTTGTTTTTATAAGTGTGTGATGCATGAGCGATCAAAAACAAGGAGTTGGGTTTGCAAATGGGTAGAATGATTTTGGATAACTTTTCATGGGCCTAAATATAGGTGGGTTTAAGGCCCATGCAAGGAATCATGGCCATCAGGTTCCATTTGCATGGTCAAGAATGAACTTTTTAATGTTTTTGCCCATCCATCCTCAATAGTGGTACAAAAACATGGAAATGTTCATTCTTGACCATGCAAACGGAACCCGATGGCCATGAGCCTTTGCATAGGCCTCAAACTAGGTGAATTTAAGGCACATGCAAAGTATCATGGCCATTGGGTCCCATTTTCATGGTCAAGTATGAACATTTCCAATGTGTTTTTTCCATGCATCCTCTACAATGGTATAAAAAATGGTCTCTAAGGTCTTCTAGGCATGAAAATGAGAGGCGATGGCCATTAAACTTTGTACGGTTCTCAAAATAGGTAGATACAAGGCCCCCACAAAGTATCATGGCCATTAGGTCCCATTTGCATGCCTAGAAGACCTTTAAGGGCCTTTTTTTGTACCATCATAGAAGATGCATGGGCAAAAACATGGAAATGTTCATTCAAGACCATGAAATGGAATCTGATGTCCATGATACTTTGCATGGGACTCAAACTAGGTAATTTTAAGGCCTGTGAAAAGCCTCATGGACATCGCATCAAATTTGCATGGTCAAGAATGAACACTTCCACGTTTTTGCCCATCCATCCTCTACAGTGGTACAAAAACATAGAAATCGACCATGCAAATGGGACCCGATGGCCATGACCCTTTGCACATGCCTCAAAATAGGCCATGACCCTTTGCACATGCCTCAAAATAGGTGATTTTAAGGATTGTGCAAAGTTTCATGGCCATCGGATCCCATTTTCATGGTTAACAATGAATAGTTTCATGTTTTCTCCCATGCATCCTCTACAATGGTATAAAAACAAGAAAATGTTCATTATTGACCATGCAATAGGATCCAATGGCAACAAGCCATGATAAAGGCCTCACACTAGGTGGTTTTAAGGCCCGTGCAAAGGTTCATGGCCATCGGGTCCCATTTGCATGCTCAATATTGAACATTTTCATGTTTTTGCCCATCCATCCTCTACAGTAGTATAAAAACATAGAAATGTTCATCCTTGACTATGCAAATGGGATCTGATGGCCATCGTGTCCCATATGCATGGTCAAGAATGAACATTTCTATGTTTTTATACCATTGTTGAGTTTAAGGCCCATGCAAAGTATCATGGCCATCGTGTCCCATATGCATGGTCAAGAATGAACATTTTCATGTTTTTGCCTATGCATTCTCTATAACGGTACAAAAAATAGCCTCGAAGGTCTTCTAGGCATGCAAAAGAGACGTGATGACCATGATACTTTGCACAAGCCTCAAAATAGGCGGATTTAAGTCTTGTACAAGGTATCATGGCCATCGGGTCCATTTGCATGCCTAGAAGACCTTCGAGGAACTTTTTTGTACCATCATAGATGAAAATGTTCATTCAAGACCATGCAAATAAGACCCGATGGCCATGATACTTTGTATGGGCTTTTAACTAGGTATTTATTTTAAGTCCCATGTAAAGTATCATGGTTATCTGGTCCCATTTTCATGGTCGAGAATAAACATTTCCATGTTTTTGCCCATGCATCCTCTACAATGGTACAAAAACAAGGAAATGCTCATTCTTGACCATGCAAATGGTACTCAATGGCCACAATTCCTTACAATGGCCTCGAAATAACCTAGTTTAAGGCCAACACTATGGCTCATGGTGGCCATCAAGTCCCATTTGCATAGTCAAGAATGAGCATTTCCATGTTTTTTCCGATGCATCCTATATAATGGTACAAAAACAAGGAAATGTTCATTCTTAACCATGCAAATGGGACTCGATGGCCACAATCCCTTACAATGGCCTCAAAATAACCTAAGGCTCATGGCCATCAAGTCCCATTTGCATGGTCAAGAGTAAACATTTCCATTTTTTTGCCTGCGCATCCTCTACAAAGGTACAAAAAATGGCCTCGAAGGTTTTCTAGCCATGCAAATGGGATGCGATGGCCATGATACTTTGTCCAGGCATCAAAATATGTGGATTTAAGGCCCATGAAAAGTGCCATCATGTCCCATTTGCATGGTCAAGAATGAACATTTCCATGTTATTGCCCATGCATCCTCAATAATGGTATAAAAAATGGCCTCGAAGGTCTTCTAGGGATGTAAATGGGACACGATGGCCATGATATTTTGTAAGGGCATCAAAATAGGTGGATTTAAGGCCGGTACAAAGTATCATGGCCATCACATCAGATTTGCATGGTAAAGAATGAACATTTCCATGTTTTTGCCCATGCATCCTCAACAATAGGCAATGTGCGCACGAGCCCAAAATGCATGGGGGCGGACGAGCCCAAAATGCATGGGGGCGGAGACGTTCCAAAGATTTTTCGTGAGCTCAGCACTGAAATGACGAAGTTTGGAGCGACGTTAACTCAGCAATGAGCGTACGCCAAGCATTTGACGGCTTCAGCTTCCGACATTATATAAACAACACCCCCTCCTCCTGCCTCCTCGTTCCTTTGCCGCCTCCTCCTCCTCCTCCTCTCCATTACCCATCTCTCATGATCCTCCGCCACTTGCCCTTTCATGCATCACCGATCATTCACAACCCTTCACTACTTCCCCATCCACCAGCGCTGCTTTTATGGCTTCTGGCCTTCCTGGCCTCCCCCTCCTATTACCCCTTCCAACTACCGTCCCTCCCTTCAGCCGCATCAAGCTCCTGTTGCAATCCTTAGCATGGCTCTATTGCGCTCAATGGTCGCTCACCCCTGCCTCACGGTAGCTTTCTTCCTCACGTTCTCTTGTTAGATTCCATCGTCGAACACGGATGGCGCTACGTACGTCTTATTAAAGCATGCTTTCTACCTCCTCGCTGCAATAAAAAACAGAAGCCCCGCATAATTAATCCTTGCACAGTACAAGTTAAGTCATGATATTTGAAGAGTAGGGAGAAGCACGTGAAGCAGGATTCTTGACCACCCCATCTCCATCAGGCACTTCAATCTTAGGCAGTCCACGCTTCCGTGCACGCTTGATATAAGCCGACACTGTGGTTCTCGAATGTGCTATAGATCATGGTGTATACCGTAATCTCTTCAGCATTAATGTTTCGCCTCGATCGTCTTCTGTTTCCCTTGCGGAATACATTGCAAGCCCGACAGCCTTTCACACGCGATTTTGCTATGCAGGTTACTTAGCTGGTCATACGGTGATGTCAACGAAGCAAAGGTGGACGATCCATTGAAATTGAATCAGCTACTTGTCTCCTTGGAACTCTACAGCCACTGCACCGTCCCGGTCGGAATTGGGTAAGTCAGACTAGATTGCAGAGAGACATGCTTTTTCCCTGTAGTACAATTTCCGTAAATTGGTAGAAGACAGCAACTTACAGCCTTGGGATGGATTTTTTTCCGCCTCCAATCCTGAGCTAACAAGATCCCCACCAACACAAGAAAGGATGTCTCTTCTCCCAACGCATCCATTCTTCTCCCAACGCATCCATTCCTTCGACCTTTTGTAGAGGCTTGCACAGTTTCGCTGATTAAAACGACTCCAATGCAGGTTTCCAGGTGCAGCGATGTTAACTAGAAGACACCAATGGGTTTCCGGATTTGGTCTTTTGCAAAGCCTAGTGCTTGAGCAAGCTCAATTTTTCCGGGTCAGTAAGCGCAACCATTGACACTATTTATGTTGGCGATTTCAAAAAATTAAATGCACCACTTTCCTGTGAATGCTAACGGTGTCGTATTTTCTGTCTTTGTGCCTGCGCGCATAACTTGCCAACAATCAGGATGCATGCATTCAGGTCAAAGACTCTTTTCTCCTCCTTACGTTAAAAAACCGCACTTAAATTCAGATTCTTTCGTGAACGTGTTCCAACAACGGCATGTTCTCAATTCCAATTTGTATTCAATCTAGTATGTGTTGAACAGCCGCATTCTCTGTTGATAGCAGACTACGGTGTGCTTACCGTACGAGGATGGAGTGGTGGAGCTCGGCACAACAGATTTGGTTAGTGTTTGTGATCTGATCCGCTTTCCATTATGTTGAGGGTTACTTCTCATAGTACATTCACTTGTTGGTCGTTGCTACGGCTCCATATTCCAGAGGTCACCTTTCTAATCAGCTGAGTGTATTGTACTTCGTTTGCGATGTAGGTGCAAGAGGATCATGACTTGCTTAGGCACATTTGCGCATTTCTATGGCCACAACATCCTGTTGTCCTATCGTCTCGAGGGCCAGCATTACAAGCAGGGGCAAGAGACGTCTTTCTTCGCCTTCGACTGCAGGATCTGCAACATGGAGACAGCACAGCTTCGTCCAACTCTTCATCTCGTTCTGAGTCCTCGCTCCAAAGCACCCATACGATGCCGTCATCTCTGTTCTCAACTTCCATGGAGGCATATGGAATGGACGATCTTGAGCAGCTTCACATTGACATTGACACGCTGAGGAGAATTGCGGAGGCCAATCCTCATGAGGGCGACTTGGACTTTAGACACAACACAAGCCTCAAGACCTCCGTTTCCCAAGACAAGCCTTCTATCGATCCAACTCGCCACGAACCCTATTACTTATGGACGATAGATCCTGAAGTAGACGTAGGAGACCTCGGACTTCCAGCTAGAGACGTTGAATTGGGTTCTTTGGTTGGATCCTTTCCCATGGAGTCTCACTTTCAGCCTACCGCTGAGCTCGCTGGTGGAATTCCTAGATTTTCCTCCGTCTACACACGTGCTGTCGGCGATGGATGCCCAAGCTTCCTCAGAGAAGCTGCAAGTTCGGCAAGCACTGGTACAATACGATCTGCATTCAAACATTGGGCATCGACCACTTCTGGGTCAGGAATAAGAACCCCTACTGATCACAGCTCGCCTTTGAAACGATGCCTGCTATACATAGTTCCCGGGCTGATGGCCGACGAAACACTACGAGGATCACGCGGACCCTCGATGCAATCCGCAGATACACAGAAACCAGATCGACAGCACATGATGACCGAACGCAAACAACGACGAAAACAAAACGAATGCCTGAAGATTCTTCAAACTCTTATTCCGAATCTCAAGAAGGTAAAGTAACAATGATTGTTATCATGTTTTTCCAACAGCTAGGTCTCAAACAAAGGGCTGAAAAGAGAGAACTGTCTCTGAATCCTGACTCTTTCTAATGCAGAAGGATAAAGTTTCTATTCTTGAGCACACTATAGATTTTGTGAAAGAGCTTCAGGATCGGGTTGGCGAATTGGAGCAGCAGAACACCCAGCTCCAGAATGCAGCCAACATTGCTATACAACAGTCGTTAGAAATAGACGAAGGTTTCAACCTCCCAGGACAAAATCCGCAGGGAACAACTAGTACTTCCGGAAGTTGCTCATCTCATATTCAAAGAATTGAGGTAACTTACGACACGAATAACCAACCACCTCTCTTCCACATAGAGATGGACTTAGCAGTCGAGGCAGATGCTGACTACATGCTCATTAAAGCTCTTAGTGCCCTCAAGCAAATGAAATTGAGTTGTGTCAACCTTGAGGCAAATTTTGAAGGAAGCCAGTTCAGGGCCAATCTATCAGCCGAACACAAGGTAAAAGTCTCAGATGATTATGATGCATTCAATATGATTGTTGTGGAAAATAATGAACGGGCCAATTGTCTGCAAGCAGCTCAACTTTTGTGTTCTCTCGGACCACATGTCTTACGCTCTTTTTCTTTTTTGAATGTAGGAAGCCCGAAGGAGAATTCCAATCCCAAGCGAGGTAAGAAATTTCTTGATGAGAAGCGTGGTATAGCATGCAACCTGGCATTCCTTTCCATGAACATGAGAAATTCCTCCCGAGATGAATCTTGCCAATATTTGAGCATTGATACTGGAAGGCAGCATATTTACCCGCTCAAAGGGCAGCAATTGTTCATCGTAGGTCTATAGCCTTAATGCTGCTTCATTTAGCAGAGATCTAGAAAGGATATAAACTAATAACTACACTTTTTTTGACGGAACATTCTAATGGAGTGCGCTTATTGACTCATAACACGAGCACTTATAACTGATGCATAAAATATCTTCGTGGTAGACACTAGTGATGGTGTTATATAACAAGAACTCAGCTTTGAACCTAGGAAATAGATTAGTGCATAGACACCTTCTGTACACACCATTAAAAATAGAAATTCGCAATTATTCTGTTTTGATTTGCATAATTTGGACCAAAGAATTGAAGGAATAAGGGAAGAGAATTTATTCACTAAGAATAAGGGAATGGAATTTTCTTGTGAAGGAGTGTGGGGATAAAATCTATTCACTTAAAAATAAGGCAATTACAAATAACAAAATAAGTAAACAACTAGAATCCCTCCGAATTGCTCAAGATAAACAAAAGAGAATGAATGCTCTAGCTCTCTGCCTCTATTATGGGTAAAGCATAATATATGGTTAAGATGAAAACTAACTAGATTCTTAATTAATATTCTTATAGTCTCTCTCTCTCTCTCTCTCTCTCTCTCTCTCTCTCTCTCTCTCTCTCTCTATCCCCACACACACACACACACACAGAGCATAAGTGATCATCTCTATGCATCACTGCAAATATAATATATGAGTAAATTAGATACTCTAGGATACAAAGTGGCCCAAGGTTCATTTTGGTTCTTATTATTGATAATAAACCACCAAAGAAATCCTTATGAAACAAGTCAAATAAGTTAATCCTTAACCCCTACTTAGTACATAGAACAAATGTAGTACCTCGGGGGGTGCACTACGTAGAAAGCCTATGTATCACGTGCGTTTAAGGGGTTTTTAAAAAAAACCTCAACTAAAAATTTTTCCCCTATAAAAACATCCCTCTTTACTTATGAACTAAGTGATTTTTTTCTAAAGTTGAATTAAATTGGAAACCCCTCCTTTTATTGTAAATCTGTTAAAATTTTCCAAAAAGTCAAATTAAAATACCCCTCCTTTTGAATGCACGTGGTACACTAAAACTTTATGAGGTGAACCCCCCGAGTGTAGTACAATCATATTTTTTTGTTTAATTATAGACCATAGTTTCCAAGCTTCTCATTTATCAAGAATTTTAACAAGGGAGCACGAATGCTCGAGCATGCTACCTCCTAGTTCATTAGGACAAACAGAAAATCTTTTTGTAGTGGTTGCTAGAATAAGAGTAATCAAGATTTTCCTCGATTACTTTTTGTCTAAGAACAACAAACATACATTGAAGGCTTCATATTTAATTATTCCTCCTATTTGAATGATAGCTTCAAAGTAAGGGGTTTTCATCATACATAATGTGCACTAGAGGCAAGTTGAATTGTTGCCCATATTTAACATAGATTGTCTTGTATAGTAATGACCATAGGTGAATGAGTCTTTGAAAAAATGATGAAGTCCGTAGGATAGGAAAATGATCTCCCAAAGGCCATTCTTTGTTGCTGAAACATAGATCCATGTGAGATATTCATCACAACTCTGTACCTTATGTAAGCCACATAAGAAATCCAAGGAGATAAATGTTTGTATTGAATTTAATACATGTCTTCAATTATTTTTCAAAGGATGTAATGAATTGTTCCAAGGATCATTGCACTTCAACATTGGGATGATGTCAAATTTGATTGTGTCAAGAACTTTAAAGTGTCAATAGTCACCTACTGTGTATTAGTAAAGTTGTGAGTACGAAATCGTTATTCGTAATAATTTTCTATGTCTTTGTGAATAAGTAAATCCTTACTGAAATACTCAAAGTTACAAAAAATGGTACCTTGTGTCCAAAAACAAAAGTACAAAAAAATGAACCCATAGCACTGAATTATAATCTTTAACACATGGTCAATCAAAACACCATTTGAGAAAATCCTTGCAAAAATGCTCCAAGTATAAAGCTAGCACCTACTGTCAAAAAACATAAAGAAATTTAAAGAAAAAGAAAACAATAGCACATTACCATCTTCTTCAACACGTGATTAGTCAATATACCATACGAGCAAATCCTTGTGGAAATACTCCAAGGCACAAACTTGTCATCTTGTTTGACAAAAAAAAGGAAAACAAAAATTTTAATCCATAGCACAACACTATCTTCTTGAACACATGGTCAATCAATATATCATATGGTATATTGAGTTATCTTCAACACTCCTATCAAGACTCCACTACAAAGTGACAAAGGATCAGTTGTGAGCAGATCGCTCCTCATCAGACAACGATACTATGGAGAATCAAAATGTCTTCTCCACAGGTCCACATATTTCTATCCGTCCTACCAAAGAAGAAAAATTTGCATAGAAATTCGAAACCACAAAGCATGTAAATTATGGTGTAGTTTCAAGCATTTACAAAAACAAAATAGAATCACAGTATGAAAATATGATGGACTAGACTTTTCTCCTCAAAGCAAATTGTTTTGGTTGACTTAAGAAGTATCGAATATAAACATTTGCAAGACAAAACAATCCAAGCTTCCAAACTATATTTTTCTTAGAAAGCCATAATGGATGGGGGAGAGAGAGAGAGAGAGAGAGAAAGAGGATAAAAAATAGAGATAGAGAGAGAGAAAGGGAGAGAGTTTTTGTTAGTTAAATATAAATAAATCCAAGGCAAATACATGCCAAAACTAATACATAGAAGAGTTACATTAGTTGCATGATTGAACTTAACATCATGAAATCTCTACCATTAGAGATCGTTAGACACTATTGAATTTCATTTCCAACATGTTATTTTTGTCATCTACCCGAGGCTCAGCAATGCACATTGCCAACGAAGGCATGCTCAAAATTAAGTTGGAGCTTGTTCACTTAGAAAGTGTTTTGATAAGACAACATGTAACAAGAAGATGTCAAAATCAAAGATACAAGAATGTTTCATGGATGGATTGTTCGTAGTGATGTACCATTTGTTAATACAAGCTTGTGCCATTGAAATTTGGCAAAGAGGCTTCAAATGTGGTTGCGATTGTACATGATGCTTTGTTGAGAGCTTTGTTAATGAGGGTTTAATTTTCTTGCTTCTTCCCAAGCTCCTCCATGAACCTCTACAACCGAATCATCTCTTTACTAGCCTCTGTAACTGCAACATATTCTTCTTTTGTTGTAAGAAGTGCAACAACCTTTTGCAACTTTGAAACCCACCTTACTGCTACTCCACCTATAGTGAAAACATACCCGATGGTGCTCCTTTTCCATCTTTATCACCTACCATATCTGAATCAACATATCCTTGTATGGAAATGTTTGAACCTTTAAAACATAGTGCATGAAAAATCATACCTCTAAAATATTTGAGAATCCACTTTATAGCCATCCAATGCTCTTTACCTTGATTATTCATAAATTTGATCACAACTCCCACTACATGTGCAATATCTGGCCTTGTGCATACCATTGCATACATCAAGCTACCAATTGTTGCTGACACATATGGAACCATTGACATATAGTCAATATCCTTATGTGCCTTGGGACACATATCCTTGCATAATCTGAAATGATTAGCTGAAGGTGTAGAAACAGGTTTTGCATTTTGCATTTCAAACCTTTCCAATACTTTTTCAATGTACTCACCTTGGGACAATGTCAACTTTTGGTTTTCCCTATCTCTTATTATTCTCATGCCAAGGAATTGCTTTGTAGCACCCAAATCCTTCATTGCAAAAGTGTTTGCCAACTTCCTCTTGAGCATATTTATATCCTACATGTTAGAGCCTGTAATAAGCATGTCATCAACATAAATATCAAGATCACATATCTGCCATTGTCTAGTTTCTGAGAATAAACACAATGGTCTGACTGGCATCTACTAAATCCCTATTCTGCCATAAACCTATCAAACTTCAAATAATATTGCCTTGGAGCTTGTTTTAAACCATACATACTTTTCTTCAACCTACATATTGATTGCTCCTGTCCTTTGACCTCATATTCCTATGGCTGCTGCATATAAATCTCTTCCTCTAGATCCCCATGAAGAAAAGTTGTCTTCACATCTAATTGTTCAAGATGGAAGTCTTCTAGAACCACAAGGCTTAGAATAGTTTTGATTGAAGTCATTTTAACAATAGGAGAGAATATTTCATCAAAGTTTATACCTTTCTTTTGTTCAAACCCCTTTACAACAAGCCTTCCCTTGTACCTCCTTTTTCCTCCATCTTCCTCCTTCACCCTCTAAACCCATTTATTCCACAATGTTAGTTTCCCCATAGGAAAGTAAACCAAATCCTAAGTTTGGTTTTGTAGCAAAGATTCCATTCCTCTTCCATGCCTCACTCCCACTCCTTTTTGGATTCTACCTGCATTGTTTCTTCATATGTTTCTGGTTTACTAGAATCAGTCAACAAAACATAATTGAAAGAAGGAGAAAATCACTCAGGTGGTCTACTTACCCTCGTACACCTTCTAAGTAAACCTAGCAGAATTTGACGTTCTTTCTACTGCTGCTGCTGCACATCCTCTTTTGCTACAGCCTTTGGAGATTCATCTCCTGTGATTTCATCAAGAGTTGTGTATTCCGTGTCTGCAAAGTTTTTTCTTCCTTTTTTGCAAGTGATCTTTATACATAATAATCTCATCGAATACAACATCTTTACTCCTAATGATTTTGTTACTTTCATAATCCCACAAACGATAACCAAACTCACTACCTCCATATCAAATAAAGATGCACTTCTTGGATTTTGCCTCAAGATTTGTTCTCACTTCCTTGTCAACATGGACAAATGCTTCACAACTACAAACATTCAGAAAAGAATAGTTAACTTTTACCTGTCCATGCCTCTTCAAGAATGCCACCGTTGAAGGAACTTGAAGGTGATTTGTTTATCAAGTAAGTAGTTGTATTCTCTGCTTCAGCCCAAATTTGTAAGTATAGCCTTGCTTATGGTCTCATGTTCCTTGCATGTTCCATGATTGTTCTGTTCATCCTCTTTGACACACAATTTTCTTGTGGCGTTCTTGGAGTTCTCTTCTCTCTATGAATTCCATTGTATGAATACTAACTATCAAACTCTTTACTGCAATATTCACCTTCATTATTAGATCTGAGAGCCTTTAACTTCTTTTCTACCTCATTCTTAGCCAAAGCTTTCCATTTATTAAAAGTTTCAAAGACATCAGATTTTCTTTAAATGCAATAAACCCAAGTTTTTCTAGTTGCATCATCAATAAAAGTAACATAATAGTGAGAATCACCAAGAGATGAGGACCCCATACATCTATTATTTACAAGCTCTAACTTTTCTCTCTTCTTTTTTTTCCCAACTCTGAGAAATATGACTAGACTCTTCTATTTTCCATAAACACAATTGTCACAAAATTTAAATCAACCTACTTCAAACCTGGCAACATCTTTCTTGAGTGCAGAATCTACATCCCCTTCTCATGCATGTGTCCAATGTTGAGAGTTCATGCTCAACATCATGTGATCATGTGTGCATAGCACCATCACGTGATCATATGTGCATAGCACTAACCTTATAGAGTGCTATAAAGGAAAGGGTTAGATCCCCTAACCCTAACCCTAAAAGGGTTTATATATATTCTATTTTTTTCAATTAAATCTAGTGTATAGTTAGTCATTTGTGTGTGCTCTCTAGCTATGCCCTCTCTCCTCATCTCCACTCTTCTCCTCTCCCCTCTTCATATTTTTTCATGGTATCAGAGCACCCTTGCCTTCCACTGAGGCATTGCGATTCTTGAGAGTGTGAGAGAGATTGTGAGATTGAGAGTTCTCTTGAGTGATTGTGAGATCCTTCCCTTCACTTCCGTTGAGAGAAAATTTCCATCCACTTTGAGAAAAATTTCCATCCATGAAAGTTGAAGATTTATGTCATGGCCGAGAGAGAGAGGTCTGAATCATTGCTTAGAAGAGAGTGATTCTTGAGTGTGTGTGATCCCTATGAGAGATTCATATGTGAGAGGTAGTTTCAAAGTTTTTCTGCAAGGTTCAAGTAGACTCCATAGAGAGACGCTAGCATCCTCGACCTTCTAGTAGTAGTAGCAGCAAGCGGCCAGCGCTTGCAACACAGACGCACCAAGCTTAGCATTGCAATAAGCCAACCTCGACCTTGAGCGCTTCTACTATGCAACCAGAACTATGCAACCAGAACGAATAGCAGCAAGCCCATAGCCTTACAGCCGAAAAGCCTCCATCGACGTCCAACAGCCTTTGACTGTCAATCTCCAAAGCTCAAATGCGTCTCTTCAGCTGCCAATGAGCTTTAGTTGCCGCCAAAGCCTCACGAGCTTCAATATACTGCACCCTCCAAAGCCTCTCAACAGCAGCATCAGTGACTCTCCAGCCTCCCCATAGCGTAGCTCTGGCAACCACCACCATACAGTGACCAGCGACTTCCAACATTTGGATCCAACTCGACACTACCCATGCAAGCCACCTCTCCAAGCAGCTACTTCTCTACAGCCGGCCCTTCTACAACGACACCATAAGCAACTTTACGGCTGCTCTACCATACAGTCACCGGCCAACACTCCCACTCATGATCTCCTTTTCAGAGCAAGGATCTCTAGCCTCACGAATGCCTGACCTCTAGCAAGGATAGCTTCTAGCCATCAAAAGCCCACCGATCGACTAGAACGAGCTCAGCGGCATCACATCTCCAATGGTCGCATAGGCTCTCGTCCAACCGATTGGACTACCAGACTAAAGCAGCAAACTGAACTAGTTATGGGCGATGCTTCGGCAAACCTCCTATGCCCTACAACAACACGAGTCGGCTCCTCGTCACCAGCAGCAAGCTCCTTGCACCGCATCAACGTTCTCCATTGACGGAATCAGCATCTTCATCAGAATCTACAAGATTTTGGATGCCCATGAAGCGACACGTGGCAGCTTCTTATCCTCACCACAACCTCACCTCAAAAGGGTTGGATAGGGTTGGTCAGCCTAACCCTAGTCAGTTAACCAGATAAGGTTGGCCCCTAATTGTGGTTGAACAATTGTGGTTAAGTCAAGTGAACCACGGTTAAATCAGTTGGTTATATTTTTGCCACATGGTAATCCTTATCTGCCACCTCAGATGTCCAGTCAACATTGACCCGTGCAGGCACAATCCCTTGCCAGGCACACTGTGCACACATTGCATGTGCACACAGTTGCCACCTCAACACACTATTCCACAAGCACACCTCTTGCTAGGCACAGTGCCACATCATCACTGCATGTGACTCACAATGACACATCATCATTGAGCACATTTGCACTCCTTTTGCCCCTCCACCTAGATCAAGTCATATCTCTTGATCCAGGAAGAATTTGAGGGCGCTCCAAAAAGGAAAGTCGCTCATTTTTTTGTGCTCTACGTGATCGTCACATCACACACACATTTCGGTGCAAGTTACACTCACATTTGAGCCTCGTCGACAAAACCACTTCCTTCATGCACATTTGCCTCTACATCGACGCATGTGACCCAGCACTTAAAAAGAACAAAAGAAAAGGAATTATTTAATGTTCTTTCATCGATCGACGGTTGGTTTAGATCTAGATCAGAGTAGACTAGATTGCCATAGAGGGGACGCTTTGAATTTCCCCAAGTTGCTAATCTAAGCCATGCCTGAAATTCCCGACTAGTACCTACTCAGAGTCAGTCCATATGCTCACATACGGTTTCACATCATTACATTACCTAAAACCCTACGTTCATCAGTTCAGTGAGCAGACTTCAAAGTTCAGAGGCATTGCAGATTGTTTCAGTCGGCAGATAGCACTTGATTTCACACACATGCCACCATTGTAAAGCCTATTCGTCTATCTCACGACATCGTGCACATCATTTCAGCCTTGTAAAGCCTCTTGGCTATTCCTGACATCATTGCCACAAGCCTTGTAATACAGATTAGATTTTATATACTGCAGTTCTATCTTCACCGACGGTACAGAGATTTCACTTGGCATAGTCAGTGTATTTGCAGCTGATTCATACAGAGATTTTCACGACACTTTTGAGTACATTTTTTGCACCATGTTGGCTAGCAACCTCAATCTGGAGGCATTTGCTAAGATAGACAACTCCAATTATGGTACATGGAAATACCGAATGGAGACCATTCTTGTACTTCAGGACAAATGGGAGTATGTCGATGGGTCCACACCTAGAGCATTGGCTGATCTAGCTACCAATAGCTCTACTCCATCTGTTGTCACAACACCAGCAATGGGATCTACATCTACACAAATAGTTTCCGCACCAGTAGCAGATCCTACCATTGCCCGAGCTCAAGCAGAATGGGATAAGAAAGACAAGTATGCCTATCACCTGATCAAGCAGAATGTGCAAGATGTCATGCTAGGACAACTCAACACAGTAAAGACATCGAAAGAAGCATGGGATATGTTCGCAGCTCTCTACGAGTCCAAGAACACATCCAGGATTCTCACCCTGAGAAACCAGATCAACCAAAGTTTCCACAACAGCAGTGAAACCGGTCATGCTTATGTACTCCTCATAAAAGACTACAACAATCAATTTGCAGCAATAGGAGAGACTATGAACCCTGCAGAAATGGTTCAAGTCATTCTCAATGGACTAAGAGAGGGATATGAGAATCTAGTCCAGAGTATTGCCATCCAACAGCAAATTTCGACACTAGAAGAACTTCAGTTAGTTCTACTTGGTAAAGAACTCAGGACTCAGGCAATTCAAGCACATAAAGGTCATTCTAATGATCAAGCATTCACAGCTTCAAACAGAGGCAAAGACAGAGGTAGAGGTAGATCATACTAGAAAAGTGGTCATCATCAACAAAATCAAAGTCAGAATCAGCATCAACATCAGCATCATCCTCAGCAACATCAGAATCAGCAAAGAGGAAATCATTCCAACCGAGGAAGATTCCAAGGATGAGGGAATGCATCCACTAATGTGTCAAACATTCAATGCAACTACTATCACAAGTTTGGATACTATGAAAGAGATTGCTGCAAGAAGCAGTACGAGCAAGGCGGTCAATCCAGCAGTAATCAAGGGAATTCCCGAGGTAGAGGAAATCATCATGATGGACATTCTAGTCACAGTCATTTTGCAAATGAACATGGAAATATGTTTCTTGCAATCGAGAAATTGCATCAGACTGATACAGTGTACCTAGACAGTGTACCTAGACACTGATTTCAATCCCAAAGAGGATTATAGTTATCAAGTCGACCAAGTGGAACAGGATCCTTGGTACATCGACAGTGGTGCATCATCTCACATGACAAATCATCAGGAATGGTTCATAGAGATGAAACCATTAGAAGGATAGAAAAATGTCATCTACACAGTAGACAATACACCGAATCCAGTTCAAGGGACAGGTCACGGGTGTTATCCCTATGAACAATGTTGTACTCAAGTTTATGGCGACCCACCAAGAGTCACACCTAGGTCACGTCATCGTCAGCTCAGCAACATGCCAAGTTGTTAGACCTTGGTCATACCTAGTCATAGCATGTTCACATATGTTCACATCTTGGTCACTCTGGAACAGACTTGGACATGACTTGACATAGACATGACTTGGACATGACTTGACCTGGACATGACTTGGGTATGACAAAAGCAATACATGACTGAAGAGTGCCAAACCTCAACCTCGACTCACCATGGTCAAAGTCGATCAGAGGGAAGTACTGGCACAATGGTACATGGGATAAACTTGTTGGTGCACATGGGAAGC
Organism: Dipteris shenzhenensis; assembly: GCF_047967505.1. Lineage (NCBI taxonomy): Eukaryota > Viridiplantae > Streptophyta > Polypodiopsida > Gleicheniales > Dipteridaceae > Dipteris > Dipteris shenzhenensis. Next base: position 39,742,887 of record NC_141623.1, on the reverse strand, counting down.
AGTCCAAGAGTTAACAGGTATAGGTGGTGCACCAACCCTCGCAACCAACTAGTGTCAGGAGCGCATGGAATAGACAAGAGAACACATGGAGCACGGGATTCACCGACCCAGAATAGGTTGGAGTGTTGCAGAAGCCATCAAGGACAGAGCGGCCCATAAACGGTGGAATGGCTAAGGATAGCTAAGGGTGCAACCAATAGGAAGAGGGAGAGGAGATTGGCAGCGGGGGGTGGAGCAGAGGAGGAGAAGGTGAAGAGGGGGAAAGGGGAAAGGTGAGGGACATTCTGGCAGGGGCGAGAGGCATGAGTGAAGGAGTGAGAGGCTAGAGTCAAGAGCTCACCTCGTGTGTATCTTCTGGGGGTGTATCAGTCATCTTGCTTTCTAATGAGTTATGCTACTCCCCATCTCTACTCGCTACTCTAGAATTTCTTTCCGTTGTGTTCTCCTCCCCTCCTCTCCCTTCACCTGGTACAATGGACCTGTGTCATGTGGTTGAAGTTCTTTGCCGTTCATGTCGAGGGTTGGCTTTCATGATGTTGTTCCGCTTTGGTCGTCTTCTTGCTCACATCACTTTAGCACTTGTACCACTTGCACATAGTTGACACCATCTACCGCTTGCACATAGTTGACACCATCGACAAGCACTCGCCTATGTACCATCAGTGACACTTATGGCATGTCTTACTCGCTTCTCGCACCAGTGGCCCTAGGCCTCTGGTAATACTTCCGGAAGTGTTAGGAAACCCACCCCCCCCAAGACAGTTTATGGCGATCACGGTGGGACACTGCTGGTGTTGAGTAGCACGAGTGAAGTGGTGATCTAGGGTCCTAGAGAGAGGTCTTATGCCGAGTAGTTCTGAAACATTTGAAGGAGCTAGTGAGAGAACTAGGAGGTACTTGAGGAGAGTGGAGAAAAGACTTCTGGTAGACCAAACTAGGTACAAGAAGCATTACGTGCGACGTAAGTTTGCGAAGTCCTCAACTCGAGCACAAAGTGAGCCCATTGGAGCAGTAGCCAGAGCAAGTAACTTCATCGACACTCTCATTGACTTGAATCAACAGGAACCCTGGTGGTCAGATCCGGACTCCGGAGAAGAAGAAGTGCAAAGCGGAGAACAGGTGAAAGAAGAGGGTACTAAGGACGAGGGCTCCTCAGGGACCCATCAAGGTTGAGGCAGCCCCTCTCCTCCTGCAACGATGTCTTCATCAACCACCTCTTCTACCGGAGTGGTGACTCCATCTGCTCCTACCTCAACCTCTTGTGGACAAGCTGCTACCTCATCTGTTATGGATAGCTCTGGGCTCCTAGCTAATCCTTCTTCTACATCTATTCCATTGGGGGGTACTTTTGCTCTAGCCATGCCTTTACCTGCCATGATGGTTTCATCTCCCTTTCCATCCACACCGGTGTTGCCTTTTCCACCACCTCCTTCCTTCCCTTCTGCCTACTCATCCATGACTTCAACTCTGTCCCTCTCTTTCCCAAATTCTCTCCCATCCTCTTTCACCCCCACATCTTCCATGTTCTCACCCTTTCCCTCTGCAACACCGAGACCCCCCACTTACACCCTACCATCTGGGTACACTTCCTCTATACATCAGTAGTGACTTCTCCATTGTGGTCCTCCACAAGAGGAGTTGTCGGGGTGGTCTCCTCCTTGGGAGCACCAACACTCATTACAGCCCCATCAGGACTCCCTCCAACTCTTGCATCCTCTCCAACCTCTTGGGTGGGGATGGCCGCCTCTCCAACCTCTCGAGTGGGGATGGCCGTTCTCATTCCTCCAGATAGAGCTAGACTTCTTGAGCTACTCAACAAGGTCCACGTGAAGACTCAAAAGTTAAAAGGCCACTTCCATGAGGATGCGGAAGCTCATGTGAGGAAGTTCCTCACAACATGTAGAGCTAAAGGTGTGGAGAATGATCATGCATTCCTTCACATCTTTCCCTCATCATTGGAGGATGTCGCAGATGTATGGTACATTCAATTTCCTCCGAACCACTTCCAGACGTGGATAGACCTAAGGGAGGAATTCTTATGCACTTTCAAGTTGGAAAAATTCGAACACATGATTGTCCAAGAGTTATCCACTAACACCATGAAGCCTGGAGAGAGAATCTCTGAGATGTACACAAGGATGAGGGTCTTGGCAGCAAAGATGTCGGTGCCACCCAATGATGCTATCATGAAGGGGTGGTTTTTGAAGGCTTTACCCTCCACCATTGCTATAAGGCTGGTTGACAAACTTCGTGAGCATGCCTCACTACAAGAATTTCTGAGGGAAGCGATGAAGACGGAACGGTCCCAGTTAAGTTTCGCCTCAATACCAGCCTAGACCGCCCAACTTCTGAGAGAAGAGGGCTCACAGGCATGGTAGCAACTCAAGAAGGAATTAGAAGAAATCAAAGAAGGTCTGAAAGACAGAACAAAAGTGGATGGACCGTCACCCTTTGAAGCTCAGATAAGAAGTGGTCTCTGGTGCACCGACTACAAGGGTTCTAGCCATGGCTACTGGGAATGTCCATCGAAGCATAAGGTACCCACCCCAACCTCCTTTTGCACATTTTGTGAAATTCATGGACATGATGCCTCCGAGTGTAGGTATCTTAAGGGGTTGAGGAAGCTTCTACTGGAGTATCCAATTGGAGAACCACTGGTGGCTACAATCAACAAAGCTGCACCGACCACTTCAGGGCCAGTACCCCTAGCTTCAGCCCCTGTGAAGGCACCTGAACCACCCACCCATCCTATCATTCCACCTCCACTACTTCCTAATCCTCCTTTGCTCCAAGCTCCTACTCCTAGTCTCCTCCTAGTGAATTTGGGGCTCCATACTTCTATCCTCTGCCCTACTATGCACAGTATCAACCACCTATGTCAGGGGGTGGATATGGACCCCCTTATATTCACGATCGATGGGGTGGGTTCCGAGGTGGATGTGGAGGCAGAGGTACCAACTTTCGCAGGCCCATCATGTGCTATAGATGTGGCGAGTACGGCCATTACCAAGATGATTGTACACAACCATTCGAGGGACCCTCTTGTACATAGTGCAACACAAATGATCACTACACCAGAGATTGTCCCAATGGCAAAAGGGAATCAACATCGCAAGTCAACATGGTTGATGTAGTAGTGGTGGGGGAAGGTGACAAACCACATTTGATTGGTGTAGTGTTGGGAGCTATGACTAGGTCACAAATGAAGGGTGACAATAGTAAGGATGACTCAACATCAATATCGGAGGCCTCATCACCAACTAATACCAGCTCAGTCACTAGAGGAGCATCCCCACCTCCTTCCTCCAAGGTGGATAGTGGGCATAGGACTGCATCACCCTTGTCCTCTCCTATAACTGGATTAGAAAGGACCTGAAGGGCCCCACAACCATCAGGACCTATCAATAGCTCTAAAACTACCTCAGCTCCAAGTGAGCAATCTATGCCTTCAAGGTACCAGGAGGTGGTCAGGAGTGTCACCAAAGATCTTCAATCTAGTTCTGAAGATGAAGGCGTCACACCTCAGTTCCCTTCCTGCAAGTCCAGAATAGTGAGGTTTGCAATAGAAGTGACAACTTTAGGGCAAAAACGTGAGGAGTCACAAGTAGGCCCATCCACTTTCCACTCAGGAAGCACAATGAAGCAAGAGAAGGAAAAAGGGGTGAAGCCTAGTAGTGCCCTAGAAAGGGGGAAATGGGTGATGGGAGAGTCACCACAGGAAATATTGATTGAGAATCCAGAGGCACCTCCTCTCCCTCGTGTGAGCTTCGACCCTCGGCCAGAAGCTCGGTGGATGAAGGCACAAAACACTGCTACTACTATCTAGCCCTATTCTTTGATGGATAACTTGATGGATTTTAGGCCCAATATCACCTTACGACAACTCTGTCAATTGTCTCCACATATCAAGCATTAGACCATTGCATTTTTGAATCGCATGCCAGGACAGCGCCAAAGGGGATCTGTTCAGGGCGAACCCACACAGGGCGAACCCACACTAGAGACAGTAACAGTTCAAGATGGAGTAACACTAGACAATTGCTCAGCCTATGCTGCCCTCACATGTGAACAAAGTCCCAAGCTCATAGTGGAGATCAACGGGGTGGAGCTGAAAGATGTTTTCTTGGATGGTGGGGCAGCAGTAAACATCATGCCGAGAGGTAATCTTCAACAACTGGGTTTGAAATTGACAATTGACGTACACTTTCAAGTATGCATGGCGGATCAACACAAGGTGAAGCCTATGGGGGCTGTCAAAGGTGTTCACATGAAGATTGGGGAGTTACATTCCTGTCCAATTTTGTTGTACTTAATATGATGGAGGGTGAGCAGACTTATCCTCTACTTCTTGGTAGACCATGGTTACGCTCAGCAAAGGCCATTCAAGATTGGTCAAGTGATGAAGTTCGACTGCCTTTGGGATCCACATCCTTAGAAATAGACATGGTTACTGGAAGGGCCCGTCACCGACCTATGGAACTTGGGGAAGAGGATTTTGAAGAAGAAGAAGGGGTGGAAGAGGAGTAATGGGCACTTGGGGATTGGCCCCTACAGAAAGAAGAGTTGGCCTATGTGGAGGACTCACCCTTCTGTAAAGAAAGAGGGAGAGAGATAGGAGACTCAAGTTCAGCTTTCTTCACAACACACAAAAGAGAGAGGACACCAGGTTGGAGGGTGAAGCCTTTCTTCACTTTAGCACACAACAACAATACAATAGAAATACCCTATATGTCAAAACCTAGAATACGTGGTTCATATGTGAACCCAAACCAAAAACATACGTGGTAGTCTAACTACACCACGAGTACAACTAACATAGGCGGTGACATAAATGATAGTCATCCAGGAGATATATCGGGGGTAGAGCTTGATATCTCAACACTCCCCCTCAAGCTCAAATCCATCTCACGTACACCAAGCAAGCTCCTAAATCTGCGAAGCTTCTCGGTACCCAATGCCTTCGTAAAAATATCAGCCACCTGCTCCTCAGTGCTGACATAGACAAGATCAATCTCACCAGCTAGAACCTTCTCTCTCACAAAGTGATAATGCACCTCAATGTGCTTCGTTCTAGCATGATAAACTGGGTTATTAGCAAGCATGATGCTGCTAATGTTGTCACAATGAATGACAACTGCTGCATGAACTGACTGTCCCATATCTCCAAGTAGCTTCCGTAACCAAGCTACCTCACATGCAGCCATTGCTGCACCCCTGTACTCAGCCTCTGTGCTCGACAAGGCAACTGTTGGCTGCTTCTTGCTGCTCCAACTGATGGCACCACTCCCAAGGGAAAACATAAAACCACTAGTAGATCTCCTGTCTGAGACACTACCAGCCCAGTCAGCATCTGTGTATCCATGTACCTGTAATGCACACCCAGCTTCATAAAACAGTCCATAATGCAATGTGGACTTCACATACCGCAGTATGCGCCTAGCCGCATCCAAATGTGGCTTCCTCGGTGCCTGCATAAATTGACTCACTAGCCCCACAGCATAGCTCAAATCTGGTCTAGTTATAGTCATGTAAATCAAGCTACCTACTATGCGCCTGTACATAGTAATATCTTCAAGAAGCTCACCTGACTCTGCATTGAGCTTCACATTCTGCTCCAATGGAACAGAGATAGGCTTACAGCCTGTCATCCCATATTTGGACAGCATGTCCAAACCGTATTGCCTTTGCAACAGCCATATCCAACTCGGGGATCTAATAACCTCAATGCCCAAGAAGTAACGCAGCTCTCCCAAATCCTTCATCTCAAATTTTTGCTTCAACAGCAGCTTCACTTCATTAATGTCTGCATCACTATCACCTGTAATAATCAAGTCATCAACATAGATGACTATAAGCACAATCCCTCTGTTTGTCCTTTTCACATAAAGTGAAAAATCTGAATTGGAAATCTGAAATCCAATAGTGACAAGATATTGCCCTATCTTGTCTGACCATGCCCTCGGCGCCTGTTTTAAGCCATACAAGGCTTTGTGCAACCTGCATACAAAATTGGGATGTGCATTATCCTCATAACCTTCTGGCTGCATCATATAAACCTCTTCCTGCAAATCACCATGCAAGAAGGCATTTTTCACATCCATCTGATGCAAAGACCATCCCTTTGCAGCAGCCATAGCAATTACTGCTCTCACGGTTGCCATCCTTGCAACTGGGCTGAAAGTTTCCTCATAGTCAATTCCATATGTCTGTGCAAAACCTTTGGCAACCAATCTTGCCTTGTACCTGCTAACAGACCCATCAGCATTGTGCTTTACTTTGTAAACCCACTTGCAGCCAATAGCCTTCTTATCATGAGGCAAAGGCATCAAATCCCAAGTGTGGTTTGCATCCAAGGCAGCCATCTCTTCATCCATAGCTGCTTCCCAATTTTTATGCCCTGCTGCATCCTCAAAACATGTGGGCTCTGGCTCCTCTAGAACCTTGACCATATAAGCATAGTGATGTGCTGTATACCCATCATATCTCAGCCTGTCAACTGGATACTTAATACGAGTGGACCTCCGTACAACTGGATCAGTTGCACGAGTCTTTAAATCATGCCTACTTTTCCTTGCACCAGGTGTAACAACAGAAGGAATCCCAAGTTCCTCATCAAGGCTCATTTCAGAGCCACTTGACTCTCCATCAACATGAGAGCTACCAGCAGACACATCAAACACTGGAGCATGGTCCACTTTTTCTTTTCCCTTATGTGATACCTGCACAACACTATCAGGACTGCCATGTGACGATTCACTAGATCTCAATCTCCCTGTCCATGCATTAGATCCACTAGTAGAGGACTCTCTGGGTCCACTCAAGGCTTGAGATTGCTGCTCTGCATTTATTGCAGCATTCCCATTTCCTGCATCTGCATCTCCTACCATAACAGTTGGTGCATACCAGCTGCTCATTTCATCAAAAACAACATCTCTGCTCACTTGCATTTTGCGGGTGGAAGGGTTATAACAGCGATACCCTTTCTGGTGCTGAGCATATCCAATAAAGATGCATTTTTCTGCCTTTGGATCCAGCTTTGTTCTCTTCTCATCAGGAACATGAACATAAGCTATGCAACCAAATACCTTCAAGTGAGAAATATCTGGTTTTTGACCTGTATACATTTCTTCAGGCGTCATGCCATGGACAGCTGCAGTGGGGGTTCTGTTCATAATATAAACAGCAGTTGCTACTGCTTCAGCCCAAAAATAATCAGGCATGTTTTTCTCATTTAGGATCGCCCGTCCTACTTTTGCAATACATGCCTATTCTTCCTTTCTGCAACCCCATTCTGCTGAGGGGTAGACCTGCATGAGTACTTCCTTTGAATTCCCTGTTCTTTCAGATATTCACAAAATTCTTCTGAAAAGTACTCTCCCCCTCCATCAGATCTTAGCACTTTAATATGCACACCTTTCTCTTTTTCAACCATGGCCTTAAAAGCCTTGAAATGGCTGAACACTTCACTTTTGTGCTTCATAAAATAAATCCACACCTTCCTAGTGTAGTCATCAATAAACATCACATAATAATGGCATCCACCAATAGAAGCAGCTTTGGTTGTCCAAACATCTGAATGGATCACTTCCAAAGGTCTTCTGCTCACCTTAGCATTTTTAGGAAATGCATGTCTGGCCTGCTTACCCATTTGGCATGCTTCACATACCTTTTGCATTCCCTCAACTCTGAATTTAGGCAAACCTGCAACAATGTTTTTCGTTTGCATAGATTTCAGCCTTTGTATATTCACGTGCCCAATGCGCTTGTGCCATATCTCAATATCTGCAATGACACCTCTCCCATGCGCAAACATAGCAGCTTTTACCTCAGGCATATCAACATCCAAGGTGAACATTCTGCCATTTTTATTGCCTTTCGCAACCAAGCGGCACTTATTTTTCAAGTCCTCAACAAAACATCCATCAGGATTAAATCTAACTTGCAGACCTTGCTCAACCATCTGGCCAACTGAAACCAGGTTCTTAGTGATTTTTGGAACATGAAGTACATCTGCCAAGTACTTTGTTTTGCCATCCTGCATAGCCAATGGCACTTTACCAACCTGCGTAATTGGGTGCGCAGTATCATCACCTGTTTCAACATAACCTGGCTTATCCAAATTTCTGACATCATGAAACCACTCACCATGACTGGTCATGTGGTTAGAGGCACCTGAATCAACATACCAAACATCATTGCAAGCTGCAGCATCTCCTGACATGGAGTTAACCATATGTTGCATCACAAAAAGGTGCTCATTTCTGTCGTCACCATGCCCACTTGATGATGCATAGTTGCTTTGCTGCAACTTTCCACTTTTGATGTCATTCTGCTTTTTATAGCATGTATTCTCCTTGTGTCTAGGCTTTCCACAATAATAGCATTCTATGCTGCTATTTACTTGCTGGTTCCTTTGCCATGAACCACGGCCTCTTTGGCTCCCCCTGCCTCGAGAACTACCACGTCCTCCTCCATAGGACTGGTTTTCCTGTTGTTGCTGTTGGTTCTGATTTCCTGCACGGCCACCAGAACGGCCTCTTCCTCTACCTCTGCCTCTACCTGTATTCGAGTAGAAAGCAGTCTCTTGAGAAGTTGAGGTGGCTGAACCACCATTCCTTTGCTCTTCACTCAGCAAGAGAGCAATAAGTTCCTGAAAATCAGGAAATGTTTCACGGACTCCAATGGATGTCCGAAACTATGCATAATCTTTCCCAAGACCATTCAAGGTCACGGACACTAAGTCCTCATCATCAACAGGTGCTCCAATGGAGGCAAGAGAATCTGCAAGGCCTTTCACCTTCAAGGAATACTCATTTATATTCAGATTTTTCCTTTGCACATTGTGCAACTCCTGCTTTAGCTGCATCTTTTGTGCTTTGGTATTTGTGCTATACAGCTTCACCAATGTATCCCATGCCTCCTTAGGCATCTCTAGATCCTGTATATGCACAATCATAGAATCTGAAATGCTAACGGACAGCCAATACAGGCATTTTCTGGCTTTTTCATGCCATTCTTTAAAGGCCTTCAATTCAGCAGGAGTGGGAGCAGCACCCAAAACTGGTTCTGCAGTTTCACCACTGATGTAATCCCAAACTCCCTTTCCCATAAAGAAGTTTGTCATCCTGAACTTCCATGCTTGGAAGTTGTTCTTGTCAAGCTTCTCAGTGACAATGGTAGACAGATTCTCAGACATTTTACAAATCACGAATTGCAACAGCAACCTGTAAACACAGCAAATGCCTCAGAAGGGCAAATAGCAAAACTTCTGCAAAGAGCCTCACAGGGGCAGATCTGCAACACTGACGAAAGTGGTATTTCACCACATAGTCACTTCCTCATGACGATTTTGCATCAACAGGCAACAGGCATGAATCTGCAACTCCCAATATCTCTGCACATAGGCATACGATGCAATTTCTATGGCACCTTTCCACCGACTAGCCGCGCGGTGGTCGCACAACAAAAATAGGGCCTTTTTCTGAGTGCCTGCGAAGAACTTCCGCCTTCAAAACGGGCCCCGAAACGGCCTCAAATCAGAAAAACAAAGTCGCCAAGGGCTTCGCCCGCTCCCGCAGCATATACTGCGCTCTCGCCGCACCGCGAAGGGCCTCTCAATCTGAAGCAGTGCACTCCTGCACTTCTGGCTGTGCTACCTGCAGAGATTTGCTCCCAAACTCGAAATAGGAAAGCTACACTGGTCCTCTTACTAGGACACCACAAACTTGGCTAGCTTTCTTGAGCTCCTTACCATGAACAAGGCTCTGATACCATGTAAAGAAAGAGGGAGAGAGATAGGAGACTCAAGTTCAGCTTTCTTCACAACACACAAAAGAGAGAGGACACCAGGTTGGAGGGTGAAGCCTTTCTTCACTTTAGCACACAACAACAATACAATAGAAGAGGGAAATACCCTATATGTCAAAACCTAGAATACGTGGTTCATATGTGAACCCAAACCAAAAACATACGTGGTAGTCTAACTACACCACGAGTACAACTAACATAGGCGGTGACATAAATGATAGTCATCCAGGAGATATATCGGGGGTAGAGCTTGATATCTCAACACCTTCCAAGGTGAAACCTATGTAACAGCAGCACGAGATGATGGTGAGAGCTTGACGTACTTGTTGGAACATGCTAGACGAGATGAGGAAGAAGCTGTGATCTTGGATTGGATGGGGGCCCTGGGATCCTTAGCCATCAACATGGTGGAGTTGTGTCCAGAAGAGGATCCTGAAGCCCATCTTGGTACTTCACGGAATGCACAAGAGGTGAGCCAAGAAGCCTCTTTACCACCTGGTTTGGCTGATCTCATGTATGAACGGATGCCTTTTGGCCTTCTTAATAATCCCCAGATGTATCAGTGAATGATGTCTGCAAGTACCAGACCAAGTGGTGGGGAGGCCACCAGGGTGACTCAAAGACAAGACCATGAAGCAACAGTGGAAGCAATGGAGGCACACGACATGGATGCCTCACACCAAGAAAATGACCATGGGGTTACAACAGAAGAGGAAGAGGATGCTATGCAAGAAGATGATGAGCTGGCGGAGCATAATGAATGGTACTGAAGAGCACACTCATGAATCTATGGAAGAAGAAGATGACCACATAGATCATGGGCTGGCTGAGCACAATGATGGTATTGGAGAAGACACTCATGGATCTGCAGAAGAAGAGGATGACCACCTACTTACTGATGTCATTCAAAGGTAGGTGGTGCCAGAAATGACTCTTGGAAGGGTTATTGAATCCATTGTGCAACCTGACCAACCTAGGAGGGGTCAAGAGACCGGACAATTTGAAGGAGCCGTCCACATTCACATTGGAGTCTAGAACTTCAGACCTTCAAGGCAAGCCCACAGCATACAGGGAGAAGAAGATGTCGTGGACCTTGTTCTACTCGACTTATATATGTCAGAAGCTGACCCCCCAATGACACAGGAGGTTCATGAAACTACATACGAGGTGGTTGGACTACCATACAGAGGAATGTTCAAGCAAGCACAAAAAGGAAAGAAGAGAATGGGCCCAAGTGTTGCCTCTACATTTCAACCATTTTCGGAACACACCCAACCGTCCTATCCGAGCTCTTGGATGGAAGAAGTAGTGGGGGATTTTTCTCTGGATGATTCTCCTACGCACCCAGCAGTGGGAGTAGAAGAACTGAACAACTCCACATCAGGAAGCATACCTCAGGTTGACCATGCCAGGGATTGGAGGTATCTGAACATTGGGACAGAAGACCAACCATGACATCTTAAGGTAGCCAGTTGGGTCTGGGAACATGACTATCTCTTGCTGTATTGTCTGATTTTTTTCAAGAGTACGTTGATGTCTTTGCCTAGTCATATAAGGATTTAAAAAGAGTACCCACTAAGTTCATGGAACATCGCATCGATCTATATCCAGAAGCAGAGCCGGTGATCAAGGGACTATATCGCATGAATCCTAACTATGGCAAGGCTGTCCATGCTGATATTCAAAAGATGAGCAAGTAGGGTTGATCTACCCTGTTGACTACTCCAAATGGCTTAGTGGCATCGTAGTGGTGCCCAAAAGAGAGACTAGAAAACTCCGAGTTTGTGTCGACTATAGGAGTTTGAATACCGCCACACGTCGGGATAGGTTTCCTCTCCCCTTCACTGACAGGGTGCTAGGAACCATAGCTGGTCATGCTCTCTACTCCTTCATGGATGGATACAGTGGGTATAACTAGGTTCGAGTGCGAGAGCAAGATCAGTTAAAGACTACCTTCATCACCCAATGGGGAACTTATGCTTACCGGATGATGCCTTTTTGTCTATGCAATGCACCGGCCACGTTTCAATGTCTTGTCACCAAACTCTTCCAATAGAACATCGGAAAGGTCCTTGAGGTATTCTTGGATGACTTCTCTGTGTTCAATGGCAAGAATGCTTCTCACCTCGAACTTGCTATTCAGACTGATCACATGAGTAAGTTGAGGTGGGTTTTTGATAAGTGCAAAGAAGCTAGGTTGTGCTTGAATCCGGAAAAATGTTTCTTCCTCGCCTTGCGAGGGGTTCTCCTTAGCCACATCATCTCGGTTGAGGGAATGACCACGGACCCAGTAAAGGTGGAAGTGATATTGACCTTGCCTATTCCTCGCACACGCAGAGAAGTCAAGTCTTTTTTGGGACATGTGGGTTATTATAGAAGATTCATCAGGTCCTATGCCAACATAGCGGTGGCGTTGACGGAACTCCTTCGGCAGGAGTAGTCCTTCAACTGGTAGGCACCTCAACAACTAGCATTTGACAACCTCAAGGATCGTCTAGTAAAGGCACCCATCTTGCGGCAACCTCAATGGGATGTCATTTTTCATGTGCATGTAGATGCAAGTGGGCTGGCGATTGGGGCGATATTGGCTCAACCAGATGAAGAGCACAAACTCGACCTACCTGTGTACTTCGCAAGTAGACAACTCAATGGAGCAAAAAGAAACTATAGCACCACTGAACACGAGGGCTTGGGCATGGTCTATGCCATGACAAAGTATCGGCACTATCTCTTGGGCAGTAAGTTTATCACCATTACTGATCATCAAGCTCTCAAGTACTTACTGAACAAACCAACGCTTGGGGGAAGAGTGAGCAGGCGGATTCTTCTATTTCAAGAGTTTGACTTTGACATCCTAGTGAGAGCAGGCCGATTGCATCAACCAGTAGACCACTTGTCAAGGATCTCTTCAGGTGAAGCAACCATAGGAGTTGATGATGACCTTCCAGATGTGGGCCTCTTCCGTGTCGGTGCCACAGTACCAAAAGATGACTGCCTGTTTGATGTGGATTGCTTTCCCCCATGGTATGCAAACATTGTACACTTGTTGTCTACAGGGGAGTTCCCCAAAGGGTTAACTCCAGCACAAAAGTGGAGGTAGATTGTTCAGGCTACTCCTTTCAAACTAATTGCGGGTCAACTGTACAAGTTGGGGAAGGACCACATTTTGAGGAGGTGTGTGCTCCCTCATGAAACACAAGCCATTCTTCAGGAGGCTCACTCAGGAATGGGGGGGGTCATATGGCACCAGAGGCCACTACTAGAAAGATAATGCACTTTGGGTTGTGGTGGCCAAAGCTATTCCAAGACTGCTCTGCTTATGTGCACCGCTGTGACTCATGTCAAAGAGGGGGGCCGAAGCCTACCTAATGGGAGTACCTTCCTCTTCAGCGATCCAGCCCTGTACCACCCTTCTATAGATGGGGATTGGATTTTGTCGGACCCATCTCTCCTGCAACTCGAAGAGGGAACAAGTATGCTCTGATTGCTACTGATTATGGCACTAAATGGGTGGAGGCTAAGGCAGCAAAGACTTGCACTGCTCAAGTTGTGTCCTCATTCTTGTATGATCAAATCATTTCTAGGTTTGGATGTCCTATGGAATTGATGAGTGACAGAGGTACCCACTTTCTCAATGATGTCATTACTGACCTTATCATCCAACTGCAAATTGTTCACAAGAGCTCTAGTTCATACTACCCTCGAGCCAATGGTTTGGCTGAGAGCTCCAATCGGGGACCATGTCTCATATTGTGGCTCGGTTATGCCTTCATTCCTTGGCAAATTGGGATATTCTACTACTAGCCGGTCTTTTTTCTTACAGAACAGCATACAAGGCTAGCACTGGATATTCACCATTCCAGATAGTTTATGGCTTGGAGGCAGTCATGCCCTATGAGTTCCACATGAAGACCACTAGGGTCATGGCAGAGATGGACGATAACTTGGAGGCATGCACACTTGAGAGATTATGGGATCTTGAAGCCTTGGATGAACATCATCGTGAAGCGATCCTTGCTCAGGAAGTCTGGCAAAGAAGGCAGAAAGCATGGCATGACATAAATCTCAGGAAGAGGGAATTCCAAGTTGGCAGCTTGGTCTTGTTATATTCCAGTAAGTTCCTGAAGCATAAACCCAAATTTGTCAGTGGCTGGACAGGGCTCTTCTTTATTACAAGGATTATTCCCAGTGGAGGGGTTTATTTGGCCACCTTGGAGGGCAAGAAGTTACCATCACGTGTAAATGGCTCACAGGTAAAGAAGTATCATCCACATTGAGTCTCTCTCTTTGGATAAGGATTTCCATTCCTATTAGTTGAATTTTTATTTATTCAAAAAAAAAAACAACAACAATGTATTCCCTTTCCTAACCCTGTAAGCTTCTACTCTCTGCCCAATTGCACTATTTGGTGGGAGACCAATAAAAACTGAGTTTCTCCTTCTCTGGCAAGACGGAAACAACCCTTGCCTTCTTTGAGACACACTTCTCCTTAATCCCTCTTCACCCCTGTCACTCAGGTTGAACCTCTGTTCACCCATGTTCACCTCCAAGTCACCCCTGTTCACTCCTAGGTCACCCCTGTTCACTTCTAGGTCACCTCCCCATGTTCACCTCTCTGTCACCTATGTTCACTCCTAGGTCACCCCTATTCATTCCTAGGTCACCCCTATTCACTTCTTTGTCACCTCCCTAGGTTCAACTCTCTGTCACCTATGTTCACCTCTAGGTCACCCATCTTCACCTCCAAGTCACCCCTGTTCACTCCTAGGTCACCCCTGATCACTTCTATGTCACCTCCCCATGTTCACCTCTCTGTCACCCATGTTCACTCCTAGGTCACCCCTGTTCACTCCTAGGTCACCCCTGTTCACTTCTATGTCATTTCCCCATGTTCACCTCTAGGTCACCCATGTTCACCTCCAAGTCACCCTTGTTCACTCCTAGGTCACCCCTGTTCACTTCTATGTCACCTCCCCATGTTCACCTCCAAGTCACCCCTGTTCACTCCTAGGTCACCCCTGTTCACTTCTAGGTCACCTCCCCATGTTCACCTCTCTGTCACCTATGTTCACCTCGAGGTCACCCCTGTTCACTCCTAGGTCACCCCTGTTCACTTCTATGTCACCTCCCCATGTTCAACTCTCTGTCACCCATGTTCACTCCTAGGTCACCCCTGTTCACTCCTAGGTCACCACTGTTCACTTCTATGTCACCTCCCCATGTTCACCTCTCTGTCACCCATGTTCACTCCTAGGTCACCCCTGTTCACTCCTAGGTCACCCATGTTCACTTCTATGTCACCTCCCCAGGTTCACCTCTTTGTCACCTATGTTCACCTCCAGGTCACCCTTGTTCACTCCTAGGTCATCCCTGTTCACTCCTACGTCACCTCCCCATGTTCACCTCTCTGTCACACCTGTTCACTCCTAGGTCACCCTTGTTCACTCCTAGGTCACCCCTGTTCACTCCTAGGTCACCCTTGTTCACTTCTATGTCACCTCCCCATGTTCACCTCTTTGTAACCCATGTTCACCTCCAGGTCACCCCTGTTAACTCTTAGGTCACCCATGTTCACTCCTATGTCACCTCCCCATGTTCACCTCTCTGTCACCTATGTTCACTCCTAGGTCACCCCTGTTCACTCCTAGGTCACCCCTGTTCACTTCTATGTCACCTCCCCATGTTCACCTCTAGGTCACCCATGTTCACCTCTAAGTCATCCCTATTCACTCCTAGGTCACCCCTGTTCACTTCTAGGTCACCTCACCATGTTCACCTCTCTGTCACCTATGTTCACCAGATTAGTTGCAAAAGGATTTGCACAAGAATATGGTCAAGACTATGATGACACTTATGCTCCAGTAGCAAAGATGGATTCCATACGGTTCTTGATATCACTAGCAACACTCAGCAAATGGAATGTGTATTAGCTTGATGTCAAGAATGCATTTCTTAATGGTTATCTAGACGAGGAAGTCTACATGCAACAACTAGCAGGTTATGTTGAACCAGGAAAGAAGAATAAGGTTTGCCATCTCAAGAAAAGTCTCTACAGCTTAAAACAAGCACCCAGAAGTTGGTACAGTAGAATTGACAAGTATTTTGTTGATGGATACATGAAGTCCAATGCAGATCATACTCTCTACTACAAAGTTCAAGGGGAAGACATTACTATTGCACTTTTGTATGTAGATGATCTAATTGTGATAGGAAGCAAGGATAGCTTCATCAAAAAACTAAAACAAGACTTATCTGCAGAGTTCGACATGAAATATCTTGGACTTATGCACTATTTTCTTGGAATTGAGTTCAAGAGAGATTCAGATAGCACATTCATGAGTCAGCTCAAGTATGTTGATAGTCTACTGAAGAAGTTTCATATGGCAGATTGCAAGATTGCAACCACTCCCATGGAACAGAGTTTGAAACTTACTAAAGATTCAAAAAAGCCTACAGTCAATGACAGATACTACAGGCAACTCATCGGATCTCTTATATATCCTGGCAATCACACGGCTAGATATTTGTTATGCAGTAAGCTCACTAGCATAGTTTATGGCAAATCCAAAATAGTCTCACTACAATGCAGCCAAAAGAGTCTTGAGATACATTAGAGGTACAAGACAGTTTGGTATAGAATATAGAGGAAGTCATCCATGATTGCATGGATACTGTGACAGTGACTATGCCAGACATCATGAGACCGAGAGATCGACACAGGGATATGAATTTTTCCTTGGTCAAGGTGCTATATTATGGTTGTCAAACAAATAGCCAACTATTTCTTTGTCTTCGACTGAAGCAGAATATAGAGCACTCACTATAGGTGCATGTGAGGCTATATGGCTCAGAAGACTATTGTCAGAAATAGATTACTTTGATGAGTCAAAGCCAACACCAATATATTGTGATAATCAATTGGCTCAAGCATTGGCCAAAAATCCAGTATATCACTCCAAGACAAAGCACATTGATGTCAGAGAGCACTTCATCAGAGAAAGAGTGTTACTTGGTGACATCACACTACAGCATTGTGCAGACATCTTTACCAAACCACTTGGTAAAGAGCTATTCGAGAAACACCGACTAGCTCTTGGTTTGACACAGAGGAAGGACATTCCCATTAAAGGGGTGTGATGGAATGTAATGCTCAGTCCTTCTTCGATTCCCCAAAATCATCATCTTGAGGGAAGGCCTACTTCATGATGTTGATCTTGAGGGAAGATGTTGAGAATTCACGCTCAACATCATGTGATCATGTGTGCATAGCAGCATCACATGATCATATGTGCATAGCACTAACCTTATAGAGTGCTATAAAGGAAAGGGTTAGATCCCCTAACCCTAACCCTAAAAGGGTTTGTATATATTCTATTTTTTTCAACTAAATCTAGTGTACAGTTAGTCATTTGTGGTGTGCTCTCTAGCTGTGCCCTCTCTCCTCATCTCCACTCTTCTCCTCTCCCCTCTTCATATTTTGTCATCCAAGCCTATCATGCCATAGAGTTATATCTACTCCTATAGAAGCTAATGCATTAGAGGAGTAAGCATTCCCGATACATAAATACAATGTACCTAACTTGGGTCCTTTTGCTATTACCATTGACCCTTTTGTGACCTTCCATAAATTTCTTGAAAGTGTGGTTGTGCAGCCTTCATCATCCAATTGTCCTGTTGAAATTAAGCTTCTTTTTAAATCAAGAACATGCCTTGCCTCCTTCAGCAACCATTTGATTCCATTCCACAATTTTATCAACACCTTGCCCTTTCCAACAACCTTCAATGCTTCATCATCACCTAAATGAACAACTCAAACATCACCTTGAACATAGTCTTGAAAATATTTCCTATGAGGTGTAACATGAAATGAAGCCCTTGAGTCCACCAACCATGCATAAGTAATAGTATCCAATGAAAGAATTAAGGCATCTTGCAACAAACTACCTGCTACATTTGCTTCTTGTGTGCCATAAGTGAGGTGGTGGTGGGGGCCCAAAAACGTGGGCATTTTGTGGTCTAATAATTGCATATTCTCTTGTTTTCCATCTCCTTCCTTTTTCTTTCATGACCAACAATCTTTCTTTAGGTGTCCTTTCTTCCCACAATGCCAGCACTCTAGGTTCCCTTTGGATTTGGATTTGCTTCTTCTTGACTTGTCGTGATGTCCTGGGCTCTTTCCTCTCTCCCTTTGTCTTCCCCTATTCTCAAGAGTCAAAGCATTACCATATGTTTCACCTATGCTTTTCTATCACATTTCCTCGCTAAGGAGAACACCACCAACATCATCAAACTTTAAAGTATGTGACCCAGAAATAGAGTTACTCACAACCATGACCAAGCTATCCCAACTTTTTGGCAATGAGCATAAAATCAAGAGAGCTCAAACCTTATCCTCAAAGTTTACTACTACAGACCTGAGAGTGCTCTCAACAGAAGCAAGAATGGAAGAGAGAGAGAGAGAAACAGAGAGCCACACAAGTTTTGGTGGATGCAAAACACACTAATCTTCTTTTTCATTCATTTATATATGTGTTTGAGTATTGTACATAAATGGGGTAAAGGCACAGTGACCTTTAACCCCCACAACCTCCCACTTAAAGGACAATGTGCCCTTAAGGGAGAACAACCAGGAAGCATACTATCCAATTCCCATCAATACATGACAATACTCAAACCGCTGACTAGGTAGACTCTTCATCAGCATATCTGCACGGTTGTCATCTGTATGAACCTTAACAAGCTCTATGTGCTTGTCCTCAAGCACCTCCCTAATGAAATGGTACCTGACCTCAATGTGTTTGGTCTTTGCATGAAAGGCCGGATTCTGTGCTAGCTGAATAGCACTCATAGAATCACTATGCAATGTTGGTACACTTGTATGAATCCCCAAATCTCCCACTAGCCGATCAAGCCATATAGCCTCCTTGCAACCCTCTATGGCTACAACATACTCAGCCTCTGTGGTAGATAAAGCAACACACTTCTGTGCGCGAGAAATCCATGACACTGCACCACCTACAAAGGTGAACACATAACCAGAAGTGGATCTCGTGCTATCCACATGCCCTGCATAGTCTAAATCTGTGTACCCAAGTACACGCATGTCTCCTCTACCAAAGCAGATGCACATCTCCTCGGTACCCTTCATGTACCTCATGATGCACTTAACTGCCTCCCAATGCCTCTTTCCTGGATTAGCCATATATCGGCTAACAACTCCCACTGCAAATGCAATGTCTGGTCTAGTAGCTATCATAGCATACATAAGACTCCCAACTACTGCTTTGGCCATCATGGCCCTCTCCTCATCTGATTTGGGACTATCTGTATGACTCAATTTCACATATGGAGGCAATGGAGTACTCACTACCTTCCCCCCCTCCATATTGAAACACTACAATACTTTTGTTAAATATTCCTTCTGTGAAAGCCAAATGAGTTTCCTACCCCAATCATGCGTGATGCGCATACTAAGAATATGACCTGCAAGTCCCAAATCCTTCATATCAAAGGCCTCATGCAACTTGGCCTTTAATGCATGTAGCTCATAAATATTCTTGCTAGCCAATAGCATATCATCCACATATAGTGTCAGGATTATCAGGCTATTATCGTTAGCCCTTTTAGTGTAGAGACAGTGATCAATTTCACTCCTTCTAAAACCCTAGGACCAAATGAAAGCATCAAACTTCTGATACCATTCTCTAGGTGCTTGCTTAAGACCATAGAGACTCTTCTTCAGCTTGCAAACTAAATGCACCATGTAAATTTCCTCATGCAGATCCCCATGCAAGAAAGCTATCTTGACATCCATCTGGATAAGCTCCATATCTTCTGCTGCCACTAGTCCAAGCATGCATCTAAGTGTGGTCATCTTCACAACTGGAAAGAATATCTCATCAAAGTCCACACCCTTCTCTTGCTTGAACCCTTTAGCGACTAAACGGGCTTTGTACCTAGGCACATCATCACTTGTGACCTTCATCTTCTAGACCCATTTACATGGCAATGCTTTCTTTCCATGTGGCAAAGAAACCAAGTCCCAAGTCTTATTCTTCATAAGTGAACTCATCTCTGATTGCATAGCATACTCCCACTTGCATTGATCCTTGTGCATCATAGCCTTTCTGTAGCAAGAAGTCTCTCCGCAATCAGTAAGCATCACATAGTCTTACCCCTGGAACAAACCTATCAGGCAGCCTAGACACTCTAGATGATCTTCTCAAGGGCATTTTAGCTTGCTATCCCACCTGCATATCAGCCACATTTGGCTCATCATTTCCACCAATAGATGATCCATCATCTACCCTTGATTGTATACCTATGGGAGTACTTGGTGGTACCATTTCTTGCACATTTGGTGCATGGATAGCTTGTTGTCTATCAACATATGCAGGTGGATTCATGTCTTGGAAAGTGATTCTCCTCATTTCCACATCCCTCATGGGTGCCTTATGCATCTTCTTCTCATTGAAGACTACATCATGGCTATGTATGATCTTCTTTGCTTTTGGATCCCAGACACGATAGCCCATCTCTCCACTTTCACCATAACCCAGAAAGATGCATTTCCTAGACTTAGGATCTAGCTTCTTTGAAGCTCACTAAGTTGGGGCCCTAACACTATGTGAGAGCTGGGGATTGAACTCCTTGTTGGACCCAAAACTAGGGTGAAGGGTGGGTTGTGTGGTCGCTAGGCAGGCGCCGCCCTTATGCAAGCAGCGCCACTGCTAGATGGATGTCGCTCCTGTGGGGCACCATTGCTAAGGCGGGTGCCACCCGGTGGTTGCTTTAGAGGCCCCTAGGGCCTTTAGTTAGGTTAGGAGAGAGGGGAGCGAGAGAGGAAGGGGGGAGGGGGGGGTGGAGGGGGGGGTGGAGGTGGAGGTGGAGGGGGGTGGAGGGGTGGGGTGGGAGGTGGAGGTGGAAGGGGGGGGGGGGAGGGGAGGGGGGAGGAGGGGAGGGGTGTGGAGGGGAGGGGGGAGGGCAGGTGGGAGGTAGGGGAAGGAGGAGAGGGGGGGGTAGAGGTTGGGGTGGAGCAAGTGGAGGGAAGTGAAGGTGGAAGGGGGGGGGGGGAGGAGTAGAGGGGGGGGTAGAGGTGGGATGGAGGGGGGGGGTGGAGGTGGAGGTGAAGAGGGGGGGGGGGGGGAGGAGGAGAGCGGGGTGGAGGGAGGGAAGTGAAGGGTGGGGGAGTGGAGGGGTGGGTGGAGGTGGAGGCGGAGGTGGAGGAGGAGGAGAGGGGGGGAGATTGAAAGGGGGGGGGAGGGAGATTGCAGGGGGGGGTGGGGGAAGGTGGAAGATGAGGGGGGTGGGTTTGTGGAGGTGGGGGAGGGGGTAAGGGGAGATGGAGGGGGCAAAGGGGAGATGGGGGTGTAGAGAGAGGTAGAGAGATGGTGGAGTGGAGGGTGATGCGGGTTTACAGAGAGGTAGAGAGATGGTGGAGGGGGAAAAGGGGGGGCAGAGAGATCATGGAATGGAGGTTCATGCACAAGGCTTTGAGAAGGCTTTACCCTCCCCTAAGTCTCCTTTACCAAAATGACACGTCCTCAATTTTTGAACCCTCTTGGCTTTTATTTAAGAGCCATTTTCCCCTTGTATCTCAAAAATCACCCTCCTCCTTTTCCTTATTTACCCCTCTTGAGCTTAAAATAAAAGACAGCATTAAAAAAAAAGAGAGATTATTGAGAAAACAAAAGGAAAAAGGTTTCAAAAAAAAGATGTTAGACAATTAAAGGATGGAAATAGGCTAGTAAAGGTGATAGGAAAAATATTATCAATCGTAGAAGAATAGATATAAAAGTGTTAAAAAAGGATGGTGAATCCTACCTAGAAGAAGGAGACATAACAAGTGATGCATCAACTTGGAGGAGTAACCATGAATAGGTTAGATGGTGAACGAACTTCGAGTAGTTGGAGGAAATGTGAATGAAGGCTACAAAAGTGACTCGTCATCTAGAAAGGAATGTCACTAGAATATGGAATACACAATTGCATGGTGACAAGGGTCAAACGATTGACCTACTTAAACTCAAGATGAGCATTTAGGACAAAGAGGTTGTGACCTCTTGTATGCATGGAATGTGTGCATGAGGCATTATGCATTCATATGTGGTATGTGGACTGCAGGAGCATTCTAGAGTGGTCAATAGCAAAAATACACTCACGTGGGCACTCCTTCCACCCCATTTGGAGGACCAATGCTTCTTAATTTATGCATCATTCTTCCATGTGATAGGGGGGGTTGACAGAAAAAGTGATGGTGGTGGTGGTGAAAATGGAAAATGATTGGAGGAAAGAAAATAGAGATAGATGGAAAATATGGAGGCTTAATGGAATTTGGAGAAGAAAGTGACTTGCAAAAGTATGGGGAAAGAAGTGAGGGGGGTTGTGGGGGGATTAAGGGTTAATTTTGGGTGTTTAGTGTGTTAATGTGATTTGGTAAGTCAACATTATCCTTTTGCACCATTTGGAAGCATTTTTTCACTCCTTTGCCTTGAGGAATAAATCTTGAATGGTTTTTCAAAGGGGGTTCTTTTTCACATATGCAAGTACATGCTTCACTTTCACTTTAGGTGCTAACCTCCTCGGCAGCAGTTCCAAAATGTTGTCTCTGGTCTCCCATGTGTAAGTTCCGAGGGTGTTGGTCACCTAAAGTCATGTCATTGCTCGTTGTAGCATAGGTGTTCACAAGTGTGGCATAGGTCCTTGGGTCGTGTTTCGGTGAGAGGTGTAGGCTAAAGCATGGAAAGCAGAACTCATGCATGTGTGAATGAGAAAGAGAGATTGAACTTAATGATTGATGGAGGCTCTGCTGATATATTCATGAAGGCATTAGGTGTAGAGAAGCTACGCAAGTTCAGAGACCTACTTGTTGTGTAGGAATTGGGATTGAGCTCGAGGGAGAGTGTTGAGATATCGAGCTCCACTCGTAATATGCCAGGGTGACTATTGTGCATTTATGTCACCAACTTGTTAGCTACAGATGTGGTTGGTACATCGCCCATGAATAATAGCTGAATGACAGCTATCTTTATGTACTTTAGTTAGTGGCTCGGTTAATATGCCACCTTAGTTAGCTAAGTTTGGTTTAAGACCCACATATAGAGTTTACCTATTTCCTTTGTACTTAGAGAGAGAGTTCTTTTGACTTTCACAAATAAGAAGAGGAAAACTATTTTCAACCTCCGCCTTTGTGTATATTCCCCCATCGTGTATGTGAGAAAGCTGCAAGTTGGACTCCTTACTTCTCTCCCACTCTCTTCATAGTCCTTCTTCCCTCCTCCTCCTTCTCCTCCCTCATCCTCCTCCTCCATCTCTCCTCCTCCCTCCTCCTCCTCCCTCCTCCTCCTCCTCCCTCCTCCTTCTCCTCCTCCCTTCTCCTCCTCCTCCTCCCTCCCTCCTCCTCTACTCTCCTATCTCTTCCTCCACCTTCCTTGTCTCTCCTCCTCAACCCTTACCCCTCGAATACGTGAAGGAGACTAGCTCTCCACTCCTCAACCTTGGACTCCTCCTAAACCCTACAACCCCCTCTGAACCCTGAAACTCATAGTTAGCTCTCTAAACCCAATCCCCCTTTCGAACCTTGAAATCCCCTTTTGAACCCTTGAACTCCTGTGGAGGCCTCTGTGCTGACATAAACTAGATCAGTAAAACCTACTAGAACCTTCTTCTGCACATAGTGATAATGCACCTCAATGTGCTTTATTCTAGCATGATAGACTGGGTTATTTGCCAAGTGTATACTGCTCATGTTGTCACAATAAATGACAACTGGCCCATCTGTAGACTGATGCATATCATAAAGTAGCTTATGCAACCAAGCTACCTCACATGGAGCCATTGCTGCACCCCTGTACTCAGCCTCTGTGCTCGACAAGGCAACTGTAGGCTATTTCTTGCTGCTCCAAGTGACTGCAGCACTCCCAAAAGAGAACACATATCCACTCGTAGATCGTCTATTAGAAATACTACTAGCCCAATTTGTTGAGATATCAAGCTCTATCCCTGACATATCTCCTGGATGACTATCATTTATGTCACTGTCTATGTTAGTTGTACTCGTGGTGTAGTTAGACTACCACGTATGTTTTGGTTTGGGTTCACATATGAACCACGTATTCTAGGTTCTGACATATAGGGTATTTCCCTCTTCTATTGTATTGTTGTTGTGTGCAAAAGTGAAGAAAGGCTTCACCCTCCAACCTTGTGTCCTCTCTCTTTTGTGTGTTGTGAAGAAAGCTGAACTTGAGTCTCCTATCTCTCTCCCTCATTCTTTACATGGTATCAGAGCCTTGTTCGTGGTAAGGAGCTCAAGAAATCTAGCCAAGTTTCTGGTGTCCTGGTAAGAGGACCAGTGTAGCTTTCCTATTTCGAGTTTGGGAGCAAATCTTTGCAGGTAGCACAGCCAGAAGTGCAGGAGTGCACTGCTTCAGATTGAGAGGCCCTTCGCGGTGCGGCGAGAGCGCAGTATATGCTGCGGGAAAGGGCCCTTTCGAACCTTGAAATCCCCTTTTGAACCCTTGAACTCCTGTGGAGGCCTCTGTGCTGACATAAACTAGATCAGTAAAACCTACTAGAATGGTTTTTCAAAGGGGGTTCTTTTTCACATATGCAAGTACATGCTTCACTTTCACTTTAGGTGCTAACCTCCTCGGCAGCAGTTCCAAAATGTTGTCTCTGGTCTCCCATGTGTAAGTTCCGAGGGTGTTGGTCACCTAAAGTCATGTCATTGCTCGTTGTAGCATAGGTGTTCACAAGTGTGGCATAGGTCCTTGGGTCGTGTTTCGGTGAGAGGTGTAGGCTAAAGCATGGAAAGCAGAACTCATGCATGTGTGAATGAGAAAGAGAGATTGAACTTAATGATTGATGGAGGCTCTGCTGATATATTCATGAAGGCATTAGGTGTAGAGAAGCTACGCAAGTTCAGAGACCTACTTGTTGTGTAGGAATTGGGATTGAGCTCGAGGGAGAGTGTTGAGATATCGAGCTCCACTCGTAATATGCCAGGGTGACTATTGTGCATTTATGTCACCAACTTGTTAGCTACAGATGTGGTTGGTACATCGCCCATGAATAATAGCTGAATGACAGCTATCTTTATGTACTTTAGTTAGTGGCTCGGTTAATATGCCACCTTAGTTAGCTAAGTTTGGTTTAAGACCCACATATAGAGTTTACCTATTTCCTTTGTACTTAGAGAGAGAGTTCTTTTGACTTTCACAAATAAGAAGAGGAAAACTATTTTCAACCTCCGCCTTTGTGTATATTCCCCCATCGTGTATGTGAGAAAGCTGCAAGTTGGACTCCTTACTTCTCTCCCACTCTCTTCATAGTCCTTCTTCCCTCCTCCTCCTTCTCCTCCCTCATCCTCCTCCTCCATCTCTCCTCCTCCCTCCTCCTCCTCCCTCCTCCTCCTCCTCCCTCCTCCTTCTCCTCCTCCTTCTCCTCCTCCTCCTCCCTCCCTCCTCCTCTACTCTCCTATCTCTTCCTCCACCTTCCTTGTCTCTCCTCCTCAACCCTTACCCCTCGAATACGTGAAGGAGACTAGCTCTCCACTCCTCAACCTTGGACTCCTCCTAAACCCTACAACCCCCTCTGAACCCTGAAACTCATAGTTAGCTCTCTAAACCCAATCCCCCTTTCGAACCTTGAAATCCCCTTTTGAACCCTTGAACTCCTGTGGAGGCCTCTGTGCTGACATAAACTAGATCAGTAAAACCTACTAGAACCTTCTTCTGCACATAGTGATAATGCACCTCAATGTGCTTTATTCTAGCATGATAGACTGGGTTATTTGCCAAGTGTATACTGCTCATGTTGTCACAATAAATGACAACTGGCCCATCTGTAGACTGATGCATATCATAAAGTAGCTTATGCAACCAAGCTACCTCACATGGAGCCATTGCTGCACCCCTGTACTCAGCCTCTGTGCTCGACAAGGCAACTGTAGGCTATTTCTTGCTGCTCCAAGTGACTGCAGCACTCCCAAAAGAGAACACATATCCACTCGTAGATCGTCTATTAGAAATACTACTAGCCCAATTTGTTGAGATATCAAGCTCTATCCCTGACATATCTCCTGGATGACTATCATTTATGTCACTGTCTATGTTAGTTGTACTCGTGGTGTAGTTAGACTACCACGTATGTTTTGGTTTGGGTTCACATATGAACCACGTATTCTAGGTTCTGACATATAGGGTATTTCCCTCTTCTATTGTATTGTTGTTGTGTGCAAAAGTGAAGAAAGGCTTCACCCTCCAACCTTGTGTCCTCTCTCTTTTGTGTGTTGTGAAGAAAGCTGAACTTGAGTCTCCTATCTCTCTCCCTCATTCTTTACATGGTATCAGAGCCTTGTTCGTGGTAAGGAGCTCAAGAAATCTAGCCAAGTTTCTGGTGTCCTGGTAAGAGGACCAGTGTAGCTTTCCTATTTCGAGTTTGGGAGCAAATCTTTGCAGGTAGCACAGCCAGAAGTGCAGGAGTGCACTGCTTCAGATTGAGAGGCCCTTCGCGGTGCGGCGAGAGCGCAGTATATGCTGCGGGAAATGGCAAAGCCCTTGGTGACTTTATTTTTTTGATTTGAGGCCGTTTCGGGGCCCGTTTTGAAGGCGGAAGTCCTTCGCAGGCACTCAGAAAAAGGCCCTGTTTTTGCTGTGCGACCACTGCGCAGCTAGTCGGTGGAAAGGTGCCACAGAAATTGCATCGTATGCCTGTGTGCAGAGATATTGGGAGTTGTAGATTCATGCCTGTTGTCTGTTGATGCAAAATCGTCACGAGGAAGTGACTGTGTGGTGAAATACCACTTTCGTCAGTGTTGCAGATCTGCCCCTGTGAGGCTCTTTGCAGAAGTTTTGCTATTTGCCCTTGTGAGGCATTTGCTGTGTTTACAGGTTGCTGTTGCAATTCGTGATTTGTAAAATGTCTGAGAATCTGTCTACCATTGTCAGTGAGAAGCTTGACAAGAACAACTTCCAAGCATGGAAGTTCAGGATGACAAACTTCTTTATGGGAAAGGGAGTTTGGGATTACATCAGTGGTGAAACTGCAGAACCAGTTTTGGGTGCTGCTCCCACTCCTGCTGAATTGAAGGCCTTTAAAGAATGGCATGAAAAAGCCAGAAAATGCCTGTATTGGCTGTCCGTTAGCATTTCAGATTCTATGATTGTGCATATACAGGATCTAGAGACGCCTAAGGAGGCATGGGATACATTGGTGAAGCTGTATAGCACAAATACCAAAGCACGAAAGATGCAGCTAAAGCAGGAGTTGCACAATGTGCAAAGGAAAAATATGAATATAAATGAGTATTCCTTGAAGGTGAAAGGCCTTGCAGATTCTCTTGCCTCCATTGGAGCACTTGTTGATGATGAGGACTTAGTGTCCGTGACCTTGAATGGTCTTGGGAAAGATTATGCACAGTTTCGGACATCCATTGGAGTCCGTGAAACATTTCCTGATTTTCAGGAACTTATTGCTCTCTTGCTGAGTGAAGAGCAAAGGAATGGTGGTTCAGCCACCTCAACTTCTCAAGAGACTGCTTTCTACTCGAATACAGGTAGAGGCAGAGGTAGAGGAAGAGGCCGTTCTGGTGGCCGTGCAGGAAATCAGAACCAACAGCAACAACAAGAAAACCAGTCCTATGGAGGAGGACGTGGTAGTTCTCGAGGCAGGGGGAGCCAAAGAGGCCGTGGTTCATGGCAAAGGAACCAGCAAGTAAATAGCAGCATAGAATGCTATTATTGTGGAAAGCCTGGACACAAGGAGAATACATGCTATAAAAAGCAGAATGACATCAAAAGTGGAAAGTTGCAGCAAAGCAACTATGCATCATCAAGTGGGCATGGTGACGACAGAAATGAGCACCTTTTTGTGATGCAGCATATGGTTAACTCCATGTCAGGAGATGCTGCAGCTTGCAATGATGTTTGGTATGTTGATTCAGGTGCCTCTAACCACATGACCAGCCATGGTGAGTGGTTTCATGATGTCAGAAATTTGGATAAGCCAGGTTATGTTGAAACAGGTGATGATATTGCGCACCCAATTACGCAGGTTGGTAAAGTGCCATTGGCTATGCAGGATGGCAAAACAAAGTACTTGGCAGATGTACTTCATGTTCCAAAAATCACTAAGAACCTGGTTTCAGTTGGCCAGATGGTTGAGCAAGGTCTGCAGGTTAGATTTAATCCTGATGGATGCTTGTTGAGGACTTGAAAAATAAATGCCGCTTGGTTGCGAAAGGCAACAAAAATGAAAGAATGTTCACCTTGGATGTTGATATGCCTGAGGTGAAAGCTGCTATGTTTGCGCATGGGAGAGGTGTCATTGTAGATATTGAGATATGGCACAAGTGCATTGGGCACGTGAATATACAAAGGCTGAAATCTATGCAAACGAAAAACATTGTTGCAGGTTTGCCTAAATTCAGAGTTGAGGGAATGCAAAAGGTATGTGAAGCATGCCAAATGGGTAAGCAGGCCAGACATGCATTTCCCAAAAATGCTAAGGTGAGCAGAAGACCTTTGGAAGTGATCCATTCAGATGTTTGGACAACCAAAGCTGCTTCTATTGGTGGATGCCATTATTATGTGACGTTTATTGATGACTACACTAGGAAGGTGTGGATTTATTTTATGAAGCACAAAAGTGAAGTGTTCAGCCATTTCAAGGCTTTTAAGGCCATGGTTGAAAAAGAGAAAGGTGTGCATATTAAAGTGCTAAGATCTGATGGAGGGGGAGAGTACTTTTCAGAAGAATTTTGTGAATATCTGAAAGAACAGGGAATTCAAAGGAAGTACTCATGCAGGTCTACCCCTCAGCAGAATGGGGTTGCAGAAAGGAAGAACAGGCATATTGCAGAAGTAGGACGGGCGATCCTAAATGAGAAAAACATGCCTGATTATTTTTGGGCTGAAGCAGTAGCAACTGCTGTTTATATTATGAACAGAACCCCCACTGCAGCTGTCCATGGCATGACGCCTGAAGAAATGTATACAGGCCAAAAACCAGATATTTCTCACTTGAAGGTATTTGGTTGCATAGCTTATGTTCATGTTCCTGATGAGAAGAGAACAAAGCTGGATCCAAAGGCAGAAAAATGCATCTTTATTGGATATGCTCAGCACCAGAAAGGGTATCGCTGTTATAACCCTTCCACCCGCAAAATGCAAGTGAGCAGAGATGTTGTTTTTGATGAAATGAGCAGCTGGTATGCACCAACTGTTATGGTAGGAGATGCAGATGCAGGAAATGGGAATGCTGCAATAAATGCAGAGCAGTAATCTCAAGCCTTGAGTGGACCCAGAGAGTCCTCTACTAGTGGATCTAATGCATGGACAGGGAGATTGAGATCTAGTGAATCGTCACATGGCAGTCCTGATAGTGTTGTGCAGGTATCACATAAGGGAAAAGAAAAAGTGGACCATGCTCCAGTGTTTGATGTGTCTGCTGGTAGCTCTCATGTTGATGGAGAGTCAAGTGGCTCTGAAATGAGCCTTGATGAGGAACTTGGGATTCCTTCTGTTGTTACACCTGGTGCAAGGAAAAGCAGGCATGATTTAAAGACGCCTGCAACTGATCCAGTTGTACAGAGGTCCACTCGTATTAAGTATCCAGTTGACAGGCTGAGATATGATGGGTATACAGCACATCACTATGCTTATATGGTCAAGGTTCTAGAGGAGCCAGAGCCCACATGTTTTGAGGATGCAGCAGGGCATAAAAATTGGGAAGCAGCTATGGATGAAGAGATGGCTGCCTTGGATGCAAACCACACTTGGGATTTGATGCCTTTGCCTCATGATAAGAAGGCTATTGGCTGCAAGTGGGTTTACAAAGTAAAGCACAATGCTGATGGGTCTGTTAGCAGGTACAAGGCAAGATTGGTTGCCAAAGGTTTTGCACAGACATATGGAATTGACTATGAGGAAACTTTCAGCCCAGTTGCAAGGATGGCAACCGTGAGAGCAGTAATTGCTATGGCTGCTGCAAAGGGATGGTCTCTGCATCAGATGGATGTGAAAAATGCCTTCTTGCATGGTGACTTGCAGGAAGAGGTTTATATGATGCAGCCAGAAGGTTATGAGGATAAAGCACACCCCGATTTTGTATGCAGGTTGCACAAAGCCTTGTATGGCTTAAAACAGGCGCCGAGGGCATGGTCAGACAAGATAGGGCAATATCTTGTCACTATTGGATTTCAGATTTCCAACTCAGATTTTTCACTTTATGTGAAAAGGACAAACAGAGGGATTGTGCTTATAGTCATCTATGTTGATGACTTGATTATTACAGGTGATAGTGATGCAGACATTAATGAAGTGAAGCTGCTGTTGAAGCAGAAATTTGAGATGAAGGATTTGGGAGAGCTGCGTTACTTCTTGGGCATTGAGGTTATTAGATCCCCGAGTGGGATATGGCTATTGCAAAGGCAATACGAATTGGACATGCTATCCAAATATGGGATGACAGGCTGTAAGCCTATCTCTGTTCCATTGGAGCAGAATGTGAAGCTCAATGCAGAGTCAGGTGAGCTTCTTGAAGATATTACTATGTACAGGCGCATAGTAGGTAGCTTGATTTACATGACTATAACCAGACCAGATTTGAGCTATGCAGTGGGGTTGGTGAGTCAGTTTATGCAGGCACCGAGGAAGCCACATTTGGATGCGGCTAGGCGCATACTGCGGTATGTGAAGTCCACATTGCATTATGGACTGTTTTATGAAGCTGGGTGTGCATTACAGGTACATGGATACACAGATGCTGACTGGGCTAGTAGTGTCTCAGACAGGAGATCTACTAGTGGTTTTATGTTTTCCCTTGGGAGTGGTGCCATCAGTTGGAGCAGCAAGAAGCAGCCAACAGTTGCCTTGTCGAGCACAGAGGCTGAGTACAGGGGTGCAGCAATGGCTGCATGTGAGGTAGCTTGGTTACGGAAGCTACTTGCAGATATGGGACAGTCAGTTCATGCAGCAGTTGTCATTCATTGTGACAACATTAGCAGCATCATGCTTGCTAATAACCCAGTTTATCATGCTAGAACGAAGCACATTGAGGTGCATTATCACTTTGTGAGAGAGAAGGTTCTAGCTGGTGAGATTGATCTTGTCTATGTCAGCACTGAGGAGCAGGTTGCTGATATCTTTACGAAGGCATTGGGTACCGAGAAGCTTCGCAGATTTAGGAGCTTGCTTGGTGTACGTGAGATGGATTTGAGCTTGAGGGGGAGTGTTGAGATATCAAGCTCTATCCCCGACATATCTCCTGGATGACTATCATTTATGTCACCGTCTATGTTAGTTGTACTCGTGGTGTAGTTAGACTACCACGTATGTTTTGGTTTGGGTTCACATATGAACCACGTATTCTAGGTTCTGACATATAGGGTATTTCCCTCTTCTATTGTATTGTTGTTGTGTGCAAAAGTGAAGAAAGGCTTCACCCTCCAACCTTGTGTCCTCTCTCTTTTGTGTGTTGTGAAGAAAGCTGAACTTGAGTCTCCTATCTCTCTCCCTCATTCTTTACACAATTAGCATCAGTGTATCCATGTAATTGTATTTGAACCCCATTCTCATAAAATAGTCCATACTGCAATGTGGACTTCACATACCTCAGTATGCATCTAGCCGCATCTAAATGCGGTTTCCTTGGAGCCTGCATAAACTGACTTACCAACCCAACAGCATAGCTCAAATCTGGCCTGTAATAGTCATATAAATCAAACTTCCTACTATGCGTCTGTACATAGTAGGGTCTTTTGGAAGCTCACCTGCATCTGTGCTCAACTTCACATTCTGCTCCAAAGGAACTGAAATAGGCTTACAGCCTGTCATTCCATATTTGGACAGCATGTCCAATCCATACTACCTCTGCAAGAGCCATATCCCACTTGTGGATCTAATCACCTCAATGCCCAAGAAGTAATATAGCTCTCCCAAATTCTTCATCTCAAACTTCTACTTCAATAGCATTTTCACATGAAGGATATCTTCATCACTATCACCTGTGATGATCAAATCATCAACATAAATGACAAGCAGCATAATACCTTTCTCTGTTTTTCTCACATAAAGTAAGAAATCTGCCTTGGAAATCTGAAAGCCAATAGTGACAAGATATTGTCCTATCTTGTTAGACCATGCTCTCGGTGCTTGCTTCAAGCCATACAAGGCTTTTTTCAACCTGCAAACAAACTCAAGATGAACAGCATGAGCATAACCTAGTGGCTACTCCATATAGACCTCTTCTTGCAAATCACCATGCAAGAAGGCATTCTTTACATCCATCTGATGTAAAGATCATCCCTTTGATGTAGCCATAGCAATGACTGCTCTTACGGTTGCCATCCTTGCAACCAGACTAAATGTTTCTTCATAATCAATGCCATATGTCTGTGCATACCCCTTGACAACTAATCTTGCCTTGTATCTGTTAACAGAACCATCTACATTATGCTTCACCTTATAAACCCACTTGCAGCCAATGTCCGCATCCAACGTAAACATCTTGCCCTTCTTCTTCCCTTTTGCTATCAAGCGACCTTTATTTGTCATATCCTCAACAAAGCATCCATGAGGATTAAATCTAACCTGCAAGCCCTGCTCCACCATTTGACCAACAGAAACCAGGTTCTTGGTGATATTCGAGAGATGAATTACATCAGACAAGTATTTCTTTTTCCCACCCTGCATAGACAAAGGAATTTTACCAATCTGCATAATAGGATGTGCAATATCATCACTAGTCTCCACAAATCCTGATCTTTCCATTTTCCTTGCATTCTGCATGACCTGTCATGTGGTTTGACACACCTGAGTTAACATACCACACATCATTGCTTTCTTTTGCACTTGTCATAGAATTGGTCATGTGCTGCACCATAAACAAATGTGCATTTCTGTCATCACCTTGTCTACTAGAGGATGCATAATTGCCTTACTATAATTTTTTAGTCATGATGTCATTCTCCTTTTTATAGGAGTCTTTAACCATATGACCCATTTTACCATAGTAGTAGCATTCAACATTGCTCTTTGCATTGTGGCATCTCTGCCATCCACCACAACCTCTTTGGCTCCCCCTGCCTCTAAAGTTACCACGTCCACCTCCATAGGACTGGTTTTCTTGAATTTGCTGCATATTTTGATTTTTGCCATAGCCTCTAAATCGGCCTGCTCTACCTCTGCCTCTACCTCTTCCAGCATTTGAGTAGAAGATAGTTTCTTTTGAAGTTCCTCTTGAAGAAGATGCACCACCATTTCTCTGCTCTTTAAAAATTAGAAGAGCAATCAACTCCCCAAAATCAAAAAAATTCTCATGGATGGCAATGGATGTCCGGAACTCTGCATAATCCTTTCCTAGACCATTCAAGGTCACAGAAACTAAATCATCATCTTCCATTGGCAACCCAATGGAAGCAAGTGCATATGCAATCTTCTTCACCTTCATGTGGTAGTCATTGATGCTCATATTTTCTCTCTGCACATTACGCAACTCTCGCTTGAGCTGCATTTTCCTGGGTTGTATATTTGTGCTGTACATTTTTGTCAAAGTATCCCATGCCTCCTTTGGTGTGCTTGCATCCTGAATATGCACAATCATAGAATCTGAAATACTGATAGACAACCAGTACATAACTTTTCTGGCTCTCTCATGCCATCCTTTAAATGCCTGGAACTCTTGTTGATTGGGAACATTAGGAATAACAAGTTCTTGTTCAGCTCCAGTAATGAACTCCCAATAGCCTTTTCCCTTAAGGAAATTCATCATTCTAAACTTCCATGCTTGGAAGTTATTATTGTCAAGCTTTTCAGTGACTATCTATGAAAGAGCATTAGACGCCATTACAAAACACTACAAAAATCTTCTGTCACTACAAAAAACACAACTTCTGCCTCACAAGGGCAAATCTACAAAACTGACGAAAGTGGTATTTGACCACATAGTCACTTCCTAGTGACGAGTTTGCATCAACAAGCAATAAGAATGATTCTATCACCCCCAATATCTTTGTGCACAGGCATACAATGCAATTTCTGTGGCAACTTTTCACTGACCTGTAGAATAGTGGTCGCACAGCAAAAATAAGGCGCTTTTTAGAGTGCCTATCGAAAACTTTCGCCACTAAAACCGGCCTCAAAATGGCCTCGAATCAAAAAAATAATGTTACCGAGGGATTTGCCCATTTTTGTAGCATATACTGCCTTCTCGCCACACCACAAAGGGCATCCCAATCTGAGACAGTGTACTCAAGATTGCACTTTCTGGTTGTGCTATCTGCAGAGATTTGCTCCCAAACTTGAAAAAGGAAAGCAACACTAATCCTCTTACTAAGACACCGTGAACTTGGTTTGCTTTCTTGAGCTCCTTACCAGGAACTGAGCTCTGATACCATGTAAAGAGAGTGGGAGAGAAGTAAGGGGCCTCACTTGTAGCTTTCTCACATACACAATGGGGGAATATACACAAAGATGGAGGCTGAAAACAATTTTCCTCTTCTTAGTTGTGAAAGCCAAAAGAACTCTCTCTCTAAGTACAAAAGGAATAGGTGAACCTTATATGTGGATCTCAAACCAAACTCAGCTAACTAAGGTGGCATACTAACTGAGTCACTAACTAGAGTACATATAGATAGTTGTCATCTAGCTATTATTCATGGGCAGTGTACCAACCACATCTACAGCTAATAAGTCGGTGACATAAATGCACAACAGTCACCCTGGCATATCATGAGTGGAGCTCGATTTGTGAACAAGGAGGAGGAGGGAGTACAAGGGTAGAGAGTGCAAGGGTAAGGGCATGTTAGAACATGATAGTGTAAGAGAGCATGGACGCACAATGGAGATCAATCGCATGAACACAATAGTGAGCTTGAACACAACCTCGAAGAGTGGAGCTTCATTCCATTGAGAGATATTTATACATGGTCTCTACACAATCCGTGGAAGACCGTATTAGGAAAAGTGGGAAAATTCCATGAAATTGGAACTCTCCAATTTGGTTTTAAGGAAGAAAATGTGCTCTTTTTTGTTCAATAAATGAGCTTTTGTGGCCAATATATGAGCTAAGGTTATTTGGTTTGCATGCTACTCACACTATTGTATATCCTGTTGTCCACGTTTATGATGTGCTATATGTTCAATGTGTTGTACTTCCATTACAAAACATTGCACATGTATGTAATTATTGCCATATGATGACTACAGTGAATCCTAGCTTTTTAAAAATCTCCAAGCAACTTCATTAACATAGTTGACTACAAAGTTGTTATATATTGATTCTGTTAATCAAGATAATTAAGAATAATAATTATTAATTAGCTTAAGTATTATTAATTAAGATAAAATATAATATTTTTTAATTAAATACAATTCTTACTTAAAAATAGCTTTATAAAACAAGACCAAGTTTGAATGAGTGAATAGAGAGACGTGGAATACAAAGACTGAGTCTAATTATCGTTCATAAAACAAGATTGAGTTTGAATGAACAAGTACATTTAATAATTGCTTCATAACATACAACCAAGTAGAAAAAGGTAGATTGCAATAGATGAGTATAATTAACATTCATGAAAGAAGATCGATTACATTCATGAAAAAATATCATCCAATGTTTACAGTTTGTCTTTGCCATACATATATTGGTATTTTGCTCAAATGGACTTTATCTATCTCTAATCATCCGAAATCATCAAGACACAAAGTGTCCTTCCCACTATTGTTCTCACTGACAGGCACTTGAATATTCTCTTGTGCTTTCAAGATTGCATTTTTTGGTATTTTGACCTTACTTCTTTTATGTGGAACTTTTGTTGTGCTCCAACTCCATACTATCGAATCCACATGCTCCCAATGGTTGTCATTCCCAATATATATTGCCACTCTTTGTTCCAGCAACAATTAGCATATCGTACTGCATCACTACATCTTCATCTATGGACAGGACTCCAATATTGCACAAATATCTTCATATAATTAGTAGATGCCTTTTTTTATTTCCACATCTAACAATGCAACTCCTAGCCAAATGGGGTATATATCATCACTCGGACTAACCAAAATGAAATCATTTTGTTTCACATCCACCTCTGGTTTAAATTCTTCTCTTGGCTTATTACATGTGGCTCCCTCTCCGCTCAAGTCTCACCCACTCTCCTTCACGACCTCAGGCTCCCCACTCAAGCTTGACCCACTCAAGCCTTTGCACCACTCGCTCTAGCCTCACCTGCTCATGCCTACAACCTCATGCTCTTGGACTCACCAATGCTCCTCCAACCTCATCTCAAGCCTCCTTGGTGACTCAGATGTGGGCACAGTCGAAAATGATGGAAAACGATAGAGAACGACGCAAAAGGTGGAAAACGATGAAATACAATGGAGCGTCGATGGAACATGGATGCAGACAAGCATGACACAGATCTATGACATCTGTTTGACACACACGAGCATGAATTGTGAAATGAGTTGTGGCTCAGAGACACTAGATCATGAAACACAGAGATCTTTAACTAGATCGTGAGGCAGGCTTGGATTTGCCATTCTCCATCATAGTGTCCACCTTCAGAATCTCTTCACAACTACAAGTTCTTCCCTCTCTCCTATTTTTTCAAATTTCAAAGCTAAAGAAGACTTCTAGGAATTCATTCACTATGTACATGAAAGCAGCATGATTTTTAAAAAAAAGGATCACCTAATGTCTCCTCTTATGAACTATCATCTTTCCTCCATTCGCTTCAGGATCTCTCTTTGTGAATCTTGTCTTCTTTCATGATCTCTCTATTGGCTTCACAATCTCTCCCTGTGCATGAGTCCATGCTCCCTGTGCATCAGTCCATGGAAAGATAAAGTTTTATGTCCAACTTTTGACAAGTGAAGGTTTTTTCAAGATGTATAGCAAAGAAAAGCTTACCTAGAAAGATCCACATAACACAAGTACCAGCCACCAAGTAAGCTCTGCATCTATTAGTCTATCTTTCTATAAGTGACTAAAACTCACAATCTAGAGATTCAAATTTTGAATTTCAAACTCAAAATTGGCATTTGAAAAATAAAAGTCAAGTTTGAATTTAGAAATTTAAATATAAAAATAAAATAATTAAAATTTAAAATTATAAAATTTGAACCTTCTAAATCAACCTAGGGTCGATTTAATCTTGATGTGATAAAAGTACATGAATTTCTTTTTACAAAACAAAACACACACAAAATCAACCTTGAGTAGATTTAAGGTGTAGTGCACATTAGGCATACATAAAAACTCTTAAGGCATTTTGAGATTCAAATTGACCTTAGGTCACTTGAAGTCACAATGTACCAAATCGACCTTGGGTCGATTTGATGATTGCTCCCCCACACACAAATACATGCTCAAACATATTCTAAGACGTCCCCATACACAGTTCAAATCAACCTCTGGTCAATTTGAGTAGTAGCATAGGGTGTTGAACACAACGGATATGCTATGAAAATTGACCTTAAGCCGATTTGATGACTAGTCACACACACTTACGTAGATGAGCGCATGCGTGCGCGCACACACACACACAAAATAAAACATATTCTAAGATACACCTACATACTCGTCAAATCAACCTTGTGACAATTTAAGAAGTGATAGCATAGGTGTTAAACACAATGCCTTGGATATCTAAATGATCACTCACACAAATACACATGCAAAACATGCTGAAGAGCTTTTAAATCGATCTTGGGTCGATTTGCACTTTATAATTTGTTAATGATCACTCTCATACAAATACAAATGGCACACCAACACACACTGCAAATCAACCTTGGGTCAATTTGAGAAGCTTGAACATCATAATGCCAAGCTATTTAAATAGACCTTGGGTCGATTTGATGAACACTCACACATAGTTACTTAGATGATCGCTCATATGCACAAAAACATGCTAAAGTTTATCATACTGGTCAGGCTTTTTAAATCGACTTAGGTCGATTTGATG
This sequence comes from Dipteris shenzhenensis, assembly GCF_047967505.1. NCBI lineage: Eukaryota > Viridiplantae > Streptophyta > Polypodiopsida > Gleicheniales > Dipteridaceae > Dipteris > Dipteris shenzhenensis. The sequence goes on along the minus strand of NC_141623.1, from coordinate 39,705,113 downwards.
ATCACTCACCCACACAAACACAAATGGCATACCTACATGCATTGCAAATCGACCTTAGGTTGATTTGTGCACTTCATGTACATGAATATTTTATAATTCATTACACAAACACACAAGCTTGTTCTCAAACATACCCATGCACATTGCAAATCCACCTCGGGCCGATATGAGAAGCTTGTTAATCACAATGGCTAGGTTCATCAAATGGACTTAAGTTGATTTGAAAAGCACTCACATACATCTACTTAGATGATAATTCAAACATACACATGCGCACATGCACACACACACTTATACACACACACACACACACACACACACACACACTATTATGGATAAATTTGACCAAAGTAAAAGGCATAAATATGTGTATGCTTGTATGTGTGGCAATAGTATAATAAAATATGGTGTGCATAAGGCCCAGGGTTGAGGTGGCAGGGCATGACCATGTGCCATCCTTCCATGTAAGAGGACCCATAAGGTGTGTTGTACATAACCCATGGTAGTAATAATATCAAATGATAAGGTAGCATGGGTCCTCCATGCACCACACCTCCACCTAGGCAGTCCCACGCCTGCACTTAGTGAGATATGGCCCAAGAACCATGGGAGAAGTAATATAAAATAGGTGGAGATGGATATTATATTGGATTATTCCCTCCATGTAGGATAGGCCCATGTGGGGGGGGTATAGAAAGTCCGAGAATGCAAGTTAAATAATGGGAAAGTAGGATGAGGTGGCAAGATTCCTTGTGCCAACCCTCCACTTGTCCTCCTAGATGTTTGAATGTATTATAAAATTGGGAAGAGACCAAGGGAGTATCTTAGACTCGAGATATGGGGGTTGATGTATGTGGAAAAATGAGGCAAAGGGTTGTCGCACACAATTGAGAGTGTGCAACCACCTAGCCCACATCGGACACTCTTCCACACACACCATGCATGTGGGAGGATGCATTTATTGGGAGAGACCCCCTCTCTTGGCTATAAAAGGAGGGGGCTATTCCTTGATGGAACACGCTCATTCTTGTAAAGCCTTCTAGCGAGTACTTTGATTTCCCCCCCCCATCTTTCCAATAAAGCATGACTCTCTTCCCTTGATGTCTCCATCTCTATATTTCACCTCCCATGATGTACATGCTCCTCTTCCCCCTCTTCCTTCCCCCTTGTGCCATAGTCCCTCTCTTCATTCCCATCCCTTTTAATCTTTTTTTTCCAACGTATGTTAACGCTTCTTCCCTCACATTCCCTTTTCCTCCATGGCCCTCGAGCATCGCCATGCCTAGCATCTAGGCTCATGCATTGATTTATTTTCTAGTTAATAGAATTGGTGTGGCTACTGGGATCGAAATCTCCACGGCTAGTGGTGTAAAATTTGTTACTCCTATGGCTGGGTATAGTTCTGCAGCACCTTCAGTGTGCAGTTCTTTGCTTCTACGCCTCCAATTTGCGTATCTTTTACTCGTAGTTCTCTGTCTTTATGACTATAGAACTTCTCAGTTTATGCACCTTTAGCCTGTGGTTCCTGCGCATCTTCTGGGTTCCTATGCAGTGCCATGCATCTTCTAGTCAACCGCACCTGCAAAACTGCTCATGCACATCTGCAACACCTACACGCCCCCTGATTATAGCTAGCACATCTGTGCATCACGTCAGATCACGAATCGTGACTATTTTTTGAGTTCCTGTGTCTTCTGGTGCATCTGTGTCGCAAATAGATTGCAACTGTTTTCCTAAGTTTCTGCATCTTCTGGCGCACCTGCGCATTGCAGACAGACTTTTTGGGCTCCTACAAAAGATCTCGCGCCCCTATCCTCTTCTCCTTCTCTTTCTCTTCTCTTCTCCTCTCCTCTCCTCTATTTTTATTAAGGAGTGGAAATTGAACCCAAGACCTCCCCATGGGGAGTAAGGAAGACTAGGGATGTTTTGAGAGCACCTGGTAGTGAGCCTATTTTGTGCAAGTCTACCAGAGTCAAGTATCCTATGGATAGGCTGAAATATGATGGATTTACAGCCATTCACTATGCCTATATGGTCAAAGTGATACAAGAACCAGAACCCACTTCTTTTGAGCAAGCCATGGGAAAAGAAAAATGGGAGAAAGCCATGGATGAAGAAATGGATGCCTTGGAAGCAAATGCTACATGGGAATTGGTGCCTTTGCCTAAAGACAATAATGCAATTGGCTGTAAGTGAGTTTATAAGGTGAAGCACAATGCAGATGGTTCTGTGAACAGATACAAGGCAAGATTAGTTGTCAAGGGGTATGCACAAACATATGGCATTGATTATGAAGAAACATTTAGTCTGGTTGCAAGGATGGCAACCGTAAGAGCAGTCATTGCTATGCTGCATCAAAGGGATGGTCTTTACATCAGATGGATGTAAAGAATGCCTTCTTGCATGGTGATTTGCAAGAAGAGGTCTTTATGGAGCAGCCACCAGGTTATGTTCATGCTGTTCATCCTGAGTTTGTTTGCAGGTTGAAGAAAGCCTTGTATGGCTTGAAGAAAGCACCTAGCTGACAAGATAGGACAGTATCTTGTCACTATTGGCTTTCAGATTTCCAAGGCAGATTTCTCACTTTATGTGAGAAAGTTAGACAAAGGTATTATGCTGCTTGCCATTTATCTTGATGATTTGATCATCACAGGTGATAGTAATGAAGATATCCTCCATGTGAAAATGCTATTAAAGCAGAAGTTTGAGATGAAGGATTTGGGAGAGCTGCGTTATTTCTTGGGCATTTAGGTGATTAGATCACCAAGTGGGATATGGCTCTTGCAGAGGCAGTATGGATTGGACATGCTGTCCAAATATGGGATGACAGGCTGTAAGCCTATTTCAGTTCCTTTGGAGTAGAATGTGAAGCTGAGCGCAGATGCAGGTGAGCTTCTGGAAGACCCTACTATGTACAGATGCATAGTAGGGAGATAGTAGGACTATTACTAGGCCAGATTTGAGCTATGCTGTTGGATTGGTAAGTCAGTTTATGCAGGATCCAAGGAAACCGCATTTGGATGCGGCTAGATGCATACTCAGGTATGTGAAGTCCACATTGCAGTATGGACTATTTTATGAGACTCGGGTTCAGATACAGTTGCATCAATACACTGATGCTGATTGGGCTAGTAGTATATCTGATAGACAATCTACCAATGGATATGTGTTCTCTTTTGGGAGTGTTGCAGTCACTTGGAGCAACAAGAAACAGCCTACAGTTGCCTTGTTGAGCACAGAGGCTAAGTATAGGGGTGCAGCAATGGCTGCATGTGAGGTAGCTTGGTTGCATAAGCTACTTTATGATATGCATCAGTCTACAGATGGGCCAGTTGTCATTTATTGTGACAACATGAGCAGTATACACTTGGCAAATAATGCAGTCTGTCATGCTAGAACAAAGCACATTGAGGTGCATTATCACTATGTGTGGGAGAAGATTTTACTAGGTCTTATTGATCTAGTTTATGTCAGCACAGAGGATCAGATAGCTGACATATTCATGAAGGCATTGGGCACAAAGAAGCTACGCATGTTTAGAGACGTGCTTGTGTGTAGGAATTGGGATTGAGCTCGAGGGGGAGTGTTGAGATATCGAGCTCCACTCGTGATATGCCAGGGTGACCGTTGTGCATTTATGTTTTTGTTAGCTACAGATGCAGTTGGTAGACCGCCCATGAATAATAGCTGGATGACAGCTATCCTTATGTACTCTAGTTCGTGGCTCAGTTAGTATGCCACCTTAGTTAGCTGAGTTTGTTTTGAGACCCACATATAGGGTTCTTCTATTTCTTTCTACTAGAGTTCTTTTGGCTTTCATAACTAAGAAGAGGAAAACTGTTTTCAGCCTCCACCTTTGTGTGTATTCCCCCATTGTGTATGTGAGAAAGCCGCAAGTGAGACTCCTTCCTTCTCTCCCACTATCTTCACAGCACCATGTCTCTAACCCTCGCTTGTAAAGATGGATGTGATATCATGACGGTTGGTCCTTTTAAGATTGTCTACGAGCTATTCTATGCTGAAGATTCTTTCCGTGTAGTATTTCACAATACACCAGTCACACCCTACCCTGCCTATGTGTGCCTTGTGGATGTATCTTCACCCGATTTTCAGTTCAAGCTACCTCTTTCCATTGTTTGCCAATAGATAAGCCTCATTTCGACTCTCTCTTTTCCATTTTTCATGCATGGTTGACATTACCGTGTTCTATGCCAAATGAGTATCTTGTGGCCTTCAAGCGCTGTTGTGTTTCTCTCAACTTTCTTATTGAAGATAGATGGCTGTTGGTTCTTCCCACATTTCTAGAGGGTTTGGCTCAAGTGTGGTATGAGAAGCAGGCCGATGATGTTTTTTAAGGCTGGCCAAAGTTAACAGCAGCGATGACTGAGTATTTTGGCAAAGAAGAGGAGTCGGAGAATGTGTACCTGTAGGTGGCAAACTTGAAGTAGTCAGAAGGTGAGATGGTGCGTCGATATGTGGATCGAGCGGCCATGCTCCTGGACCATTTAATTGCCACACAGTAGGACAACAATGCCGAATTTCGAGCTGGAATGACTCAGCATGTGCTGGGCTACCTTGTAGCAGGAGCAAGTAAGGAATTTTGCCTCAAGCTTAAATAGGAGAATCCAGAAACTATGGTGCTAGCACATGAGATTGCTCAAAAGTTTGATAAAATTCAATCTGACCCCACTTCAAAGAAGACAATTGTCCCTTTGCAACCCCCTCAATTCTTGCAACAACAACCTAGGGGGTCTAACTCAGAAGCATACCCCCACCCCTCATTAGGGATGTATCCACCACCTCTACCTCAAATGTATGGTCCTCCCTTAGATGCTTACCCTCAACAAGGAGTATATCCTCAACCTCCCCCTAGAAGATTTTCCCAACCTCGCCCACGAGCCCCCCTCCTTCCTACTCCCTGGGCCCCTCCTACTAAGGAACTTGGAGTCAATGACCTAGCCAAGGTCCTGAATGATCTTTGGCTTGAGATGGTGGTGGGCATCAGAAATCAAGCCAATCACCCTCCAAGAGAACGTGCCAATGTTGTGTGCTACGAGTGCCACCATAAGGGTCATTATCACATGGAATGTCATTATCACACGGAATGTCCCAACAGACTAAGGGTGAATCTTTTGAGTGAATCAAGCACCGAGGATTCTGACGTAGAGACACTTGACCTCGGGAAAAGAAGTCGTACCACCTCGGACCCCTCTCCAGACCATGGACCGGGCCACCCTAGAAAGAAGGTGTCCTTCTTAGAGCCCTCAGATGCTGAGATGGCAGACCCACCAACAGAGAAGACTAAAAGATCTCACAGGAGTAAGTGGTCACCCTCGAATTTTCCCATCGGCTCGGGGCAAGAGGATTATTCAGTCGTTCAGGACCTTGGTCATCGGTCTTTGAGCATCACGCTCCCTCAACTAATAGCATTAAGCCCTAAGGTGAGATGTGAGCTGCAGCAAGGTCTCTCAACAAGGAGGAGCAAGAAAAAGGAAAAGGTATGAGAGGTCTCTTCTATCTCTGAAGAAATTGATCGGCACCCACATAGAGTAGATGTCATCATAGATAATTGCCATGTCAAAAGTGTGTGTTGATGGGGGAGCTGCATGTAATATCATGGTGCCCCGAATCATGAAGAAATTGAATTTGAAATGCACATGGCGTTCCTCCACTTGAATCAAGGTAGTAGATGGTCGATGACTCGCCACCCTGGGAGTCATTGAGGATTTGCCCATCACTGTCAATGGGTTGACCACCACCGTCAATTTCTATGTAGTGGACATCGAAGATACAGGCAGGAGTTACCCAGCCATACTTGGGAGACCATGGTTGAGAAAGAGTGATGCAGTCAGCTATTGGAAGACAGGACACATGTCTTTTGGTGCTTCTAAGGAGAAGATCCCGGTGCAACCAGGTGCCATAGAACCAGAAGAAGAAGAGGAGAAAGACAGTGATACTCTCTCATCCTCGGTGTCTGAATCAATGCAAGAATTAGACGGGGGGAGGAGTTCTCAAAGGAGGAAGTTTACATGATGGGGGTGTCTCTGACCCTATCACCTACAGAAAAGGTAACAGCTAGTCCTTAACAGATTGAATTTATGCTTTCCCCTGACCTCACTCCGAGTGAGGAAGTTGAGTTCCTAGAAATGTTCAAAGATTTCCCTTACCTCTTTGCAACTAGCTACCACCACCTTTGCCATGTGACTACCATAGAACACAAGATAGAGCTGAAGCCTGATGCTAAGCATGTGGCTCAGAAGCATCAGAGATTAGGGCCCCTACAAACTAATGCTTTGTGCTCAGAGTTGCAGAAACTTGTAGACACAATACTGGATGGGTTTCACCAGTGGTAGTCACCCCAAAGAAAAACAACAAGTGGCGGGTCTAAATCGACAAAAAGAAACTCAATGCAGCCATCAATAAGGACCATCATCCTCTTCCCTTTCAAAACCTCATTTTTTAGAAGGTGAGTGGTCATGAGATGTATACTTTCTGTGATGGTTACTTTGGGTTTTATCAAAACAGAATTGCTGAGGAGGATGTGCTTAAAACCACATTTGCCACACCTTGGGGGACATTTGCATTCAAAGTAATGCCATTTGTGGTGTTTGCTCCTTATTTGGGGGTTTTCTTGGAGGTGTTTTTAGATGATTTTTGTATATTCTCAGCACATAAGGAGCATGTCATGAAGGTTAGTTTGGCCTTCCAAAGGGTCAATGATGCGAATGGTAGCCTCAACCCTGATAAATGCACCATTGGAGCCACTCAAGGGAGGTTACTAGGACATATTGTCTTATCTGAGGGCGTCAAGCTTGACCTTGAGAAGGTAGAAGCTGTCCTCAAGCTCTCACTGCCAAGAACCAAACGTCAGGTACGCTCATTTGTCAATCTAGCAGGATACTATCACCGCTTCATTTATCAATATGCTGTGCTTTGACACAAGACATGACTATGCTATTAAAAGATGGAGTTGATTTCTCTTGGGATGAGGATTGTGATCATGGGTTTCTACAAATCAAGAGTGCTTTGGCTTCAGAACCCATTCTACACAATCCTGATTGGTCAAAGACTCAATGGCTAGGCTTTTTAAATTGACCTTGAGTCAATTTCATGATCACTCCCACACACAAACACAAGTGGCACACCCGTATACACTCCAGATCAACGTTGGGTGAATTTGATGATCACTCCCACACACAAACATAAGTGGCACACCCTTACACATTTCAAAATAAACCTAAGGCCCATTTGCACTTTATGAATGTTGATGATCATTTGAATATTGATTCTAAGACAAATATGCTATTAAATGTTTCCCATACACTTGATGATGACTCAAACGCCCACCAAAAACATGCTGAGAGTTAATCATAATGGCAAGGCTTTTCAAATCTACATTTGGTCGATTTGATGATCACTCACACACACAAACACAAGTGGCACACCATACATACTAAAAATTGAACTAAGGTCGATGTGCACTTCATGAATGTTAGTGATCATTTGAATATTTATACTAAGACAAATACATTATAAAATGTTCCCCACACATTACACATATAGCTATGTAGATGATCACTCATACAAACACACACAAACATATTCCAAGACACATCCATGCATACGTCGAATCGACCTTGGGTCGACTAAAGAAGTGATAGCTTCAAGTGTTTAACACAATTGCCATAGGTTGATTGGATGATGAAAGAAATTTAGACATGCTTGGGTCGATTTAAGAAGTGATGCACTCACACATTGTCAAACGTTATAGAACATATACAAACACACAAACATTGTAACATACACAAACATACATACCCAGTCATTATATGCATCATGTATCTATGCAAGATCTATGCTTCATGTACTTAAACTTTAGTAGCACTAATATTGTATTAATGTGCATGAATTCAATGGACACCTAGAAAGAGATGACAAATCCAAAAAATGAGACACCAAACCCATTAAGCAGAAAGCAAATCCAACAAATGAACAAATAGACAAGATGGAACTTTCAGATAAAAATGTTGGAACATCAAAGGAGACAAAGGTTTTTAAAGTCATAGATATAGTTGAATGGTATGTGGATACGTATGGAATGGATTATGATAAATGTTTGGGAGAGATTACCATCTTTACTAAAGGAGGGATAGGAAAAGGATGACATAGTCTTGGCAAGGTAGTTGATATGCAAGAGGGTGTGGCAAGGAAAGCAAATCCATGCATTGCTACTACGATAAAGAAAGGTGAAGAGGTAATCATCAAGGCAACACATGATAAATTTGGGATAATGAAGCATAATATTGTCTTAAGAAAGTCAAAGAATATTGTTATTGCTCTATGTTTGATTTGCATATGTTAGCATAAATCAAACGTTAAACTTTTCTTATGTGTTCATAATATACGTAAACGTAATTTTGCAATGAGTTCAAGAGAATTGAGGAAGGCACATAATCCTTGCACCCCTATATTGCTTTATTTTAAATTACACTATTTATTTGATAGTTTGTTCAATATATAATGACACAACTTATATTATTGGGTACTTGATAGTGGGTACTTGATAGATGCTTTTCAATTAATAACTACTATCACCTGTGGTGAAGAAAAATGTTCATGAAGATATAGAAATACAAGATGCTTATAGAAGTTTACATGTACATGGGAGCTTAGATAACGATTCTCATAGGAATGTGGGTCATTGCACATTAGAAGAATCCCATAGTGTAGGAGATTGCACCTTAGGTGAATCTATTCCATTAAATTAAGAAGAAGAAAGAGTATCTATGCATATATTTAGTAGTTGCTCACATAAGTAATTAAACAATGATGTTGATCATGCAAATACTCTACAAGTACAACAAACCTTTACATGGACATTTCTAAAGAGGATTCAAGAGAAACTATAGAATGGTCCTCTAACAGAAATTATTCAATGTGAGAATCCATATAGGGTTCATCACATACAAAGGAGGCTCATAGAATTCATAAAAGAGCCATGATTTTAGAATTAAATGGATTATTTCTATGCAAGGTTGATAAGAACTTCCTGATAATAGATGTTACAACATTGGGAGAGAGAAGATATTTCTACGAAATGGATGCATAGAGTTTCTACACAATCTTCTTGAGCACTTTAATGTGGGAATATGGTCTTGTACCTTGGGGGAACATAACACTACTAAAGACGAGCCCTATTCCGATGCTTAAGCACCAACGTTTAGCGTGCCGAGGTGCTAATCATCAGTAATCAAAGCGAGATTCGTTAAGTGTTGCTATATAGCGACTTTAGAAAAGTGTCGCTATATAGTGACGTTTGAAGAGCGTCGCTATATAGCAACACTTATTAGACTTGTGAATGGTCGTTATATAGCGACACTGAGACAATTTCCTATAGCGATGTTTTGCACAGAGTGTTTTTTCCCATACCGAACCTTGAAAGATAGTTTTTCCCAATGATAATTTTTTTTTCCTTTTCATACATGTTTGATCCTTTGAGAGAATAAAAGTACAAGAGAATGTACATCAAGTTTGAAGCTCATATATTTATGTCTAAGTTTGAGATGAAAAAAATCAATGAAGAGCATTTACATCAATGACTTCATCCTGAGCCAAGTTTAATGCGCCAAACAAGTCTATCTCTAACTCTATACTGAGTTGATCTCTTATATCATCATCATACTCTAGCATCGTACGTTCACCTAAGACTTGATCATCTTCTTTAATAAAGTGTGGTGATTCTTGATGATCGTCATCTTCTTCCTCAATATCGTGATCTCCATCTTCCTCCCGTATGATGTCATTATGCACATCTTCCTCTTGGCTCATATTATAATCTTCATCTTCTTTGCTAAATCCATCTGGATCAATTAGATCTGGCATTGGTAGTGGCATCTCCATATCCACATCTCTATCCTCAAAAATTTACTTACTTCGTGGTGCAAATTGGATCACTTACCACCATCTTGGATCAAAACGATTCGGATGAAAAACCACCTATATTGAAGATTGGTGCCAAATGCCATAAATTATATATATGAAGTACATGTATCAATGGATCTTTAAAAATGAAAACTTCGATTAATTAAATCATTAGTATGCACCTACTCACAGTGCTCGAGAAGAACAAAAGTATTACTTTCATCGGTCCAAAGTTTGGTGGAGTCTATTGTAAAGAAATCGCTACTGTCTTTTCTCACTGTCGCATGGGGACTGTTGTAAATAGTTCTAAACCATTTTACATCAAGAATGAAAACACTAAATCGTTTGAAATCAATTTCATAGATTTCGTGTATGTTTCCACAGTGTATGTTTCCACAATAATCCAATTGTGAGGAGAGAAGATTGGTATCCAAAGCACTTGCTCGGCTATCTTGTGTGAAGTTAGCCATGACTCCACAAACATACGTGACTCTCTTTGAATCAATGCATTCCACACAAAAATGTTGTCCATATGACCATAATGCACTGTACTTTTTGTACTGCAAAAGAGCATCATTAAAACAATGAAGATGCATCTATTTTATAGCATATATTGCCACAAATAATTACTTAATTACGTCAAGAGGTAAGAAACTTACATGCATCATACATCTAGATGATAACTCTCGCTCGCCCTAGTTTATTGTCTCTCCATCATGTTCGGCTTTACATAGAGTCAGTTGTAGCCAATCAAGTGGGGAGAAGGGCGAGATCTCGTGGATATGGTTGCGATCGCCTATAAATTACTCTGAATCTCTTCTTTGCAACTATTCTTTTTGCTTTGGCCACTTCATATCTCTCAATCCACTTCTGCATCTCCTTGCTATTGAGGATACAAAACTTATTGAATTTCTCCATTTGCTCTTTGCTCATCTTTCTTTCAATCCCTTTTCCTTAGGGAACCTCAACAACGATGCGATCATCATCCTTGTTATGCCAAGCCTGTGGCATATCGGGATTTGTGGATGCAAGAAACTCCATGATATATACTAATGACTCTTGCACAAGCCATCCCTCTGCCATGCTTACTTCTGGTCTTGCTCTTTGTCTTACAGATCCCTTCAAAGTTTTCATAAATGGCTCAAGAAAAAACATCCACCAACTATGAACGATACCTGCAATGGCCACCTCATCAACTATGTGCACAAGCAAGTGCACTTGAGTTGTCATAATGCTTGAGGGAAAGTGCTTCTCAAGCAAGCATACGGCTTCGATGGAATCGACCCTAGCCTTCTCGATGCTTGATATGAAGATTTCTTTTTGAGATATCCACCTATTTCACATGCCCATGTAAGATATATTTATAATCAGTCTACAGATTATTCTGTTTAAATTGAAGAAAATGCAATCAATGTGATCTGATAGTAAGCATACCTCACAATACCACTAATCTTGAATATAGAATTTCTAACATCTTCTTGTAAGCACCCTTTTACTGTAATTGGGAGGGTGAACTATCAAAGCAACAAAGAAGTCATGTCAATAATATAACATAATCATAATTACACTAACACATCATGATTATCGGTACACTAATCCTACAACCTAGAATACCTGTAAGACCTTGTGCCAATCATGGGACTTGAGCCCACTAAGCTTATTGTCCTTGTGCTAATCATGGGACTTGAGCCCACTAAGTTTATTGTCCTTTCAAGCAACACATGTACCCTGTGGGTGTTTGAAAATAGGCAATGTTGGCCTTGCTCTCTTGTGGAGAGGATCCATGTTTCTTTCGAGAGGACAACTTTTCCTGAAGCACGTACTTGGGGCTACAAACGAGACATCCTATTCATAGTATTATGCAAGTCTTCTCGCACTCCTCTCGAGTCTTTGGAACCAACCAAGTGTGCCCAAATAGTAGCCCCCACTTCTTGAAGATATGCATGGGATCTAAGAGATGATTGATTTGTAACTGACCCCAATAAGGAAGCTCTTGAAAGATCGATAGCCTCTTCATACCAAGAGCAGGTTCCTCTCCATTCACCCTCCAAGCCTAAATCTAGTCACTTGCCTTCAAATATGGTGGTGGTGAATCAAGCTGACCTCCACGTGCGAGATGGTCCAGCGGAAGGTATCGAGCATGAACTTCATAAATATTTTTCCTCATATGTTTGGAGTATCATGCAAGTGATTTCAAACCCGGTCCACAAATAGGACAAGCATGATACCCACTTGTAACAAGTCCTGCACGCATGCATGAATGTGTTAGTATAAGACATGCGTGTGAAAGAGAGTCATAAAAGCATAATCCTATATTATACATGTAAAGACATAACCATGTACCTGCGCACTCTCCATATCCTGGGTAGTCATGCATGGTCCACATCAAGATACCCCTGACCAAAATATCATTGGTATGTCTAGGAGAGAAGAGAGGAAAGGAGCTCATGGGTGGCTATTTTTTGGATCTTAATAGATTTTCTTCCAGCTCATGTTGTGATTTTAGAAGTGTGCAAATGGAAGGGACAAGTGGAAGCTCATCAGATGATACGCCAATGCCCAAGAGTGCAAAGTGGCTTATGGAGAGGTTGTATTGTCATTGCACTCATTGCAAGCGAGAAGTACGACATCAACGTCATATTGTCGTGTGCCACTTGCGGATGTATGGGGAGGAGCCCAAACTAGTACCCACCATTGATGTTGCACGTGGTGATGGATCATCGGTAAGTCAATGCTATTTGAGTTCGTGATTAATATTGGATACCATTATGACACGAAACCTTGAGACATCTTATATTTACACAAAATCTTGAGACAGGATGAGAAGGGTGGCGAGGGTGCACATATACCTTCACACTTTGAGCAAGACTATAGTCTCTTGGATGTGCTAGATGATGACGAGGATATGGTGGACATGATGGATTTTATTTTTAGGGGCACTACATCACATGTACATGTGATGTCAGAGTCTGAGGTCAATATGCGAGAGTTGAAATCAACACAGTTGTATGAGGTTAGCTCCCGAATTAATTTGACTCATATTTGGATATTGTTTGTTTTGATAATCATCATGTATGTTTGAGAATCATCATTATTCGAAGCCTATGTATGTTTAAATTGTGATAGGTTGCTCTAGAATATGTTGCCTCCACCAAATACCATGCTCGCATCAAGAGATGAAGCGAAGAAGATGCTAACAACGGTGGGTATGGATTATGATACCATCCATGCTTGCCGTAATGACTGTATTCTCTTTCGTCATGAGCATTGAGATTTGGCTAGTTTTCCGGAGCTCTAGAAATATCAAAGACCCACACTCGCTATTACTGTTGGCCACTTTTGGCCGAGGTTATAGAGCCGATGTTGTTGGAGATCCTCGTTGCTATGGGAGGCTTGGAGTATGTCATTGAAGAGGGAGGCTAATCTCTCTATTGATCTCTCTCACAGAGAGCTCTCTATTCAGCAAACAAATCTCTCAATGAGAGGCATGAACATGAATCTCTCTCTCTCTTTCACACAATCTCTCATAGTGAATGTCTCTCAATTGGCCTCTCAATAGAAATCTCTCAAATCTCAATGAATAGAAAATGGATGAGATTCATGGAAATCTCATGAACATAAGTCTCTCTCTCAATCAGAGTACCTTACAAGACTCAGAAATGTCTCTCTTGAAGCTCTAAAAGATGGAAATCACTCTCAGAAATCTCTCGCACTATGAAGAACCACTCACTCTCACCGAAGAATGAACGAAAATCTCTTAAAGAAAATGGACGGAATTTTCTCTCAAATGGACGGAAATTTCTCTCAACGGAAGTGAAGGGAAGGATCTCATAATCACTCAAGAGAACTCTCAATCTCACAATCTCTGTCACACTCTCAAGAATCTCAATGCCTCAGTGGAAGGCAAGGGAGCTCTGATACTATGACAAAATATGAAGAGGGGAGAGGAGAAGAGTGGAGATGAGGAGAGAGGCCACAGCTAGAGAGCACACCACAAATGACTAACTGTACAATAGATTTAGTTGAAAAATTAGAATATATACAAACCCTTTTAGGGTTAGGGTTAGGGGATCTAACCCTTTCCTTTATAGCACTCTATAAGGTTAGTGCTATGCACATATGATCACGTGATGGTGCTATGCACACATGATCACATGATATTGAGCGTGAACTCTCAACACTCAGCCCCATCGACCCTCGCTCTCATTGCCTCTTGCTCAATAAACCATGGCTTTGTTCCCATGCGAAATGCGCATCGCATCTCTACATCTATAGGAAGATGACCCATTGTAGCTTGTCGTGGATCTAATTTACGAGAGTTAGAGTTAGCTAAAGTGCATGTGATATGTAGTAAAACAAATAGAACAATACATTAAATGAGAAGAAGTAGACTTACCACGGTTGCCTCGAACGCCAACTGTCCGCTTGCACCAAAGTGCGAAGTACCTACTGGGAGTGCTCTCAACGAAAGCAAGAACGGAAGAGGGAGAGACTAAAATAGAGAGCCACACAAGTTTTGGTGGTTCTAGGACACCCTAATCTTCTTTTTCATTCATTTATATATGCATTTGAGTATTGTACATAACCAGGGTAAAGGCGTAGTGACCTTTAACCCCCACAACCTCCCACTTAAAGGACAATGTGCCTTTAAGGGAGAACAACTAGTGAGCACACTATCCAACACCCATCAATACATGACAATACTCAAACCACTGACTAGGTAGACTCTTCGTCAGCATATCTACAGGGTTATCATTTATATGAACCTTGACAAGCTCTATGTGCTTGTCCTCAAGTACCTCCCTGATGAAATGGTACCTGACCTCAATGTGTTTGGTCTTTGCATGAAAAACTGGATTCTGTGCTAGCTGAATAGCACTCATGGAATCACTATGCAATGTCGATACACCTGTATGAATCCCCGAATCTCCCACTAGCCTATTAAGCCATATAGCCTCCTTGCAACCCTCTCTGGCTACAACATACTCAGCCTCTATGGTAGACAAAGCAACGCACTTCTGTGCACGAGACATCCACGACACTGCACCACCTATAAAGGTGAACACATAACCAAAAGTGGATCTCCTACTACCCACATGCCCTGGATAGTCTGAATCTGTGTACCCAAGTACATGCATGTCTCCTTTACCAAAGCAGATGCACATCTCCTTGGTACCCTTCATGTACCTCATGATGCACTTAACTGCCTCCCAATGCCTCTTTCCTGGATTAGCCATATACCGGCTAACAACTCCCATTACAAATGCAATGTCTGGTCTAGTAGCTATCATAGCATACATAAGACTCCCAACTGCTAATGCATCAGGAACCTTGGCCATCATGGCCCTTTCCTCATCTGATCTGGGACTATCTGTATGACTCAGTTTCACATATGGAGGCAATGGAGTACTCACTGCCTTCTGCCCTTCCATATTGAAATGCTGCAATACTTTTGTAACATACTCCTTCTATGAAAGCCAGAGGAGTTTCCTACTCCGATCACGCGTGATGCGCATACCAAGAATATGACTTGCAAGTCCCAAATCCTTCATATTAAAGGCCTCATGCAACTTGGCCTTTAATGCATCTAGCTCATAAGTATTCTTGCTAGCCAATAGCATATCATCCACATATAGTGCCAGGATTATCAAGCTACTATCCTTAGCCCTTTTACTATAGAGGCAGTGATCAATTTCACTCCTTCTAAAACCCTGGGACCGAATGAAAGCATCAAACTTTTGATACCATTCTCTAGGCACTTGCTTAAGACCATAGAGACTCTTCTACAGCTTGCAAACTAAATGCTCTTTGCCCTTTTCTTCAAAGCCTTCCGGCTGCACCATGTAAATTTCTTCATGCAAATCCCCATGCAAGAAAACTATCTTGACATCCATCTGCATAAGCTCCATATCCTCTACTGCCACTAGTCCAAGCATGCATCTAAGTGTGGTCATCTTCACAACCGGAGAGAATATCTCATCAAAGTCCACACCTTTTTCTTGCTTGAACCCTTTAGTAACCAAACGGGCCTTGTACCTAGGCACATCATCACCTATGACCTTCATTTTGTAGACCCATTTACACGGCAATGCTTTCTTTCCATGTGGCAAAGAAACCAAGTCCCAAGTCTTATTCTTCATAAGTGAACTCATCTCGGATTGCATAGCATACTCCCACTTGCATTGATCCTTGCACATCATAGCCTCTCTGTAGCAAGAAGGCTCCCCGCAATCGGTAAGCATCACATAGTCTACCCCTGGAACAAACCTTTCAGGTGATCTAGACACTCTAGATGATCTTCTCAAGGGCATTTCAGCTTGCTGTCCCACCTGCATATCAGCCACATTTGGCTCATCATTTCCACCAATAGATGATCCATCATCTACCCTTGATTGTATACCTGTGGGAGTATTTGGTGGTACCATTTCTTGCACATTTGGTGCATGGACAGCTTGTTGTCTATCAACATATGCAGGTGGATTCACATCCTGGAAAGTGATTCTCCTCATTTCCACATCCCTCATGGGTGCCTTATGCATCTTCTTCTCATTGAAGACTACATCATGGCTGCGTATGATCTTCTTTGCTTCTGGATCCCAGAGACGATAGCCCATCTCTCCACTTTCACAATAACCCAGAAAGATGCAACACCTATTTCATGAATTTTGGACTTTTTGGGTTGTTTTTGAACAAAGCCCAAATATCCTTCCCAAATGAAAACTTTACTTTGTGAAAATATCCTTCCCAAATCAAAATTTTACTTTCTGAAAATATTCTTCCCAAATCAAAAGTTCACTTTGTGGCACTATCATATTCACATAAAAATATTGTTTTTTCAATCTATATTTTTGCACCAACATAATTTGAAATAATCCTATATTAGAAATTCTAGCTATATCTAAGTTATTTGTTAATTTAATTATTTTTAATATTCTTCCTTGACGTTTTTCCTTGACGTGATAAATTTATAAATCCATGAAAGGAGACTTAAATATTTCATGAAAATAACATTGTCACTCGCAATATGCACAAAATTTTTAAAACTTTTAATAAATATAAAAAATACATGATGCCATAAGACCCAAGTTTTGTATTGAACCAAAGAGGTATAATAGCAATTATAGCTATTATTATATGATTACATTGACAGACGTTGCTCTCAGCTAGAGTCTTTATATCCAAAATGATATATATTGAACATATGTTTACAATTTAAATTGTTGCTCTTAAAGAGCCTCAATTCATGCCATCTGCATAATTTGACTCCCCATTGTCTTATTGCTCAATGTCATGATAGTCCCTTGCCAGGTGCCATCTGCATAATTTGACTCCCACTTGTCTTGCCAAGCCTTACCCCTTGGGTGCATTGACTCCCCATTGTCTTATTGCTCAATGCAATAGTCCCTTGCCAGGTGCCATCTGCATTAACTCCCTATTGTCTTGCCAAGCCTTGACCCTTGGGTGACATCCAGTGCAAAATACAGGTGCCATCTGCATTAACTCCCACAAGTTGTCTTGCCAAGCCTTGCCCCTTGGGTGCATTGACTCCCCATTGTCTTATTGCTCAATGTGATAGTCCCTTGCCAGGTGCCATCTGCATTAACTCCCTATTGTCTTGGCAAGCCTTGACCCTTGGGTGACATCCAGTGCATATTTTGAGTATAAATTTTTTTAAGTTTTAGTGGTAGTAGTTATTTGTCAAACTTATTTTCATGTCTTTCTCACTTCTCCAAGCACATGCACATAACATACGTAGTCAAAAATCTTCATGTACGTAAAGCTAGGCTTAATCCCATACAGCTTTTCACATAGGGATATCTCATGAATCGTAGCTATGGGTGTCCTTTTCATGATGTGGACCACCGTATGCACAGCCTATGCCCAATATGTCAATGGCATTCTCGTTTCATTCATCATTGCTCATGCAACTTTTGCAATGACTTTATTCTTTCTTTCTGCAATTGGGTTTCGTTGTGGTGTATACCTACATGTGATCTGCCTCCTTATGTCTTGTTCTTTCAAGTATGCATCAAATTCTTGGGAAATATGCTCTCCCCCTCCATTTGTGCATAGGCATTTTATGTAACATCCAGGCTCTTTCTCAACCATTTCCTTGTACTCCAAAAAATCTCAAACGCTTCACTTTTGTCTTTCAAAAAGTATACCCATATCATTCTATTGAAGTCATCTATAAAGTAATGTAATAGCATGAACCAGAGGGTGTTACATTCTCACACGGTCCCCAAATGTCTGAATGTACTATTTCCAAAGGATATCGGCATACTCTCCTCCTCTTTAGAAATGGTAAATGTGACTGTTTGCCTAACTGACATGCTGCACACACATGATCAAAGTTAATCTGCCCAAACTAAGGTAAACCTCTTACAATTTTTCTTATTTGTATATGCTTCAATCTTTGAAAATTGATACGTGCTATTATTTTATGTTAACACTGAGCCCAATCATGCCAGTCAGGACACAAGGTCTTGTCGAGTTGGCAGTATGTGTGTCTAGCTATAGTCTTTGTCGATCATAGCAATGTTGAGTGGAGCACATTTGTAGAGTTGCGAGCACGAAACTTTGGTCAACTATGCATGTCAAGATAGGGCTACTGCATGGCATGTCAAGCTAGGGTTGCTTCACGACCTGTCATTACAAGCACATGTCAAGTTGAAGAGATGGTGTTGTTTGTTGGGTTATGCATGGGTCTTCTTATCGAGCTAAGTTCCGACTACCTATCGAGCATGACCCATGCATGTGTCGAGTTGCCCTATTATTACATAACCATGTGGGTTATTAGTAGCAGTGACCTAGAGGGTTGTGCGAGGGTAGGTTAGCTACAAGGGTTGATGGTTCGGATCTCCAAGCGGTTGGGGTCTTCAACGGTTTCTTCTTTAACCGTCAGACAGTTCTGTATGCATGCTATTACTAGCATTCTGATGTCATTATGTACACATATGTTATGCAAGCTATTGCTCCAAAATACAGTGTTCTTCAATGTCTTGTCATTCTCTTGCATATTTGTATTCCATTCTCATGGATGTTACATGTATCATTTGTCTGTTGTTTCAAGTATCATATGTGCACATTTATGACTCTACACATTGGTGATCACGATGTGCATTCTTACCATCATGCAAGGAATTCGTGATCGAGCAATTGAGCACTCATGTCATCCACTCCTTGCCGTCATTGTGAGATGGTGTTGTTTGTTGGGTTATGCATGGCTCTTCTTGTCGAGCTAAGTGACTGTCGATCGTGACCCATGCATGTGTCGAGTTGCCCTATTATTGTATAACCATGTGGGTTATTAGAAGTAGTGACCTAGAAGGGTGTGCGAGGGTAGGTTAGCTGCAAGGCTTGATGGTTCGGCTCTCCAAGCGGTTGGGGTCTTCAACGGCTGCTTCTCTAACTGTCATACGGTTTTGTACACATGCTATTACTAGCATTCTAATGTCATTATGTACACATATGTTGTGCAAGCTATTGCTCTAGAATACAGTGTTCTTTAATGTCTTGTCATTCTCTTGCATATATGTATTCCATTCTCGTGGATGCTATGCGTATCATTTGTCTGTTGTTTCAATTAGCATATGTGCCCATTTATGACACTACACATTCGTGATCATGATGCGCATTTTTACCATCACGCAAGGAATTCGTGATCGAGCAATTGAGTGCTCATGTCATCCACTCCTTGCCATCATTGTGGAGGCACTTCACATGGAGGTTTGCACGTAGTTGCACTCACTCTGGAGGAGATTTGGGAGGAGATTGCTCCGGTAAGGAGTGTTGACTATGTGCCAACATGAACTTATGCAGAAAGGAAATGTGATACTACAACTTTGTGATACAACTTTGTGTTACAACTTCTAGATACAATTTTGTGTTACAACTTTGTGTTACAACTTCTACATGTAGAAAGAGTATGTGTTACAACTTTGTGTTACAACTTTGTGATACAACTTTGTGCAGAGAGAAAAGCTCTCCAACTTGTATAAATACCCCATAATGGAATGAAACCCACACTCTTTGGGGCATTGTGTTGAGTCTACTTTGGTATTCCAAGCATTTGTCTCAAGTGTCCATGCTTCCTTGCACTGCATGTCCAAAAGCATGTCCTAACCTTGCAACTCCTACTCCCCTTTCCTCCAACCTTGCAACCCATCCTCTCCCTCTCCTCCTCCCTCCTCCTCCTCCTCCTCCTCTCTCCTCCTCCTCCCTCCTCCTCCTCCCTCCTCTCTCTTCTTTCCCCCATGCTCTTACACCTTCTTCCTCTCCCACTCCTATGCTCCCCTAAACCCTTTGTTCCTCAACCCTTAAAACTCCATGATCTACGAGGGAGACGAGTTCTCCACCATGTACTCTACCCTTACCTTAGAACCTCCTTCTATACCCTAGAACCTCCTTCTGAACCGTGGAACCTCCTTCTGAACCCTGGAACCTCCTTCTGAACTCTGGAACCTCCTTCTAACCTTGGAACCTCCTTCTAACCCTTAAACTCCTCCTAAAACCTACAACCCCCAATGAAGGCGAAAGCCTTCATTACCTCAACAAAAATGATTTACGTTCCTTTTACATATGCATGCACTTTGTTTGCTTACCACACTTAAGCCTACGTCTCTCACCAGAACACGACTCGAGATCCTAATCTACACATATACTATAACCGACAATCCCAATATATTTGTGTAGGTGACAAAAAGCCTTGGAACCCTGCAAACATAGAATACCCAGATCTTCCTACGAAAGTAGTAGGAAAGAGCCAACATTTGGCACCGCTGCCAGGGAGACTAGCATCTCAAGTAGCGAGTAAACATATGTAGGTATGTGTGAAACAACAAACTACTTTGAACTTTCACGAACATAACACTCAAGGGCAAGGAGAGTAAATTTTTTTTTTCCATTTCTAGCCAAACATATCAACCCCAAGCATGAACCTTCGGTTACTACCTTAAGAAATTTTCTTTATTTCTTAAATAGAAGCCACATGATGTACAATCAGGCTAGGTAGTGGACACGAATGCGTAGAGCTTGCAATTTTGATCATTTTACCTTTTTTTAGAAAAGCAAACTGAGCTATCCATAAAGAGTTATGGCTCAGGAAGTGTTTAGGGTTAACCCTAAACCTAAAATCAAATCCTATAAAAACCAACTCCACCACCTCATTCTTCATCTTTCACTTTTTGCCTCCATTCTCTTCTTCATTCCGAGCCCCACGCAAGACACTCCTCCCTCTCCATTGACCACCACCTTACTCCCATCCTCACATTGTAAGTGACTTCGAACCCATCTCGCAGCTATCACCTAGCCATCCACCCACCGTCCATTGTTCCACAACAATCCTGTTACATCGAGAAAGACTTGGAGGGCATTCAGGTGACCAGTTCTCCCTCCTTTTCGATTTCCATCTGTCAAGTCTTTTTGCTCTCTTTTTTTTCCCCCTCCCATCTCCACCACCCCTCTCCCTTCCCCCTCCATTTCCACCTCCCCCTCCCCCCTCCATTTCCACCTCCCCCTCCCCCCTCCATTTTCACCACCCCCTCCCCCTCCCCCCTCCATCTCCACCTCCCCCTCCCCCCTCCATCTCCACCTCCCCCTCCCCCCTCCCCCTCTATCTCCACCTCCCCCTCCCCCCTCCCCCTCCATCTCCACCTCCCCCTCCCCCTCCATTTCCACCACCCCCTCCCCATCCCCCCTCCATCTCCCCCTCCCCCTTCCCCCCTCCCCCTCCCCCTCCCCCCTCCATTTCCACCACCCCCACCACCTCCCCCTTTCACTCTCTCTCTTTCTGTCTCTCTCTATCTCTCTCTAACACTCTCTCTCTCTTTCTCTCTCTCTCTCTTACACTCTCTCTCTACCCCTTACCCCCCTGTCTCTCTACCATCCCCCTCTCTCTCTCTCTCATTCTCTTCCCCACCCCCTCTCTCTCTCCCCCTTACCCCCCCTCTCTCTACCATTTCCCCCCCCCACTCTCTATCCCTCTTCCTTTCTCTCTCTGTCTCTCTTTTTCCCTCCCCCTCTCTTTCCCTCTCTCTCTATTTTTCTCTCTCTCACTCTCTCTAACTCTCCTTATATTGCTTTACCTTTCCCTCTCTCCTCTCTCTCTCTTTCTCCCCCCCACCCCCTCTCTCTCTCCCCCTTACCCCCCTTCTCTCTACCACTCCCCTCTCTCTCTACCACTCCCCCTCTCTCTACCTTTCTCTCTCTACTCTCTCTCTCTTTCTCTCCCCCACCCCCTCTCTATACCCCCCCGGGCCAACCCGCAGCGGTGCCCCACAGAACCGCCCTACCCCACCCGCGATGCCACTGCTAGCCCGCGCTCGCAGCACCCTCGCCCGTGATGCCACTGCCAGCCCGCACCCACGATGCCACTACCCAGCCCGCACTTGCAACACCCCCACTCGTGGCACCACCACTAGCCCACGCCCGTGGTGCCACTGCCCATCCACGCTTGCAGCGCCCTCGCCCACGACGCCACTGCTAGTCGGGCGCCCGCGCACAACGTTGCCTCCCCCGCCCCTGCACCCCCTCTCAGCCCACCCCCACACCCCCTCTCTGCCCCGCCCCGCACCCCCTCTCCCCCACTCCCCACCTCTTACCCCCCGTCCCCCTCTCCTCTCACCCTCCTCTCCATCAAATAGTCCTATATGTAGTAGAAGTATGGGGAGGTACCATCTCAGCATCAAAATGGAATGATATTGAAAAAATACAGAAATCATTTCTAAGACGGCATCTGGGAGTTAAAATTACTACACCATACTCAATCATGCTTATTGAGACTGGCACAAGGCCCATTGAACTGAGAGCACTACGAAGGGTTTTCAAATACATAAAGAAGGTCAAGTCCATGGGGTCGCAGAGATTACCAATGAAAGCATGGGAAGCAAGTAAAAGGCCTCAAAAGACAAACAAAAGCAAGACGCTATCATCTGGTTGGTGGCAAGACATTCAGAGATGGTTCCAAAGATGGAGAGTAACATCCTACCTGCAGATGTCATCCAAGGAAATGGATGAGAAGGCATTTCATAAAGCTTTGCTGGGAATATTGCAGCAAAAATGGCAATCAGCTGAAAAAAGGGCTAAGTATGAGTATTATTGTACGCATGTCAATCCCATTTATTGGGACACCTACTCCAAGGAGGAAGGAAATGCACAAAAATACATAACTATGCCCATACTTGCAAATGCAAGGAGAATCATTGCACTCATCCGCACCCGATCACACACTCTGGAGATAGAGAAAGGTGCTTGGGGAGATGTCTCAAGGGAACAAAGATTTTGCAAGCTGTGTGACCAAGAACAAGTAGAGACAGAAGCACATGTCCTCCTTACATGCACACGGTATGCCTGCATAAGGAGGGACTTTAACAATATTACAGAGGAACACGACACCCTAGCAAGCTTGCTCTCACATAGCCATATAGCCACTCTGGGTAACTATATTGCCAAGGTTCTTAAATATCGTGAATGTTGTATTACTCAATTTATTTCAAAATAATTGTTCTCCCCCCCTTCCATAAAAGGAAGGAGACACTTGTATCGTGACTTTTATGGGTCCCATGGGTCGGTATTTCGGCCCCCAGAGGACGGTAATACATTCTTCTTCTTCTTCTTCTTCTCCACCCCCGCCCCCTCTCCCATCACCCCCTGCCCCCCCTCTCCTCTCCCCCTCGCCCTTCCCCCCTGTGCAAAACCCCCCCACCCCCTTGCACCGCCGCGAGCGACACCCTACCCCACAGTCCCCCAAAAAAAAAAAATCGAACCTAAAGCTAACCCTCGTGAAATCTTCCCTTTACACTCTCTTTTTTAACCACCCCACACATGAAGCATACTACTCCTCCCATATCTCCTTTAATCCCTTCTCAACCCATGCACTCATTCGCTCCTTACTCCACTTGTGACTTAAACTTCACTTGTGACTTTTTTTTTCAAAAAATTATCTAAGAATCCATATGGTTGTCTATATTCCTCGGTAAAGTGATAATAAGCTGGGGAAAATAGGCATTACCTGGCTAGCCAAATGTAACTATGATGTTCTTACACCTAGTTTGTTTGGATGTTGGCAGGTAAGTGGACCCTGACCTCAGAACTTGGACTACTGAGGATTTGACATCTTTTTTCAATATTGTGTTTGTTAAACTCAATATTATTACAAATTCTTAACTTTGGTGGAAATGTTTGCAAACTCTAGTTGTTGCATTTTTCAACTTAGATGTCTCAAACATTTTTTCCTTATACGTCCCCTTTTCTATACTTTTTATACAATTGATGCAATAATTGTGTGGCTCAATTATTGATGGGACTTGTTAATGTAAACACACACACACACACTTTTTTTTTTTGTGAACTTATGAACATCATATTATGAAACAATCATTTTACAAAAGGGCAGGACTCCAGAAAATACACATCTGCTCATGCGTGGGAGAAAGAGAGAGAGAGAGAGAGAGAGAGAGAGAGAGAGAAGACTTGAGTTAACCTTGATAAGACCAAGGTCATGAGTTTCAATGCCTCATGGCAATACTTCATTGGCACAGTTTCACTTACCAAGGGGAGCCGGTGGAGACAGTGCATTGTAGTCCTACACTGACTTAGGGGCAATTTTTAGGAGACAATCTTCACAATGATTCATGTATCAAAGGCACAACTTACACGAGGTCAAAAACTCTATTCTAGTAAGAAAGATAATGCTTCTAGCCACACTTCCAGGACCCCTCAAATAAAGTTCATAGATGCATGAAGAAGCCTCACAAAGAGGCATAGAGAAAGCCTAAGCTTATTGAATGTAGAGACTTGATGATTTTGATCCATTCTTTAAGGCTTGATAAAATATCAAAAATGTCTATGGCTAAGAAATATTAAAAGGCACCAATAGTGAGACATAAGAGAGAGCCAAAGGCAAATTCATCTTGCTTTAAAATTGACCTCCTTGAAGAATGATCATATGACCTATACTTGAGACCAAGAGGTTGTTTCTAATATATTTTGTCAAGCTATAGAGTGTGGTAACACATTTGTAGATTGGTTTCTAGCATGTGAGCTCAATATTTTGAGATAATGATGTATTGCTATTGGTTACTAGATTTTAGCATGTTTGTAGTATTATAAGGTAGAATCTAGTTGAGTCTATTACTGTAGCATGCCAGCCTAAGATTTTGAGGCCATGAGAAAGGCCCTTGGTTACATTTTGAGGGTAGAGAAAGTTTTCTTACCATGGAAGATTCCCTTAAAAGAAACTTTAAGAGAAAAAATCACCTTAAATTCCACATACTTGCTTACTAAGTCACAACTCATTCCAAAACAATTCTTTGTCTGGATGATATAATCCTACAAATAAACAATTAAACAAACTATATGTCTAGACATCTTTATAATACTAAGAAAGAGAAGATTGATGTGGATAAGATGGTTGCAAGAGAAGAGAAAATACTCGAGTTTTATCATTTTCTCGAGAAGGAAGCATGCCACCTCCCTAAAACCATTAGTGAGTGCTCTATAGTTGTAGTACATACCGATGGGTTCTCATTTTATCTCAATATACATATGATGAACATATTTCTAAGCTAAACTTGAGCATCATAACTGCTAGTAACTATGTGCATTTGAAACTTACTTTGTTTATTAACTCACCATGAATGTGTTGTAGGGAAAAATGGAAAAGTAGTTCAAAATCTAAGAGCTTCACACTTACATCTCTATGCATTTGATTCAATTACATATTGATTACAATTTCATGAGTACTATTGCACTTGTATGTGGTTGATTTGAGGAAATGCTAATTGCAATAGTGGACAAATTCCCTTGGTTCCTACCATGGAAGATAATATAAATTCCTTATGTCTTAATTTCCATGTAGGATGCTGAAATTTTATGAGTAAAAATAGTGGAATCAAGAATCACTTAAAGAGATTGCACTTAGTACACATTCAAGGGCGACTAGCATCTTTATTAATCATGATCTTGAAATATAGAGTTTGCAACATTCAAGGCTTCCTCCATTAACCTACTCAACCATATTGCCTATGCACAATAGTTATTTTTTAGTGTTGGATTTGAATCTTGGCTTGCATGTTTTACTATGCTAGGGGTCTTAGGGACATGGGAATATTTTGGAGCATGGTGGTTAGGAGGCAATGTTAATTTAAGGGTGCTTAGGATTAGGTTATAACTCTGGGGCCCAAGCTACTAGGGGACTTCAAGTCTTGTTTAGCGCTCTTACACTGATTTTGATTTGCTTTTTTATTGTGTTTCCGCTATTTATTCTCTTGGGCATTCTACACTTTTCTCTTCTCTATTCTTGCATCTTGTGTCAATATAGGGTTTGTTTTACATGTGGCCGTACTTGCCTTTCTTCTTGCCCCCCTACTAGGTATGCTTGTCATTTGTGTGGATACTCCTTTTGATTCTCTTCTTGAGTGTTTTACAAAAATTCCCCTCTTTTACTTGGTAATTTGTTCATGTAATCCCTTCAACTTCAAGATAGGGCATAGTAATTAATAGTGTCTTTGCTGCAAAGTTGTTATCATGATTTGCCATTGGTTGATGGGAGCTTTGTGTTTATATAAGTGGTTATTGTGTGTGATTTATGGGCATTCTACTATTGCACTTTGTGTTGTTTCTTGTCTTGCTATTATGTGGAAGGCTCCTCTATTGGATGATGCTGATCATGATACAAAGTAGAAGGTGCTTTTGAGATTCGATGCTTTATTAACCTATAAATGGTCTCCTTTACGTAGTTGGGATTGGTTTCTACTTTGAATTCTTTAGGTCGACCATATCCAATTTCGCCTTTGTTTGCATGCATAGAGTTTGCTTTCAAAATGATCGTATTCAATCTTTTGGTTGTTGACTATGTATCCATTGTAATCATAAAATTTTGTTATAGTCTCCATCTTTATTGGTCATGGCATAGATACTTTTGGATTTAGCTCCTTGTCAAAGTATTTTTTCTAACTTTGGTGCTATAAATCTATTTGTTATAGGTGTTGTGTTCTCTTGTCATTTCTTTTTTATTTGGAACATTTAGGTGTTGCACCTTTTGTTGTTTATCTCTCTATATTCGAAACATTCTTTTAAGCTTGAGCTTATTAGTGGTTGTAATTGCAATACTCCCAACATAAGCTCCAATAGAATAGAGCTTATAGATTGAAACACAATTGTGCTTAAATTTCCTATTTTGTAGATCTACAAATTGATTTGAATTGTTTGTCGCTTTGAAATTTGATATTGTTGAAATTAAAAATTCAACTTTGTTTTCCGTGATGTAAGTGTGTACACACAACATTTGAGGGGACCTTAATGCTATGCTTGGGTGGGGTTTCGGCATAGTTCTTGATCAATTATGATTTTTTTTTAAATTGAGCAAAAAAATAGCTTGCATATTATATTACCGTAAAATTGTTACATATTGATCCTTTACAAAAAAAAAATCATCAAGAGGCAATCACTTAATCAACAAGCATATAATCTACAACAATAGGTGCTAAAAGTAGTGGAGAATCAAGTGTGGCAGTAGACCAAGGATTTGGCATAGCAGTAGATCCATAGGATCAAGTAAAGCAGTAGTAAACCACAAAGTTGAGTAGCAATAGACCAAGCTGGTGTAGCTGGAAACCAAGGATCTGGAGTAGCCATAGTAGTTATGATACTATTTTCATGCTCCTTGTTTGTGAAATTGATGAGGTATGAAGAAGGGTCACTAATCGCTAGCTATAGTAGCTATGATTACATTTTCATGCTCCTTGTTTGATTGATGAGCTAGGAAGCAGGGTCAATAATTGCTACTATTTTGTCATCTTAAACAAATCTTTGGCCAATAATTTCTTTCATAGTAAAAAAATACATATAAGTCAAGCTAATGCATCATGAATACAAGTTGTAGTTTAGTCTTTTGTTATTGGTTCTCATAATATTTATAGTTTTTTGTTAGCTATAGCATTTTATTTGAAAAATCAATTATGTAGAAATTGTGAGCATATTGTTATCTCTCTTACTAATGAATATCAGTAAGGTGCCTATACTAGAGTTTTGCAAAACATATTAATATATAAATTTGGGCTCTAGGTTGTGATTTGGAGTGTAAATCATTCACAAAAGATTAATGATTGTTCTTATTTCTAGGTCTAGGTTATGATTTGAAGTGTATAGATCATCTGCAAAAGATTTATGATTGTTCTTATCTCACCTTACATGTTTGCATTTCGGTAAGAGAGAAATTTTGAAAAGGTTCCTAATTCCAAAAACCATTTCTACAAATGTATAGCATCTCCACCATAGATGTTTAAAGTGATGTAAACTACATTATAGCATCTCCATCATAGATTTTAGAAGTAATGTAAATTCAATTATATAGCAAATATTCTACAGAAACTAAACGATTAAGAGAGGATTGACATAACATCATCATAGCAAAAAATGGATTTGAGATCAATTTTAATGTTCCAACTAGTGTAAATTAGATGCATTTTCATGTATTTAAAATTCTTGGATACAAGGGCATTACAACACATCTTTGCCATTGCAAACAACCCAAAATTAGTACTAACTTGGTTGCGCATTGTAACATAGCCCAATGGTGGGAAGAGGAATTAGCATGTCCCTTTTGTAACCAAGCAAATGATGGCACATATTTAAGTGCCCACAAACTTTGTAGGTGAAGCTTCTTGTTTGAGTTTTATGGTCATATCCTAAGTGCAAAAGAGCTAGCCAAAGCTTTAAAATCTGTCATTTGTTTGATCTACTCTCATCTTTAGGGCAATCCATCAAGAGGTGGGCCTTTGCAACAGAAATGGGTGGAGCTTTGCAAGATCTTGTTTTCCCCTTTTGCTCTCATACTTATTCTTTTGGGAGAAAGGTTATTGACTTTTGCATATGTGTTTTCACTATAAAAATAACCATTGATGTAAGCATCGATACTACCATCGATGTTTTATGTTTTTTAATTGATCTTTTTGGAAAAAACATAAATGCATTCATGCGCTATTTTTGTGCACATTCCTACCATAAAGGTAGGGTGGTTTATTAGCTCATCTTCATTGTTGATTACTCATAATTACTCAATCGAAGTTCTAGAGTTTAAAATGTATGCAATTGCAACAAGCCAATTAGGAAAAGGGAACCCACCCAAAAAGATCCTACAAAGCTAACACAAATTACTCATGTTGCTTCATGCAACTAAACGCATTGTGCATTTCAAGAGTATGCCGACAATACAGATGAGAATACTCATTGGGAGGATTTAGAATTAAAAAGGGGCTCTAGGATTAGGAATGTAAGCAACCCTTTAATCTTTAGGGATTAAGCCAATAGGAAGGTTTATGCATCTAAAATTTCAAGGAGACCACATTGACCTCTCATTGGTAGAGAGACCTCCCCTTGTCCAAACTCGCTCTCCCCTTGTCCCAACTCGCTCTCTGTTATGCGCACCTCTTGTCCCCTCCCCCACTTGTGGCATTTACTCACATGAGCGGTCTACACATCCCTTTTGGGTGGGCTCCCCTCACCTCCCCCTTCTCTTGGTGGACCTCTAATGTCTCATAACATTTTCCCTTCCCTCCTAAAAATAAAAATTCAAATTGTCTCCAAAATAGGGTAAGCATCTCCAAAAGCCATCCCAAACTATCCCATGCACCCAAGCCCTCCTTTAAAGTGGATATTGCTCTTAAGTTGAGTAAGATATGAAGAAAAATGTTTCTTGTCCTCCTTTTTCCTAAGATGGTGCAGTAGTCACTTTCTCCTAAACCAAACCTATCTCAATGTAATGGAAGCTTGACGATGAGGTAGTGAACGATAGAAGGTACACAAGTCGAGAGTGAGGAGTAAGTAGAAAGGAGTAGAGCTTCATGTTCTTAAGTAGATCTAGAAGAGAGGTGTAACTGCCAACTTGCACCACATCATGCAAAGAAGGCAGGACGCAGGCAGTGGCTCGCATAAGAGGGGGGAGAAGGGGGGTTTGGGGGTGGCTTGCGGTCAGGGGTTGGGTTTAACCAATTAAATCTTACGACACTAAAAGTCAATATTAAACAACTACTGATTAAAAAATCAAGATGAAGGGGAAATGGGAGGATTCAGCACTTAAAACATCAAGATTAAGTGGAAATGGGGGGATGAAGGTTCCCCCGCCCCACCCCCCACCCACAAACACACGGAGGACAAATAGTTGACCCCCCCCACCCAGTCATACACATGACCAACTACAAGGGGTATGTTGTCCATGGCCTACACTGACAGGCAGTAGATTTCCTTCTTCTAGGGAAATTGAATATTGGCAGTTGCTTAGGGGGAGTGAGTGCCTAAATCAAGGTGCTATTACTTGGCCGCCCTCACAAGGTTGATAGAGGAAACAATCTGAAAGCATTGGAATGCTATTTTATTGGGTTTGTAAAGATTCGAGGAACATGAATTTCGGCTTCTAGTGTTCACCAAAAACCAAGGTTTAAATCAAACTTTCAAATATCAAAAAAGAAGGTTTTAAAGGTGTTCACCAAAAACCAAGGTTTAAATCAAAACTTTCAAATATCAAAATAGAAGGCTTCAAAACCTAGTTTGAAGGCATTTTAATTATATTTTTGCTTAAAATTTGGATAAAAATCTTTCAAATTTTCTTTTTTGCATTGTGCTGAAATTGAAAGTGTCAATAGCGCCCCCACACGGAATGACCAAGATAAAATCTGACCTACGCTTGGGCTTGAACTCAGGAACGGCACATACACACCCACACGTTTTAACTGCTTGGTCGAAACGCTCTTGCCCAAATATTTTAAATTTTTAACATGATATTTGTTAAGGAAAATATGAAGGTTTCCATATCTGTTAAGGAAAATATGCTTAGGATGAACACTGTTGCATGAATGAACGAAGGCTGTCCACGGGCATGAATGAAGAATGGTGCATGCTATACGTGAGATGCAGGCTGCGGAAGTTGGAACCTGGATGGGCTGCTGTCCACAGGCATGAATGAAGAAATGGTGCATGCTATACGTGAGATGCAGGCTGGTCTGTGGTCCTCGGACCTTGCCGTTTGAAGTGGGAACTTGGAGAGAGAGAGAGAGAGAGACTGATCAGTCAACTGCTACATGGTGCCCGTGGGCCGGCAATCGGCTTGCCCAGCTACGTATTTGGATCATCCACAGGTTGTGGAATTAAGCGACCTGGACATGTTGCATGTAGAGAAAGAGACAGGGAGAGAGAGGGAAAGGGAGAGAGCGAGAGAGAGAGAGAGAGAGAGTAGTCAACTTCTACATGGCAATACGCTCGCCAAGCTACGTATTTGGATTGTCCAGAGGTGCTGCACTGTGTAGAATCAAGCGACTCTGCGGTTTTGGAGTCCGGCGTATCAAATATTGTGACATTCCCGAATGTTTCAGACACAGCGGACGGGTTTTGATTTCGGGAGCTGTCAAAGATTAGAAAGCCGGTTGACCGCTGCGAATGCATGGCATAGAGCGCGTGCCATGGGCAAGATTGATGATGGGATGGTGCAGTAAGAGACAAACAGAACAAGTGCGGTAGAATGGAGAAGTGACGATGGATCCATGCAGCAGCTGGCGACAAACAGCGATGGATGCAATGCAAATAGAACAAGCACAAAAAGCCGAAGGAGCCGGTGAGGCGCGGCTGGCTAGTGGGAAAGCGCAATGCACGATGCAATGGCTTTGCCTTCATCGCCGGTCCCTGCTAAACGACCCAAATGGCAGAAGCAAAACGCTTCCCTCAATCCGCCAAGAAACCAACATCTTACGGTCTCCATGATTGCGAAACCCCTTCTCTTGTAGGGTCCCGATATTGCCTGTAACAGCAGATGACTGTGCACGAAGTGTAGCGAGCTCAGGAACGTTTGACGCTCGAATATGTAGCGAACTCAGGAAAATTGAAATGCCGTCGACAGCGATTCCTGCTTCCCAATTCTTGATGTTGATACACATATTTGACATTTGGAGCATTAACGGCGTCAATCACATGCTTCCCAATTCTTGATGTTGATACACATATTTGACATTTGGAGCATTAACGGCGTCAATCACAAGCATTCAGCTATGCTTGCGTAGGACCGATAAGCAAGGCAATGCCTACGATTATCTGCATGGCCGTATGCGTTGTACTCGTGGCACGCTTTGCTCCGGTTCGGGCGGGAATGGCAAACCCAGAAGACTCTACCGTGTCATCTCCTTATTATCCTCCTGCTTCCCGTTCTGACGATCCATCAAATGATAGTACCACTGATGGTAAGGACCGTCAATTTTCTGTATTTTGACAGCCTAATAATATCTGTGATCCTTTGGAATGAAAAAGAGTGGACAAATCAGAACGAATAGAGACATAGAATCACTGTGAATGCGCGCATAATATAGCCATTCAAGGTCTCTCTATGATTTGCATACATGACAATACTATAAGACTGGACTCGTTTCATTTGAACAAAGGAGAGTAAACATCGATAAACAGATCCAAGTATGTCCCTCCTCATGGTGAAAAATGGGAATTTCCCATTAATTAGTTGTGGAGAAGAGAAGAGGGGGGGGGAAAGGAAGTAGGCCAGTGCATGATTAAACTAAGGGATAAAAGGGGGAGGGAAGTAGGGGGCATTAAGAGGGAGCCACGGGAGATTGGGGAGGGGGGAGGAACCGCTTAAGAAGGGGGCATTAAAGAAGAAGGCACGTGTATACCCACTTCTTTGAACTGAAACCTGGACTACAGCCTTGATTTCTCCACCAACTCCTTGAACATTGTAACTTATGAAAAGCAGTAATGCTCTTGGATGTTTTGATTACTTGAACTGATTTCCATAAGGCTCCTCTTGCTATTCTCAAGACATTGAATTGACTTCTCCTCGTTAGAATTTACAAGCAATAACGTATCAAGCTTTCTGATTTGCATATGAACTTGCAGCTGCAGCACTTACACAATTCTTACATAATGTTACTAAGGATCCATTTGGAGCTCTTCATAGCTGGACTCCCCACGCTGACACAGCTTGTACCTGGTCTGGGATAACATGCAACAATGATGGGCGAGTTACTAGCGTGTGAGCACCGGTGCCTGATTAAAACACTTTTAACTACCTCTGGTTACTTTATAAAGAGAGAGGCATTAAATTCCATATTTTACAACTACTGTGCATAGTCTGTCAATTTGCTTTCACACTTCCTACCCCTCCCTAAGCATACATAATGCATTCCAACAAATTCATCTGTTCCAACCGATGATGTCTTATTAGATGCACTCAACAGGTAGTTTGAATTCTTCAGGTTACTGCAGGACAAACGCCTTGAAGGCACCATCAGTAGTGCATTGCAAGAACTATTCTATCTCGAGCATTTGTAAGTGCACCTGTAACTTTCTTCTGTAGATATGACCAGACTTGAGATGATTTTGTCTTATAATGCATGCATTCACCTTGAGGAACCGAGCTCCTAAGCCAATGCATTAATTGTAGAATTTTCTTTCTTTCTCACTCTGCGTGCCAGGACTAGCCAGAGCGTCAACAGACAAAAGTCTTTGCTTTACACCTTAGTCAGGAATGCG
Organism: Dipteris shenzhenensis; assembly: GCF_047967505.1. Lineage (NCBI taxonomy): Eukaryota > Viridiplantae > Streptophyta > Polypodiopsida > Gleicheniales > Dipteridaceae > Dipteris > Dipteris shenzhenensis. Next base: position 39,671,666 of record NC_141623.1, on the reverse strand, counting down.
AAGGTTGCATCGAAGTTTTTGCAATCTGAACAGTGGAAGATCTAAATTTTAGTTTGAACATTATAAAGCAAAAACTAACATTTCTGCTATAACTTAAATTTGAACTGTAATAATTTATTGTTTGTGATCTAATACATTTTACTTATAGACAACCTTGCAACTTTGCAGAAACCTTCAAAACAATTTATTCACTGGTCCAGTCCCACCTGAGTTGGGGAACCTTCAACAGCTGCAAGAACTGTGAGGAAATTTACTTTAAATTAACGGTTACTATGGTTCTTACTCATAAATTGGCTGACACTTCATTAGTTTATCTTTACATTATTGCTTTTCTAATGTGTAAAACTGCAGATGTTTATCACATCCTTCTGTTGGTCACAAGGCATGAGTTATCTGTTCAATAAGTCATAAGTTTTTGACACATGACACTATGAAGCTATTTCCTACCTGTGGTAATGTGTGAGGGAAAAGCGCAGAGAGTTGATGTAGTTGATCAGAACATTAGATGCATTCCATCGTGCAAAGGAGCAAAACCATAGTTAGGGGAAACGGAAACGTTTCGGGATTTCTGGGAGGGCTGAAACGGGGAAACGCCACGTCAGCAAGGGAGGGGAGTAGATGATGATGGAGGGCTGAAGCAGGCTGCAGGAGAGAAAGGAGAGGAAAGGAGTGAGTGGGGCTGAAGGAGGGCTGGAAAACCTTGAGGATGGAGAGAGTATGAGGCTGAAGGAGTGGAAGGAGCCTGGAGGCCAAAATCAAAAGCAAAAAGACAAAAAACGGGGCTGGCGGCGGATTTCGCGTGATTTTGGAGACCTAGCAGCCTGTGTTGTCTGAAACGGCATGTTTCAGGGCTCTGAAACTGTTACGCTCTAGCCGAGGTAGCATGACCTCGGAAGAATCAGTCGACATTTCCCTTAAAGGATCTATCTCTGTAATATATGTGTTTGCGCTTCATGTAAATGATCGGGAGGGATTTAATGTCAAGGTCCTAGGTGAGGGCTGATAGCACCAGACTAGATAGATCTAAGACCAAGGGCCTAGTGCTAAGATTGTGCCTAGGGGCAAGGAATTTAATGCATCCCAAGAGAGGGGTGAAATGTTGCATTAGGAAGGCCCTATATGGATGACATGTGGCATATAGATCTATCTAGGGAATTGGGGTTTGCTGAGGCTAGAGAGAGAAGAGAAGATAATGATTCACGTGGATTTTCGAACGAAGATCTCTGTCTACTTGTCAGCCTCAGCGAGATATGGCTGGGTGGTGATTCATGGTGCTGCTCCCGTGATCGAAGTAGAGAACTAGATGAATGATGTGTATGACAATTGGTATCAGAGCTCAAGGCTATGATTAGGATGGGATTGACGAACAGCATGGTGATCATCTGACGCTGACCTACGTACGGGCTTACGCAAGCAAGTATTGGGAGATAGAAGGTCTTCGACGTAGAGAGTGGAGCTGTCGTGACGACGGACGATAGGCGGGAGCGTACGTGACGGGTCGACAGCCGATGATCTGCGAGGTGTTCCACAAACGAAAAGAGGACTGTTGACGAACCATAGCTGGAACTCGGAATTAGGCAGGTCTTTCGACGTGGACAGTCTGTGATTGACCGCAGATCAATGGAAAGCCTGGCACGGGAAACGTGACGTGCGTGGAACGGGACACGCAGGTGTCTGTGCTGTTGCTGGAGCGGAGGGGTCTCGTAAGGTGACTCGACGAAACGAGGTAGATGAAGAGCGCAGGAGGGTCCTGCTACTTGTGACCTCCATGCGACGGACTCATCCGACAAATTACAGACAAGTGGATTGGACGATGCGTGGTTGACGAACGACGTGCTCCAGTCAGCAGGGCCATGCATGGTCGCGTAAATAGTTCGTGGGCAGAGGCTTGTTGACTGTTTCGTGGAGCGTGGGGATCCCAGGTGACGCAGTGCAGGCTGGCTAGCCGTGGTCTGCTTCGTTGGCACACGTACGTGCAGCGATCTACAACACCAGCAGTCTGTTCGTAACTAGTGACTGGGGTTACGATCCAACGACAGTTTGGGACGCAGATAGGGCGCAGAAGCGCAGGACTTGACCAGGGAGCTTTCTTTGATCTCCATTAGTTTCGTGTTGTTTTTTTTCCTTCTCGATTTAGTAGGGTGATGCGCTACTTTCATAGACATGATAATGTGAATGATCAGCATGCATGAGGCTTCAATGTTGTAGCAGGGACAGATTATGCTTGTGCATATGCCTGTGTGCTTTAGTCAGAGTCAGATTGCAGGAATTTCCCTAGTATAGGGAAAAGCGCCATCTGAGATATATGCCTGTATTAAATGCCTGATCAGTGGGAATGTGGGATTGCAGGAATTCCCTAGTATAGGGAATTGTGCCAGACTGTTAGTACACTGAATTGTGTCAGCTTGTAAATACAGTTTTCTAGTGGTATTTTTATTTTAAATTTAAAAAAAAAAACAAAAAAACAAAAAACAATAAACAAACAAAACAAAATAAAACAAAACACCCATTGAACGGAATGGAAGCAGAAGAAGGGGCTTCCAGAAGGGACCCTGGTGAGTCAGGAGTCCGGCCGACCCAGCAGGGATCGCGCCCAGTAGCTCACACTTTATCTGGCAGGATTGCATTGCTGGAGGATGCCTTGCAACAGTTGTTAGCGCAGCAATTACAAGCCAACGCAGGGCAATCTGAACTTAGGAGAGCGTTACAGAGTATGTCTGCCAGACCTTCTCGAGAAGAGAAGGGAAAGGCTCCAATGGAACTGGAGTCTAGTGTCCATACGGTCGAGCCTAGGAAGGCTAAGGTGCCAAATATTGCAAATTACAGACCGGAAAAGTATTCTGGCCGGATGAACGACCGTAGCTCCGATGTCATTGAGACCTGGTTACACAAATGGGACGAGGCGTTCGCCATTTGTGAAATCAGAAATGACATCAAAAAGATCTGCGAGGCCACCCACATGTTCAGTGAGGCAGCGGATCGGTGGTGGATTAAACAACAAAAAGATGGCATAGCATCCACTACCTGGGAGGGGTTTAAAAGAGAGTTCAGGAAACACTTCTTACCTTCTGACGAAGCATCCCGAGCTTGGGATCAATATAGGAACCTTCGTCAGAGAAATTTATCAGTGGCAGAATACACTGATAAGTTTAGAGAGAGTGTAATGAAGGTTGATGAACCCCTGCCTCAATCAATCCAAGTGAAAGATTTCATATTTGGATTGAATGATCGAATAAAAATGGAAGTTCGGGCTAAGTACGCGAACACGCTAGATGATGCAATAGCTATAGCCCTGAACTACGAGGATGCCAAGGGTAGCAAGCCAAGTGGGTTTGCACAGGTCGGAACCCAGTATGGGTATCCGAAGAAATCTGGGTTTAAGAAGAAGTGGGCTAGTAGAGGGAGTGGTTCGCAGCCGAGTGGTCAAGCCAAGCAGGCGAGACCGGCTGAAACTCCTAAACCAAGTACCACCATTGGAGTGAAGAGGAAAGTAACCCCAATGGCAGCCCGGGCTTGGTCTAAATCTCCCTTGAACCCAGAACAGAGGGAAAAAGCGAGGAGAGAAGGCTTGTGCTTTGGTTGCCTTCAACCTCATCAGTGGAGAGATTGTCCACGTAATAAAGATCGTCGGGTGGCTGAGATGGTGATCTCAGAGTGCGACGTGGAGATGCAGGGAAGTCCCAGAGCGGAAGAGATGCAGATTCAGCTAGCGGGATCTTCTCAGAGGTTAGTACCTTGTTTGTTATGTGTGTCTGTTGCTAAGTTAGTGACGAGTGCACCTGATAACATCCTATCTAAGCCCGCAACGGGGTATACGGCCTTCAATGATACGGAGTTAATTAAAATGAAAGGGCAAGTGGCCAGTCATGATGTCATTGTGTTGTTTGACTCGGCGTCAACTCACAATGTGATTAACTCCAAGCTCGTGAGGAGGCTGAAACTAAAGACAAGTCCATCTGACTATGCGTATACAGCCAGGATGGCCGATGGAAGTTCAATTGAAGTATGGGACCAAAGGGTTACCCAGTTGGAGCTTCGGATTCAGGACTATGCTGAGAAGCTTGATTTTGAAATGACCAAGCTTGCTCATGCGGATATAGCCCTGGGAATGGCGTGGCATTCTAGGAAGAATCCAGCCATTGATTGGAAAAAGCACGTATATCAATTCAAGATGAATGATGTGCTTTATGTCTTGCGAGGTGAAAAAGATATACCTCAGGGACCGTTGGTTTCCGTGATGGAAATCAGAAAGGCTCAAGTAGAGTTTTTGTACCTTTGCACAACATCGGTAGAGTCGGTGGATGATTCTTCGACTAGCACTGATGTTACGCAAAGTGGTGAGATGGCCAAGCTGGCTAATCTTATAACAGAGGAGTTCTCTGAATGTTTCAGGAATGAACTACCTTATGGGTTACCTCCAGAGCGGAAAGTTGAACATAAAATTGAACTGATCCCGGGGGCAGAACCTGTAAATAGACCTCCTTATAGAATGAGTTTTGCTGAAGAAGCGGAGGTGCGTAGACAACTGGAAGAATACCTCAAGTTGGGGCAGATTCAACCAAGTTTCTCACCTTTTGCTTCGCCAGTGATATTGAAGAGGAAAAAGGATGATACGTTTCGCCTCTGTATAGATTACAGAGCATTGAATAATATCACTGTTAAGCACAGGTATCCGATGGCTCGGATTGATGATTTGCTAGATGCATTACATGGAGCCGTGATTTTCAGTAAGATAGATCTTAAGTGCGGCTATCATCAAATCCGGATTAGAGCCGAGGATGTGCATAAAACCGCTTTCAGGAGCAGGTTTGGTCATTATGAGTTTTTGGTAATGCCTTTTGGACTTACCAATGCTCCAGCGACCTTCGTCATGCTTATGAACGATTTACTACGTCCGTATATCGGAAAGTTCGTAGTACATTTTATTGACGACATCCTGATATTCAGTAAAAGTATTACTGAACATCGTGAACACTTAAGGATGGTGTTCAGTACTTTGAGGAAAGCCAGTCTTTATGTGAATAAAAAGAAAACTATACTGTGTATGGTTAGGCTTGAGTATTTAGGGTTCATAATTACTCCACAGGGAGTAGAAATGGATCCGAAGAAAGTGGCTGCGATACTAACTTGGCCAATCCCTCAGAGTCTGACCGCGTTGCGATCATTCTTGGGATTTGTCCAGTTTTATAGAAGGCATATCAAAGGATATTCCGGAATAGTATCGCCATTGACTGATCTGACCTCAGATAAAGTACCTTTTGTTTGGGGACAGAATCAACAGGAAAGTTTTAACACCATAAAACAAGCTGTGGTCACAGGACCGGTGTTAAAAATAGTTGATCCCCAGAAACCGTTGTTCCTAGAAACCGATGCAAGTGGCATTGCGGTAGGAGCAGTCCTCCTTCAAGAGGGAAGGCCAGTAGCCTTTGAAAGCAAGAAGCTTTCTCCCTCTCAAAGGAATTGGCCAACTCATGAATTGGAGTTGTATGCAGTTATCCATGCTTTGAAACCATGGAGGCATTATTTGTATGGTTCAGAGTTTTAGGTGGATGTGGATCATGATACTCTGAAACATTTTTGTAAACAGCCTGACTTGAGGGGCCGCCAAGCTAGGTGGGCAGAGCTCATGCAGGAGTTTAATTTGAAGATTCGGTACCGAAGAGGAAAAGACAATAAGGTTGCTGATGCGTTGTCTCGCATTATACACAACCTGAGTTTCACGGTATTAGAGAGTGCTCTAATGACCGAGATCAGAGAAACTCAAAAGGTGGACGAGTTTGTCCAGAGCTTATGGCCTAAGGCTCATGTGTTAAAACCCGGGGAAAGTGAAAAGGATGACCTGGCATCCAGAAAAGGCCAAACTTATGCAAGATATACCATAAGGGATGGTATGCTAGTTAGAAATGGCAAGGTTGTAGTACCTGGTCAGAATGATCTCAGGCAGAGAGTCATTCGACAATGCCATGATAGCCCGTGTGCGGGACATCCAGGTGTCGAGAAGACCTATGATCTCGTGAAGCGAGATTTCTTTTGGCCAAAGATGAAAAAGCATATTCATGAGTATGTGACACGGTGTTTCTCGTGTCAGGTAAGTAAGGCCGAGCGGGTGAAGCCACCCGGACTTTTACAGCCCTTGGAAATACCACTAAGTAAGTGGGAGAGCATTTCCATGGATTTTATTGTAGGGCTACCTGCAACACAAGGAGGGTATAATTCTATCCTTGTGGTGGTTGATCGTCTAACCAAGATGGCTCACTTCATTCCGACTAGAGAGTCTGTTAGTGCCCCGCAAGTGGCGGATTTGTTCATTAGACATATATTTCGTCTGCATGGATTGCCTAGATCCATAGTGTCAGACCGAGATGTCAGATTTACCGGTCATTTCTGGACAGCGGTATTCGAGACACTGAGGACTGAGTTAGGAATGAGTAGTGGGGATCATCCTGAGACGGATGGTCAGACGGAGAGAGTCAACCAAACTTTAGAAGATATGCTGAGGGCATATGTGTCATTGAGGCAACATACATGGGACAAGTGGTTGCCATTGTTGGAGTTTGCCTACAATGATAGGAAACATTCATCTACTGGGTTCAGTTCGTTTGAGCTGAACTATGGTTATAGGCCAGCCAATCCAACTATAGTTGGAGTACCTCAGAAAGTGCCTAGTGCCGCGAACTTTGTAGTTCAGATGCGGGAGATGCTAGCACTTGCGAGAGCTAATATCCGCCAGGCTATGGATAGAGCCAAGGTGTATGCAGATGAAAATCGGTCTATAAGAGTATTTGAAGAAGGAGAAAAAGTTTTTCTCAGAATTCCTTCGCACTCGAAGTCGTTGACTTCAGGAGAGTGTGCTAAGTTATCACCTCGATACTGTGGGCCGTGGTTAATTCTAAAGAGAATAGGCAGTGTAGCCTATAAATTAGAATTGCCACAGGGGTGTAAGGTGCACCCGGTTTTTCATGTTTCACGCTTAAAGAAATTTTTACATACAGGTGACTCACTAATCGAAGGTGTGGTTTTGTTTCAGGAGATAGAGGATATTGCAAGGCGCAAACCAACAAGAATCCTGGACCGAGGAACAATGCAAATACGAAATCGAAAGATACCCACGGTGTTGGTTGCATGGCATGGTCAGCCTCTATCCGAAGCTACCTGGGAACCCGTATATCAGTTGCGGAGACTGTTCCCAGACTTTATCATCGAGGACGCTGATGTCTGAAGAGGGAAGGAATGTTACGCTCTAGCCGAGGTCGCATGACCTCGGAAGAATCAGTCGACATTTCCCTTAAAGGATCTATCTCTGTAATATATGTGTTTGCGCTTCATGTAAATGATCGGGAGGGATTTAATGTCAAGGTCCTAGGTGAGGGCTGATAGCACCAGACTAGATAGATCTAAGACCAAGGGCCTAGTGCTAAGATTGTGCCTAGGGGCAAGGAATTTAATGCATCCCAAGAGAGGGGTGAAATGTTGCATTAGGAAGGCCCTATATGGATGACATGTGGCATCTAGATCTATCTAGGGAATTGGGGTTTGCTGAGGCTAGAGAGAGAAGAGAAGATAATGATTCACGTGGATTTTCGAACGAAGATCTCTGTCTGCTTGTCAGCCTCAGCGAGATATGGCTGGGTGGTGATTCGTGGTGCTGCTCCCGTGATCGAAGTAGAGAACTAGATGAATGATGTGTATGACAGAAACGCGTTTCAAACTGGCTGAAACGTTTCAGCCAGCCGTTTCAGGGTCCTGAAACGCGTTTCAGAAAACGGGGCTTCTCTGAAACGGCGTTTCAGGCTTGGCTGGGCTCTAAAACGCGTTTCAGCGTAACTGTGAGCAAAACAGCTAATGTAAATATACTGACAGACTAAACTATTATATTTATATGTCATAAATTAGACTGGGACACAATTTAATTAATTTGGGGGAGCATCTTATATGTGAATGAAATTTAATTTTTTGTGCTTCCTTTTTTTATAGGTATAAAAATGTCTCACCTATATAAAAAGGATCTTCCACTGCCCATAAATAGACAGCCAAAAGGATAGAGTGATTTTTATATTCTTGAGGGATTTCCAGAGTCTCCTCCAAAAGACTCTCTGCAAGTCAGCAGAAACATGAGAGTTCTCCCAATGAGGGGCATCACTTACAATATAACAAAAGAAAGGGAGACTCTTCTCTTGGTGCCTTGCATTAATCTATTCCCACTCTCCGGGATCCCAAAGCGGAAAACTTGATGGGGACCCCTCCATACAGCCAAATCCTCCAAGATCCCACGAGAGTAAGACGAGGTTTCGGATCTAGGTGCCACTCAGAATCCTTGCCATGCTCCACAAACCCTATGATGCTGACAGGCTGAAAGGGAATGCCCAAGAGAATATCATCTTAAGATCTAGACAGCTTGCCATCTGACTGAACATCAATGACCAAGGCATCCTCATGTGCTCCTCAAAAGGCTATGACCTGAAGTGGGATGCTGGTCCTCAAGAAAGCCCCCATCCAACTAGGACAAACAATTGGCCTACCATCTGTATACACCCGATCCTCAGGTAAGGCTGCATCACTTTGCTGAATCCTCATTGCATTTCCTCTGAGGAGGCATACCAATTGTTGTTTACAATCCTTTGGAAGCTTTTTGAAGGCTTTCCAGGATCCTACAGAGGAGGCAAGGCCTCTCTCCACAAACTTGCAAAGTAGGGCCTTGCACTGCAAGTTTGGGTCTATGGTATTAAGCCACCGTGGCTTTAGTGTCTGTGGTGCCATCTGGCCCATTCCATAAAAAGTTCCTTATCGGTCTCTTGAGCTGAGTAATGCAATCCCTAGAGTTGCACCAGCAAAAGCAAACCTGGTTGACAACCACCACCCTAGAGGCCAGGTCCAATTTGGTTGAACTCCAAAAAAGGAGTTTCCTCCTGATACTCTCCAACACTGGAGCAAACTACTGTGAAGACGAGATACCCATAGCAACCTAGCATCCTCCATATGTGACTGTAATACCCCTCTAAATCCAAGTAAATCCACAATTAGCCCCCAAATCTGAAATGTCCTCATCACTAATCCAAAAGCCATTGGATTTGTTCCAATTAATGTGTGCACTAGCTGCAATACAAAATAAATTGAAGGTTGCTCTGAAAGAAATGAGAGTCTGAGGAGTGGCATCCAAAAAAATAGCAGTATCATCCGCCAACTCACAATCTAGGAGTTATTCTCTCTCAGGGGATGCCTCAGCCCAAAAATTCAGCTTGAGATCTAAGAAAGATGCTCATAGCTTCCACCACAAACAGAAAAAAAAGGGGCTAGAGGGTATCCCTGACAGACTAATCTAAAATCCTGAAATCTCTCTCCCCTTATTCCTTTGATAAGCACTTGGCTGTGGACTGATCTGTACAAAGAGGACACCCTCTAATCCATGAATCTAAGAACTCGAAACAAAGAAGAGTGCCCTCTAGAAAATCCCAATCTACTTTGTCATAAGCTTTTTCTCAATCCAAGAGTAGAATGGCTAGCTTCCGGCTGATATGCATAGCCCAATCCAAAGCCTCCCAAAAGGAGAAGATATTATAAACAATGCTCCTGCCATGCACAAAGCATGTGTCTCATGAATGAGATCCGGGAGAAAGGGCTGCAAACTTAGACTAATGGGGTGAAAAGAGAAGGCCCCATGTAAGAGAGAGAAGGTGAAGTGACAGGGGGTGGAAGGTGCTCTGCAAGTGAGAGAAGGTGGAGTGACAAGTGGTGGAAAGAGAAGACCCCTTGTAGAGAGAGAAGGTGAAGTCATAGGGGGTGGAAGGTGCTCTGCAAGTGAGAGAAGGTGGAGTGACAAGTGGTGGAAAGAGAAGGCCCCTTGTAGAGAGAGAAGGTGACACCTGGGTGGAAAGAGAAGGCCTTATGTAGAGAGAGAGGGGGTGACAAGGGGTGAAAATAGAAGGTGTATGCAAGAGAGAGAAGGTGGAGCGGAAAGAGGAGGCCCCATGTAAGAGGGAGAAGGTGAAGGGACAAGGGGTGGAAAGAGAAGGTGCTCATCAAGTGAGAGAAGATGGAGTGACAAGTGGTGGAAAGAGAAGGGCCCTGGTAGAGAGAGAAGGTGATAAAACAACAGGGTATATACAAGCTTGGGAGGCAATTTCCTCACTGAACATGATACTTCTTGACTCGTGACCCATTCATTGTGGCATGTAGGAGCCAGCCCTTCAAAGTGGCCAAGTAAACTCCTCCACTTGAGATAAGCTTGGCTATGAAAAATGGGCATGTCCAACCACTTACAAACTTAGGTTTGTATTTGAGAAACTTACTTGAGTATAGTAGTACCAAATCACCGACTTTGAACTCTGTTTTTCTGAGGTTTCGATTATGCCATGCTTTTTGTCTCTTCTGCCACACTTCTTGAGAGAAGACTGCTTCACGTCGATGCTCTTCCATTGCTTCCAAATCCCATAAACGTTTAATAGTGTAGTTTTCTAAGTTGTCATCCATCTCCACGAGCACCCGAGGGGTATCTAGATTGAATTCATAAGGCATAAGTGCCTCCAGGGCATAAACCAACTTGAACCATGAATACCCAATACTCGCCTTGTATGCCCCTTTGCTCCTTTTCTTTTTTTGTTTGTGGCCGAAGTTATGAGTATCTATGTTAGATCTCAAGCTGACATCTTTGGGCTGAGACTTCCCATTAGAAGGGAAGAGGAGTTAGTTGATAGCGAGTTGGCAGATGACACAACAGTTTACTTGGATGCCACTCCACAGACATTGAATTTATTTTGCTTGGCGGTAGGGACGCAGATAAATTGGCATAAATCCAATGGCTTTTGGATTATTGATGAGGACACTCCAGTTTGGGGGCTTGACATAGGATTCACTTGGGTTCAAAGGGGTGTGCATGTCAGGTATTTGAGCTGCCAGGTCGGCTTGGATATTTCTTCCACGCAGCAGTTTTCTCCCGTGTTGGAGAGCATCAGGAGGAAGCTCCTTTTTTGGAGCTCAGCCAAGCTGGATCTTGCCTCTAGAGTTGTGGTGGTTAACCAAGTTCTCTTGGCCACGGTCTGGTTTGTTTGTTCTTGCTGGTGCTGTTCTAGGGACTGCATCTCTCAGTTCAGGAGATCGATCAGAAATTTTCTTTGGAGTGGGCTTGATGGCACAGCAGATGCCTTAGCCAGGGTGGCTTGGGAGACCCTCATCCTCCCTACACAGGAAGGGGGTCTCAATATCACTGATCTAGATTTACAGTGCAGAGCTTTACTATGCAAGATGGTGGTGCGGGGACTTATGCCAGGGCAGGAACCGTGGAAGGCCTTTCTTATTAGCAGCATACAGAGGTGCACACCTTCTTCAGGAGGAGACTGGATGAGCAGTATTAGGTGGTAGCTACTTTGGGCTCATGGGTTCTCTGCCCTTGCTATGCATAAAATGAATGAAATCTTTTATATTTTTTTATATGTTTGAGTTAAATGTTCTCTGCCTTGAGTAGTCCCTCTAAAATGAATGTTTGAAGAGTCAATAAGGTTCTCTGCCTTGGAGAGTCCTCCTAAATTGATGTGTTTTTTTAATGGTGTGTGGCTCCATGTTCCTAGTTAGTCCCTGGAGTCAAGAGGGGGATGTACTGTGGGAGCCATGTATTTGCATTGATAGGGTCTAGTTATCAAGCGTGGCATATGAGTTCCAGGATGTTGGTGCATTGGTCTTCTAAGACCTTTGAGTTGTTCATGCATCCATGCTGAGACATGAGTCTCTGAGTAATGTTTGGGACGTAAAGCCATGTGAGTGCTCAGTCCGACCTCTGAACCATGCTTAGACTTCAGCCTCTGAGTTAGCATGAGAGCCATGTCTAGTTCAGACATTACACAGTTTAGTAGTCCTGTCACTATCATGTTCTGTCCTTGGTTCCATTCCGGTAGTCTCTCTTAGGACCCCACTAGATGCTTGAGACTCCCTATTGGCTGAGATACACAGCATCCGGGCCCGTCAGGCAGAGCTGACACATTACACCCAGGAGCAGGCCCGATACACCCAGGACTAGGCCCACATTATACACGAGCAGGGCACCCTTATCCAGGGACTCAGGCACGACATCACACAGCTTCGAGAGGAGCTCGAGATCCTCAGAGCAGTGCCTGGAGGGACCCCAGTCACAGAAATGGAGGCACAGATAGCCACGATACAGTCGGCTATAGTAGAGACGACTAGATGGGTGGACGTGGCGAAACGAGAGCCTGCAAAGGCAACCGTCCGAGATGGTAGGTTGTTGACTGGCACCCATCGGGCTCCCACCCGTACCCCCTAGGGAGACGGGGCCTATCAGACTCAGGTTTTCGAGACCCTAGATTGCACCATTTGGAACTGTAATGGTACCTTATGGTCAAACCTAGGGAACTTCTCGGAGTCTTGTACAGGACGAGACATAGTCTTTTACATGGAGACACACCAGAGCCGAGAGCGTCCACTACCGATAGTCAGTGGCTACACATGGGAGTCGGCCTTCAGGGATGAGACGAGGGATACAGGAGGAGTCCAAGGATTAGGCGGGGTCGCAGTATTGTACAGGTCTTCCCTCGCTGGAGCTATCTCCATCGAGAGGAAGGACGCACACTCCCGATTTATGTGGATCCGGATCCGACGCATAAATACCCGTGACCTTTTCATGGCAATATGCTACTTCCCGCCAGACACATCTCACTTCGCCAAAGTGGCACGAGAGGAGGGTGAGACATCGCCATATGCACCCGTACATCAGGATATCCTAGACATTTCAGCCCGTAGGGAAGTTCTCCTTGAGAGTGCTCTCAACGAAAGCGGAACGGAAGAGGAAGAGAGAGAAACAGAGAGTCACACAAGTTTTGGTGGGTGCAGTACGACCTAATCTTCTTTTTCATTCATTTATATATGTGTTTGAGTATTATACATAACTGCGGTAAAGGCATAGTGACCTTTAACCCCCACAACCTCCCACTTAAAGGACAACGTGCTTTTAAGGGAGAACAATCAGTGAGCATACTATCCAATGCCCATCAATACACGACAATACTCAAACCGCTGACAAGGTAGACTCTTCATCAACATATCTGTAGGGTTATCATCTGTATGAACCTTGACAAGCTCTATACGCTTGTCCTCAAGTACCTCCCTGATGAAATGGTACCTGACCTCAATGTGTTTGGTTCTTGCATGACAGACGGGATTCCGTGCTGGCTGAATAGCACTCATGGAATCACTATGCAATGTCGGTACACCTGTATGAATCCCCAAATCTCCCACTAGCCGATCAAGCCATATAGCCTCCTTGCAATCCTCTGTGGCTACAACATACTCAGCCTCTATGGTAGACAAAGCAACGCACTTTTGTGCACGAGACATCCACGACACTGCACCACCTGCAAAGGTGAACACATAACCAGAAGTGGATCTCCTACTATCCACATGCCCTGCATAGTCTGAATCTATGTACCCAAGTACACGCATGTCTCCTCTACCAAAGCAGATGCACATCTCCTTGGTACCCTTCATGTACCTCATGATGCACTTAACTGCCTCCCAATGCCTCTTTCCTGGATTAGCCATATACCGGCTAACAACTCCCACTGCAAATGCAATGTCTGGTCTAGTAGCTATCATAGCATACATAAGACTCCCAACCGCTGATGCATAAGGAACCTTGGCCATCATGGCCCTCTCCTCATCTGATTTGAGACTATCTGTATGACTCAGTTTCACATATGGAGGCAATGGAGTACTCACTGCCTTCCCCCCCTCCATATTGAAACGCTGCAATACTTTTGTAACATACTCCTTGTGTGAAAGCCAAAGGAGTTTCCTACTGCGATCCCGCGTGATGCGCATACCAAGAATATGACTTGCAAGACCTAAATCCTTCATATCAAAGGCCTCATGCAACTTGGCCTTTAATGCATCTAGCTCATAAGTATTCTTGCTAGCCAAAAGCATATTATCCACATATAGTGCCAGGATTATCAGGCTATTATTCTTAGCCCTTTTAGTGTAGAGGCAGTGATCAATTTCACTCCTTCTAAAACCCTGGGACTGAATGAAAGCATCAAACTTCTGATACCGTTCTCTAGGCGCTTGCTTAAGACCATAGAGACTCTTCTTCAGCTTGCAAACTAAATGCTACTCTTTGCTCTTTTCTTTAAAGCCTTCCGGTTGCACCATGTAAATTTCCTCATGCAGATCCCATGCAAGAAAGCTGTCTTGACATCCATCTGCATAAGCTCCATATTCTCTGCTGCCACTAGTCCAAGCATGCATCTAAGTGTGGTCATCTTCACAACCGGAGAGAATATCTCATCAAAGTCCACACCCTTCTCTTACTTGAATCCTTTAGCGACCAAACGGGCCTTGTACCTAGGCACATCATCACCTGTGACCTTCATCTTGTAGACCCATTTACATGGCAATGCTTTCTTTTCATGCGGCAAAGAAACCAAGTCCCAAGTCTTATTCTTCATAAGTGAACTCATCTCTGATTGCATAGCATACTCCCACTTGCGTTGATCCTCGCGCATCATAGCCTCTCTGTAGCAAGAAGGCTCCCCGCAATCAGTAAGCATCACATAGTCTACCCTTGGAACAAACCTATCAGGCGGTCTAGACACTCTAGATGATCTTCTCAAGGGCATTTCAGCTTGCTGTCCCACCTACATATCAGCCACATTTGGCTCATCATTTCCAGCAATGGATGATCCATCATCCAGCCTTGATTGTATACCTGTGGGAGTACTTGGTGGTACCATTTCTTGCACATTTGGTGCATGGACAGCTTGCTGTCTATCAACATATGCAGGTGGATTCATATCCTAGAAAGTGATTCTTCTCATTTCCACATCCCTCATGGGTGCCTTATGCATCTTCTTCTCATTGAAGACTACATCATGGCTGCGTATGATCTTCTTTGCTTCTGGATCCCAGAGACGATAGCCCATCTCTCCACTTTCACCATAACCCAGAAAGATGCATTTCCTAGACTTAGGATCTAGCTTCTTTCGAAGCTCTTTTGGCACATGTGCATATGCCTCACACCCAAATATACGCAAATGTGAGTAAGAGGGCTTCTTGCCACTCCATGCCTCTTCAGGAATACCACCATCCAAACTCTTACTAGGTGATCTATTGATCACATACACTGCAGTCTTCATTGCCTCAGCCCAAAAACCACCAGAAAGACTTGCATTGGAAAGCATGCATTGCAACCTTTCTTGAATGGTACGGTTCATCTTTTTTGCAACTGGATTTTGCTCTGGAGTACGATGGGATGTGAGCTCCCTCTTAATCCCACGTGTATCACAGAAATGTTGAAAGTCATGTGAGAGATACTCTCCACCATTGTCAGTCCGTAGGCATTTAAGCGTTCTACCTGACTGATTCTCAACCAAGGCCAGCCATTTCTGAAATACCTGGAACACATCACTCTTCCGAGCTATAGCATAAGCCGACACTTTCCTAGTTGCATCATCAATGAATGTCACATAGTATTCAGCCCTGCCTAATGACCGTGTAGGCATGGGATCACATATGTTTGAATGCACCAAATCAATCTTTTCAAACTCTTTCTTTCCCCTTCTTTTATGGGCTGATTTAGTCTGCTTCCCATAGAGACAGTGCTCACATAACCCAAACGGCATAAGAGTTTCATTGCATTTTGGCTCATGTGTCCCAACCTGCAATGCCACAAAGAAGTACTTGCTGCTCGGTTATTTCTTTTCCTTTGTCCTCCCTTGGACTCTCTTTCTTCTGATTTGCACCCCAATTTGCATTCTTTTTCTCATCCTTTTGCTCTCTTTTCAGCTTGTAGCAATCCTTTTTCATATGGCCCTTCTTGCCACAGTGGTAACACTCAATGTTCCGTGCCCTGGATTTGCTACAAGACGGAAGGTATTCCATGAGGATGGCAATGAACATAAAAGAAATATTGCCTTAGTCTCTGCATCAAAATTCATCTTCTGAGCCTAAAGCTGGCTGAAAATAATACTGAATTCATTCAAGTGAGAAGCAATGGAGACCCCTTCCTTCATCTGCAGCTCAAACAACCTCTTGGATGCGTCAATTTTACGAGCAAAAACCTATGAGCAGGTTTATCCGAGCGTGTTTTTCAAGAGATTTTTAAAAATGTTTTTCTTTAGGAAACATGGTTTTTACACTTTTATTTTCACTAGAACTAGATCCCTTTATCATAAAAATATACAGAATAGTCACTCATTCATTTTTACACAACATAATTTTCTTATTTAGAGACATCCCTTTGTACCCCTATTATTACCTTAAAAAAGTGTTGATTCCTTTAAGAAATATTCCTCATAATCACTCTCAATGTAATAATACTATGCATATATAATTACTTATTAACACATTTATATCATATGGCAATATCTTTTTAGTGTTTTTATAGCATATTTATGGACATGTTTTTAAAGAAGTTTAAATTACTATAAATAAGTATTAACTTAGGCTTATATATCACTCTCATAAAATACATGTAATATTTAATACTATATATGAAAGATTTTCCAAAATATAACTCCTTAGATGTGCTCAAATGGGGTGTTCCGATCAATTTGAGTGGTTGAATGACTATATTTGGACATTGGATATGAAAGTTATGTCACTTTTAAAAGTGCTGTCCAAGGTAGTTTCGCCAGCGAAACTACCTTGGGAGACTTGCTTCAAAGGGGTTTCGCTGGCGAAACTACCTGGATGGCTTGCTTCAATGAGTTTTCTTTGAAGAAACTCTTTCATGAAGATAGGTTGAGAGAGGGTTTTCAATGTCACCTCCTATTAAGTAAAAGTTGTAAGAAGGATCATAAGGGAATTTTCATAGAGAAGTCTACTCTACATGTGGGTTTCTTCAAAAGCCATCCCATTATGCTCTCATCATTCCTACAGATTCACCTAAAGATTTTTGTATAAAATAGGCATTGCTATAATACTTTGCATATTTCTAAGTGAAACTATGTTTTCTTCAGAAGCTCTCTTCGGAGGATTCCTCCTTCCTCCCGGGAAGAGATTGATAGGCAGCCCATCATGTGGAACGACAGTATTTTAGATGATCGTGGCAGACCACTGGGTGCCTCACTCTACATGCAGTGGGCCAGGTGGGAGAGGGGACCTGCTTCTTCTTTGGGATCTTGGAAAGCCTTCCGTAGGCTTCCAGAGGAAACCAAGTCAGGGTTGATAGGACATCTCAGAGGGAGTGCAGGGAGGATCTTGCAGATTGAGTCAGCCCTTCCAGAGGCTTGGATAGACACAGATGATATGCCTCTCACTACCTCCACTTGGGCAGGTACTTTCTCGAGAGGCGGGGTTCCACTTCAGGTCTTAGCCTTCCGAGGTGCACAGGAGGATGCTTTGGTTTTCAGTGTCCAGGATGGTGGCAGATTGCTCAGATCTACAGATGATATATTGCTTGAGTCTGCTTTTCAGCCTATCAGGGTCGTAGGCCTTTTGATGCAGGGATCAGATTCAGAGTGGTTCTTAGACCCTGACCCCCAGTTACTCTCCACCGGGTCTTGGAGACTTTGGCTCTATGGAGGAGTTCCCATCAGGTATTTACAGTGGGACCCCGGAGAGTGGGAGTGGTTTGACGTGGGGCATCGAGAGAAGACCATCCCCTTCTTTCGTTACACGGTCAGTAATGCCAGGAGATTTCAGCTCAGTAGTAGAGGTTGGAGACCCTCCAGAGTTCCTCATTGGGAGACTTTTGGTATTACTGCGGATCAGCAGAGGTACTTCTGGAGGAGGCTCTGGAAATCCCACAGGAATAGAAAGATCACTATCTTCTTTTGGCTTTCTATTCATGGAGGGATTGCAGTGAACCTTTGGAGGTCCAGATTCGGAGCCGACCCTACTTGCCCTCGTTGCCTTTCTGCTTCGGAGTCTATTCAGCATTGCTTATGGGATTGCAGACAGGCGAGATTGATTTGGATGGGGATAGCCAGGATCTTCAGTCACTTTGCCCATTCCCCACTCTTTATGACTTGGGGCTCGGTGGCTTGGCTTTCTCTTACAGGACCTCAGGTTTTCTATGAGGGACTTGACTCCTCCCGGGCCATTTCAGTTCGACATCATCGGGTTGAGCTCTGCTCGTTGGATGTGGTTACACACCGTCCTTTTACAGCTGTACATGCCTCTGTGGATACTTCTTGGGAGATTATAGCGAGCATAGCAGCCTGGCATATCTGGAGATCCAGATGCACAGAGGCTATGGAGGGTACTCAGGTTCATCCCTCGCACACATTGGCTAGTATCTGGACAGACATCGTACACACTCTGATGGCCGTATGGACGGGCATGCAGGGGGACTCCCGTGCAGCCTCAGCTAGGAGGGCTTCTTTCTTCAGGGAATGGAAGGATTCTCCTTTCTTCTCTGAATCTACTACAGGGTTGAGATGGCACTTTCAGCCTCAGCCTTGGTTTCTTTCCACCTCACTCTGAGGGGGTTTTTTATTATCCTCATGATTTCATGATGTACTCCGCTTTGAGCTTGCTCTCGCGGGTTTTTGTTCTTACTTAATAGAAGTCTTTTTCATGGAAACTATGTTTTCTTCTGATCGATTTTTGCCATATTTATGCATAGTTGGAAGCTTTTTTTTTCCTTCGCTCGGACGCTCGGAAGATTTCGCTCAGAAAATGCTCGTCCCCCAACCTCTTCATGAGGTAAACTTTATTAGAGACAGTTCCTTCTCATAAGTGGCACACAGTTTCTTCCACAAATCTTCCGTAGTCTGCTCATTTACTACTGTGAAATAAACTGACTCTGCAAGATGAAGTCTAATAGTAGACTTTGCTAATGCATCCAACTCATTCCAATCATCCTCAGACATATTTGCAGGCTTAGCTCCCTGCCAAGGGTTTAATCTGCTTCTTTTGAATAAGCACATCCCTTATCTGTTCTTTCCACAAAGAAAAGTTTGTCCCATCAAACTTTTTAATGTTGAAAAACTCCTTTTCAGACATGGAAGAGGATGCCATGATGCAAATAAAGCAAAATCCCAAATGCTAGTGCTTGCAAGAGAGAATCACACCAAATACTAGGTGCACCCAAATGTGTATGCCACAATACAGTGAAATATCACTAAAACTCGAAGCTCAAAGCATCAAAAGATACAGCTGATTCATGTGCATGTACTATGCATCCATATGAGCAAATCTGGCCCAAAAAAAAATGCCAACTGCAATGGCAATCCAAAATGCCAATAAGTGCCAAATGGCTCAACCATAAACACCGTCCATGGGCATATGCATCAACAATATCTCATCCAAGAGAGCATAACACTATCAGTGCATCACCTGCAATGTGTCAAAGCTGTCCCTCAACATAAATAGCATCCATGTGCAAAGCGTCCATAAAAATAGCATCCCACAAGGTAATCTAGGCCTATCAGCGCATCCAATAAGGATCGCAATGCATCCAAATGGCCTATAAGTCATCCACTGCAACCCAATGCACACCACAAATGAGCGCACATGGCTCAAACCCGGCTCAAACTGCAACCAGAGTGATTTGCATAAGGTATGCTCAAGAAATCATGGTCCCACGAAAATGACCGCTACTAAAAATAGAACCTGAGATGCCTCAAAACATGGGCGCCATTGCATAATCGGACTCAGCAAGAAAATCTGCAAATATCTCTCTTTTGCCGGAACTCCAAAATCCCAACCGATGAGTGAGAAATAGGAGTCAACACTTATCCACTGCCATGTGGCATAAATCTAAGGTTTCAAAACCTTAGAATAAAAAATGCATAATAGAGAGACGAAATCTAATACACAGAGATCTATAACTCTGAAAATACTCAACCGAATCATGCAAGAACTAACAGGTAGGGGTTTTTAGGCGTTCGGAACGCAATGGGACAGACGGTTTTGGAAACCGTGTGATGAGCAACATAGAAGTTTTAGGACCTCCTGAGTCCACCGGAACTGACAGATTCACAAATGGTTGCTCTAAACTTGAGTTCCAACACCCGGGCAGAAAAACGTAGAAACTGACACAGTGAGCTAAAAATCCAATGAAATGATCCCAGATTCAATAATAAAGGTGTTTCCAAGCTCCTGAAGTGAAATGGACACCAAAAGCAAGCAATAGTTGCCTCTACAAGTCAATACGGAGTCTCTGTCGTCGAACGAAACGGGAAAAATCTTAAAAAACGAGTTTTTCTTTGAAAATACTTAACAGGCTCTCAAAACCGCTTCGCAAAACCAAAGTGACTTTTCCAAAGGTTCCTCCAAGGTCTCTGCACACTCGGATGCAAGTAAAGTCACCCACAAAGCTTCCCACAGAGCTTCTCCTTCCTCCCACAGAGCTGCTGAGCTTCCAGGCATTCATGCACGCTCAGCTAGATCACCCAGGCTCTGATACCAGTTGAGAGTGCTCTCAACGAAAGCGGAACGGAAGAGGGAGAGAGAGAAACAAAGAGCCATACAAGTTTTGGTGGGTGCCGAACACCCTAATCTTCTTTTTCATTCATTTATATATGTGTTTGAGTATTGTACATAACCGGGGTAAAGGCACAGTGACCTTTAATCCCCACACTCCTTGTTGGGGACTTCAACGCCAGGACGAGCACGCGCCAGGCACCACTTCTGGACTTCCGAGATGACTCTATCATGCTACCAGACATGGACCTAGACAGAGCAGGTATGACCAGGACGTCATCGGACCGACATGGGCCTGTTAGACCATATGGACACGTGCTCCTTGATCTGGGCAGGATGCATGATCTCATCATCTACAACGGGCTTGACCTATGGCCCTCCTCAAGTGGCTTTACTTGCTTCCCACATGGGGGGGGGGGCACTAGTGTAGCAGATTACATCATGGGATCCCCTACCTTCACTTCATATATCACCAACTTCACCGTAGCACCACTCCCTCTAGGAGTTGATCACACATACCTATTCTTCACTATCGCCACCCCACGCTTAGCCACACCACACACATTACACAGGAAGCACGACGCCTACCACGACATACACTTTGATCACAGCCTCTCACCGGCCTACTCTGGATGCCTAAACAGACTCCTAAGCTACATCGATCACATACCACTCATAGAGGACCGCGCTGCCCTGATTAGTCGCACACTCCACGAGGCTGCCCTCCATTGAGCCCTCTCATCTCTGCACACAGGCTGACCGATGCATCCAATACAGCTGCATAGATCTTGGACATCACATGTCCAATCATGATAGTCCTGTAGTTACTCAGGTCCATGGGATCCCCTGCCTGGTGGATGGGGGTGATGGTGTTGAGTGTCCAGGTGCGGGGGAAGCCAAGGCAAACAGCGACATTGAATAGCTTTCCTAGGATCGGGGCTACCATGTCTTTCCCATATGCGATAAACTCAGTGCATAGCCCCTCGTGATCCTTAGCTCGGCCATTGTGCAGTTTCAATGTCGCGTCCTTGACTCCCCCTCTGGTGAACAACATGCAAGTGGTGGGGCAATGCGTGTATATGAGATCTGGAGTGGGCTGGTGTGGGACATCATAAAGATGGTGTGCATACGTGTGCCAGACTCTCGTGTCGGTGAGGGGTGATGGAGACCTACGCTCAAGGAATCTCCACCAAAAATCCTTAGAGTTGTTGCTGTACAAGATGTGCAGCAGCTCCCTCCTCCTCATTTCAACAAAGAAATGCCTGCTTCTTCCGACGTACGAGACGTCGGTACTTGTGTGCCGTGTCCAATGTGTTTGAGAGGTGACATTTGGTTTTAAGTCAAAGCTGTCAGCGATAAGCCTTGCACTCCACATCGTACCAATTGTTGCAGGGTACAGAACCAAGAGGTGGTGGTCTAGTGGACCGTGTGGGGTCAGGCCGGTTTCAGGTGAGACCATGGACTATGGATCACATACTCACACTCAGGAGTGTCATTGAGGAGGCCAGATCACGAAAGGAGAGGGTATATTGCTGCTTTGTGGATTTCTGCAAAGCCTTTGACATAGTATCTCGAGCTCGTCTTATCACATGCCTACAGACACTAGGATTTGATCAGGAGATCATCTGGGCAGTCATGGCACTGTATGAGAGAATCTCAGGCCGAGTTCGGATAGGCGCAGGTTGGACAGATGAGATTTTGAGTACCACAGGAGTCAAACAGGGTTGTCCCTTATCACCAATCCTGTTTGGCCTCTACATCGATGAGCTTGAGACTTTCATGGGGGCATTCGGAGGGACCGGTTGCTCACTTGCCGATATCATCATCAGGATTCTTCTTTATGCGGATGACATGGCACTCTTGTCCACACCCGAGGGGCTCCAGCGACACCTGGATGCACTGCAGGCTTTTTGTTTATCCCATGATCTGGAGGTCAACCTTGGCAAGACCAAGGTCATGATCTTTAACACATCTCAAGCAAACATGCAACGGAAGCAGTTTACTTTTGGTGGGTCATTAGTTGAGATCATATCCTCATACACTTACTTGGGGGTAATCCTCTCCGGCCCGATCTTCACGATGAGACCAGCGATGCAGGCCAGACTGAGCAGGGGATACGCCTCACTGGCTCGGCTAGAGAGACAATGCTTCGCGACTCCGACTTCCAGGACCCTCGGACCAAGGCTCTTCTCTTTGACTCCTTGGTCCCAACCAGCCAGTATGTATGGCAGTCCTTGTTGGGGGTCTGACATGTCAGAGATAGAGTGGACACAGGTGGAGCGCCTGTAGATCCTCATGCTCTCACGGATGATCCGGGGGAAACCGTCTATATCACATCACATCATTCAGGCCGAGTTTGGTGCTTCTCCACTCCAACTAGATGCAGCCTTTCAGACCATTATATATCTACACCGGGTTAGATCATATGGGGACTACACATCAGGGAGACAGAGGTTGCCATGGTTGGCTCTCGATTCCTCCATGAGGTTGGCAGCAGAGGGAGACGAGCGATGCTAGTATACACGGACTCACAGATGGTTTGTGAGACTAGGGTTCCACATCAATAGGATACTCCTTTTCACTTCAGTTTAGATGCCCCTCCGGTACTCCCACCCACCATCCCGATCGGGCCACACACCAATTAGGTCATTCGTGAGGATCTCCTGCAGCTACACACCTTTGGGACCTGGGTTGGAGCTGAGGGAGCTTCCAGTGAAGCTGAGTTTCTACAGAGATTACTGTCTTCGTATTTCGGAGGAAGGATTCATCACACCACCGGGGTACACTGAGCTTCATATGCCTTAGTCACTATGGATCTCCATCGGACAGTTTCGGGTATCATCACGCCGCCTCCGCATAGAGAGCGGCAGAGCAAAGCGGATTCCTAGGGAGCATTGCTTATGCATATTGTGCGACTGTCAGGAGGTCAAGTTGGAGGAGCATTTTATTTTCAAGTGCCCAGTGTACTACGAGATCTGAGGTTGCTACCAATGCCTCTTCAGAGACAGCTCTGGGCTCTTTTCCAGATTCCTCACCTACCCAGATCAGAGATGCCTCGCGGCCTTCATTCACGAGGAGGTCCGACACAGAGGGTACTTACTCAGTTGATGGAGCTTGGCCACATCATCAGACACCTCTAAGAGCAGGATGACAGAGTTCTTCTTATCGAGTGACATTGATCGTCTAGTCTTTAGCCGCAGACGTGACAGAGACCCCGACCCGACGACCATAGCACGACACACGAGACATTGAGGGGACACACAGATCACTCTGGGGGACCTCCCGTCATTGTTTAGACCCGGGATACGTCCCACGGGAGTCACGGTGGCTCTGGTCTTGCGTCGAGCCTCGTCCAGGAGACCGAGACGTACAACACCACTCGACGGGCACCAGCATCCCATCATCGGCTATGCACCAGCTAGGGCAACATGACATACAGAGGATTCCGCTCCGCTCCAATCCTTTTCTTTTCATTTTTACATTCAGACGTATTTGATTTGATTATGTATGATCAAACTTGGGATTCAACATGGGTGATGATGCTTGTTTCAGTAGCTCCACCCTTATTGTGATTTGTATCAGGTTTTCTTTCAGTCTCATAGACCCATCGGTCTTCCGAAGATAAAATTTCTTTCTTTCTTTCTCACCTTGCCTTCATGGGGGGATGTTAGAATATGAAGCCAAGTTGAGTTAGTTTGGTGTGTTCTAGTCTAGTGTACCCTATGGATGCCACGTGTCACATTGGGAGTTATCCCATATGCATAGGTGTTCATATGTGTGTGTGTGCTCTATATAAGAGCTGCACTTGTCAAGTGTTAAATCAATCAAGTATCAAGCTACAAGCTCTTTGGTCTACATGTGAGTACTTTCATATTGGTTCATTACTCTAGTCATTTCATTTCCATTTCATTATGTCTCTCTTTGAATATCACTTCCTCTCTCCCTAGCCTACCCTCTCTCTCTCTCCCTCTCCCTCTCCACCATTTTCCTTCAACACCGGCTACATCCTCCAATGAGGACGGAAAGATGTGTATGAAGGCATGCTTGTTCTCCACACCTTTAGCTTTACATGCCGTGAGAAATTTCCTCACATGAGCTTCCGCATCCTCATGGAGGTGGCCTTTGAACTTCTGAGTCTTCACATGGACCTTGTTGAATAACTCAAGAAGTCTGGCTTTTTCTGCAGGACTGAGAACCAATATCCCACTGGAGAGGCTGAAGAGGGTGAAGGGCCTCCCGAAGGAGCAGTGCTTAATGTGGGTGCCATGGAGACATATGGTGGAGAGGCTGATGAGACAACACCTCCTGTAGTGGACCACACTAGTGAAGTGAGTATTGATGTAGCCATAGAGGAAATAGATGGTACTTGATGTAGCCATAGAGGAAATAGATGGTACTGCATGTGCTCCAAGCACTATCATTGGGAAAGTAGATGATGAGGACATGGGAAACGTGGGGGTCAATGCGGATGCAAGGGCAGTTGGGAAAGAGAGAGATAGAGTAGAAGCCATGTATGATGGATAAGCAGTAGGAACAAATAGAGATAATGGGAATGGCAGCGTAGATGGTGGGGACATGACTGGAGAAAAATGAGAACCCAGGGGTGCCATGGATGTACAAACTAGACTCGACGCATAACATATGAAATAGTAGCTTGATCACTAGATGTCAAGTCCGGTGCTGAAGTAGTCATCACTACTCTTGTCGAGGTGGTTGTTGATGAAGACATTGTTACAAGAGGAGAAGAGGAGCTATCTTGAACTCGGTCTCCTGAGGAGCCTTCGTCCTTCGCACATTCCTGTTTCACGTGCTCTCCACTTTGTACCTTTTCTTCTATGGAGTCCCGATTTGACCACCAAGGATCTTGTTGGTCCAGCTCCATGAGAGTTTCGATGATGTTACTTGCTCTGGCTACTGCTCCAATGGGTTTTGAGGACTTTGCAAACTTCCGTCTCACGTAATGCTTTTTGTATCGAGTTTGGTTAGCCGGAAGTCTTCTCTACTCTCCTTAAGTAACTCTCACTAGCTCCTTTAAGGGTATCAGAACTACTCGGCATAAGAACTCTCTCCTCTAGGACCCTAGAACACCAGTTGGCTCTTGCTATCAACACTAGGAGTGTCCCACCGTGATCGCCATAAACTGCCTGAGGGGGG
This sequence comes from Dipteris shenzhenensis, assembly GCF_047967505.1. Classification (NCBI taxonomy): domain Eukaryota; kingdom Viridiplantae; phylum Streptophyta; class Polypodiopsida; order Gleicheniales; family Dipteridaceae; genus Dipteris; species Dipteris shenzhenensis. The sequence continues at coordinate 39,646,139 of NC_141623.1, read as the reverse complement.
GAGGGGGGGTCCTATCCCTTTTGGAGGTGTTACCGGATGCCAAAGGCCAATGGTGTAAGAAGCATGGGTGTCGTAAGCTCTAATACAGTGGATCGCGCAGAGCGCACTGTGCAATGATGTGCGGGTGTCGTAGGCTGCAGTAAAGTGTTCACATGCACTGTGCACAGATGTACTGGTGTCGAAGGCTGTAATGCAATGAATCGTGCCGTATGAGTGCACTATGCAAGGTGATGGGCACATTGGGATGAGAAGTCCAGAGAATGAACGCAAGGAGAAACATGTGTGGGAGAGTCGTGAACAACCCCATATTCTAGGGAAACAGAAAGGATGAGAGAGTGACTAGGTCGGCCGAAGTACACAAATCACTGAAATGGACAACCGATGTTACAAGCCACAAGTCACAAGTCACAAGAGGTGGCCATATCTGTCACAATACACAGGTCTATCCCCATAGCGGACACAAAGCTACAACGGGCAAGCTCGTAGCTCAAGACTCTATCTTCTCCACTCACTCTCCTCTCGGCAAGCTCATAGGTCTAGCCTCTATCTCTCCTCACACTCTCCTCTCTCCCTCTCTCTTAGGAATGCCGAATGCCGAATGCTCAATGATCAATGATGAATGCCTCCTGATCCTCTTCATCCTCATCGATGATGCCTTGGAGAGTCCCTCCCCTCTCTAAGAATCTCCTCCATTTCTCTTGATTGGTGGTCTTGCTATCTCCCTTAGCCATTGCGCCATTGGCTATGCAACGCTGCTGGGTCTCTTAATGGCTTGGGCAACCTCTTGACTCACCAGCCTCTTCTAGTCGGCGCGGTGTAAAAACTCCATGTGCATTTATCACACGGCCTTGTGTAGTGAGCTCGACCACTAAACCACTAAATGACGTCCTTTGCCATGTGCAGCTGGTGTTAATTCCCCTGGCTGCTCCATGTGCACCGCTCAAGGTGCGATCGCCTTGGGTATGGTACTCCTTGGTGAATATGTTGTTGACATATGGTTGACATGTGGTCAACACATGACAACATAGTGATTGCTTGAGAGTGTCTTGCAACATGGCCGGTGGAAGTGTATGAGGATTGACTGGATGGATTGCCATTCGCCAATCGATGGCAGAAGGCCGATTCAAACCGATAAAGAATTTGTTTGTCACATAGGGAGAGGCTAGGAGGGAGAGGTAGGCGTAGAGTTTGAGAGACTAAGGGGAGAGGGGGCTGAGAAGGAGAAGGGAGAAACTAAGGGAGGGCCGAGACTAAAAGGGAGGGGTTGAGAGTTGATAAGGGAGAGGCTAAAGGCGGAGGGGAAACCGAGGAGGGCAGAGAGGTGAGAGTGTTAGATGCTGAGAGGGAAAGAGTTTGGGCTGCAGGCTGAGATGGGAGAGGGTTAGGGACTGATAGGGGCTGAGGTGTGAAGGGATAGTCTTAGGGTTGATACGGGAGAGGCTTGGGGCTGAGAAGGGAAGGGCTGAAGGCTGAGAGAAGATGAGGGAGAAAGCAGAGAGGTGAGAGAGGGATAGAAAAGAGACCCCCTAGATGAAGCCACAAAAAAATGACTCAACTCCCAGTCCTACAATTCCTAATCCAACCAGTGAGCTAACGAGCCATTGTATGGCCCAATAAACAACAGTTTTACGTCCCCATAAATTAGTGAAGTGTACGGCACAATAACGGCATCAGATTTTATGACACTGTGGAACTCTGCCCTAGCAAACACAGAGAATGGTGTGAAATTTGCAGCAGAGGTACGGCTCTCTGCACGAACCAAAGTTGGCAGCAGATGTACGGCACTGTGTAGGACTGTACAGTCACACAGCTAGTAGCAGATGTATGATGCTGTGTACGATTGTACAGCCACAAAACTGGCAGAAGATGTACAACACCATGTACGGCCCTTGTACGGAAATGAGAGTAGGATTACATCCCAGAGTACAGATCACAGTTCGAATCAAAGAGATGTAAATCATGATCCTTCTCATGGGCAATGGCATAATCGTTGATCCTATGCTTTGGCAGCAATACCAGCTAACAAGGCTAGTGGGAGAGCTGAGAGGGAAGCCAAAGCTAGGAGGCCAAGGGAACAAGGTAGGAAGGGGGGAGAGAGGCATGTCGGGGAGCTGCTCATGCAATCTAGTGCTCTTTTTTGGCCAGTTGTGGGTTTTCTTTTAATGCTTTTGGCAGAGGTTTTCGATGGCCTGAGCCTTTCTACCTTTGCTAGGAGCCTGTTGTGGTTTGATGGTCTTTTTCCAACTAGCTTTTATTGAGGATTCTAGTCCTCGTTTGCCCTATTTTCACCCTTTTTCCTTTTCTGGTAGTACAATGCTCATGCTTATTTTCTTTTCGAGATTGGACCTTGGTGGTGACCCTTGATTCAGCAAGAGGGACTCTTATAGAAGCACCCTCGACTCCCCAAGTGAAGTTAAGATTGCAGCTGAATCTTTTTCCTTGGTACCATGGTTTCACTATTTAGGACATGGACATGACCCATCTCATGCCCTGATTTTTTGCGAGAGTTTGCGCTGGCGAGGGAGTACCAGGCCATTGCCATTGGATGTGCTTTTGACTCAATACTGCAGTCTCTACTAGATATGGTAGCCTCAGTCGTGGCGGATGATGGGGTGCCTTGACTCAGGCTGGCTGTAGAGAGTCTAGAGTCCCTTCCTTAGGTCGAGACCTTTGATGGGGGAGAGCTCCACCAGTGGATTGAGGTCTCAAGATTACGACGACAGTGCCTACGGTGTAGGCAAATGGGCCACCTTGCACGTGATTGCACCTCTAGAAGACAAAGATGAGCTTCTCCCCTCCCGGCCACCGAGATCAACATAGGCATCAGAGGGAGCTTCAGTTGCATAGGGGTCAGCGTCCTTGTAGGCAACAAATTTAGCAAGATTCCTAGATTCCTTGGGTGGAGCCTTCCGTGGGGAAGCGCACTAGGATGGAGAGGAAAAAGCCGAGTAAGAAGGCCATGAAGAACCGGAGCCAGCCCCAGACTTAGAGAGATGACACGAGCAGAGGGGGAGGCGGCTTCCCAGTTTTAGGGGGAACATTGGAGGGTGCCCCCTCAAGCTAACCTCAGACCCTAAAGGATGAGACTTTCGTTGATGTTCCTATAGATTCCCTAGAGCCGATGGCCCATTACACTCAGGCCTTTGCATGACGATAGGCAACAAGTGAGCCACTTCGTCCCTTGCCCCCCATTCAGCACCCCCCCCCCCCCCCCCCCGCCCCGTTCTGGATATCCCCTCCTCTTTGCAGCCCACGGCTCAATCCGGTCCACCCCCTTTGACAATTCCTCTGGAGGTAGTTGTTTTCAGAGAGATGACACGAGCAGAGGGGGAGGCGGCTTCCCAGTTTTAGGGGGAACATTGGAGGGTGCCCCCTCAAGCTAACCTCAAACCCTAAAGGATGAGACTTTCGTTGATGTTCCTATAGATTCCCTAGAGCCAATGGCCCATTACACTCAGGCTTTTGCATGACGATAGGCAACAAGTGAGTCACTTCGTCCCTTGCCCCCCATTCAGCACCCCCCCAGCTCCGTTCTGGATATCCCCTCCTCTTTGCAGCCCACGGCTCAATCCGGTCCACCCCCTTTGACAATTCCCCTGGAGGTAGTTGTTTTCACTACCTGCACCCCCCTCCCTTTGCTGCAGTCTTTCTTTCTTCTTCATCTTCGAGTCCCTCCCTTTTGTGGGGTGCTCAACCTCGCCTGGAAGCTCAACCCTCAGGCAAGAGCAAGGTTGAGTCTTCTCCAACACAGTATGTGGCTTTATTTTTGCAGTAGTAGCAGCAGTGGGCTCCAGGCTAGCAGCCATAGGCATTGATGCTCCGTCAAGAGGCGCAGAGGGATGTGGTAGGACAGACAATGGACTTCCTCTTGATGCCGGAGCATATATTTTCAGCATTAGCTATTAATCGTCACCGCCTCCTTCTCCCAAGGAGAGGCCCTAAGGTCTAGTCCCCCACAGTTAGCAAGAGTGGTGGGGTATGTATCTCTTCTCACAGGCAAGTGCCTTGGAGAGATACGATCAAGGAGATCTCAGCAGTATGGATGGGTCTTCGGATGGGGGATTTCAGGATAGGGAATGTGTAAGACCTTGCTTGTCGCTAGCAGTGCCCAACCTTTTGGAGGTTGCTCGCAGAGTGCCTCCCAGACGTTGACTCTTGGGTTATTAGGGGAGACTTTAATAACATTGAGTTTGAGGAGGACAAGTAGGGGGGAGGTCCTTTTATTGCTGTGCCCGTGGCGGAGCGCAATGCATGAGAGCAGTGTATCTTCACCATTAGTGGCAGGGATCCGTGGTGGCGGGAGCCAGAATTCTCTAGGCTTCCTAGTAGCTTATGTTTTCCCTTTGGGCAGAGGAGGTACAACAGCTTGCCAGAGACCCTTGCCAAGTTCTATGTGGAAGACTGGGCCATGCATAGAGGAGGTTCCACTGGCATCCAGTGTTGATTCTTGAGCAGCCACATGAAGGACTTCCACAAAAGGGGGTTCACATGGAGGTATAAAGCCCCCTTCTAAGAGGGCGTTTGGCGAAAGCTTCTATGTTGTAGGTCATTCAAACTCCCTCTAGCAGGCATGGCCCTTGTGGGTCAACTAGGTTTGTTTGGCTATGGCTTGATATATTGCCTCGTGTTGGTGCTTTCATAGGGGCTGAAGGGGGCAGCTTAGGCTCCTAGTGCCTAATTTCTTATGCGCAAGATCAAATGTACGGGGAACAATAGAGCCAGGATCTCTTGGCAGACGATGATTCTATTATTGCAGGCTCTGGGAGGACTTGGCATATTGATCCCGATATGCATAGTGGAGCTCTTTGTGGTGGTACAAGGCCTCACATCTGGTCTGAGCCTTGGAAGCTCTTGCTGCAATGAGGGCTTCTCAAGAATGCCCCTTGTAGAGGAGACCCTCGTGGCAGCCATCCCACATGTGGATGTTCTTAGATAACCCCCTCACAAGGAAGGGCTTCGCCTTGATGCAGAGCCTTCCCAGGGTTTGCTTATCTGGAGGTCTCATTCAAGCCATCCCTTCATGCCCTAAGGAGTTCGAGCAATAGCCTCTTATATGGCATCCAAAGGTTAGGGATCAAGAGGGGTTGATGCTCAAACAGAGGATACACATAGGATGGGCTTAGTGAGATAGTGGACCTGCTAGGCCCTTCAAAGCTTGGTGCCACCTTCCTGCAGAGATAGAGGCACATGTGCATTTGAGGGGAGGCATTAGGATGGTGGAGATTGAGCCGGTGATCCCAGTGTCATGGTGAGAGGGCCTATGAAGGGCAACAAACCCACCCTGCTAGTATGGTCAATTTTCTAGGATAACAGTACCCCTCAAGGTTCAGTTTTTGCAGCAGCCCCTTGTCTTTTTACTGCATATGCTATAGGGTTGTGACAGGAGGCCTTCTTCTGCCTAAGACAATAGATGACCTAGAGGTGGACACTGCTATGGAGGTGTTGGAGTGGCAAAGGATCAAGGTAGGGGGATGTTGGGGCAAGGGCTTAGCTCCTTTTTTTCACAGGCAAATAGGAGGGTCATCCTCTTAGAGAGGTCTAATTGGGATCTAGGGGAGCAGTTCTTTTTTTTTGCAAAAAAGAGACTTCTATTAAGTAAGAAAGAAACTCGCTAGAGCAAGCTCTGAGTGGAAATACAACATCATTAAATCATGAAGAAAAATAAAACCCCCTCAAAGTGAGGTGGAAAACAACCAAGGCTGAGGCTGGAAGTGCCACCTCAACCCTGTAGGAGTCTTAGAGAAGAAAGGAGAATCCTTCCATTCCTTGAAGAAAGAAGCCCTCCTAGCTGAGGCTACACGGGAGTCTCCCTGTATACTCATCCATACGGCCATTAAAGTATGTACGGTGTCTGTCCAGATATGTCTGTCCAGATACTAGCCAAAGTGTGCGAGGGATGAACCTGAGTACCCTCCATAGCCTCTGTGCATGTGGCTCCCTAGATATGCCAAGATGCTATGCTCGCTAAAATCTCCCAAGAAGTATCCACAGAGGCATGTACATCTGTAAAAGGAAGGTGTGGTACCACATCCAACGAACAGGACTCAATCTAATGACGTCGAACCAAAATGGCCCGAGAGCAGTCAAGTCTCTCATAGAATACCTGAGGCCCTGTAAGAGAAAGCCAAGCCAGTGAGCCCCATGTCATAAAGAAGGGGGAGTGGGCAAAGTGACTGAAAATCCTCGCTACCCCCATCCAAATCATCCTCGCCTGTCTGCAATCCCATAAACAATGCTGAATAGTCTCCGAAGTAGAGAGGCAATGAGGGCAAGTAGGGTCGGCTCCGAACCTGGATCTCCAAAGGTTCACTGCAATCCCACCATGGATAGAAAGCCAAAAGAAGAGAGTGATCTTTCTATTCCTGTGGGATTTCCAAAGTGTCCTCGAGAAGCACCTCTGCAAATCCGCAGTGATATCAAATGTCTCCCAATGAGGAACTCTGGAAGGTCTCCAACCTCTACTACTGAGCTGAAATCTCCTGGCATTACTGACCGTGTAACGAATGAAGGGGATGCTCTTCTCTCGATGCCCTGCATCAATCCACTCCTACTCTCCAGGGTCCCACTGCAAATACCTAATGGGAACTCCCCCGTAGAGCCAAAGCCTCCAAGACCCGGTGGAGAGTAGCCGCGGGTTTTGGTCGAGGAACCACTCTAAATCTGATCCCTGCACCAAAAGACCTACAATCCTGATAGGCTGAAAAGCAGACTCAAGCAAGATGTCCTCTGTGGATCTGAGCAATCTGCCACCATCCTGCATAGTAAAAACTAAAGCATCCTCCTGTGCATCTCGAAAGGCCAAAACCTGAAGCGGAACACCGCCTCTCATAAAAGTACTTGCCCAAGTGGAGCAAGTGAGTGGCATATCATCTGTGTTTACCCACTCCTCTGGAAGGGCTGCCTCAATCTGCAAGATCCTCCCTGCACTCCCTCTGAGATGTCCTATCAACTGAGACTTAGTTTCCTCTGGAAGCTTGTAGAAAGCTTTCCAAGACCCCAAAGATGATGCAGGTCCGCTCTCCCACCTGGACCATTGCATGTAGAGTGATGCACCAAGTGGTCTACCATGATCATCTAAAATACTGTCATTCCACATGATGGGTTACCTATCAATCTCTTCACGAGAGGAAGGAGGAATCCTCCGAAGAGTGCTCTTGAAACTGGCCCATGCTTTCAGAATGGCAACCATGAGAGGGAACGAAGGTGATCTGAGGTGTTCTGTGGTGAAGATCCATCTAATACTGCTCATTCAGTCTCCTTCTGAAGGTGTGCATCTCTGTATGTTGCTAATAAAAAAGGCCTTCCACAGTTCCTGCCCTGGCATAAGTCCCCGCACCACCATCTTGCATAGTAAAGCTCTGCATTGTAAATCTGGATCAATAATATTGAGACCCCCTTCTTGTGTAGGGAGGATGAGGGTCTCCCAAGCTTGTTGAGATATCGAGCTCCACTCGTGATATGCCAGGGTGACCGTTATGCATTTATATCACCGACCACCGACTTGTTAGCTGCAGATGCGGTTGGTACACCGCCCAGGAATAATAGCTGGATGACAGCTATCTTTATGTACTCTAGTTAGTGGCTCAGTTAGTATGCCACCTAGGTTAGCTGAGTTTGGTTTGAGACCCACATATAGGGTTCATCTATTCCTTTTGTACTAAGAGATTTCTTTTGGCTTTCACAACTAAGAGGAGAAAAACTGTTTTCAGTCTCCACCTTTGTGTATTCCCCCATTGTGTATGTGAGAATGTTGCAAGTGAGACTCCTTACTTCTCTCCCGATCTCTTCACATGGTATCAGAGCTCGGTTCGTGGTAAGGAGCTCAAGAAAGCAAACCAAGTTTGCGGTGTCTTGGTAAGAGGATCAGTGTTGCTTTCCTTTTTCGAGTTGGGGAGCAAATCTCTGCAGGTAGCACAGCTGGAACGTGCAAACGTGCAACAGTGCACTGTCTCAGATTGGGATACCCTTCGCGGTGTGACGAGAGGGTAGTATATATTGTGGGACTGGGCAAAGCCCTTGGTGACATTATTTTTTTGATTGGAGGCCATTTCGGGACCCGTTTCTGTGGCGGAAGTTTTCCGCAGGGACTCAGAAAGGTGCCCTGTTTTTGCTGTACGACCACTGTTCTGCAGGTCGGTGAAAAGTTGCCATAGAAATTGCATCGTATGCCTATCCGCAGAGATATTGGGAGTGACAGAATCATTCTTATTGCCTGTTGATGCAAAATCGTCACTAGAAAGTGATTGTGTGGTCAAATACCACTTTCATCAGTTTTGCAGATTTGCCCTTGTGAGGTAGAAGTTGTGTTTTTTGCAGTGATAGAATATTTTTGCAGTGTTCTGTAATGGCGTCTGATGCTCTTTCACAGATAGTCACTGAAAAGCTTGACAAGAACAACTTCCCAGCATGGAAGTTTAGAATGACGAATTTCCTAAAGAGAAAAGACTATTGGGAGTTCATTACTGGAGCTGAACAAGAACCAGTTATTTCTAATGTTCCCAATCAACAGGAGTTGCAGGCATTTAAAGGCTGGCATGAGAGAGCCAGGAAAGTTATGTACTAGCTGTCTATCAGTATTTCAGATTCTATGATTGTGCATATTCAGGATGCAAGCACACCGAAGGAGGCATGGGATACTTTGATAAAAATGTATAGCACAAATATGCAAGCTAGGAAAATGCAGCTCAAGCAGGAGTTATATAATGTGCAGAGAGAAAATATGAGCATCAATGACTACCACATGAAGGTGAAGAAGATTGCAGATGCACTTGCTTCCATTGGGTTGCCAGTGGAAGATGATGATTTAGTTTCTGTGACCTTGAATGGTCTAGGAAAGGATTATGCATAGTTCCGGACATCCATTGCCGTCTGTGAGAATTTTCCTGATTTGGAGAGTTGATTGCTCTTCTAATTTCTGAAGAGCAGAGAAATGGTGGTGCATCTTCTTCAGGAGGAACTTCAAAAGAAGCTGTCTTCTACTCAAATGTTGGAAGAGGTAGAGGCAGAGACAGAGGCAGAGGCAGAGGCAGAGTAGGACGATTTGGAGGCCATGGCAGAAATCAGAATATGCAGCAGATTCAAGAAAATCAGTCCTATGGAGGAGGACGTGGTAACCTTAGAGGCAGGGGGAGCCAAAGAGGTCATGGTGGATGACAGAGAGGCCAAAATGCAAACAGCAATGTTGAATGCTACTACTGTCGTAAAATGGGTCATATGGCTAAAGACTGCTACAAAAAGCAAAATAACATCATGAATGGAAAATTGCAGCAAGGCAATTATGCATCCTCTAGTAGACAGGGTGATGACAAAAATGAGCATTTGTTTATGGTGCAGCGTGTGGTATGTTGATTCAGGTGCGTCAAACCACATGACAGGTTATGCAGAATGGATGCAAGATGCAAGGGAAATGGAAAGACCAGGATTTGTGGAGACTGGTGATGATACTGTACATCCTATTGTGCAGATTGGTAAAATTCCTTTGTCTATGCAGGATGGAAAAAAGAAATACCTGTCTGATGTATTTCATGTCCCGAATATCACCAAGAACCTGGTTTCTGTCGGTCAAATGGTTGAGCAGGGCTTGCAGGTCAAATTTAATCCTCATGGATGCTTTGTTGAGGATATGAAAAATAAAGGTCACTTGATAGCAAAAGGGAAGAAGAAGGGCAAGATGTTACGTTGGATGCGGGCATGCCTGAATTGAGTGCAGCAATGTTTGCACATGGGACCGGTGTAGTTGTAGATATTAATATATGGCATAGACACATTGGTCATGTTAATGTACGATGACTTAAATTAATGCAGGCCCAAAATATTGTTGCAGGATTGCCTAAGTTCAAGATTGCAGAAATGCATAAGGTATGTGAAGTCTGTCAATTTGGAAAACAGGCAAGGAAACCATTTCCTAGACATGTTCAAGAGACTAAGAGGCCATTGGAATTAATCCACTCTGATGTGTGGACTACTAAAGTTGTATCTATTGGAGGCTGTCATTATTTTGTCACTTTTATTGATGACTACAGCAGAAAAGTGTGGGTGTATCTTATGAAAAAGAAAAGTGAAGTGTTTGGGCATTTCAAAGCTTTTAAAGCTATGGTTAAGAAAGAAACAAGCTTGCAAATAAAATACCTAAGGTCAGATGGAGGGGGAGAGTACCTCTTAAATGAGTTTGCAAGGTTCCTGCAGGAGCATGGCATAAAGCAGCAATATTCATGCAGTCATACCCCACAGCAAAATGGACTTGCAGAAATGAAAAACAGGCATATTGGAGAGATATCTCGTACCATGCTCAACGAAAAAGACCTACCATATTATTATTGGACTGAAGCAGTTGCTACAGCAGTCTACATAATGAACAAGACTCCCACTGCAGCAATACATGGCATGACGTCAGAGGAGAGATATACTGGTAGGAAACCAGATATTTCTCATTTGAATGTTTTTTGTTGCATTGCCTATGTTCATGTGTCAGATGAGTTGAGATGTAAGTTGGATCTAAAAGCTGAGAAGTACATCTTTATTGGTTATTCTGTATAGCAGAAAGGGTATAGATGCTATAACCCTTCTACTCGTAAGTTTACAGTGAGTAGAGATGTTTTTTTTAATGAGATGAGTAGCTGGTATAAACCAGTAAATGTGATTGATAATGTAGATGCACAAAATGGTAATGCTGCACAGAATTCAAGGCAACAATCACAAAATATTAGTGGACCTGTAGTGTCCTCTAGCAGTGGTTCACATACTTCGCCATGGACAGACAAATTGAGATCAGGAGAATCTCCTCAAAGCAATGCAGATAGTAGTATGCAAGTATCACGAAAGGGAAAAGAGAAAGTAGATCAACCCATGGTTGATGTGAATGTAGGTCACTCTTATGAGTTGGGTATTCCTTCTGTTATTACACCTTGAGTAAGGAAGACAAGGGATGTTTTGAGAGCACCTAGTAGTGAGCCTATTTTGTGTAGGTCTACCAGAGTTAAGTATCCTGTGGATAGGCTGAAATATGATGAATTTACAGCCATTCACTATGCCTATATGGTCAAAGTGATACATGAACCAGAACCCACTTCTTTTGAGCAAGCCATGGGAAAAGAAAAATGGGAGAAAGCCATGGATGAAGAAATGGATGCCTTAGAAGCAAATGCTACATGGGAATCGATGCATTTACCTAAAGAAAAGAATGCAATTGGCTGCAAGTGGGTCTATAAAGTGAAGCACAATGCAGATGGTTCTGTGAGCAGATACAAGGCAAGATTAATTGTCAAGGGGTATGCACAGACATATGGCATTGATTATGAAGAAACATTCAATCCGGTTGCAAGGATGGCAACCGTAAGAGCAGTCATTGCTATGGCTGCATCAAAGGGATGGTCTTTAGATCAGATGGATGTAAAGAATGCCTTCTTGCATGGTGATTTGCAAGAAGAGATCTATATGGAGCAGCCACCAGGTTATGTGCATGCTGTTCATCATGAGTGTGTTTGCAGGTTGAAGAAAGCCTTGTATGGCTTGAAGCAAGCACCTAGAGCATGGTCTGACAAGATAGGACAGTATCTTGTCACTATTGGCTTTCAGATTTCCAAGGTAGATTTCTCACTTTATGTGAGAAAAACAGAGAAATGTATTATGTTGCTTGTCATCTATGTTGATGATTTGATCATCACATGTGATAGTGATGAAGATATCCTTCATGTGAAAATGCTATTGAAGCAGAAGTTTAAGATGAAGGATTTGGGAGAGCTGGTTACTTCTTGGGCATTGAGGTAATTAGATCCACAAGTGGGATATGGCTCTTGCAGAGACAGTATAGATTGGACATGCTGTCCAAATATGGAATGACAGGCTGTAAGCCTATTTCAGTTCCTTTGGAGCAGAATGTGAAGTTGAGCGCAGATGCAAGTGAGCTTCTGGAAGACCCTACTATGTACAGATGCATAGTAGGAAGTTTGATTTATATGACTATTACCAGGCCAGATTTGAGCTATGCTGTTGGGTTGGTAAGTCAGTTTATGCAGGCTCCAAGGAAACCGCATTTGGATGCGGCTAGACGCATACTAAGGTATGTGAAGTCCACATTGTAGTATGGACTATTTTATGAGACTGGGGTTCAGATACAGTTGCATGGATACATTGATGCTGATTGGGTTAGTAGTATTTCTGATAGACGATCTACCAGTGGATATGTGTTCTCTTTTGGGAGTGCTGCAGTCACTTGGAGTAGCAAGAAACAGCCTACGGTTGCCTTGTCCAGCACAGAGGCTGAGTACAAGGGTGCAGCAATGGCTGCATGTGAGGTAGCTTGGTTGCGTAAGCTACTTTATGATATGCAGCAGTCTACAGATGGACCAGTTGTCATTTATTGTGACAACATGAGCAGTATACACTTGGCAAATAACCCAGTCTATCATGCTAGAATAAAGTACATTGAGGTGCATTATTACTATGTGCGAGAGAAGTTCTAGTAGGTTTTATTGATCTGGTTTATCTCAGCACAGAGGATCAAGTAGTTGACATATTCACGAAGGCATTGGGTGCAGAGAAGCTGCGTAAGTTCAGAGACCTGCTTGGTCTGCAAGAATTGGGATTGAGCTCGAGGGGGAGTGTTGAGAAATCGAGCTCCACTCGTGATATGCCAGGGTGACCGTTGTGCATTTATGTCACCGACTTGTTAGCTGCAGATGCGGTTGGTACACTGCCCATGAATAATAGCTGGATGACAGCTATTTTATGTACTCTAGTTAGTGGCTCAGTTAGTATGCCACCTAGGTTAGCTGAGTTTGGTTTGAGACCCACATATAGGGTTCATCTATTCCTTTTGTACTAAGAGAGAGTTCTTTTGGCTTTCACAACTAAGAGGAGAAAAACTATTTTCAGCCTCCACCTTTGTGTGTAGTCCCCCATTGTGTATGTGAGTAAGCTGCAAGTGAGACTCCTTACGTCTCTCCCACTCTCTTCACAAAGCCACCTTGGCTAAGGTATCTGTTGTGCCATCAAGCCCAGTCCAAAGAAAATTTCTGATCGGTCTCCTGAGTTGAGTGATGCAATCCCTAGAATAGCACCAGCAAGAACAAATAAACTAGGTCATGGCCAAGAGGACCTGGTTGGCCACCACAACCCTAGAGGCAAGATCCAGCTTGGCTGAGCTCCAAAAAAGGAGCTTCCTCATGATGCTCTCTAACACGGGAGCAAACTTTTGCATGGAAGAAATATCCAAGCCGACTTGGCAGCCTAAATACCTGCCAGGCACACCCCTCTGAACCCAAGTGAATCCCATGTCAAGCCCCCAAACTGGAGTGTCCTCATTACTGATCCAAAAGCCATTGGATTTGTGCCAATTTATTTGCGCCCCCGCCGCCAAGCAAAATAAATCCAATGCTGTCCTGAAAGAAGTGAGCGTCTGTGGAGTGGCATCCAAGTAAACCGCTGTGTCATCTGCCAACTCACTGTCAAGTAACTCCTCTTTCCTTCTAATGGGAAGTCTCACCCCAAAGATGTCAGCTTGAGATCTAACATAGATACTCATAGCCTCGGCCATGAACAAAAAAAGGAAAGGAGCAAGGGGGCATCCCTGACGAACTGATCTAGAAATCTGAAATCTCTCACCCCTTACCCCACCAATAAGTACCTGGCTGTGGGCTGATCTGTACAAGGAGGAAAACACCTCTGATCCAAGCATCAGTAAAGCCAAAACGTAGAAGGGCTCCAAAAAACCCCAATCTACTCTGTCATGAGCTTTCTCAAAATCCAGAAGTAGAATGGCTAGATTTTGGCTGCTCTGCATGGCCCATTCTGAGGCTTTCCAGAAAGAGAAAATGTTATAAAAAATGCTTCTGCCATGCACAAATCCCGTCTGAGTATCATGAATAAGATCTGGGAGGAGGGGCTGCAATTGGAGGCTGATTGCCTTGGCCAGAATTTTGTAACAAGTCCCTAGAAGTGTGATAGGTCTCCACTGGGACACTAGATTTCTGCAACCTCCTTTCGAGATAAGGTGGATGAGACCTTGTGTAAGCGACCCGGGCATCTCACCACAGTCCCGAACACCCTACAGGGCTGAAGTAATGTAGTCTCCAATCATATCCCAGAATGCAATGAAAATGCAATGAAAAAAGAGGGGGTAAGGCCATCCGAACTTGGGCACTTGCCCTTGTGAAGCGTTGAAAGTGCAGTCCTAAACTCTGTGGTGGTGAAAGGTGCATCAAGCAAAAGATGCATATCCGGTTTCACCAACAAAGGGATGCTCTGCCAAATCACCTGTCTAGCATCCTCTCTATTCCGTGTCTCAGGATCAGCAGTAAGAAGGGCGGCATAAAAATCTGAAGCTATGCGCAAGACATCATCGGGATCTATGTGTAAAACCCCATGTGAGTCAATAAGTTGGGATACACTCTCTCTACTATGTCTAGGGCCAAGAGTAGAGAAAAAGTGTTTATTGACTCTGCCACCCATCTGAATCGAGAAGGACTCCCGTGCATGAAAGGCATACTCTGCTCTCTGATCAAGCTCTGATCAAGCGCAATACTTGCTGATGAGCCCTTGTTGTAGCCAGGTGCTCCTGAATCCAAACATTTGAAGGCCGTTTTTGCTCTTTCCTCTGCAAACCTGCCAATTGCTGGCGAACACCAATCTCATGTCTGAGAATATCTCGTCTCTTGGTACGAGCAACTGAGAGGTAGAAGTTGCTAATACCAGAAAGGGCAGCAGCTACCTGTGATGGCAATGGCTGCCCACCCTGGACATGAGAAACCCATATCTGCATGGCTGCCTTTGTAAGGTCCTCCTCTGTGTACAAGGCATCTGGATTCCTGATGCTAGCAGATCGGCCTCTCAGCTGAGGCTCTGAGATAGCCAGCACAACAGGAAAGTGATCTAAAGTGGAAATCCCAGCAGCAATGCATACCGATCCACCTCTGTCAAGTGCCCTATCATCTACATAGAATCTGTCAATGCGTGCATGAATAGGCATCTGCTGCCTCTTGTTCGACCAAGAGAACAGGAGGGACTGTGGCTGAATAAGAAAGGCATCGTCCAATCAAGTATCTCTGCCACAGTAGTGAAAAAGGAAGGCATCCCAAGCTGTTCTCTCCAAAGAGTGAAGTCCTTCTTCTCTACCCCCTTTTTTGTCTGACGGTAACTCAACCATGTTAAAGTCACCTCCAATCACCCATGAATCCGCAATGGGGGCCTAGAAGAGCAAATCCTTCCACATAAAGACACGTTCCCCTCTAATGTTGGAGGCATACAGGTTAAGGAAACCAACCTTACACCCTCCAGTCAAGAGAATAATCCACTGAGCTCTAGAGGGAATAATGACTCCGTGTCCAACAACCAAGGGGAGAACCGACTGCGAAATTGAAATAGAAGTGCCCCCCCTGGTGCCCAAGGTAGGCGACCAAAAAGTATGACCAGAAAGCAGTTTTCCAGACCTGGAGCAATCACTGGCATCCAACTTGTATTCCTGGATTAAAAGGATATCAATAGCACCTCCAGTGACACCTGGATGAAGTTGATTCCAGATCAGCTGCCTACAGCGACGATGTGGAACTCCGCCTAGGCCCTATATGTTCTAGCTAACTAGCCTCATCGACAGGAGGATGCTGGATGGAAAGGCTTACCCGACCTAGTAGAGGAGACCAGCTTCCCCTGGGCTGAAACACTCCTGCTGAGGGCAGGAAACTCAACAGGTGAAAGAATACCTACACCTGCTGAGGGGGAGGCCCTGTCAAAAGGAATCCCAATGACTGAGACCCCGTTCCTGAGAAGCAAGTCTGGCGGAGGAGTGCGAAGAAGACCTGCACTCCTGGAGGAAGGAGGAGAGGGACCTGGCAAGCCTCTATCAGCAGATCTTGAGCTGGGAGCTGAGGAGGCCTATGGCAGGGCTGAAGAAGGATCTGTATTCCTCATCTGTGCAAACACTCCCTCAGCTGTGGCATGGACAGTCTGAGGGGGAGAAGTATCGGTAGCCCCCTCGTGATCAGCAACGAAAATGGCTGGGGCTGGTGCATTTGAAGTCCCCTCCTAATGTGGAACTGTAGTATCTAGGGCTGCAACTACATCCACCTTTGGAGTTTGGATGGCATCTATCTGAATCGGATGAAGGGTCTCCTCTTGAGGTAAAGGAGCCACTCTGACCGCTCTTCAACGTGGTACTGGGAGTGCTGCAGGCTTTGGGCGCCCTACTGCCCCTAGTGGTCTTGGGGTGCGCGAAGCAGGGCACCTTGCTACTCCTAGTAGTCCTAGAGTGCATGGTACAGGCCGCAGGGGAGGTGCAGACGGGGTAGTACGTGAAGGAGCCGCACTAGAAGACCTCTTGGGTCTTTTTCTCTTCCTTGGGCAATCTCTAGAAAAGTGCCCAAGGGTCCTGCAAATCCTGCACTGATCCTGTCTACCTGCAATCTGGATTCTCTGTCGAAAGAGAGAGCCATCTAGACACTGAATCATGGTGTGGTCATCTGAGATGTTAGGGTCAGAGACAATAACCCTAACTCGAGGTACTCGAGGTACCCCGTCCACTCTGATTGCCTTTGCCGAGGAAGAAGGCATGCCAGGAAGGGGGGGAATCTAAGTGACCACTCCGAAAGTGGCTCCGATAGTAGCAAGAAGTCGATGGTAAACCTGAGTAAGACCAGGAAACCTGCTGAACAGTGATGTGATCTGAGTGTCCTCCTCGACCAGATCAAAGCCCAAGATGTAGGGTAAAAGAAAATTCCTCCTCGAACCCAAAGCCAGGGGATTAGCTTTGAGAACAAGGGCTGTGGACTCGTGGGAGTCGAAAATCACTTGGAAGAATCCATGTCCCAGAAGTCGAATATCCGTGAGGTGTGGGGCGATATCTCCTGGTAACGCCGCTAGCATTCAGTCTCTAGCCTGTGATTTGGAAGGATGTGACCCAAAGATGCGTGTGAAAAGTGATGTGGAGCCCTCTAATTCCACATCTTTCTTGAGCTACTGCAATTCGTCTTCTGAAAAAATGACGGTTCTCGTGGCCGGTGGAAGTGGACGGAGATTGGCTGAATGGGGATCCATTCGCCAATCGAAGTGAAAAGGCTGATTCCAACACTGTTAAAGCTCCGTCCATGAAACTACTACCCAGGATGCCCTGAAACGGGCGTAGGAAGGAGGAGAAAAGGAGAGGGTAGGAGAGAGGGGGAGGGACGGAGAGGAGAAGGGGAGGGGAGCTGAGATAGGATAGAAGGGAGAGGGCTGATGGGGAATGAGAGGGTAGGCGACGGAGAGGAAGAGAGGGGGGGCTAGGAGGGAGGGAGGGGGCAGGTTAGGAGGGAGGAAGGGGGCTGAAAGCGGGGAGGGGGAAGGTGGGCGGGGGAGAGGAAGGGAGGGGGCAGGAAAGGAAGGGAGGGGGCGTGGGGGTTAGAGGAAGAGTGGGGGAAGGGGCAGGGGAGGGAGGGGGTGGAAGAGGGAAAGGGTGGGGGAAAGAGGTGGCGGGGGGGAAAGGGGGAGGGCAGGGGAGGAGAAGGGGGCGGGGGGGGCAGCGGGGGGGGGAGAGGGAGGGCGGGGGAGGGGGAGGGGAAAGGGGAGGGAAAGGGGCAGGGGAGGAGGGGGCAGGGGGGCAGCGGGAGAGGGAGGGTGGGGGATGGAGGGGGCGGGGGAGGGAGGGGGCAGGGGGGCAGCGGGTGGGGGAGAGGGGGCAGGGGAGGGGGAGTGGGCGGGGGAAGGAGGGCGAGGAGGGAGAGGGAGGGGGTGGGAGGGCTGGCAGGGGGGGAGAGGGAGAGCGGGGAGGAGGAAGGGAGGGAGGAGGGAGAGGGGGCTGGCGAAGGGGAGGGAGAGGAGGAGAAGCAAGGGGAGGGAGAGGGCGGGCAGCGAGGGTGAGGCGGAGGGAGAGAGAGGGAGAGGGGGCTGGCTGAGAGAGGGAGAGGGGGGGGGGCAGCAGCTCATGGGGAGAGGAGCAGCTCCAACTTTTTCCAACTTTTTTTGTGCTCCTTTCTTATAGCTTAGTTTCACGTAGGTAGATGCAGTAAATGGAAGCTAAGTGACTGAGGCATTGTGGGCAAGAATGCTGAGAAGAATGGCCGGAAATGTGCAGAGAAGCATGGTACTGAAAACACTGAGGAAGATGGGCAGAAGTTCTCACGTAGCAAACACTATGTCAGGGCAGTAAATCTTTCAACTCAGGGCAGCTTCATGTTGGTGAGGATCGCTATCTTCAAGTCTTCATGGAAGCTCCATTGGTGGGAGAGCTCCTCTTCATAGGTGAGGCTAGAAGCTCAAGGAGGACGTGGCTCTGATACCAAATGAAGTAACTCAAAGGAAGACACGATGAGATCAACAATGAAGGAGAAAGTGTTACTTGTTCATGAGAGGAAGTACCAATATATAGGCCAGTGATACATTGTATGTGAGCTCAAGAGAGAGCATCCCAGATCCACAAATCACTCCACTGATCTCTCCATGAATCTCTCAATCATCCACTAGAACCTTCCACACTCACACCTACTGACACAAAAACTCTGAAATAGACTCTATCCTACACCACCATATCATTATATATATCTCTACAAATCCCCCCTCAATGATATGGCTGAAATGCTCTGGAATTGATCTCAGAAGCACCTGCATTACCTAAAGTACCATGGTTGCACAAATTCATCTACATGTGGATATAGCAACCTATGGGAGTATACAAGAAAAAAATGTCATTTTACAACCCCTCTTGACATTGTTTGAATGTCTTGTATCCCTAAGCCATGTCGATGTCATGTGAAGAGAGGCGCTGATAGGATTTTAGTGAAGATATCTGCCACATTTTCCTTAGTGGAACAATATGTGAGATCAATGAAGCCATATGTGATACAATCCCACACATAATGATAGTGGTTTTCTATGTGTTTCATGTGAGCATGAAATACAGGATTGTTTCCAATAGCAATGCAACTCTGGCTGTCATAGACGATCGGAGTTGCGTCACCATCCTGAGCATAATGCAAGTCATGTAGAAACTTAACCACATACATTCCATGGTAGCTGGCCCGAGTAGGGCAATTCAAACAATATAGATGAGGTGTCCTCCTCCTCCTACACCACATCTTCAGTTTGAGAGAACTGACTAGACCCCTTCCCGAGAGAAAAACTGGGTAGAGTAACAGGTTTTCATGAGGTCAACTCATGCTTTTGGTCTCATCTGTAGTCTAGTCTCATGCCGCAGAGGATTCTTATTTTTTCTGGATTGTAGCTCATGGAGGCTTGCCCATTGGACCTTGGCTGGAGCAAATGTGGGTGAACGACATATGCCATTGTTGCACAGACTCAGATCTAGAGACGATCTCGCACTGTCTATGGGGTTGCCTAGCAATGCAAAGGATCTAGATTGGAGCTCTCCAGATTGTTGCCAGCACGTAGAGGATGCAGGATTCATCAGCAGCAAGCTCTCAAGATAAGAGGCATATGACGTGGTTCCCCCCTCCAAGCAGCGGCCACAGCCTATAGTCGCCGGAGGATAGTGTTTGGGAGATGGTAGCCAACATCACCGCCTGGGACATCTGGGTGGTTCATTGTAGCTTGGTGATGGGAGGCTCTCCTGCAGCCACTCTTGTCACCATTTGGTAGACATTACCTATACACTTTGAGCTCTTGGAGCACGGCACTCCAGGATTTAGAGCCACCACCAAAAGGCGGAAGCGCTTCTGTGAGGCTTGTCCTACAAGCATGTTCTACACTTTTACTAGGCAAGGCATTCACTGGATGCATAGAACCCCACCCTTGTTGTTAGCCTCTATTTTTAAGATTCCCTAGGCAATGAGTTGGGTTCTGTAGAAACACGCTGGTTTCTTCATGACAGCTAGTTTTTTCTCTGTACTTTATTAGCTCCTTTTTTTTAAACAAGAAAGTGATATATTCCATTCAAAACGAATCATACAACAGGTGGGAGAGAAAGTACTCTATCCCTAGCCTTAACAATGTGGCAAAAAAGCCATGGTGGTGGTCTAAAATGCAACGACATCCCAAAAGGGGTCAAATGAAAAAATAATGAGCAGTCGCATGTCCTCATAAAGGATAAAAGTCTCCCACGAGCTGCCAAAGAGGTGCCTGTACACCGCTCCCACTGACTCCTGAGAGTGAAGATAATCTCCGCCCAAATGGAAGCAAGAATCTCAGCCTCCGTGCATAAATGACCCCCAAGGACAAAAGAACATCGCGAGCACCATATCCGCCATAGGGTAATGCTAGAAATCACCTCCCAGGCTGAACCTACAAGTGACGTAGGCCTGGAATCCTGAGCTGGTACCGGTACCAAAAGTAAGTCCTGCGGCTCCATGATGCTAACATCTATGGGACCCTGTCTCTAGCAACACTGCATGAAGAAACTGTGGTCTCTTGGCTCTGACTCATAGAGGGCAAAGGCTCCAGATCCTCTCCCCCAAAGGGCAGCACCCCATGTCATCAGAAAGGACTCAGATGTAACATATGAGAACAACCTGAAGATACATGTCCATACCACTCTAGAGCTGGGGCAGCTCCATAAACGATGCTTACTAGATTCCTCTGCAAGCTGACAATGCATACACAAGGAGGGTCTACCCATCTGCTGAAGCCAAGTACCCACAGGTATACCCCTATGAATAGTGAGCCAAAGAAAGTAGGAGACTTTCCTGGCTCTACTGATCCCCCAAAAGTGAGTCCAGCTCTGCAGTGTGTCCCTGTGCGTGCCAATGCTGTGAGGCAGATGGTAGGTGATGAGAGTCTCTCCGCTGAAGCCTGTAACCTGCCCTCGTCGAGTACTGGAAAAAAGGAAGAGGACGAGCACCTGCCACTGGAGCAGGCCACGCCCACTCACCTGGGTCCCAGTCGAGCTCCGCAAGAGGTCGACCCTGAAAAATCCAAAGTCTCTATCTAGGATCCTCTGCAATGGTCAACCTCGACGGATCTCTGGTCCATTCCTTACCCAGGCAGCCAATGACCCTGACTCTCTGCCAAAGGAGCTCCTGTCGATCCAGGGGCTGAGTGGGATACAATCTGTGAGAGGAATCCGTCTCAAAATAAGTAAACGGTGCCGGTTCTAAACGAACTCCAATGCATAGCCCAGACTCACTAAAAAAACCTGACCAAGTAGAGATGGGATGAACATAGTCTGGATCTGTAAGCATATCCCTCCACCTCTGAGGAATAGCTCTCATGATCAGTAATCTGGTGGCAGCAATCTGTCCAAGTGGCCTATGTCTATCTCTGATCACCTCCTCTGACATCTCCACACCTCCCCTAAACCAATCTCCGACTGTCACAACCCCCTGAGCATGCCATCTGGCCAAAGGAGTCCTAAGTTCTGTACCAGGGGAAGATCCCTGATACCGAACCATGGGGTTGTGATATAGTGGTTGTCGGGCAATTTCCTCTCTGGAGGAGGGAACTGCTCTGATGAGGTGTTGTCGAAAATGATCCCATATCTGAATAAGCCTTTTCACAAGTGGTGAGGAAGGTTGAGAATGCTGGTCCGTCAGGAAGATCCAATTAACTCTACCTGCCCACTGGCCTGCTGCTCTGGGGGTGCACTGGTGAATCCCATGCAGTAGGAACTGCTTCCACGGCTGATCTCCTGGAGTCAAACCTCTAACAAGAAGTTTGACTAAAAGGACTCTGCTCTGCATCTCAGGATCAAGAACTCCAAGTCCTCCTTGCGAGGCGGGTAAAATGATAGTATCCCATGAAACCCTGGCCCTAGTGTCCTCAGAACCATCACCACCACTCCACAGGAAGTTCCGGAGCAATCTCCTCACTTGACGGATCGAGTCAGCATGAAAGCACCAACATGACCACATAGTCACTAGTAGAACCTGGTTGAGTACCAGCGCTCTTCCGGCCAAAGAGAGTCTAGCCGTACTCCAGTAGGCTAGCTTTCTCCAGATACTCTCAAGAACTGGGGCAAACTGTTGCGTCGGGGACACCTTAATGCCAACCTGGAAGCCTAGATATCTCGTGGAGGTGCCTCTGGGTATCCATACAAAGCCTCTGTCTCCTCCCCATGTTGGTGTATCCTGCTGAGCTCCAGTCCAGATGCCTTTTGATTTGTTCCAATTGAGAAGTCCCCCTTAGGCTAGGCAGAATTTGTCAATTGCATCCACAGCAGTAGCAAGACTATATGCATCTCCTCTGACTGTCAGTGCCATATCATCAGCAAACTCAGTGTCCAGAAGCTCTTGCTTCTGCCGGATAGGTAGATGAAGGCCCAAAGTGCCATGACTGGTAGCCTGCATAAAGTATCCATAGCCTCCGTTACGAAAAGGAAAAGGTAAGGTGCAAGCAGGCGGTGCAAGCAGGCATCCTTGTCATACCGATCTGGATAGCTGAAAAGCCGGTCCTCTGCCTCCATAGACCACCATCCTGCTAGAAGAGTGAGAGTAAAGTGAGGAGACCCATAAAATCCATCTATCACTGAAGCCTAGCCTCCTCATAGTGCCCTCCAAGAAACCCCAGTCCACCCTGTCATAGGCCTTCTCAAAATCGAGAAGGAGAACTGCAATCTCCTGCTGACTCTCCTTCGCCCAGTGAGTGGCCTCCCAAAAAGGAAGATATTGTCCAAGATACTCCTATCTTGGACAAATCCTGTCTGAGTAGCTCTGATGATATCTGGCAGCATAGGCTTTAAACGAAGGGCCAAGGTCTTTGCTAGGATCTTATAGGCTGTCCCTAAAATTGTAATGGGTCTCCAATTACGTAGGATTGTCTTGTCTCCCCCTTTCGGGATGAGACAAATCATACCTGTGCATAAAGCCTCACCCAAAGATCCTGTATCAAGAGCCTCTGAAAAGGCATAAAGTAGATGAGGCCCAATCGTATCCCAGAGAGCTCTAAAAAGAAGAGGCGACAGACCACCATCCTCCCCCGGGCATCTGTCTCTGGGCAACTCATGTAACGCATCTGTGATCTCCATGAGTGATAGCGGGCTATCCAAAACATGACTCATCTTGTCTGAGACCATCTGGGGGACATGACTCCAAATCTCCTCTCTTGCTCTGATCATCTCCTCGGTGACTGGATCGGCGGTGTAAAGAGTGGAATAGAAATCAGAAGTGATCTCAACAAGACGATGAGGATCCATTTGAAGATACCTGGCCTCATCCACAAGTCTGCGAAGTATGAAGTGTCTCATTGACACTAAGAGAGCATGCATCCTTTGAAGGATCATAACTGCAAGCAAGAAAGCATATGGTCCATGCACCTAGATAGTTCGCATGCAATGTCCCACATTATCATATGCAAAAGACTACTATTTTACTTTAATTTTTTTAAGGAGACATAATTTTTACATGCTTTAATTTATTCATTAATTTATCCTTTAATTAAACAATATCACTCCTAGATATTATTTACCCTTTAATAAACAAGATTACCCTTTAAAAATACACTCATTAATTTATCAATGTTACTCCTAGATATTAAACCAAGTTTTCTAACTCCAACCTAGATATCTCATTAAAGGAATCGTTGCTCTTTAGCAACTTCCTTTTGTCCAATGTTGTTGATTTGAAAATCAAACATTCAAGAATTGAGAGGGAATTGAGATTACGTCACCCGCACTGTCTTCTTCCAAATTTGGTCCAATGATTGTGACAAGAGTGGCAAACCAAATGTTGACACATTTTCACATAATGAGATAGTGACCTATCTCAACTGTTCCACGAATTCTGTGTCCTGAAAAACAAAGTCCGGAACTCTCACAAAGCCTGTGCTCTCCAATCGAGAGGTAGGGAGAATCTGTAATAGGATTGGCATGGTCAGATAAAACATAACCCGGGCGGGTCCCAATCTGTCCTCCTCTGGCCTGGCCCCAATGGCCAATATAGAACCTGTCAAGCCTAGCCAAAGAGAGGGAGCCATGGCAAACCCCAGACCAAGAGAACTGAAGACTATCAGCCAAGTGACGAAAGTCGTCCAATCGAGCTGCATCATTTATTAGCTCCTTTTGGAAGCTGTATGGTGTTTTTCAAGCCTTACTAGAAAGTTTCTTTTCGTTTTAAAAAAAATGATTAAGTGACGATGTGAAAAGATTATTATTTTTCTTGTGGGAGTCCTCTTCTTATCAACCTAATGAAAAAGTGATTGCCCAAATCGTCACATTCATAGGTGTTTCAGTTTTTTTTTAAAGTTCAACAAAGCCATGACATTTTTTTTTTGCTCTTTCAGACTAATGCAAAACAATGAACTAATTGGAAACATCCCAGGATCGTTTCAAAATCTTTTGAACTTGGAGACTTTGTGAGTTAACTTGCATTGCTGTTGAATTACCTTTATGTTAATCAACCATTTTTTGGAACGAGTATAGTCATTTGCAAAAGATCAAGCCCACTGTGGACGCCTAGCAAAAGTTAAAAGGAAACAATTAGTTTTTGAACAAATTGCATAGTACTGGAGTTTAGTTGACTGTCCATATTGTTTTCAGATGTTCTAATTGAAGGTACTTTTTTATAGAAAAAAAAATAGCTTTTGAACGAAAGTTTAGATGATTAATCAACTGCGAACAAATGTATGTGTAATAGATCGAATTACAAACAAATTATCCTATCAATTCCAAGCATAGGTACACAGTGACATTCAATTGCAACAAAGTCTGCTGTTGTAATGTACACTACATTGGCATTTTTGTTAATTTCCCTTGCTCTATAAGATATTAATAGAACAAGGGATGGAGCTTAGATGCAAAGGCCTAGTGGCACACCAAGGAACCAAAGGAAAGATAGTGGTGTATAGACAAACCTCAAAAGTGGTTACTTGAACATGGGAGTTTAGTGGAGTGGAGACCAAAGAGTTCAACAACTCAGTGGCAAAACTGAACCCAACAATGGAACCATACATGGGAACAACATAACCAACTCAATGGTGGAAATGGACCCAATAATGAAATCACACATGGGTAGAAATAGAACCACCTATGGGAGTGGTATCTCAAGGAATAATATGCCCATGAGAAGATTGCACTCCCATGAGCGGAATGAGATCATTGTCCAAGCCATTAGAGCCAAAAGGAGAGGAGCATTGGCACGCCTGCAAGGAAATCACCAAGGAATTACACCTTATGAGGCATGGACAGGTTGTAAGCCGGTGCTTTCTCACATGAGAGTGTTTGGATCTTTGGCATTTGCTCATATTCCCTCTTAGCTGAGGCATAGATTGTAGGATAAGGCTATCAAATGCATGTTCAACAAATGCATGTACATAGCTTTGCGAAAAGCTTCAAGCTTTTCTTTGGGTAGTGCTTTGTTGAAAAGGTCTGCCTCCCGTCCTTGCTGCTCCGCCTCCCCTCCTGCTCGCTGCTCCTCCGCCCCTACTCCGCCTGCTCTGCCCACTGCCCTGCAACTCCTCGTCGCCCTACAGCCCCGCCCGCTCTCTGCCGCCTTGCAGCTCTCGCCCGCCCTGTAGCTCCACTGCCAGCCGCCCTTGCCGGTCCGCCTTTCTCCATTCTCCTCCACCCTTCTCTCCCGACCCCTCCTGTGCCTACGTGCTGCGGTGCTCCCCCGCACACCACTCCGCCAGCCTCCATCTACCCCCGCTCAACCTGCAACCTCGCCTTTAGCCCCCTCCGTGGAGCTCTCCCGCTCCCCGTCGTCGCTGCCTCTGCTCCTCCTCTCTCCTAGCCTCCCCCCCAACCTCTTGCCTCGAAATCCCCCTCTCCCATAGCCTCTCACTTCCTCTTCATTTTCAGCCCCTAGGACTAGGTGTGACTTCGCCATGGGGTGGGGGCTCATGCTCTTGCTCTTGCAATAAGACCTGCACTGAACACGGGATCAACCAAAAGAAATCGAGAAAGGTGGCAAAGATATGGATAAAGCCGCCAAGAAAGACGACAAAACCAAGAAACAAACACAAGTGAAACTCAAGGATGCGAACACACTACAACCAAAGTGGACTCAGAGTTGACAGCAAAGCAAAGGCAGGGTCCACCTCCGCCTCAGCTTTAGCTTCAGCTTCCGTCTCAGCTTCCGTCTCAACTACATCCTCATCCTCAGCTTCAGCGCCAGCCTCAATTTCAGCTTCAGTGTCAGCCTCAGTTTTAGTTTCAGCTCCAGTTCCATCCAAAGCCTCTACATCCGCAGCTACAGCTACTGGCAGTGATATATCCATACCCATAACATCGATTGCTCCACCCTCCCCTGGGATAGAGGGGTTGTTACTGACATCATCTCTTCTATCTCTCCATTCTCCCGCTATGGTTTTCTCACCGATTATGATAGTTCCCACACCCTGCTTGGATCGCCTCATCCAAGCCACTATAATCTCCACATCGCACTCATCTCACCCAGTCATCACCCAGCCTCCAGTTTCATCCTCACACTTTCATGCCACAGTCTTTTCAGTTTATGCTAGGGCACGGACGAGCTGACCCATCAGAGGCTTTGGAGAACTTGTTGATGGAGGTACATAGTATCCGAGAGCGCGAGATGGAGCTGTCATGCTTCGCACAAGAGTAGACACGCTTCACCCAAGGGCAGGCGCGTCTCATACAAGAGCAGTCTCAGGCTATCCGAGACTAGGCTGATCTTATTCAGGGACTCAGACAGGAGATCTCACAGCTCTGTCAAGAGATCACTGCTACACACACAGTCCCAGGGAGCACCTCAGTAGTGGAGGCACAGATTGCATGCATGCAATCTACCATCGAGAAGACGTCGAGATGGGTTGACGTAGCCAAACAGAAACCTGCAAGGGTAACCATATTGGCTACCCTCCTAGAGCAGCAGTAGAGAGCCAGTAAGGCTCTCAAGATTAGAGTACGTGGGATCCCATGCACTGAGGCTACACTGATGGCAAATGCGACGGCGACCTTCGTGGCCACTATTCTAGGGGTGACTCAGCACAAGATTGAGAGAGCATGGTAGGTGGGGACGGACCCCAACCGAGAGCAGCCCCTGATCATATGGTTCCATGATGCTCAGGCACGACTTTCGGCTTTACGTCGTAGGTCAGCCTTACAAGACCAGCCAACAATCTCCATGGATGAGGACCTCACTCCACTGCAGGTTGAGGAGAGACGCTTCTTGTTGCAGGAGCAGGATCAGGCCTGCAAGGATGGGAAGTGGGCAAAAGTACGAGATGGACGACTCCTTACATGCCCCCGTTGGGCACCCACCTCCCCTCCCACAGAGGGAGGTAGGGTCTATGAGACTCAGATATCCAAGACCCTATCCTGCACCATCTGGAACTGTAATGCTACCTTATGGTCAGAACCACGGAACTTCTCGAAATCCTATATAGGTCACGACATAGTCTTTTATACAGAGACACATCAAGGTCTAGAGCGCCCACTACTAGTAGTCAGCGGGTATACATGGGAGTCTGCCTATAGAGATGAGATGATGGATACATGAGGGGTTCGAGGGTCAGGAGGAGTCGTAGAGATCCATACTTTTGGGGGCCATCTCAGTAGAAGGAAGAGATGCATATTCCAGGTTTCTTTGGATCCGGATTCGGCACATGGACAGCCGGGATCTGTTTATTGCAGTTTGCTACTTCCCCGTGAGACCTCCCACTTTGCTAGAGATATTTGAGGTGAGGATGAGACATCTCCATTTGTTGCTCTTTATTAGTCCATTGTTGACTTCTCTAGCTACGGAGAAGTCCTCCTAGTTGGGGACTTCAACGTGACGACAAGCGCTCGTCAGGCACCACTCCTCGACTTCAAGGATGATTCCACTCTACTGCTAGACATTGACCTTGAGGAGGTAGGTATGCTACGGGTTTTGGCAACAGACGAGGACCGTTCACATCTTATGGGCAGGACCTACTAGACCTCGGCAGGATGCATGATCTCATTATTTATAATGGTCTTGACAGATGACCCACCTCAGGTGGTTTCACGTGCTTTCCACATGGGGGAGGCTCCAGTGTTGTTGACTACATCATGGAATCCCCTGCCTTCACATCTCGCACCATTGAATTTACCGTAGCACCTCTCCCTCTAGGGGCTGATCATACCTATCTTTTGTTTAGCATTTCCACTTCTTGTCGTGCAGCACTTTCCACCCCGCTGAAATCTTACTACACCTACCATGATATATGCTTTGATCGCGATCACTCACCTACTTACTCTAGCCGTTTGTACATACTTCTCGCCTACATTGACTTCATACCCCTATTAGAGGATCATGCTATCCTAGTCACCCGCTCACTACACGAGACTACTCTTCACGCTTTCTCCCACATCACCTGCTCCACCCGCCCACCACCCCCTAGGACCGTGCCTTGTAATAGCTGGTACGATGATGAGTGTAAGGCTTTAAGCCGTCAGCTCAAATTCAAAACCAAAAACAATCTTCCGAGCAAACCAGAGATGCTATGCGAGTACCATCGATTGGTACGCAGAAAGAAACTAGACTTTGTTCGTCGGAACGAGGAGGAGCTACTCAATATTTTGTTCAGTAACAACTCTAACGACTTTTGGTGGAGATTTCTAGAGGGACGGTCCCCCTCACCACTCATTGACACTCAGGTGTGGTTTGATTATGCACGCACACTTTATGATATCCCAAATCAGCTAGTCCCTAACCTCACATATGCCACGCCCCACATCTTGCACTCTCTTCACTAGGGGGGGGGTAAAGGATGCCGTAATGAAACTTCATAATGGCCGAGCAAAGGATCATGAGGGACTATGCACTGAGTTCATTGCATATAGGATTAACCTCCTAGCCCTGATCTTAGCAAAGCTATTCAATGAAGCTGTTTGTTTGGGGTTTCCATGCACGTGGACCGTTAATACTATCTCACCCATTCACAAGGCGGCAGGGGATCCCATGAGTCCGGAGAACTACAGGACCATTATGATTGGACATGTCATGTCCAAGATTTATGCATCAGTACTTGATTCTAAGGTCAGAAGATTTACGGAGTGTTGAGGACTTAGAGCAGCAGGGTAGGCCGGATTCCGGCGTGATCACGGGACCATGGACCACATTCTCAAGCTTAGATGTATCATCAAGGAGGCAAGGGCACGGAAGCAGAGGGTTACTGTTGCTTTGTGGATTTTCGCAAGGCATTTGACACGG
This sequence comes from Dipteris shenzhenensis, assembly GCF_047967505.1. Classification (NCBI taxonomy): domain Eukaryota; kingdom Viridiplantae; phylum Streptophyta; class Polypodiopsida; order Gleicheniales; family Dipteridaceae; genus Dipteris; species Dipteris shenzhenensis. The sequence continues at coordinate 39,617,151 of NC_141623.1, read as the reverse complement.
TTCCAAGAGCCCGCCTCATACGGCGCCTACAGGATTTGGGTTACGACCAGGAGATCATTTTGGCTATCATGGCACTTTACAAGAGAGTTTCAAGCAGAGTCCTGGCAGGATCTTGGTGGACAGACGAGATCATGAGCACAATCGGGGTCAAACAAGGGTGTCCATTATCGTCTAGCTTGTTTGGCCTCTACATTGACGAGCTTGAGACAGTGATGCAGGCACAGGTGGGGTAGGTTGCTCTCTTGCAGGTATGCTGATCCGAATATTGCTTTATACAGATGATGTGGCTCTCTTGTCTTCCTCAGTAGAGGGGCTCTAGAGACACCTTGACGCACTACAATCCTTTTGTGATTCATGATTTGAACGTCAACCTGGGTAAAAACAAGGTTATGATCTTTAATACATCTTGAGCTGTCATGTGCCAAGAGCAATTTCCATTTGATGGGTCACCTGTTGAGGTAGTTTTATCATACACTTATCTTGGGGTTGTCTTTTCCGGACCCATCCTCACTATGAGACCTGCGATGCAGGCACGCTTGAGCAGAGGATATGCTTCATTCACCAGTGCTTCCACTCTCACTTTCAAGATCCACGGACCAAAGCGTTACTTTTTTACTCCTTGGTCCATCCAACGGGGATGTATGGCAATCCATGCTGGGGGCCAGACTTGTGGATACAGAGTGGGCTAGGGTGGAGAGGCTACAGTTTCTCATGTTATCACGGATGATCCGTGGTAAGCTATCCGCTCCTCACTAGATCATTCGGGCAGAGTTTGGGTCACCCCCATTACAGCTAGATGTTGCATTTCAGGTCATCACGTATCTGTACTGAGTCAGGGAATATGGGGATTACACCTCAGGGCATAGCAGGCTACCATGGCTAGCACTGTCCTCTTCTATGGCACTTGCAGCAAGAGGGGACCAGAGGTGCTTGTATGCATGAACAGAGAGATGGTTTGAGGGACTGGGGCTCCACATGGACAGACAACCTCCCTTCTAGTACAACATGGATGCTTTGTTTTCTCCTCTCCTATCACACAAGGTCAACTAGGTTATCCGTGAGGATCTATTATAGCTACACACATTCCGGACCTGGCTAGTGAAGCTGAGCTTCTACAGAGATCACTTCTTACATATCACAGCGGAGGGTTTCATTGACCCACTAGGGTACACGCAGATTTACTTACCCCACTCACTGAGGATCTTTCTTGGGCAGTTCCAGGCCTCTTCACATAGACTAAGTATCGAGAGCGGCAGAGCAGAGCGACTACCCAGGGAGAGGCGCATATGCACTTTGTGTGACATGCAGGAGGTTAAGACAAAGGAGCACTTCATCTTCAGGTGTCCTGTTTACTATGAGATCCGCGGACGTTTCTACTGCCTCTTCAAAGACAGCTATGGGATTTTGGCCCGATTCATCTCCTACCTAGACTAGCGATGTTTGACAAGTTTCATTCATGAGGCACTCAGACACGGCGAGAGGATACTTCGAGCACGGAGACAGGAGCAGACTTTTTCCTTGGCTGATCCCTCTCAGAGCTCTATCACTGACATTTTTCAGCCAGATCACATGGACACTCATGGGACGAGGCCTTGACATGACCGTTTCCCGAAGCCTGTGACCCGATAGCTCAGACAGAGGGTTGACACACAGATCACACTTGGGGACATCCCCTCCCTGTTTAGAGTCGGGTCCCGCCCGACGGGGGTCACAATAGCCCTGGTTAGACACAGAGCTATTACCAAGAGACATGCCGGGGCTGCACCTTTGAGTGGCTGACAACACTCTATCGCCGATTTCATGCCCCCATTGCCTCATCCACCCTGATATCCTAATGGTGATGGTGATGGTGATGATGATGATGATGATGATGATGAGATAGTTGACTACCGACATGACTATGTTGTACATGATTTAGTATTGACATTCTGCATTTTTTGCATTTGCATTGGTGTGGATGCTCGTTTAGTAGCTCCACCACCACAGCTCATTTGTACCAGGTTTTTCAGTGTCTCATAGACCCATCGGTCTTCCAAAGACTTTAATAAACTTTCTTTCTTTCTTTCTTTCACAAAGAAAAGTTTATAGGTTGTTTCAGCCCACTACAAGGAAGGTTATTGTTAATAGGGATGTTATTTTCGCTGAGCATGCATGCAGCTTTCTTTCTTTCTTTCACAAAGAAAAGATTATAGGTTGTTTCAGCCCACTACAAGGAAGGTTATTGTTAGTAGGGATGTTATTTTCGCTGAGCATGCATGCAGATTTACCTTGGATGGACTGCAAAAGACAGCATAATGTGGATGCCACAGATGTGTTTGACACCTTGCTGCCCCTCCTTAGCCTGGTGTAGACTCAGATCAGATTTTGCAGGTTCAAACTCCACCTGCTTCTAGCAGCTCTCAGCCTCCTCAGGCTCCCCATGCTCAGACTGGTTTGCAGCCGCATGATGAACATGCAATCGATCAAGCAATTCAAGAGGAGAGGGCTGTCATTAGACAGCAAGACAGTGCCAAGGTGGCTCTTGGACACTTACGGGACAGCAAGCAAGTTGCACCCTTGGCTGCCCACACTAGAGGTCGCAAAGACACATGTGTGACAATTTTCTTGATGATGCATTGATTGCCACTGCCTATAACGAGGAACCTCTTTGTCACCGAGATGCATTTGCAAGCAATGAGAGCTGAACTTGATTTCATTCATGCTAACGGCATGTAGGAGTTGGGTGACTTGCTTGTTGGCAAGCATGCTGTCGGTGTACAGATTGAAAGGCAATGTTGATAGCAATGTTGACTGTTATAAAGCCCTCCTTGTTTGCTAAAGGCTACACCCAATAACATGGCATTGACCTTGAGAAGACATTCGATCCCAGTTCCCGCATTACCCCCTTTCAAAACAAGCTCTGCATTCTCAGACTATGGCCAGTATCTGGACAGATACTATACACACTTTGATGGCCATTTGGGTGAACATACAGGGAACCTCCAAGATTGCTATTGCTAGGAGGGTTGCTTTTCTCAGAGTCTGGAAGGATTGTCCTTTCTTCTCTAACTCTCCTTCAGGGATGAGGTGGCATTTTCAGCAGCCACCTGGGATTTTTGTTTGCTCATTCTGAGCTGTTTTTTCTCATGCTTGACATGATGTACTCCCGCACTTGAGCTTGCACTTGAGCTTGCTCTGCGGTTTTTATTCATACTTAATGAAGTACTTTTCATGAAAGAAAAAAAAAACAAGCCGATCCAATCAAGACTATATTCATGAATAGGAGATCGCTTGGAGGAGCTCCCGTCTGCTGCTGCCCACCTCTACCCGTCGCCCTCATCCAGCCCTTGGCAGCGCCCTGCCCCTTGGTCGCGCCCTGCTCCCTTGGCAGCGCCCTGCTGCCTAGGTCGCACAGGGTCCCTTGGCAGCGCCCTGCTCAAGTCGCCCCCCCTTCAGCCCTCTCGCATCGCGCCCCCCCCTTCAGCCTGCTGTCGCATCGCGCCCCCCCTCTTCAGCCCGTCTGGCTGCAGGTTGCCCTGGTGGTCGTGCCCCCCCTTCAGCCCGCTCGCGTTGTGGCCCCCCCCTACAGCCCGACTGGCTGCTGCGCACCCTGCTGGTCCTGCTGGCTGCTGCTGGTCGCGCCCCTTCAGGCTGCCATCTAGGCCGCCCTTCAGGCTGTTGTCTGCCCCTCCCTTGCGCTTCAGGCTGGGCTGCTTCAAGGCCCTCTCCGGGGCTGTTCTGCTCGTGTTCCGGAGAGCTGAGCTCCTGGGCTGCTTCCAGACATTGGCGGAGCTTTCTACTTCAGCATTGAGCGGCCTGTTTTCATTCCACGCAGGCTGAAGCTTGGGGCTTTCTTTAACCAGGGGTTTTTTGGGATTCTAGAGGTTGGTTGTGAGTTCTTGGTGGGTATTTTCAGCAGAGGTAGCTCCTCCCCTCAGGAGAGCGCAAGCTGAGACAATGGAGGACACTAATGCCACTCCCTCGCCGAACCTGAGGAGATCGAAGTCATAGTTTCTTTTCCTCCTGACATTGTGCAGATGATTGAGGTAGCAGAGGAGGGTTTTCGTTTGACGCACATTATTGGCTTTCTACCCGGTAGAGGCCAACAGTTACGTGATTGGGTGTACACCAGCATGGCCTCATTGGGTGTCTCAGTTACGGTTTTCCGATTGCTTGGCAGAGGGTACTTTTCTTTTGGCCTTCAGTCTGCAGAGCAGGCTCAAAGAGTACTTATGAGCTCACCGATTCAGTTTCAGAGCAGCGTCATCCATTTGTGGCCTTGGCGGAAGCAATTCAGTACTACTTCCCCGGGACCGCATCAGGTCTCTTTTTGGATGCTTTTCCCTGGACTTCCAGATGAGGTCAACTCTTGTCGCAGAGCTATGGAGCATATGGCTAGCGTGGCAGGTACAGTCATCCCATCAGGTGCTAGACTTTCCTATGCTCAGTCACTTGCTGGTACAAGTGTTACGAGGATCAAACTCACTTCAGAGTTCCCCCCTCCTCGACCTTTGCCTACTTTGATTTCATACTCCACGGGAGATGGGGTCTAGATGCAGCAGAGGGTTTTGTACGAGGGGCTTCCTGATCAGTGTCTTTTTTGTCGGAAGAGAGGTCATTTTATTAGGGATTGCCCCAGTCGTCAGCCTCAATCAGAGACTCCAGATCCTTCTCATCCTATGAGTGACCCAGAGCCTACAGTTCAACCTTCAGGGGTCTCTGAGCTTGCTTTGACTCATTCAGCAGAATGAGAGGAGACTCCTCTGGGGGAGCCTACAGTGGACTCGGAGGACCTGGAGGTGCCTCCAGTGGAACAGCTTTCACGGAGAGCTCGGAGGAGATGGAGACAGAGAGAGAGCCAGCAGTACGAGCAGCCCCAGGTACGAGCTCACAGATGGCAGAGAGTTGAGACACATGTGCAGGAGACCCCGGAAAGGGGAGATGCAAAGGACCATCCGCAGGCAGGTCTTGACACTGTGTAGGAGACGGTAGCTCAGGGAGTCGAGAGACACATGTGCAGGAGACCTCTGAAAGGGGAGATGCAGAGGACCATCCGTAGGCAGGTCTTGACACTGTGCAGGAGACGGTAGCTCAGGGAGTCGAGACACATGTGCAGGAGACCCCGGAAAGGGGAGATGCGGAGGACCATCCACATGCAAGTCTTCACACTGTGCAGGAGACATTAGCTCAGGATTTGATGACTCTCGACACTACTACCCCGGAGGTTCAGATATTGGTTACGGAGACAGTTATTCAGCAGGAGACTGCTCAGGCTCCAGTTACTGTGATGGATGCCTCTCCCCAGTAGTCCATTGAGAGAGTGGTATTTTACGACATAGGTCAGAGTGAGAGCCCGTCCCAGGATCTCATGCGCCTGTACGAGGTTCCTTCAAGACCCCTTTCACAGCCCCGTCGCACAATACCTTCCTTTGTTGCTATGCGGAGCGTCCTTTTAGACACCCCTCCCAGTACAGCCTCGTCCTCGCAGCTTTTCACTCCTGGTTTATCCAGATCTTTTGCAAGTGCGGTCACAGATTTTGCTCAATACCCAGATAGGCGTGAGGATTGGGAGATCCTAGTAGACGAGATCGAGCGAGAGTATCAGTCACCCACGCGGACAGACACCTCGTCGCAGATTCTTCCTCTCCCTCTCACCTATTCCAGGAGCAGAGTCAGGACGGCTCAGCCCTTTTCAGCTCTTCTGACTCCTAGACCTAACCCCAGGATGGTTGACAGAGATCTGCCCATTGAGTTTTGGCCCTTTTTGGCTCGAGGGGTTATCACAAACTCCCTCACTCGATTGGAACTTCTACCGGTATTTTGCCGTCGGTCAGAGGAGGTAGAGGAGTACTTGGGATCTATTACTCTCTCCAGAGAGGGGCACGTTCTTCGTTTCTCCGCAGGTAGCTTTCGCTCTCGGGGGAGCGAAAGCTGGTCAGTTGAGTTACTTGACAGCGAGATTGCTAGACAGCTCATGTGCATGACTCAATTTTCATCGGTTCATCGTATTGTCGGCTCGCAAATTCATTCTTGCCCTAGGACTCTTCGACCTGGCTTCAGTGGCAGGGCCTTTCTGTTTCTGTTCTTTGAGATTCAGGGAGACTTTGATTTACCCAGGAGTGCTGGTTGGTTTGACTTTTAGCTCCTCAGTTCACGCCAGAGTACTATTCCCTTGGATGGAGCCATTTTACATGAGTTGGGGCAGATTTGGAGTTTGATTAGAGACCGACTTTGGATTGCGCCATCAGAGAGAGAGTTTTGTGCGGTTGCCACTGACACACCCTCACTTCCATCTGATGTCTAGGTTGTCCATCATTTCTTGAAATGTGAGAGGACTGAACGGCCGCAGATTTACCTCAGATGCAGATGGTCGTAGATTGGGAGTTCCTAGATTGCAGTTGCTTAGGGACTCCCTTCGGTTTATTTCCTCAGGGTCCCCTCCAGACATTGTGCTTATCCAGGAGCATAAGCTCTCCCAAGACAGGATTGACAGATGCAGGTCCTTACTCAGAGGACAGAGCCGGACATATTGGAGCCCAGCGGATGGCACGAGGGGAGGAGTTTGCATTTCAGTTTCAGCTAGGTGGGCCTCATAGATCACCCAAGAGGGTACATTAGTGGAGAGCAGAGCATGCTATGTTATTCTTCACATTGAGAGCACAGCAGTTGGTGTTCTCAATGTGTATGCTCCCACGGATCCAGCCCATAGACGTGTTTTTTGGGGACAGCTCAGAGAGTCCCTTCCTCAGGCAGACACCTGGATTGTTAGAGGAGATTTCAACATGGTTGAATTCTCTGAAGACAAGGCGGGTCAAACAGAGGGTGGCCTTTCTGATAGGGAGAGAGTGGAGTGGGATAGTTTTGTTTTGGATGCTGGACTTCATGATGCAGCTCGACTGGATGACTTTTGTCACTTGGCTGACAGTCTTCAGTTCTCTTGGTCCGGGGTTTTCCATGGCTCTCTTTCTTTGGTCAGACTTGACAGGTTTTATATTGGCCAATGGGGCCAGGCCAGAGGAGGATAGATTGGGATCCACCCGGGTTATGTTTTATCTGACCATGCTCCAGTCCTTTTACAGATTCTTCCTACGTCTCGATTGGAGAGCACAGGCTCAGTGAGAGTTCTGGATTTTGTTTTCAGGACACAGAGTTCATGGAACGGTTGAGAGAGGCTTGGTTGTCAGAGGACACTCCTGTGGATCAAGGATGGCTGATGTGGGTAGAGGGGGCTTTGGCTAGAGTCAGCATGGCCTGCCAGTTGAGGGCAAAAGAGGAGAAGGAAAAGCTCAGAATCAGAGATCGGAACGCAAGAGTGGAGGTATCCAGACTTCAGAGATTGATTCAGAGTTTTCCTCATTCTCTTTTCATCAGAGGGCAGAGCCCTTTTAGTCAAACTTCTTGTTAGAGGTTTGACTCCAGGAGATCAGCCGTGGAAGCAATTCTTACTGCATGGGATTCACCAGTGCACCCCTAGAGCGGCAGGCCAGTGGGGGCAGGTAGAGTCAGTTGGATCTTCCTGACGGACCAGCATTCTCAGCCTTCCTCACCACTTGTGAAAAGGCTTATTCAGATATGGGATCATTTTCGAGAGCACCTCATCAGAGCAGTTCCATCCTCCAGAGAGGAAATTGCTCGACAGCCACTTTATCATAACCCCCTGGTTCGGTATCAGGGATCTTCCCCTGGTACAAAACTTAGGACTCCCTTGGCCAGATGGCATGCTCAGGGGGTTGTGACAGTCAGAGACTGGTTCAGGGGAGGTGTGGAGATGTCAGAGGAGGAGATCAGAGATAGACACGGGCCACTTGGACAGATTGTTGCCACCAGATTACTGATCATGAGAGCTATTCCTCAGGAGTGGAGGGATATGCTTACAGATCCAGCCTATGTTCATCCCATCTCTACTTGGTCAGGTTGCTTTAGTGAGGCTGGCCTATGCATGGGAGTTCGTTTAGGACCGGCACCATTTACTTATTTTGAGTCGGACTCCTCTCACCGATTGTATCCCACTCAGCCCCTGGATCGACAGGAGCTCCTTTGGCAGAGGGTCAGGGTCATTGGTTGCCTGGGTAAGGAATGGGCCACAGATCCTTCCAGGTTGACCATTGCAGAGGATCCTAGATGGAGACTTTGGATTTTTCAGGGTCGACCTCTCGCGGAGCTCGACTGGGACCCAGGTGATTGGACGTGGCTTGCTCCGGTGGCAGGCGGCCGTCCTCTTTCCTTTTTCCAGTACTCGACGAGGGCAGGTTACAGGCTTCAGCAGAGAGACTCTCATCACCTACCATCTGCCTCACAGCATTGGCACGCACAGGGACTTACTGCAGAGCTCTTGCTGAGCTACTGGACTCACTTTTGGGGCATCGGTATAGCCAGGAAAGTCTCCTATTTTCTTTGGCTCACTATACATAGGGGTATACCTGTGGGTACTTGGCTTTAGAAGATGGGTAGACCCTCCTTGTGTATGCATTGTCAGCTTGCAGAGGAATCTAGTAAGCATTGTTTATGGAGCTGCCCCAGCTCTAGAGTGGTATGGACAGGTATATTCAGGTTGTTCTCATATGTTACATCCGAGTCCTTTCTGATGACATGGGGTGCTGCCCTTTGCGGGAGAGGATCTGGAGACTTTGCTCTCTGAGTCAGAGCTAGAAGACCACGGTTTCTTCATGCAGCGTCGCCAGAGACTGGGTCCCACAGATGTCAGCAGCATGGAGCCACAGGATTTACTTTTGGTACCTGTACCTACTCAGGATTCCATGCCTACTTCACCTGCAGGGTCAGCCTAGGAGGTGATTTCCAGCATTACTCTATGGCGGATATGGTGTTCGCGATGTTCTTTTGTCCTTGGGGGCCATTTATGCACGGAGGCTGACACTCTCGCTTCCATTTGGGGAGATTATCTTCACTCTCAGGAGTCAGTGGGAGCGGTGTACAGGCACCTCTTTGGCAGCTCGTGGGAGACTTCTATCCTTCATGAGGACATGGGACTGCTCATTATTTTTTCATTTGACCCCTTTTGGGGTGTCGTGGCATTTTAGACCACCACCATGGCTTTTTTGCCACATTGTTGAGGCTAGGGATAGAGTACTTTCTCTCCCACCTGTTGTATGATTCGTTTTGAATGGAATATATCACTTTCTGTCAAAAAAACAAGCCCTGGAAAGAGACCTTGTAGAAAGCACTGCCCATTGCCACGTTATTTACAGTGATAGAATGCGGATCTGGTGTGGGGACATCCATGTCCCACAATATGCAAAATTTGTTAATTCCCATTTTGCCTTGGTGGACACACCACCTTGCCCAACAAAGCTGCAATTTTTTGTAGAAGTTTTTCCAAGCATTCAGGGAGATCCACAACCTCAACCCAACCCAGGCAATGGTGCCTAATCAAAGATGGATAGTCTTGTGTGGGAGACCAAGGAAAAACATGCAGAATCTGTTGCCCATAATGAAGGGGAGAATGCTCCAGAAGCATTTGCTTATGTTATTCATTTGTCATAATCACTTAAAAAAAACACGAGCTGTATAATGCACTTTCTAAACAAAGCATCCACCTAAATTTTGCGTCAACCAGTTTCCCACATTTGCAATCACTAGCATTCAGCTGGGAAAAAGATAATGATAGCTTAGATTACTATAGCTCCAGAAGATCAGTCTAAAACTGCCTTTATTACAGCAGAATGGGATGCTTAGGCAACCCGAGTGATGCCTTTTGCTTTGAGAAATGCACTATCATCTTTTCATAAGTTTATGGTAGAAACCTTCCAGGATTACCTAACAGAATTTATTGCTTTATATTTGGATGATTTCTGTGTCTATTCTTCAGATAAAGATCATCTCTGTACTTGGAAAAGGTATTTCAAAGATGTAGACAAGCGGGTATTTCAATCAACCGAGTCCACAGCCCTTGTTCTCAAAGCTAATCCCCGGGCTTTGTGTTCTCTTTTGCCCTACACCTTGGGCTTCGATCCGGTCGAGGAGGACAGTCAGATCACATCACTGTTCATCAGGTTTCCTGGTCTTCCTCAGGTTTACCATCGACTTCTTGCTACTATTGGAGCCACTTTCGGAGTGGTCACTAAGATTCCCCCCCTTCCTGGCATGCCTTCTTTCTCGGCAGAGGCAGTCTAAGCGGACGGGGTGACTCGAGTTAGGGTCATTGTCTCTGACCCTAACATCTTAGATGACCACACCATGATTCAGCATCTAGATGGCTCTCTCTTTCAACAGAGAATCGAGATTGCAGGTAGACAGAATCAATGCAAGATTTGTAGGACCCTTGGCCACTTTGTTAGAGATTGCCCAAGGAAGAGGAAAAGACCCAAGAGGTCTTCTGGTGCGGCTCCTTCACGTACTACCCCGTCTGCACCTCCCCCGCGGCCTGTACCACACACTCCAGGACTACCAGAAGCAGCAGGGCGCCTTGCTTCGCGCACCCCAGGACCACCAGGGGCAGCAGGGCGCCCAAAGCCTGCAGCACTCCTAGTACCACGTTGGTGAGCGGTTAGAGTGGCTCCTTTACCTCAAGAGGAGACCCTTGATCCGATTCAGGCAGATGCCATCCAGACTCCAGAGGTGGATGCTATTGAAGCCCCAGATACTACAGTTCCACATCAGGAGGGGACTTCAGATGCACCAGCCCCAACCATTTTCGTTGTTGATCACGAGGGGCTACCGATACATCTCCCCCTCAAACTGTCCATGCCACAACTGAGGGAGTGTTTGCATAGATGAGGACTATAGATCCTTCTTCAGCCCAGCCACAGGCCTCCTCAGCTCCCAGCTCTAGATCTGCTGATAGAGGCCTGGCAGGTCCTCCTCCTTCCTCCACGAGTGCAGGTCTTCTTCGCACTCCTCGGCTAGACTTGCTTCTTAGGAACTCTTTTTCGACACTGGCTGATTTAGCGACTTTCATGGATGATGATGAGTTTCTGCCCTCCACCTTAGGAGTCCTGGTCATTGGGATTCCTTTTGACAGGACCTCCCCCTCAGCAGGTGTAGGGATCCTTTCACCTATTGAGTTTTCTACCCTCAGCAGGAGTGTTTCGGCCCAGGTGAAGCTGGTCTCCTCTACTAGGTCGGGTAAGCCTTTCCATCTAACATCCTCCTGTCGATGAGGGGGGACGAGCATTTTCTGAGCGAAATCTTCCGAGCGTCCGAGCGAAGGAAAAAAAAAGCTTCCAACTATGCATAAATATGGCAAAAATCGATCAGAAGAAAACATAGTTTCACTTAGAAATATGCAAAGTATTATAGCAATGCCTATTTTATACAAAAATCTTTAGGTGAATCTGTAGGAATGGTGAGAGCATAATGGGATGGCTTTTGAAGAAACCCACATGTAGAGTAGACTTCTCTATGAAAATTCCCTTATGATCCTTCTTACAACTTTTACTTAATAGGGGGTGACATTGAAAACCCTCTCTCAACCTATCTTCATGAAAGAGTTTCTTCAAAGAAAACTCATTGAAGCAAGCCATCCAGGTAGTTTCGCCAGCGAAACCCCTTTGAAGCAAGTCTCCCAAGGTAGTTTCGCTGGCGAAACTACCTTGGACAGCACTTTTAAAAGTGACATAACTTTCATATCCAATGTCCAAATATAGTCATTCAACCACTCAAATTGATCGGAACACCCCATTTGAGCACATCTATGGAGTTATATTTTGGAAAATCTATCATATATAGTATCAAATATTACATGTATTTTATGAGAGTGATATATAAGCCCAAGTTAATACTTATTTATAGTAATTTAAACTTCTTTAGAAACATGTCCATAAATATGCTATAAAAACACTAAAAAGATATTGCCATATGATATAAATGTGTTAATAAGTAATTATATATGCATAGTATTATTACATTGAGAGTGATTATGAGGAATGTTTCTTAAAGGAATCAACACTTTTTTAAGGTAATAACAGGGGTACAAAGGGATGTCTCTAAATAAGAAAATTATGTTGTGCAAAAATGAATGAGTGACTAGTCTATATATTTTTATGATAAAGGGATCTAGTTCTAGTGAAAATAAAAGTGTAAAAACCATGTTTCCTAAAGAAAAACATTTTTAAAAATCTCTTGAAAAACACGCTCGGATAAACCTGCTCATAGGTTTTTGCTCGTAAAATTGACGCATCCTCGATGAGGATAGTCAGCTGGAAAATCCAGGGCCTAGGCGGAGTTCCACACCGTCGCCGTAGGCAGCTGATCCAGAATTAGCTTCATCGAAGTGTCACTAGAGGTGCTATTGATATCCTTTTTATCCAGGAACACAAGTTGGATGCCAGTGATTGCTCTAAGTCTGGCAAACTGCTTTTTGGTCATATTTTTGGGTCGCCTGCCTTGGGCACCAGGGGGGGCACTTCTATTTCAGTTTCGCAGTCGGTTCTCCCCTTGGTTGTTGGACACGGAGTCATGATTTCCTCTAGAGCTCAGTGGATTATTCTCTTGATTGGATGGTGTAAGGTTGGTTTCCTTAACCTGTATGCCTTCAACATTAGAGGGGAACGTCTCTTTATGTGGAAGGATTTGCTCTCCTGGGCCCCCATTGTGGATTCATGGGTGATTGGAGGTGACTTTAACATGGTTGAGTTACCGTCAGACAAAATAGGGGGTAGAGAAGGAGGACTTCACTCTTTGGAGAGAGCAGCTTGGGATGCCTTCCTTTTTCACTACTGTGGCAGAGATACTTGGTTCGACAATGCCTTTCTTATTCAGCCACAGTCCCTCCTGTTCTCTTGGTCGAACAGGAGGCAGCAGATGCCTATTCATGCACGCATTGACAGATTCTATGTAGATGATTGGGCACTTGACAGAGGTGGATCGGTATGCATTGCTGCCGAGATTTCCACTTCAGACCACTTTCTTGTTGTGCTGGCTATCTCAGAGCCTCAACTGAGAGACCGATCTGCCAACATCAGGATTCCCGATGCCTTGTACACAGAGGAGGACCTTACAGAGGCAGCCCTACAGATATGGGTTTCTCATGTCTAGGGTGGGCAGCCATTGCCATCTGTTGGTAAGCTGAAAGGAAAGAGTAGAGTGGACACAAACTCAGAATACTTGCTTTACTTGCTTGTAGAATGAAGAAGAGTGAGGTCCTTAAGTAGGCACCTCATACATGCTCACTGACATCACTGATGACTTCAGAGCTCCACAATCATCTCCTCAATCTGCTCCTAGATTCTCTCAATCATCCTATGTGGCTCTCCACCACCTAACTGTGCTTGTGGGCACCTAACTGTGCCTTTAGCACTCACACATAGAAACATAAGGTGTGCCTGAGCCATACACCTTGAGATATCCCAACAAACCCCCCCTCAAGGAAATGCCTCAGGCTATGTCAAGGATACATCTAGTCTCATAGTTTCTCATGCCATCTCATGGTGGTCAAGGATTAATCTATGGCTAGGTTCTCATGCTAGCAAGGGTTCCCTTGGGTGTAAGGTAAACAAAAAGGGATACAAAAAGACCTTCCAATGATTATCTCCCCTGCATGTACATGCACACAATGTCTGCAGGAGGTACCATGGAGCAAAACATACACATGGCCTACATCATAAGGTGACCAGAGGTGTTTACAAAACACACAAAAACACAATAGTTTATTTCATTCATTTTGGAGGACTATCCAGGCTGAGTACCTTGACATAAAAGGAGAGATCTGGAGCATAGAGATGTTTTAAAATGCATAATCTTCAAAGGATGCCTCATCTTGTGGAGGCAAAATATCCATGTCAAGGCAAGGTCTTACCACATGGACAGTGTCTAGTGCCTTATAAGATGGTACTATGATAGAACAAGTGGATCTGAAAGTCATATCCTTCAAGAGAACAATTATCTTGTCATCTCCATAGTTGTGTAGAGAAGCATATCTTAGGTATCTGACCTTCATCTTTTTCTTGTACTTGGAGTCAAATAAAAGTGCCATGAGAGGGTAGATCTCTGTAGTTGCTTCCTTTTTGGCAACCATTGTTTTGGCAATCTTCAACAAGGAAGTCAGGTTGGCATTTTCATCCTTTGTAGCATAACAAGACATTGCTTTATGTTTTGGCTTTTCACATATTTTGCATAAGCAAGCCATGAGAGGCTCTAACCCAGGTATTGGGTAGTGTCTTCTCTCTTACAGGGCTTAGAATAACAACTGAAATGCTTCAAAATATAAGCATTTAATGTAGCAAAGTCTTGTGACCAAATTTCAAACAATGATGCTTTCACTTACATGCTTCATAGAAGTGGCTAAAATGAATACTTTCCAATCAAAACCAGGTCTAGCAATTCAAAACAAAACTGAAGCCACACTTGTACTAAAGTTATTGAAAGTTTCAAAAAACCAGAAATGCTAGAGTAGCATTTTATGTAGCATCATCTTCAAAAACTTGTCCAAAACTGTCAAAACCAAAAGGCTGAACTTGGAGGGCTTGTAGTTCACTCTTCAAAGCAAGGAAAAGAGGGCTTTCTGAAGCAAAAGAAAGCTCATATACCAGAGAGGGTCCAGCACAGAGGTTGGACGAAATGGTGCGCACTTTTGCCCGGGAGAGTTGCTACAGGCTGAACCTGAGTTTTGACGATTTCTCCCTCGTTACTGAACCAAATGACCTGAAAAATGGCTCAAAATCTTTGTCTTGAGGTCGCCCATCTACTCATAAGAGGGCTCAGGCAATGGCGGAGCAGGCAGGGAGTATTGAGCAACAGAAAAAATTCGCTGTTTGGAGAATGGCAGCCACCACAGACGTTTTTTCTTCAATTGCTTGCAGGTGGAAGTTCGCCCATACTAGAGGAGTTTCCAGCTCAGAGGGTTTGGGCAATGGTCGTTTGTAGGTGGAGAACCAAGCTCTCAAAGATTTTGGGAAGAAAGAGGAAAATGGAGAAGAAGAAGATGAAGAAGAAGATGATGATGTGGCAGAAATGGGCTCAAGGGGGATCAAATGGCTCTGATACCATGTTGGTAAGCTGAAAGGAAAGAGTAGAGTGGACACAAACTCAGAATACTTGTTTTACTTGCTTGTAGAATGAAGAAGAGTGAGGTCCTTAAGTAGGCACCTCATACATGCTCACTGACATCACTGATGACTTCAGAGCTCCACAATCATCTCCTCAATCTGCTCCTAGATTCTTTCAATCATCCTATGTGGCTCTCCACCACCTAACTGTGCCTTTAGCACTCACACATAGAAACATAAGGTGTGCCTGAGGCATACACCTTGAGATATCCCAACACCATCACAGGTAGCTGCTGCCCTTTCTGGTATTAGCAACTTCCACCTCTCAATTGCTTGTACTAGAAGACGAGATATTCTCAGACGTGAGATTGGTGTTCGCCAGCAGTTGGCAGGTTTGCAGAGGGAAGAGCAAAAACGGCCTTCAGATGCTTGGATTCAGGAGCGCCTTGCTGCAGCAAGGGCTCATCAGCAGGTATTGCTTGATCAGAGAGCAGAGTATGCCTTTCATGCACGGGAGTCCTTCTAGATTCAGATGGGTGGCAGAGTCAAGAAACACTTTTTCTCTACTCTTGGCCCTAGACATAGTAGAGAGAGTGTATCCCAACTTATTGACTCACATGGGGTTTTACAGACAGTAGATCCCGATGATGTCTTGCGCATAGCTTCAGATTTTTATGCCGCCCTTCTTACTACTGATCCTGAGACACGGGATAGAGAGGATGCTAGATAGGTTATTTGGCAGAGCATCCCTTTGTTGGTGAAACTGGATATGCATGTTTTGCTTGATGCACCTTTCACCAACACAGAGTTCAGGACTGCACTTTCAGCCCTTCAAAAGGGCAAGTGCCCAGGTTCGGATGGCCTTACCCCCTCTTTTTTCGCTGCATTCTGGGATACGATTGGAGACTACATTACTTCAGCCCTGCAAGGTATTCGGGACTCTGGTGAGATGCCTAGGTCGCTTACAGAAAGTCTCATCCACCTTATCCCGAAAGGAGGTTGCAGAAATCTAGTGTCCCAGTGGAGACCCATCACACTTCTAGGGACTTGTTACAAAATTCTGGCCAAGGAAATCAGCCTCCGATTGCAGCCCCTTCTCCCAAATCTTATTCATGACACTCAGATGGGATTTGTGCATGGCAGAAGCATTTTTTATAACCTTTTCTCTTTCTGGGAAGCCTCAGAGTGGGCCATGCAGAGCGGCCAGAATCTAGCCATTCTAGTTTTGGATTTTGAGAAAGCTTATGACAGAGTAGATTGGGGTTTTTTGGAGGCACCCTTCTACGTTTTGGCTTTACTGATGCTTGGATCAGAGGTGTTTCTTCCTTATACAGATCAGCCCACAGCCAGGTACTTATTGGTGGGGTAAGGGGTGAGAGATTTCCGATTTCCAGATCAGTCCGTCAGGGATGCCCCCTTGCTCCTTTCCTTTTTTTGTTCATGGCCGAAGCTATGAGTATCTATGTTAGATCTCAAGCTGACATCTTTATTGGATTTATTTTGCTTGGTAGCGGGGGCGCAGATAAATTGGCACAAATCCAATGGCTTTTGGATTAGTGATGAGGACACTCTAGTTCTTTCTTCAGGGAATGGAAGGATTCTCCTTTCTTCTCTGAGACTCCTATAGGGTTGAGGTGGCACTTCCAGCCTGAGCCTTGGTTATTTTCCACCTCACTTTGAGGGGGGGTTTATTTTTCTTCATGATTTCATGATATTGTATTTCCTTGCTCTAGCGAGTTTCTTTCTTACTTAATAGAAGTCTCTTTTTTGCCAAAAAAAAAGAAGAAACTAAGCTATAATTCCGCCATGAGCACTCAGCAACTGTCCCACAATTCTTCTCTAGGAAGAATACACGCTGATAGGCAATGCGTTAACTTGGCCCTCTTAAGGTCCATACTTGTGTGAGATAAGTTGGGCACTGGCAAAGGCTCCCCGTTTCCTATTGACAAAGAAGTGCTTTCAACTTCGTGAGCACTCTCACTTCAAGTTTCTTATGTAGATCATCATCGGGTGGTTCTCAATGTCGACAATACTGCGATGAAGCAAAAATTAGCTGCGTTGGCACAGGAAAAGCATTTCAAGGATGCTTTTATCCCATTTCATACCCATGATGTCTCAAGTGTTGTATCCATTACAGCAAGAAACAAAGAAGATACCTTTGCAATGGCAAGAGCACATCCAGAAGAATCTCACTTTTCATCCTAGGCAACAACAGTTCGTTTTTCCGACGTCTATACAAGGCAAATCGACAGAAGCTCAAATTTCCTCTCATTTGTGTATGGGGTCACTTCAATAGCTTGGGGTCTTTCATTTGGTCATTGGCAACAGCAATCAGCAAATAATTGTGAAGGGAGGTGGACTGGTTGAGAGATTTGCATCCTTGATGATTTCAAATGTTTCTAAGTACAGGAGAAATTGTACAGCCAAGTAAGTAATTATTGTGATTATCCAAGGTCCCACC
Organism: Dipteris shenzhenensis; assembly: GCF_047967505.1. NCBI lineage: Eukaryota > Viridiplantae > Streptophyta > Polypodiopsida > Gleicheniales > Dipteridaceae > Dipteris > Dipteris shenzhenensis. The sequence goes on along the minus strand of NC_141623.1, from coordinate 39,599,769 downwards.
CAAGTTTCATCATTGCAATAATGATAGCTTCAAAAGGATATGCTTGGAACAAAGGCTTCAACTACAACTATTATGTTGCTTTTTTTTTTTTTTTTTTCAAAAAAGAGACTTCTATTAAGTAAGAAAAAAACTCACTAGAGCAAGCTCTGAGCGAAAATACAACATCATGAAATCATGAGGATAAATAAAACCCCCTCAAAGTGACGTGGAAAACAACCAAGGCTGAGACTGAAAGTGCCACCTCAACCATGTAAGAGTCTCAGAGAAGAAAGTAGAGTCCTTCCATTCCCTGAAGAAAGAAGCCCTCCTAGCTGAGGCTGCACGGGAGTCTCCCTGTATCCTCATCCATATGGCCATCAAAGTATGTACGGTATCTGTCCAGATACTAGCCAAAGTGTGCGAGGGATGAACCTGAGTACCCTCCATAGCCTCTGTACATCTGGCCCTCCAGATATGCCAGGATGCTATGCTCGCTAAAATCTCCCAAGAAGTATCCACTGAGACATGTACATCTATAAAAGGAAGGTGTCGTACCACATCCAACGAATAGGACTCAATCTGATGGCGTCGAACCAAAATGGCGTGAGAGGAGTCAAGTCTCTCATAGAATACCTGAGGCCCTGCAAGAGAAAGCCAAGCCACTGAGCCCCATATCATAAAGAATGGGGAGTGGGCAACGTGACTGAAAATCCTGACTACCCCCATTCAAATCATCCTCGCCTGTCTGCAGTCCCATATACAATGCTGAATAGTCTCCGAAGTGGAGAGGCAAGGAGGGCAAGTAGGGTCGGCTCCGAACCTGGATCTCCAAAGGTTCACCGCAATCCCACCATGGATAGAAAGCCAAAAGAAAAGAGTGATCTTTCTATTCCTGTGGGATTTCCAGAGTCTCCTCTAGAAGCACCTCTGCAGATCCGCAGTGATATCAAATGTCTCCTAATGAGGAACTTTGGAAGGTCTCCAACCTCTACCACTGAGCTGAAATCTCCTGGCATTATTGACCGTGTAATGAAAGAAGGGGATGCTCTTCTCTCGATGCCCTGCGTCAATCCACTCCCACTCTCCAGGGTCCCACTGCAAATACCTAATGGGAACTCCCCCATCAAGCCAAAGCCTCTGAGACCCGGTGGAGAGAAGCCGGGGGTCTGGGTCAAGGAACCACTCTGAATCTGATCCTTGCACCAAAAGACCTACAACCCCTGATAGGCTGAAAAGCAGACTCAAGAAAGATGTCCTTTGTGGATCTGAGCAATCTGCCACCATCCTGCACAGTAAAAACCAAAGCATCCTCCTGTGCATCTCGAAAGGCCAAAACCTGAAGCGGAACATCGCCTCTTGAAAAAGTACCTGCCCAAGTGGAGCAAGTGAGTGGCATATCATCTGTGTCTACCCACTCCTCTGGAAGGGTTGCCTCAATCTGCAAGATCCTCCCTGCACTCCCTCTGAGATGTCCTGTCAACTGAGACTTGGTCTCCTCTAGAAGCCTCCGGAAAGCTTTCCAAGACCCCAAAGATGATGCAGGTCCCCTCTCCCACCTGGACCACTGCATGTAGAGTGAGGCACCAAGTGGTCTGCCATGGTCATCTAAAATACTGTCATTCCACATGATGGGTTGCCTATCAATCTCTTCATGAGAGGAAGGAGGAATCCTCCGAAGAGTGCTCCTAAAACTAGCCCATGCTTTCAGAATGGCAACCATGACAGGGGACGAAGGTGATCTGAGGTGTGTTGTGGTGAAGATCCACCTAATACTACTCATCCAGTCTCCTCTTGAAGAAGGTGTGCATCTCTGAATGTTGCTAATAAGAAAGGCCTTCCATGGTTCTTGCCCTGGCATAAGTCCCCGCACCACCATCTTGCAAAGTTATGTTGCTTATTTGATTGAGTATGCCTTAGATATGGTTCAATATCTTTCATGATGTATGAAATGTACTTGCATTTGGCTGACTATATTATGCCATACATTCATGAGCTTCTACATACAAGAGTAGACATTGCCCTTGTTTTACTAACAAGTGGTAAGACCCTCTTCATATTTGATTTATGTGAAGGCATATGGGATGCATGTGATCATGTACTTGAAGTCAACTTGCTTGAAGCTACTCATTTGGTAGCATACCTCATTAAGGGAGAAGGTATGAAGAAGAAGGATGCAAGAAAGATCAAAGGGAATAGGAGTTACAAGAAGGGCTACACCAAGAACCTCTCCAATGGAGGCCCTAAACGAGAGAGACAAAACGAGCAAACCAAATCAAAAGAATTTTGAACAGAAATACGCTACTGCTCCTCCCCGTGAGCTGCTGCCCCCCCCCCTCTCCCTTTCAGCCAGCCCCCTCTCCCTCTCTCTCCCCCCCGCTCAGCCTGCCCTCTCCCTCCCCTCGCTACTCCTCCTCTCCCCCCCCTTTGCCAGCCCCCTCCCCTTCGCCAGCCCCCTCCCCTTCTCCCTCCTCCTTCCCTTCCTCCTCTCCGCTCTCCCTCTCCCCCCCTGCCAGCCCTTCCGCCCCCTTCCTCTCCCTCCTCGCCCTCCCTCTCCCCACCTGCTGCCCTCCCTCCCCCGCACCCTCCCCCTCCCACGCACGCTCTCCCCCACCCGCTGCCCCCCCACCCCTTCCCTCTCCCCGCCCCCTCCCTCTCCCCCTCCCTCCCTCTCTCGCTGCCCCCCTGCCTCCTACTCCTCCCCCGCCCCTTCCCTCCCCTTCCCCTCCCCCGCCCTCCCTGTCCCCCTCCGCTTCCCCCCTCACCCCCTTCTCACCCCCACCCCCTCTTTCCCCTCCCTCGCCCCCTCCCTCCCCCGCCCCTTCCCCCACCCTTCCCCTTCCTCTAACCCCCCCGCCCCCTCCCTTCCTAACCTGCCCCCCCCTTCCTCTCCCCCGCCCACCTTCTCCCTCCCCGCCTTCAGCCCCCTTGCTCCCTCCTAGCCCGCCCCCTCCCTCCCTCCTAACCCCCCTCTTTTCCTCCATTGCCTACCCTCTCGTTCCCCATCAGCCCTCTCCCTTCTATCCTCTCTCTCCTATCCTCTCCTCTCTCTCCTCCTTCCTATGCCCATTTCAGGGCGTCCTGGGCAGTATTTTCACGGATGGAGCTTTAACAGTGTTGGAATCGGCCTTTTCACTTCGATTGGCGAATGGATCCCCATTCAGCCAATCTCCGTCCACTTCCACTGGTCGCAAGAACCGTCATTTTTTCAGAAGACTAGTTGCAGCAGCTCAAGAAAGATGTGGAATTAGAGGGCTCCACATCACTTTTCGCCCGCATCTATGGGTCACATCCTTCCAGATCACAGGCTAGAGATTGGATGCTGGCGGCGTTACCAGGAGATCTCGCCCCACACATCAGGGATATTCGACTTCTGGGATGTGGATTCTTAAAAGTGATTTTCGACTCCCACAACTCCACAGCCCTCGTTCTCAAAGCTAATCCCGTGGCTTTGGGTTCGAGGAGGATTTTTATTTTGCCCTACACCTTGGGCTTCGATCCGGTCCAGGAGGATAGTTAGGTCACATCACTGTTCATTAGGTTTCCTGGTCTTCCTCAGGTTTACCGTCGACTTCTTGCTACTATCGAAGCCACTTTCGGAGTGGTCACTGAGATTCCCCCCCTTCCTGGCATGCCTTCTTCCTCGGCAGAGATTGTCAGAGCGGATGGGGTGCCTCGAGTTAGGGTCATTGTCTCTGACCCTAACATCTCAGATGACCACATCATGATTCAACGTCCAGATGGTTCTCTCTTTCGACAGAGAATCGAGATTGCAGGAAGACAGGATCAGTGCAGGATTTGCAGGACCCTTGGGCACTTTGCTAGAGATTGCCCAAGGAAGACTGGTGCAGCTCCTCCACGTACTACCCCATCTGCACCTCCCCTGCAGCCTGTACCATGCACTCTAGGACTACCACGAGCAGCAGGGCGCCCTGCTTCGCGCACCCTAGGACCACCAGGGGCAGCAGGGCGCCCAAAGCCTGCAGCACTCCCAGTACCACGTTGGAGAGCGGTTAGAGTGGCTCCTTTACCTCAGGAGGAGACCATTGGTCCGGTTCAGACAGATGCCATCCAGACTCCAGAGGTGGATGCTGCTGCAGCCCCAGATACTACAGTTCCTCATCAGGAGGCGCCTTTAGATGCACCAGCCCCGGTCATTTTTGTTTCTGATCACGAGGGGGCTACTGATACTTCTCCCCCTCAGACTATTCATGCCACAGTTGAGGGAGTGTGTGCATAGATGAGGACTACAAATCCTTCTTCAGCCCAGCCACAGGCCTCCTCAGCTCCTAGCTCCAGATCCGCTGATAGAGGCCTGGTAGGTCCCTCTTCTCCTTCCTCCATGAGTGCAGGTCTTCTTCGCACTCCTCGGCTAGACTTGCTTCTGAGGAACTGTTTTTCGACACTGGCTGATTCGGCGACTTTCATGGATGATGAGGAGTTTGTGCCCTCCATCTTAGGGGTTGCGGTCATTGGGATTCCTTTTGATAGGGCCTCCCCCTCAGCAGGTGTAGGGATCCTTTCACCTGTTGAGTTTCCTGCCCTCAGCAGGAGTGTTTCGACCCAGGGGAAGCCTCTACTAGGTCGGGTAAGCCTTTCCATCCAACATCCTCCTGTCGATGAGGATAGTCAGCTAGAACATACAGGGCCTAGGTAGAGTTCCACACCGTCGCCGTAGGCAGCTGATCCGGAATCAGCTTCATCCAAGTGTCACTAGAGGTACTATTGATATCCTTTTTATCCAGCAACACAAATTGGATGCCAGTGATTGCTCTAAGTCCGGCAAACTGCTTTTTGGTCATATTTTTGGGTCGCCGGCCTTGGGCACCAGGGGGGCACTTCTATTTCAGTTTCGCAGTCGGTTCTCCCCTTGGTTGTTGGACACCGAGTCATTATCCCCTCTAGAGCTCAGTGGATTATTCTCTTGATTAGAGGGTGTAAGGTTGGTTTCCTTAACCTATATGCCTCCAACATTAGAGGGGAACGTGTCTTTATGTGGAAGGATTTGCTCTCTTGGGCCTCCATTGCGGATTCATGGGTGATTGGAGGTGACTTTAATATGGTTGAGTTACCTTCAGACCAAAAAGAGGGCAGAAAAGGAGGACTTCACTCTTTGGAGAGAGCAGCTTGGGATGCCTTCCTTTTTCACTATTGTGGTAGAGATACTTGGTTGGACGATGCATTTCTTATTCAGCCACAGTCCCTCCTGTTCTCTTGGTCAAACAGGAGGCAGCAAATGCCTATTCATGCATGTATGGACAGATTCTATGTAGATGATTGGGGACTTGACAGAGGTGGATCGATATGCATTGCTGCTGGGATTTCCACTTCAGACCACTTTCTTGTTGTGCTGGCTATCTCAAAGCCAGCAGCACTTGAGAGGCCGATCTGCGAGCATCAGGATTCCAGATGCCTTGTACACAGAGGAGGACCTTACAGAGGCAGCCCTGCAGATATGGGTTTCTCATGTCCAGGGTGGGCAGCCATTGCCATCACAAGTAGCTGCTGCCCTTTTTGGTATTAGCAACTTCTACCTCTCAGTTGCTCGTACCAGGAGACGAGATATTCTCAGACGTGAGATTGGTGCTCGCCAGCAGTTGGTAGCTTTGCAGAAGGAAGAGGAGAAACGGCCTTCAGATGCTTGGATTCAGGAGTGCCTTGTTGCAGCAAGGGCTCATCAGCAAGTATTGCTTGATGAGAGAGCAGAGTATGCCTTTCATGCACGAGAGTCCTTTTGGATTCAGATGGGTGGTAGAGTCAATAAACACTTTTTCTCTTAGACATAGTAGAGAGAGTGTATCCCATCTTATTGACTCACATGGGGTTTTACAGACAGATCCTGATGATGTCTTGCGCATAGCTTCAGATTTCTATGCCGCCCTTCTTACTGTTGATCTTGAGACCCGGATAGAGTGGATCCTAGACAGGTTATTTGGCAAAGCATCCCTTTGTTGGTGAAACCTGATATGCATGTTTTGCTTTATTCACCTTTCACCAACACAGAGTTCAAGACTGCACCTTCAGCCCTTCACAAGGGCAAGTGCCCAGGTTTGGATGGCCTTACCCCCTCTTTTTTGGGATATGATTGGAGACTACATTACTTCAGCCCTGCAGGGCATTTGAGACTCTGGTGAGACGCCCGGGTCACTTACAGAAGGTCTCATCCACCTTATCCCGAAAGGAGGTTGCAGAAATCTAGTGTCCTAGTGGAGGCCTATCACACTTCTGGAGACTTGTTACAAGACTCTGGCCAAGGCAATCAGCCTCAGATTGCAGCCCCTTCTCCTAGATCTTATTCATGACATTCAGACGGGATTTGTGCATGGTAGAAGCATTTTTTATAACATTTTCTCCTTTTGGGAAGCTTCAGAGTGGGCCATGCAGAGCGGCCAGAATCTAGCCATTCTAGTTTTGGATTTTGAGAAAGCTTATGACAGAGTAGATTGGGTTTTTTCGGAGGGCACCCTTCTATGTTTTGGCTTGACTGATGCTTGGATCAGAGGTGTTTCCTCCTTGTACAAATTAGCCCACAACCAAGTACTTATTGGTAGGGTAAGGGGTGAGAGATTTTCGATTTCGAGATCAGTCCGTCAGGGATGCCCCCTTGCTCCTTTCCGTTTTTTGTTCGTGGCCGATGCTATGAGTATCTATATTCGATCTCAAGCTTACATCTTTGGGCTGAGACTTCCCATTAGAAGGAACGAGGAGTTACTTGACAGTGAGTTGGCAGATGACACTGCAGTTTACCTAGATGCCACTCCACAGAGGCTCTCTTCCTTCAGGACAGCATTGGATTTATTTTGCTTGGCGGCGGGTCGTAGATAAATTGGCATAAATCCAATGGATTTTGGATCAGTGATGAGGACACTCCAGTTTGGGGGCTTGACATAGGATTTACTTGGGTTCAGAGGGGTGTGCCTGTCAGATATTTGGCCTGCCAGGTCGGCTTGGATATTTCTTCCACGCAGCAGTTTGCTCCTGTGTTGGAGAGCATCAGGAGGAAGGTCCTTTTTTGGAGCTCAGCCACGCTGGATCTTGCCTCTAGAGTTCTGGTGGTCAACCAGGTCCTCTTGGTTTGTTTGTTCTTGCTGGTGCTATTATAGGGATTGCATCACTCAGCTCAGTAGACCGATCAGAAATTTTCTTTGGAGTGGGCTTGATGGCACAGCAGATACCTTAGCTAGGGTGGCTTGGGAGACCCTCATCCTCCGCACACAGGAAGGGGGTCTCAATATTATTGATCCAGATTTGCAGTGCAGAGCTTTACTTTGCAAGTGCGTGGACTTATGCTAGGGCAGGAACCGTGGAAGGCCTTTCTTATTAGCAACATTCAGAGATGCACACCTTCTTCAAGAGGAGACTGGATGAGCAATATTAGGTGGATCTTCACCACAGCACACCTCAGATCACCTTCGTCCCCTCTCATGGTTGTCATTTTGAAAGCATGGGCCAGTTTTAGGAGCACTCTTCAGAGAATTCCTCCTTCCTCTCGTGAAGAGATTGATAGGCAACCCATCATGTGGAATGACAGTATTTTAGATTATCATGGCAGACCACTTGGTGTCTCACTTTACATGCAGTGGTCCAGGTGGGAGAGGGGACCTGCATCATCTTTGGGATCTTGGAAAGCTTTCCCGAGGCTTCCTGAGGAGACCAAGTCTTAGTTGACAGGACATCTCAGAGGGAGTGCAGGGAGGATGTTGCAGATTGAGGCAGCCCTTCTAGAGGAGTGGGTAGACATGGATGATATGCCACTTACTTGCTCCACTTGGGCAGGTACTTTTTCGAGAGGCGGTGTTCCGCTTCAGGTTTTGGCCTTTCGAGATGCATAGGAGGATGCTTTGGTTTTTACTGTGCAGGATGGTGGCAGATTGCTCAGAGTCTGCTTTTCAGCCTATTACGGTTGTAGGTCTTTTGGTGTAGGGATCAGATTCAGAGTGGTTCCTCGACCCAGACCCTTGGCTTCTCTCCACCGGGTCTTGGAGCCTTTGGCTTTACGGGGGAGTTCCCATTAGGTATTTGCAGTGGGACCCTGACGTAGGGCATCGAGAGAAGAGCATCCCCTTCTTTCGTTACACGGTCAGTAATGCCAAGAGATTTCAGCTCAGTGGTAGAGGTTGGAGACCTTCCAGAGTTCCTCATTAGGAGACATTTGATATCACTGCGGATCTGCAGAGGTGCTTCTGGAGGAGACTCTGGAAATCCCACAGGAATAGAAAGATCACTCTTTTCTTTTGGCTTTCTATCCATGGTGGGATTGCAGTGAACCTTTGGAGATCCAGGTTCAGAGCCGACTCTACTTGCCCTCATTGCCTCTCCGCTTCGGAGACTATTCAGCATTGTTTATGGGACTGCAGACAGGCGAGGATGATTTGAATGGGGGTAGTCAGGATTTTCAATCACGTTGCCCACTTCCCATTCTTTATGACATGGGGCTCAGTGGCTTGGCTTTCTCCTACAGGGCCTCAGGTATTCTATGAGAGACTTGACTCCTCTCGGGCCATTTTGGTTCGATGTCATCAGATTGAGTCCTGTTCGTTGGATGTGGTACCACACCTTCCTTTTACAGATGTACATGTTGCGGTGGATACTTCTTGGGAGATTTTAGCGAGCATAGCATCTTGGCATATCTGGAGGGCCAGATGTACAGAGGCTATGGAGGGTACTCAGGTTTATCCCTCGCACACTTTGGCTAGTATCTGGACAGATACCGTACATACTTTGATGGCCATATGGATGAGGATATAGGGAGACTCCCATGCAGCCTTAGCTAGGAGGGCTTCTTTCTTCACGGAATGGAAGGACTCTCCTTTCTTCTCTGAGAGTCTTACAGGGTTGAGATGGCACTTTCAGCCTCGGCCTTGGTTGTTTTCCACCTCACTTTGAGGGGGTTTTATTTATCCTCATGATTTCATGATGTTGTATTTTCACTCAGAGATTGCTCTAGTGAGTTTCTTTCTTACTAAATAGAAGTCTCTTTTTTGAAAAAAAAAGAGAACCTCTCCAATGACAATGTACCTCACACTATGGTAGTTTGGAAGAGAAGGAGGAAAAGGACAAGATATGCCATCAAAGGGGGGAATTCCCCCACATCTTCAATTTATAATTTGTGTGTGTGTTGTCAATAAGGGTTCTCTGCCTTGGGATGTCCCCCTGAAAAGATTGTATTGGGTTTTGTAAGGGTTGCTAGTCATTTTGTCAAGAAACCTCCAAAAGAGATTGTAAACGAGGGACCAAAATTGGAGTGAGATCATGTTGGAGCTAGGGTTTCCAAATGAGTCTACTGCCAATGCAACTTAGAGTGAGGTTGGGATCATGTGTGTTGCCACTAGAGGTGGGCAAGCCATGAAGTTTCCCATAGATTACTGCCAGGGGTCAAGGTCATCAATTTGTGGGGGGCTGTTAGAACTAATTGATGAAGGTATACCTATGTTTGTGTGTGCTTGTGTGTCCATGTGTGTGACCACCTATGTGGTGAGTATGCCTGTAGTAGGTGTGATTGATGATGTGTTAGTTAGTAGGTGTGAGTGTGGAAGGTTCTAGTGGATGATTGAGAGATTCATGGAGAGATCAGTGGAGTGATTTGTGGATCTGGGATGCTCTCTCTTGAGCTCACATACAATGTATCACTGGCCTATATATTGGTACTTCCTCTCATGAATAAGTAACACTTTCTCCTTCATTGTTGATCTCATCGTGTCTTCCTTTGAGTTACTTCAGCCCAAACTAGCTTCCATCTCCTAGAAACACACAATCCCTATACATTAAGTGTCAGACATTTGATTTGTGACAGCATATTTACAGTTTATATACATCTGAAGTAAAGCTTTCTTAATATCGACCTCAGGATCAGGGCCTCTACCCTGAGGTGACACAAGCACCTGTTGAGAGAAGACAGCAAACCGACAATTTCCTCTTCAGGGAAAAGAGTACGACTCGCTGTCACGGCAGCCCAAGTAATGCCAACACCTGAATTTTAAGACACACACTACACAGCCGCACACACATGCATGCATATGATCATAATTGTGGTTGCACTAACTCCATAGACTTTGCTATAGCCATTGGATAACCTTCAGAGTGGGAGCCTTCTATTTATAGTTGAGTTCCTGCCTCTTGCCTTAGTTGATGTTAGGCATGGTTCCTCCTTCCACGCTCACTTTGGCACACCTCTTCCACGTCCAGGTTGGGTAGGACTTTCCATGGGTCCCGCCCTCTTCAGTGAGAGGTGTCAATTGGAATATTAAGGGCCTGCACGCGATTCTCACCCACAAGAAGTAGATCCTCAATCAAGTACTAACACCTTGGTCACTAATGGGCCAATTGACATCCCCCTCCTCCAAGAGCACAAACTCATTGATAGATAGTAAATGCAAGCTTGCTTCTACCAGGGCATACATGTTGGTCCGGTGCTCTAGAGTGTGAGGTACTTTTTTTTGGCTAGCCTGAGGCATGCTCCTCAATCTTGGGCAGCCCCTTGCTAGTAATCAAAGTGTTTTTAGAGCTCTTGGTGATTTCCTTTCAGCTCGACCCTTAATTGATGCTCTCAATAGTTGCCTCCCATTTCTTCTTGGCACCCTTTTGCTGCCCTCTTGTTTTGAGAACAGCCCTCATAGTCTAGTGCTCTCCTGAGCCTATGGCTATGCTTTTTCAGCTCTTTTGGCAGAGTTTTTTTGGAGGCCCAAGTCTCCTCTCCTTTGCTGCGAGCACTTTTTGGCTGTGCTGGCGCTTCCAACCAGCCTTTTGTGAGAATTTTGGTCCACTTGTCTGCCCCCCACCCTTTTGTTTCCGTCCCCCCTCCCCCTTTTTGTAGCATAGCTAAAGAATGAATCTTGGTGGCGACCCTTGGTTTTGGCTAGAGCGGCTTAGATGGCAGCACCTTTGACTCCCCAAGCTATTAAGGCTATACTTTCTCCAAGAAGACAAATAATAGGTCAAGGATGCAGTCTAGTCACTTAGGATAGAGCAGTGGTGGGCAGGATGGTTGGACTCACTCCCACGAGGAGCTAGGTGTGATTGGACGTAGGCGAGTTTAGCATTGGAGGGTGACCACATCTTGGTGTTTACCATCTACTTGAGAGGAGTCCTTCTCTAGTTGAGTTCCCCCGACACCACCAAAGCCTTGGTGGAGCAGAATCCCATCTTTCTCGGCCCTCACCTTGTGTACTTCATCCCCTAGTATCATGGGTTGATGATTGAGGACATGGACTCCACTCACCACATGCCTTGATTCCCATGATGCTCCACTTCTCAGGGCTCCTGAGGGAGTACCAGCCCATCTTCCCTTCCATCGATGTGCTTTTGGTAAAGTGTTAGAGTCCTTGCCAGTTTCAGTAGCCTTGATTGTGGCAGATGATGGGGTGCCTCGACTCAAGATAATCGGAGAGAGCCCAGAGTCCCATCCTAAGGAGATCTTTCTTGAGACCCTTGATGGGGGAGAGTTTTGGCAAAGGATCGAAGTCTCTAGATTACCAAGTCAATGTCTTCATTGCAGACAGATACGTCATTTGGCACAAGCTTGCCTTAGGAGGCATGAATGGTCTTCCTCTCCTCAGGATGGACAAGAGCAGTAGAGAAAGGCTCAGGTGGTTAGAGCTCAGCATCCTGGGCACAGCTGGAGTCCCAGACCCCCTGGGTGGATCACTCCGAGGGGACATGGACTGGGGTGGAAAGGAAGAAGCCTAGCAAGAAGGCCACGAAGAGCCATAGGCAGCACTCTAGGCTTAAACAGAGGGTAGCAGCAGCAAAGCGGGTAGCAGCCTCCCCACCTCGAAGGGGAAGGCTAGATAGCTCCTCCTCAGGATGTCTCTAGACTTTGGTACATAGAAAGAAACTAGACTTCGTTCGCCGAAACGAGGAGCTACTGAACATTTTGTTTAGGACTTATAGCAAAGATTTCTAGAGGGACGGTCCCCCTCACCACTCACTGACACTCAGGCTTGGTATGATTATGCACGCATACTTTATGACATCCCAAATCAACCAGTCTCTAACCTCTCACATATGCCACACCCCACATCCTGCACTCTCTTCACTAGGAGGGGGTAAAGGATGCCATAATGAAACTTCATAATGGCCAAGCGAAGGATCATGAGGGACTATGCACTGAGTTCATTGCATATGGGATTAACTATTGGAATATGAAGTCAAAGTGAGTAAAAAATGAGCGTTCTAGGTGTCTAGGGGGTGTTTTATAGTCTAGCGAGTCCTAGACATGCCACGTGTCATATTGGAAGCTATCTCATATACACTATGGCTTTCTAGAGTCTAGTGTCACACTATATAGTGTTGTACTTTTCTTGAGTTTTTTCATATCAGTCAACATCAAGCTCTTTGGTATCATGTGAGTACTTGTTCATTGCTTTCATTTTCTTTCCATTTCATTTCCATTATGCTTGTTATCTTTTCTTTCCATTCCTAGTGTTAGCTTGCTTCTCTCCCTACCACTATGATCTTTCATGCGGTATCAGAGCCATGTTCCTAGCCTTGCTTTTTCTTTCCCTTTCCCTTCCAAGAGGTTGAGGTGAGGGAGGCCTCCCTACCACTATGATCTTTCATGTGGTATCAGAGCCATGTTCCTAGCCCTACTCTCTCTTTCCCTTTCCCTTTCAACAGGTTGAGGTGAGGGAGGCCAATGAAGCTACTCTACCTCCTTGTCCTTGGAAGGCTGCCCTCTTCTCTTCTTCCTTGAGCTCTCTTCTCCACGCCATGATCTGCCACCTCTCTTCTCCTTCCTTCAGCTACATCTTTCTGTGACATGCGGACGATGTGACGCTTCTATCTGGATCTAGAAGCATAACCATGGCTTTTGTGTCTCATCAAAGTTGTAGAGGACCTTGAGTACTACAAATTTCGTTTTTACGTCATTGCAATCCAAGTTCTCTGTGAAAAGTTACAGCCCTTGCAAGAAGTGACGAAATTTGTTTCTGCGCGCGAATTTTGTTATGGAGCTCAATGATTTGACAGCCCAAGCATGATGCAGCCAGCTTAACGTGGAGCTGTCCATCCTCTTCATCGTTGACCTTTGCTCCAGCCCGCCATTTGCTCCTTCTATCCAACATTCTCTTGGAGCTGCTGCCCGCAAGTTGGTGCCCGTATTCTACCTGTCATTCTCTTGGAGCTGCTGTCCTTCTACTTCTGTCTACCATGAAGAACTTCCAGACTTTCTCCGCTCTCATGAAGAACTTATCAAGGTGATCTTTCCATAGTTACACTTGCATTTCTACTCTTTTCCAACCATGGAGTCTTCCAAATCAACTACCATTTTGTTCAAGAAGTTTAATGGTGAGAATTCCCCTACATGGCAAACAAAGATGCGTCTTGTATTCAGCCTCAGCCTTGGTTGTTTTCCACCTCACTTTGAGGAGGTTTTATTTATCCTCATGATTTCATGATGTATTCCGCTTTGAGTTTACTCTCGCGGGTTTTTTCTCCTACTTAATAGAAGTCTATTTCTTGGAAAAAAAAAAAAAAGACGCGTCTTGTACTTATGAAAGATGGAGTATGGAATGTTGTGCGTGGCAAGGAGAAAAAGCCACAATCAGATGAAAAGAAAATTGCACAATGGATGGGTGAGATGGTGTTAATGGTCCTGGTGCATGGAAATAACAAACAACTTCATTAAAGAGCTTTGCTAAGATCGGGGCTAGGAGGTTAACAAAAGATCATAGTGGTAGGGAGAGAAGCAAGGTAACACTAGGAATGGAAAGGAAAGATAACAAGCATAATGGAAATGAAATGGAAAGAAAATGAAAGCAATGGACAAGTACTCACATGACACCAAAGAGCTTGATGTTGACTGATATGAAAAAACTCAAGACAAGTACAACACTATATAGCGTGACACTAAACTCTAGAAAGCCATAGTATATATGGGATGACTCCCAATATGACATGTGGCATGTTTAGGACTTACTAGACTATAAAACACTCCCTAGACACCTTAAACACTCATTTTTTACTCACTTTGGCTTCATATTCCAACACCCCCCCATGAAGGCAAGGTGAGAGACCACTAGAATGGAACTAAGAATAGAACATGACAATGACAGTCATCAAACTGTGCACCCTATGTAACTCAGAGACTAAAGTCTGAGCATGTTCAGAGGTTGCTTCAAGCACTCTCATGGCTTGAGACTCAACATGCTCAGAGACTTACGTTATAGCATGGCTACAGGACCAGCTCATAGGTCTAGGAATACACCAACATCCTAGAACTCGGCTAGGCCTGATATCGAGACCTATCAAAGCCAATACATATGGCTCCCATAGTACATCCTCCCCCCTTGGCTTCATAACAGGACATGTTAGGAAGCCACAACCAAAATAGGAAAACCAATACATCTTTTTAGGAGGACTATCCAAGGTAGAGGACCTTTAGACTCAATGAAAACAAAACACTCAATACATATCATTTTAGGGGGACTACCCAAGGCAGAGGATCCCAAAATACATCAAGCTGTAGGAATAATAAAAATAGATCAGAAACAAAAGTCCCGATCATCAGGTACATAGACCTCTGAATAGAGAGATAGATCTCTAATGTCGGAAGTAAGAGCATGAGTCGGTGTCATAGCATCATCTTCTTCTTCATCTTCACTTGTTGCAGCCCCAACCAAGTTGACATGATCCTTGTGTTGTTGCTTGGCAAGCTTTTGGAAGTAGCGATCCTCAGTGTGACCAAGCTTCCCACAGTGATTGCATTTGAAAGGCTTGAATTTGCCTTTGTCTTTGCCCTTGAAGTATAGTACAGTGGAGTCCGGAGTGTCTGCATACTGTCTGTCATGATCAATAAGCATAGCAACCATATCACGATAACCCATTTGTGTCGCACGTAATGCTGGTGTGGTCTCTCGGTACTTAGAATTTTCCTCAATGCTCGAGAGGAGCACAGCAACTTGATCATCTTCCCCTACAGGGGCCTTCAGACTAGCAAGCTGAGAGACAAGGGATTCCATATGATTCAAGTGAGCAAGAAGAGAGTCTTCATGCTTCATTTGCAGCTTGAAGGATTCCTGTCTGAGGAATACCTTTGAATTTATGATTTTGTTACCGAACGATTCTTCAAACTTAGCCCATAAGTTGTGAGCAGTGGAGTCAAAATCAAAATGACGAATAACGTCATCACCCAACCCCAAACCAATGAGAGAAAGAGCTTTGTCATTCAGATTCTCCCTCTGGGCGTAGCAGACTACCATGGCTAGCACTGTCCTCTTCTATGGCACTTGCAATAGGAGGGGACTAGAGGTGCTGGTATGCACGCACAGAGAGATGGTTTGAGCGACTAGGGCTCCATGTGGATAGACTACCTTCCTTTTAGTACAACATGGATGCTCCGTTTTCTCCCCTCCTATCACATGAGGTCAACTAGGTAATCCATGAGGATCTCTTACAACTATACATATTTTGGACCTAGTTGGGAGTGAGTGAACTCCCAGTGAAGCTTAGCTTCTACAGAGATCACTGCTTACATATCATAGAGGAGGGTTTCATTGACCCCCCAAGATACACACAGATCTACTTACCCCACTCACTAAGGATCTCTATTGGGCAGTTTCGGGTCTCTTCATATAGACTTCATATCGAGAGTGGTAGAGCAGAGCGACTACCCAGGGAGAGAGGCGCATATGACATTATGTGACATGCAAGAGGTTGAGACAGAGGAGCACTTCATCTCAGGTGTCCTGTTTAGTATGAGATCCGAGGGTGTTTCTACTGCCTCTTCAGAGATAGCTGTGGGATTTTGGCCCGATTCCTCTCCTACCCAAGCCATCGATGTTTAGCAGGTTTCATTCATGAGGTACTTAGATACCGCAAGAGGATACTTGAGCATGGAGACAGGAGCATACATTTTCCTTGGTTGATCTCTCTCAAAGCTTTATCATGGAGTTTTTTCAGCTAGATCATATGGACCCCCACGAGATGAGGCCTCGACATGACCATGACCCAGAGCCAATGACCCGACAGCTCAGATAGAGGGTTGACACACAGATCACACTTGGGGTTATCCCCTCCCTGTTTACAGTCGGAGCCTGACCGACAGGGGTCGTGGTAGCCCTAGTTAGATGCAGAGATATGACCAAGAGATGTGCTAGGGCTGCACCTGTGAGTGGCCGACATCACTCTATCATCGATTTCATGCCTCCATTGCCTCGTCCACCCTGATGTCCTGATGATGATGATGAGATTGATATATAGTCAACCACCGACATGACTGCATTTTTTGCATTTTGCATTGGTGTGGATGCTTGTTTACTAGCTCCACCACCACAACTTGTTTCTTTTGACAGTCGCATAGACCCATCGGTCTTCCGAAGACTTTAATAAACTTTCTTTCTTTCTTTCTTTTTCCCTTTCTTACTGCTGTTGCTGCCAACCTCACCACCTTCCTTTTGCCATCCTCATCTCCCCTTTATCTTCTTCATGTCCCCCTCCCAAAGTCTCAACCTCCTAAAACGCCTATGTCTTTGGGCGTTAGCAAGGTAGAGACTTCCTCCTTGCAGTAGGCTTCTTATTTGCAGTCAGATCCCGGCTTCTACCGGCATAGGACACAGCTCTCAAAGAGTAGGCAGACGCAGAGGGGCCATTTTTCAGTTTCTAGGTTTGTGGCCTCCCGAGCGAGTTTTGGAGGCTTGGTCCCTAGAATCACCTTGATATTCCCAATGATCACCCCCATGCCTAGGAGATGAGGGTATTGATCTTGCAGTCCCAAAAAGGGGGTTCTGTAGGGATGGTTGGCTGCTCCACCCACCCCTTTGGGGCTTCACCTTTGCCTGTAGGAGAGGAGAAGTGGACTCCGGTGCTGTTTGATCTCATGATGGATCAGATGCTCCATATGATGGAGTGGCTAGGACCCCAGGATAGGGAGTTGTTGTTTACTCATGGGGACATGGCTATCTACCAGTTAGGTTTCTCACCATTGTACAGATGTGGCCTGGGCCTAGGCGTAGAGGTGCTCTAGGTGGGGCTGGAGGTGCAGCTCTCTCAAGTCACATGGTGGACATTGTAGCAATGTGCTAGCCGGCTAGAGACATACTAGGTCCAGAAGGTAGTTATTGAGGTTGTCATGCCTCCGATGCACCATTGCACAGATGAGGATTATTCTCCTTCCAAACCCCCATGTGAAGTCACAAAGGTCCATGATAGTCGTGCCCACAGGAGGGCCTCATTTTGCACCCCTCCTCCTGCCCCCCATGAGTTGGAACTTGGTGGACTAGAACATGCACGCGCTTCATGCTAGTGCATGTTAGCAACCACGATACATGATAATCCACCAGAAATTGCAAAGAGTAGTGTAGGACAGGTAGTGGATTTTTTATTGATTCTGGAGCATTTCTCGATGTCAGACATACACACTAGTACACCAAAATTTGCACATCTTATCTCAATTACACTGCAATTTGTCACCAAGAAAAGTTACTGAGTTGGGCTCTCAGTGCCTCGGCTCTCTCTTTCATGGCCTCATGTCTTCTATGGTGTGACTCTTCTTGGGCTTTCTCGCTCTACGGCCACATTTAGTTGAGTCATGCTCTCTGGATGATGCTCCCTTCTCACACTTCATGCCTGTGCTACGGATTTTTCTTGGGAGTTACTGGGCAAGTATTTCAGTGTGGCATATCTAGAGAGCTAGATGCACAAAGGCCTGGATGGATCCCAGGTCCACCGTTCTCACACTTTGGCCATTATTTGGACCAATACTACTCATACACTGATGGCTATTTGGACGAGTATGTAGGGGAACTCATGACTATCTTCTTCCAGGAGGGCTATATTCCTTAGGGAATAGACAGGGGAGCCAGGCTCCCCTTTCTTTTCGAAGTCCACAGCAAGGTTGAGATGGCACTTTCACCCTCTACTTTTGTTTTATTTCTTGTTTGCTTTGAAGAGCTTCTTTTATTGCCCCCTTATATGGTGTTTTTCTCATGCTTGCATCATGTATTCCACCTTGTTCTTGCTCTTGCGGTTTAATAAAGGTCCTTTTTTCGAGGGGGGGGGGGGGGAGAATTGGACTTCTTCCTTCTCTTCTAGTCTACCTTATTCTTTCTGCAGTCCTTCACAAAATGTCCAGGATGGTCTTGCAGTAGAAGCATTTCTTCTTCTTCTTGCCTCTACGGGATGAAGGTCCTCGTCATCTTTAGGCTTGTCATTCCTTTTGTTGTTATTGTTGATGGGCTTGCTAGGCTTACCTATTAGCAAGCTGTAAATATCCAAGTAAAGTACAAGTTTACCTCTTATTTGATCATAATTAAAGAGTTCTCTATTTATGTTTAATTATGGTCAAAGAGTTCTTTTAATTGGTCAAAGCATGGACTTCAATCAAATACACTTGACCTGGTCAAGAAGGCTTGACCTCAGTTAGGGAGACTTGGCTTAGGCCAAGAGGGTTGACTTTAGTCAACCAAGACAGTCCAACCTCGGGGGGAGGTGCAAAAGGGTGCAAAAGATTCACAAGGGGGCGGGGTAGCAGATGGTGGAGGGAGCAGGCAAGGAGGAGGCTAGGCAGGACGGCCATTGGGGAGCAATCAGAGGGGAGGGGTGTGCTGAGCAGAGCAGATGGGGAGGGGGCTGGGGTGCAGTTAGATGGGGAGGGAGCTAGAGAGCGGAGCAGGGATGATCAGTGGGGAGCGGAGTAGAGCGAGATCTAAGCAGAAATTGATACAGCAAAGAGGGAGAAGCGGAAAGGAAGGGAGAAAGGTGAATGTCAAAAGTAGAAGAGGTATATGAATTGATATCAAAGGATATTTTGTTGGGTCGAAGATCGAGGCAGCATCAAGGAGAAAGACGAAAGAATGAGGTCCTAAGCTGACCCATGGTCGAAGGATATTTTGTTGGGTCGAGGACCGAGGCAGCATCAAGGAGAAAGAGAGAACGAATGAGTTCCTAAGCTGACCCATGGTGATCTGTATTGCATAGGAAAGGTGGATCTTTAGGTATCCTGGTGGCTAGATGAAGCCGTCCTCCTCTAGATGGATGAAATGTTATCTATAGAGGGCCGTCTTGGTTGCATGTGATTGTGGGGGGGATATCCATGTCCGATGGATGTATACCTGCCATAGGTTGTCCAAGATGGTATACATGCGATAGGTGTCCAAGATAATTTGATTAATCTTTTGCTATGTTCAACACAACAAATGGGTCATCTAGTGAACAGCTATGGTGGTTGGGCTTCTTTCTGGGCGTTTCATAAAAATTCTTTGGAATTAATGATATACAGGACACTTAAGAGCTCTTGTTCATGGCGTGCAAGGAACTTTCTTTTTCAGTCTGTTCCTAGTCAGGGTGTCCTTGTTTGATCTCGGAGCGGTAGTGTTGTCTTAAGCAATTTGCACTCGTCATCTCATAGCTACTATTTTGACATATATAGCTACTATTTTGACATACATGCCCTTTCGGGTGGCTTTCTTGTATCTCTCCTTTGTGCATGGGAAGAAGTGCTGTGCTGCAACATGGATGGAGTTAGATAGGAGAAGAGCTGTGGTTGGGGAAAAAAGTGGATGGGAAACAATGAGGGTAGAATGACACATTGGTGTTTGTATGAAATTCCTAAAGGTTGACGTCATGCAGGTTCTATAAACCCTTCCTAGCATCAATTGTAATGAGTTTGCCCTACCCCGAGATGTATTGCTAGTATTCACACAAGAAGTGAGTCATTCAAAGACTTTTAGAGGAGTGATGGCCTGATCTAGAAGACCAAGCTATTAAAACTTCAGCATACTCAAATTATTTATCTCATGATTGATGGTTCTGATTTAAAACTTAATAGTAATCGTTTATCTTTCAATGTTCTGGCTTATGTGCTAGTATTGTTGTAATACCTTTTTGAGTTATCCATGTCCTTTCATTGGCTACAGGAATCTAAGTAGCAATAGGATGAGTGGTAGCTTGCCAGAAAGAATTCTGCACCTTCCTCATCTAATGCACCTGTGAGTAAATCATGTATTCTCAAATATCCAAACTGGGTTTCACTGTTTCTGTATACATTTTTTATAGATTATGAACAATACGATGCTTTCTCCTTGTGTATTGTGGAGATAGAGGGACATACCATGCATCAAGAAAAAATGACTTCAACATGTGTGAGAGCTAAGAAGAGCAAGTGTATGTCCTATGAGACAATGGAAAGTATGGCAAATGGGAGGTCCAAAATATAACAATTTAAAACGAAGGCAGAAGCACACACTCATACACACACATTTTTTCTTTTTTGGATGAAATCCATGTATGTTTATATTACAAAGAGCATACGCCAAAGAGGAGACATGCAATTACAATATCAGAAGAGTTCATTTTGTAAGACAAGTAAACAGAGTAATCTATCTAACAAACAGACGGGCAATCATAAAGAGAATGCCTAAGTGACATCTGAAAATGGTGAAACATGGAAAAGGTAGCGTCTCCAAAAGCTCTATGATTTCTGTCTTTCCATAGAGTCCACAGAGCCCAATATCGAACCCAAGTGAAAACAATGTCGAACTCAGGCCTCTATGGGTAAATGCCAAAGAGCCAAAAAAGCATGCCAAAGCAAGCAGTAGGAAACCTTGCTTGGAGACGCTACTGAAGAAAAAGCAAAAAGTCACGAGTCGTAGGCAATGCCAGAAAAGATGGACCAAGGATTCCCTTGGAGCCAAGCATCACACACATCTTTTTTTTTTGTAGAACAAATTTTGCATTAAGAAAGCAATTACATACATTCGTAGCTGTCCCAAAATGGGACAGCTACTACTCACAACTAAAAACGGTAAATAAAAAACTTCCAACCGGGCCTAAGGAAGGTCTCCAAAGGAATGACCATCTTGCAAAGACCGAAGCCAGTCATTGAAGAGTGCTCAAACATTCACACAGAGTAGTTTTCGGCTATTTTTCGGCATTTTTGCTCAGATTTGGACTTTTTTCAGCTCCAGCCTCTCCTGGGTGTGTTCCAACAGCTCTAGGCGTCTCCATACTTTTCGAGGCTCTTCCCTACACGTGTATTGTATTCAGACGTACTCCCGACAGCTTCATTCAGTTCCAAGTAGCTCACTTCAGCTCCTTTGTCATCTCCAGCTTGCCCACACATTCTAGGTAGTTCTGGCTAAGGTGCGCTTTCAATAAGTGTTCTGAGCTGTGTATTTCACTTTGGGACTATTTTTGCAGCCCATACTCTTGCACTCTCAGGTGCATTTGCAGATACTCTGCATTGTTGGGTGCATTTGCAGTTACTTTATAGTTATGGATGCGTTTGAGCTCCATTGGATGCATTTGAGCACTCGTAGGTGTGCTATTTCAGATTTGGGATTGCACTTCAGATTGTAGCAGAGTGCAGTGATTGGTTTATGCCATTTTTTCAGTGATTGCATTGTGCAGTCACTGCCAGTCGTACTTTGCATATGCAGCAAGCATTAGTTTGGGATTTGCAAGCACATTTGCAGCCAGGTGCACTTTTGGGACTTGCTGTTCTTTTTGCAAGTACATTTGCAGCTTGTGGGTATCCCATTTTGATGTCGACTCTTTCAGACAGTTTTGGTAATTTGTCCGAACAGATATTGTGGGATATTTAAGAACATCTTGGTTGGTAAGGGCTTGTGGGATATTGTTAGTGGGGATGAGGTGAGGCCAGCAGGCTCATCTATATCCAGCACAGCTTCTTTGGGTCAGACTACAGGCAAACAGTCGTCTGCTACAACCCTCTTGCTATTCCCATAGCATCGACGAAGGAGCAAAAGAAGTTTGACCACCGCAATGCCCAAGCGATGTTTTTGATTACCAAAAATGTGAAGAGGCACATTATGACAACTATCAAGTCGTGCAAGAATGCAAATGTAGCATGGGGAAGATTGGCAAACATGTATCATGTTAAGAATGAGGCAAGGTCCATTGCCTTGACAAATCAGCTCAAGGATCTCAACATGCAGGAAGGCCAGACCATCATTGATCATATTGCCAAGATTACTGATCTACGTGATCAGCTCGCAAGTATTGATGAGGAAATAGAAGACAAGAAGCTCGTTTCTATTACTCTGAATAGCTTAGTGCCTCTATAGGGCACATTCGTCACTTCATTGGCCATTGTTCTTAGGGAAGCCCTACTCTCGTTCGATGAGTTAGTTGGGCTTTTGTTACAGAAAGAGGAGAGATGCTCAAATTTTGCCGAAGCCTCTCGTCAGGGTGAGCAAGCGCTTGCCATGGGTGGAAAGGGCAAATTTCAGAAAAATTTTGAGCCAAAACACAGTCATACAACTCAGCCCAAGGAGGGGAATGCAAGCAGTTCAAGCAAAAATCAGAAAAAGGGCAAATGCAACTATTGCAAGAAACCAGGACATTACATCGCAGCATGTCAAAAAAGGATTGCCAATGAAAAGAAAAGGCAAAGGGATAGCTCTAGCAGTAATTTTATTGCCCCCACTAAAACTCATGCTTCATATGCACATGGTGAAGCTCATCTTGCCCAAGGTGATAGAGATTTTGTGTTTGCTGCATTTAATGAGAAGATGGATGCTAGGGGGATTTGAATGCTGAAAATCAATCAAGGGATGCTTCCCTTGTTGCAAGTGATACATGGTATATCGACAGTGGTGCTACTAAGCACATGACTCCTCGCCAGGAGTGGTTTGAGAGCATCACACCTGTTCATGGCAGATAGGTTACACGTGCCAATGATGTTTCTGAGGACATCATCAGAGTTGGGCACATTCCCATTCAGCTTGATAATGGGAAAGTTAAGTATATCTGAGATGTTTGGTATGTTCCAGATTTGAGGCAAAATCTGATTTCAGTTTCAAACATTGCCCATGATCAACATATGTTGGTCGAGATTCAGGATAACCAATGTAGGATCAAGGATCTAAAGAAAGGGTATGAGGTTGTAGCAACATGTACATATGACAGAGGCTTATACAAGCTTGATGCTCAGCCTTATGATCAGAAGGTATTGGCTGTAGCAAACACTTCCCAGGCTGATTTATGACATGCCAGGTTTGGACATGTCCATCACAGGGCATTGTCCTACTTGTACAACAATAATATGACTCAGGGAATGCCAAAATTGCAGCAACCAGCAAATCAAGTGTGTGAGGGGTGTGCACTTGGCAAATTGCATCGATTGCCATTCAGTAAACAAGTCAAGAATTGGGTCAAGGCAACCAGGGTGTTGCAAATAGTGCACAGTGATGTATGTGGCCCCATGACTATTCCCACGCATAGAGGAGCAAGGTACTTTGTGAACTTTATAGATGACTTCTCCAGGTTCACATGGCTTTTTCTCATGAAGGAAAAATCTGAGGCGTTCTATTGATTTCAGGAGTTCAAAGCTATGGTTGAGAACCAAACCACTTCTAGAATTGGAACACTCAAATCAAATAGAGGCGAAGAGTACATATCACATGCATTCCAGGGATTTTTGAAGCAGCATGGGATTAAACATCACTTGATATGCCCTTACACACCACAGCATAATCCACTCTCTAAGAGGAAGAATTGTACTCTCATGGAGATGACAAGATGCATGCTGAAATTCAAGAGAGTCTTAAAGGCTTTTTGGGGAGAAGCAGTTGTGACAGCGACTTACATTCAGAACAGATGCCCTACCAAAGCTTTGGTTAATGTGACTCCCTTTGAGGCTTTGTATGGCTTTAAGCCAAAGGTTAGTCATTTCAGAGTTTTTGGCTCAGTGGCATATGCTTTGGTTCCAGACACACATCAGACAAAGCTTGATGACAAGAGTGTCAAATGCATTTTTGTGGGGTATAGCACTGAAAGCAGGGGATAAGGGATTTAGGCTTTATAATCCCGCTACCAGGAAGGTAATAATAAGCAAAGATGTTCTCTTTGCTGAGAATGAGTGCATGCAACCCGCTAGTGCAGGCTTGCCACCATACGATGACACCCCTTTGGACATCATCCAGTTTGAGGATGATGAGATGGAGTCTCTTGATGCTTCCCCTTCTACTTCTCATAGTTCAGATGGCTTGCCACATGTTGAGGATGGCTCTCCCTCAAATGTTTCAGATTTGCAGCCAATTAATGACAATAGACAGCCTCATGTTTGGAGGCATTATCAACGTCATGAGGCCACTAAAGATGTTGATGCAGCCGTAAGTAGTACAGCAGAGAAATCTATTCCACGTTGGGCAAGGTTGACCATTCAAGATGCTAAGGATCAGCCTACTTTGGGGAAAACCAGGGCCATCACTCGGAAAAATCAGAAAAAGGTCAATTTTGCTCTGATGACCTCAGTGATGGAAGCTGAAAATGAGTCTCAGAGCTTCAAGGATGCTCAGTATAATCCGGCATGGCAGAAAGTTATGGAACCTGAGATTAAATCCATTGAGAAGAATGCCACATGGGACTTGGTTGATGCACCCATTGGGAAAAATGTGGTTGGCACGAAATGGATTTATAAGGTGAAATACCATTCAGATGGCACAGTTGAGAAATACAAAGCCCGTTTGGTTGCCAAGGGGTATGCACAAGAGGAGGGGATAGATTATGAGGAGACTTCTGCTCCAGTGGCCAAGATGACCACCATTCGTTCTATCATCTCTCTTGCTACGTTTCATGGTTGGTCAGTGTACCAGATGGATGTCAAGACCTCTTTCCTCAATGGAGATCTTAAAGAGGAGGTCCATGTACATCAGCCCCAAGGTTTTGAGGTGATATGCAAGCTCAGGAAGGCTCTATATGGGCTGAAGCAAGCACCTCGTGCGTGGTATCAGAAGATACATCAGTTTTTGCTGTCCTAGGGCTTCGTAAACACTCATATAGAGCTAGATCTGTATGTTCTGTCGCAAAAATCAGAATTGGTCATGTTGGTACTATATGTGGATGACATCATACGCACTGGCAGTGATTTGCAGCAAATTACAGCAGTGCAGTCCGCTTTATGTCACAACTTTGACATGACAAATTTGGGCCTATTGCATTATTGTCTTGGCATTGAGTTTTGGCAGACCCATGATGGAATTTTTATGTCAGACAAAGTATTCGAAGGGGTTGTTGCAGAAATTTAAAATGGAGAACTGTAAGCCTGTGGCTACTCCATTGGAAAAGGGACTCAAGCTGAGTAAGCATGATGTTGCTGAAAAGTTTGATGGCAATTTGTACAGGCAGTTGGTTGGCCGTTTTATATATCTATGCCCCACATGGCCTGATATCGCCTACGCCACAGGGCTTTTGAGCCAGCTCATGCATTGTCTCACGATCACACATTGGAATGCAGCAAAGAGGGTTCTCAGATATGTCCACGGGCCTCTCTCTCTTTGCTTGCATTATGCTTCAGATTGTGATCTAGAGCTGAGTGGTTTCACCGACTCAGATTGGTCTGGGGACATTGACGACAAACGGTCCACTACTAACTATTGCTTCTCATTGGGTTCAGCCTATATCTCATGGCTCAGTAAGAAGCAAGAGCGAGTCTCTCTTTCCTCCAGTGAAGCAAAGTACAAAGCTGCAAATTCAGCCACTAAGAAGTTAATGTGGTTAAGGAAGCTTTTGCATGACTCGCATCATGCACAGGATGGTGAATCAAACTCTATCTTTTGTGACAGCCAGAGTTGCATTGCCATAGCCAACAATCGTGTCTTTCATGCTCGCATGAAACACATTGAAAATCATTATCATTATGTACGGGATTGTATTTCTGATGGCTTTACTGATCTCATCTATTGTCCATCTGAGGACAATGTGGCGGATATCTTTACCAAAGCTCTGTCAACATATCTTTTCTTACAACATCAACATGGCTTGGGGAACAAAGACATTCTCACAATGTTAAGGGGGGTTGTGAAGTGATTCACAATGACATTGTTTTCATGTACTCCCATAGGTTGCATATCCATCTGAATGAATTTGTGCCACCATGGTACTTTAGGTACTGCAGGGTACACCTAAGACGTTTGCAAGGTACTTTCAGCCGAGGAGATTTGTAAGACATTACAAAGATATGATGTTATAGGCATAAAATCAATCCTATGGTTGACCAGTAGTACTTGGGTACTATATATACCAAGTACTTCTATTGTTTCATTTGAACATTTTCTATTGGAGCTTTCTTGTGTCTGCACTCTTGCTCACTTGTGTTCACAACCTGTCTCCACTTTGTTCCTACAATCATTGTCCGGTGTGAGTGGAGGTAGCTTGGCTTCTATGTTGCCAGAAATTGCAGCCTCTTTGGGCAAGGTGGTGTGTTTACCACGGCAATTCCAATAGATGTTGTATCTTGTGGGACACTGATAACCCCACTCCAGAATCTTATTCTGTTACTATCAATCATGTTGCTATAGGCAGTGCCTTTTATAAGCTTAAATCGGGATTATTTGCAAGAGCTTGCTTTGAATGCAAGAAGTTTGGACACATGGCCTTGCAATGCCCTCTGATTTTACACAAAATGATCCATGTACAGCTGTAAAAGGAAGGTGTGGTACCACATCCAACGAACAGGACTCAATCTGATGACGTCGAACCAAAATGGCCCTGAGGAGTCAAGTCTCTCATAGAATACCTGAGGCCCTGTAAGAGAAAGCCAAGCCACTGAGCCCCATGCCATAAAGAATGGGGAGTGGGCAAAGTGACTGAAAATCTTGGCTACCCCCATCCAAATCATCCTCGCCTGTCTGCAATCCCATAAACAATGTTGAATAGTCTCCGAAGCAGAGAGGCAACGAGGGCAAATAGGGTCGGCTCCGAACCTAGATCTCGAAAGGTTCACTGCAATCCCACGATGGATAGAGAGCCAAAAGAAGAGAGTGATCTTTCTATTCCTATGGGATTTCCAGAGTCTCCTCCAGAAGCACCTCTGCAGATCCGCAGTGATATCAAATGTTTGCCAATGAGGAACTCTGGAAGGTCTTCAATCTCTACTACTGAGCTGAAATCTACTGGCATTACTGACCGTGTAACGAAAGAAGGGGATGCTCTTCTCTCGATGCCCTGTGTCAATCCACTCCCACTCTCCAGGGTCCCACTACAAATACCTAATGGGAACTCCCCGTAGAGCCAAAGCCTCCAAGACCCGGTGGAGAGTAGCCGGGGGTGATTAGCCCAAATTTGGAGGACATGCCTTTGGAAATTTGGTCTTAGCATCAACACAATCTAGAAAGTGACGCCTCTAGATTTTGGGCTTCCTCACTCCATGATCCCTTTTGGTATCATGGGTGCACATTCATGCTAAGTGTTGGCCTTGTGAGTACCTAGTTCTCTTGCAAAGCACACCGAACACCTTACACTAACCTTTAGCCATTTTTTTCACATTCCAACTTAAATAACCTGCACGTGCCTCTATGGATACCTCATGGAGAGTCCAACGAGCATATCAGCATGGCATATTTGGAGATCTAGATGCACAGAGGCCTTGTATGGTTCCCAAATCCACCTTGCACACGCATTGGCCAGTATTTGGACAGATACTATACACACCTTGGCCATTTGGGGGAGCATGCAGGGTCCTCCCAGGCAGCCTCTACTAGGAGGATTGTTTTCCTCAGGGAGTGGACTGGCTCCCTATTCTTGTTGGAGTTCTCCGCAGGGTTGAGGTGGCACTTTAAGCCTCAACCTTGGATTTTTTTGAGCTCTCTTATAGGATCTTATGTTGCCCTACTAGGATGTTTGTTTTCTCATGCCTTGCATGTTGTATTTCTTCCATGAACTTTGCTCTTGGGGTTTCTTTCATACATAATAGAAGTCTTTTCTTTGGGGGAAAAAAAGCCACACAGGGCTATAAACAAATACACCAGAACTAATTACACGCCTTTACAATGTCAATTTAATGTTGGCCATCGAGATCCCCTGCTCCTTGCTTTGTCTTCTTTTGCAATGGAGGCAACTAGGTCTGATGAGATCCAACAGATTTAGCGTTATTGTTTTTGAACCTAACATTTTGGATGACCACATTATGCTTCAATGCCTAGATGGTTCTCCCTTTCAGGAGAGAGTCGACATCACGGGTAGATGTGATAATAGTAGGATTCATAGGATCTTTGGGTGTGCCTAATTGCTGCTAGAGGCAGCTGATTCGGGATCAGATTCATCCAAGGGTCACTAGGGGACATATTCACATTCTCTTTATTTAGGAGCACAAATTGAATGCCAGAGACTGCCCTAAGTAGGTAAGTCACTTTCTGGTGATACTTTTTGGACACCTGCCTTGGGACTAGGGATGGAACTTGCATCATCGCAGTTTCAGCCTCTATACTTCCCCTTGTGGTAGGACATGGTATCATTATCCCCTCTAGCGTGCACGGATTATTTTGTTGATTGGGGGTTGTAAGGCTAGTATTTTCAATATGTATGCCCCCAATAACAGAGGGAAACATGTGTTTTTCTGGAAATAACTTCTTTCTTGGACCCCCATTACATGAATTATTGGAAGTGATTTCAACACGGTGGAATTGCCTTCAGATAAAAAGAGGGGAAGAGAAGGAGGCAGGCGTTCACTAGAGAGAGCTGCTTGGGATGCCTTCCTTTTTCAGTTCAGTGGCAAAGATGCTTGGATAGATGATGCCTTTCACACTTTGCCACATTCTCTTCTATTTTCATGGTCAAACAAGAGGTTGCTTATGCCCATTCATGCCAGGATAGACAGATTTTATGTCAATGATTGGGCACTGAACAAAGAAGGTTCGATATGCATTGCACCCGGTGTCTCCACCTCGGACCACTTTCCGGTAGTCATGGCTATCTCTGACCCTCATTCGAGATGCTGATCCGCCAGTATTAAAATTCCAGATGCCTATATGCAGACAAGGGTCTTACATGGAAGTTTTTACAGATTTCAGTGTCTGGCATACATGGAGTTCTCTTATGGTAGCAACCCTCGTTGGTATTAGTGATTTTTATTACACTATCGCTGGCATCAGGAGAGAAGATATTCTCAGATGCTTAGATAGGCCTTACACACCTCCTAGCAGCCTTGCAGAGGGAAGAGCAAAAACGGTCTGCTAATGCTTGGATTACCTCGCCCATGCCTCAGACACCCTTTCCATAGTAATCATGGATGCAGCCATCAAGTCTTTCCCGACGACTCGATCTTCACGTGCCTCACTAGGGAAGGGGGTTTCCATTTTCCGAGCAAAAACCCTCGAGGGACGAGCGGACAAAAGGTAGGAGGGGTCAAAATATATAGGCTCAAGTCATTTTGGGGGAGCAAAAAAATCCAAATTATTTCAAGGAATATGTAAGTAAATATGAAATACTAATAAATAGATATAGATATAAATATACCTTTATATAATATACATATATAATGTCCAAGTGGTGACTTATTTTATCACTTTCAAAAATCCTTTCTTTTCCTTTCACCATTGGTTGGATCATGAAATTTTGAGCAAATATCCTCTTTATAGTTCCTCAGGATGACCTAAGAAAATAATATAATACTTTTTTAATAGACCCTCTAAGTGTATTTTTCCAGAGGAATATGGTTTGAAGAGCTTGCCCCCCAACCCTATTCCGCCGGCGGAATACCCTTGGAGAGCCTACGTAGAAGGAGTCATAACTTTTGAGAAGGAGTCATAACTTTTGCTCCTTATCTCAGATTGAGGAGCTGTAAAAAGGAAAATGTTCAAAATTTCATGATCTATGCAATGGTAGGCTTAAAATTATACTTTTGATAGTTATAAAAGATAAAAAGTAAAAACTTCAAGATGTATATGAGAGTTACAACTTCTCCCTAATTCATATTATGGGAGGAAGGAGTTTAATAGAGACCACATTTCCTTAAAAGTACTTAGGTTTGGAGAATTGGGAATATTTTGAAAATTCGTTTCTTGCCTTCCCATATTTGATAATGTATTAGAGATTAATTTATGATTCATTATAATGGCCTCAAGTATGAGGTTTCCTGTCACGGGGGCGTGAAATTCTAGGTACTTTAATGTACTACAAGACCGTGACAACTTTGGTTTTAAAAGTCCAAGCGTGGGCTTAATAATGTGTAATTAAACGCGGCATGGTGCCTAGCACATAAGCGTAATTAATCCCTAGGCCCAAAGGCATTCCAAGGAATTAAAAGAGTGGTTGTTGGGAAATGATGACGTGGCATTTTTAATGGGCCCGCTAGAGGGCCATGTACCTTCAGTGGCCCCCCTAGAGTTCCAGGTGGCTCTAGTGCCTTCTACATGCTCCTTTGCCATTCCTGGACCTTCCTGGGCCTTCTAAACTTCACATGTGTGGTTTTCTCTCTCATCTTCTCCCTTTGTTGAGATTTTGGACTGGTTTTTCAGCCTCCTTCAGCTGAATTCCGTTTTTCTTCATAACTCCTCACCCGTTTGGATTCCTCGACTTCCGTTTGGCCCGATGGCTTCCCCTCTGCCTCCCCTTCGTAGTGATATGCTTTTCCCTCCGTGCGTTTGGTAGAACGGGCAGAGCTGAGCACTTCTTTTGCTGGACGAATTTGCAAAAGTGGCTTTTTCTGGACCTTTTTGCTTCTACCGCCTCCTGGGCCTCTCCTCTTGCAAAGCTACAGCTTTCTGTTGAATTTCGAGTGGTCCGACGTGCTGGTTGACTGGTTTTTCTCAGTTTTGGAGGACTTTCCGGCGATGAAACTTCTCCAAAACCTTCTCAATGCATTCCTCTCTGAAGCACGCTTCTTTTGAGCCCAAGAACTCCCACTTCTTCGCGACAGAAGTGTTTCTTTTCGCATTTTTCAGTGGAATTCTTGCTGGTCGGCTCTTGTAAATGCTCTTTCTTCATGCCTTTGTTCTCCTCTTTGGCTGAGAATGCAATTGGGCATTGGCTACTATGTCCTCTTGGCGATTGAGGACTTGGTTCGAGTCTTCAGGGCTTGGTGAGTTGTGATTTTGCTACTGCAATTTCTTTTTGTCATAAGCTATTGGTTGGCCTCGTGTGCCGCCTCTTTCTTGGCTCACAGGTGCCCAGGCAGTGCTACATGAGTCATTCTTTGGTTGGGTACTTTGCTGATTTTATTTCGGAGCTTTGAAAAGCTTTGTGAATGCCATCTGGAAACCACTCAAGGAGAGTGCAGCTGGGGTGTAGTGTGATTGCATCTGGACAGCCAATGGAATTGCACTCGGAAAAGAGAATGCCTTTGGGTTGAGCCTACGGGTTAAGTGCACTTATGTGATGGTGTTATATGCTTGAAAGCCTTGCGAAGGCTTAGTGAATTGGGGCTGCGTGCTCAGTTGCAGGGAAGGTCTCCCAGATGCAACTTGTAATCATTTCACTGTGAAATATAAAGAAATACCGAAAGGGGCGCCACGGTGTTTGGGGCCAATCGGGTGCACTTGTCTATGTCTGTTGAGCAGGGGCATTCTAGCCTCCATCCCTTTTTCAGTGGTTTTGTTTGTGAACAAATGGGTAAATGCCAAATGGTGATCATGCAATGGTTAATGGTTGTGATATATGCTTTGTGAGCTGTAAATAAGTACTGAAGTGATTAAAGGTTTAGTTCCACTGCCCTCTGAGTGATTAGAGGCCGGTTTCATTGGTTCCATTGCCGGGATACCACACACTCTTTCTCAAGAGGTGGGCCTCGGTAGTTTGGTGGAAGGATATCTTTGCTGCACTTTTTGACAGCTGAATATTACAACCATAAATATGGTGAGTACCCATGAGCAAGAGAGCTCCACAACTCCTCAAAGGAGAAGGCAGGAAAGCCTTAATGATCCAGCTAGTGTACAGCTGCAAGAAGCACAACAAATGCCTTTTGAGCAGGCCACACATGAAGCTACAACTGAGCTCAACGGTGATACTAGTTCT
The DNA here is from genome assembly GCF_047967505.1 of Dipteris shenzhenensis. Classification (NCBI taxonomy): domain Eukaryota; kingdom Viridiplantae; phylum Streptophyta; class Polypodiopsida; order Gleicheniales; family Dipteridaceae; genus Dipteris; species Dipteris shenzhenensis. Next base: position 39,568,107 of record NC_141623.1, on the reverse strand, counting down.
AGCAGTGAGTCAGATGATGCTACTATGTTGAATGCACAGCTTGCAAGTGCAGTGACTGCTTTGACTCAGCTGACTCAAAATTTGGCTCAGATTGTGCAAACAAATGCCAAGAAGAAGAAGAAATCAAGAAAGCACAAGCACGGAAAGAGTGAGTACACACATGCATCAGTTTCCCATGAGGGACAGCCATCAAAAATGACTCTGAAAGTGACTTCCAAGAGAGAGGAATCGCCCAAAAGAGCACTTGAGAAAGAGGTACAAAAAGTACATCCAGTGCAACAGTATGAGCAGCCAGCACAAGGCCTTGGTTTGGGTATTTCTACTCCTCAAAATAATAATGTGCAGTCCATAAATGTGGCTCAACCACCTCAGCCATATTTGAGGCAGCAACCTGAATATTTTGGTACAGATTCTATCTTTGATGCTATGTTGATTTCACCGCCAATTGGGCATAGAAAACAAGCCATGTATGACAATGTGGGAATGCAGCCAGGCATGCAAGCCACAGCATATGCTCCCATGCCTAATGTTCAGCCAAGCATGGCTCTCCCTAGTCAAGGGAATGCTGCAAATATACAGCCATCTTTGGGACAGCCAATATCAAATGTATATAAAGAATTTAAGGATGGTGGTTCTCATGTCAAGTTTGATACATATAATGGAGTACAGGACAGGTACAAAGCCCTCACATTCCTTCAACAGTTTGATGCTGCATTTCTTGGGGGTTTGTTTACAGAAGCATCCAAGATGAGGAAGGTTGCCACATTTTTGAAAGGCAATGCACTTAAGTGGTACACTAACCTTATGCTTCATGGAGATGCGCCTGCTACTTGGCTGGAATTTAAGCAAGTGTTCTCTTCTACTTGGCTTACTCCAACTTTTGAAGTTGAAGTACTTTCACACTGGCATGACTTGTCATACAAACTTTGCAAGAATCTTGATGATTACACCCAGAGGTTTTGGGATGTTTTGCTGCCATTGAGCTCTTACAGGCATGTTTCTTTGAAAGAGCAAATAGAGAGGTACTGTTGTGGATTGCCTAGTGAGCTACGTGATTATTGCAGAAGGCAAGGCTGAAAAATAAGAAAGGCAAGGAAAGGTTGTACACAAAGCTGAACATGCGTTACTATGGTCCTTTCCAGGTTTCTGAAAAGATAAACGAGGTAGCTTACAGGCTGAAGTTGCCTCCGCATTGGAAGATACATAATGCCTTTCATGTGAGCTTATTAAAGCAATATCATGGAGATATTCCCGAGGATGTACCTGATGAGGTGCAGCCTGAAGTGGAAGAACAGGATGAACTTCTGGTCCCAGAGCAGATTCTGGCACACAGAGATAGAAAGCTTAAGGGTAAAGTTATCCGTCGCTACTTGGTAAAATTTCAAAATTACCCATCACTTGATGCGAAATGGATGGAGGAAGGTGAACTGGCAGATTCACCTGGGATATTGCAGCTTTACCTTGATGCTTTCCAATTAGAGCCGACTGCGGTCCGGGCTCCTACAGGTAGTTCAGCAGAGCGAGCGTCTGGAGCATTACCTGATGTTCGAGAGGGGGGTAGCACCTCCACTCCCTCAGTACAGACGGGCTCACCGTGATTTCATGAGGTCGCTTGATGACACTGTATGTTTCATCCGAGATACTGAGCTGACAGTATTTCTGCTGTGAGACTTCATGATATTGATGCATCTTGACTATTGATCGCCGAGGATCACATAGATTTTGAGCAGTATATATGGATGGATGCATGCCTCTCCTAGCCATATTTTCACTGTCTCTGTATACTATAGCTGCGGCTTTCTTGTATACTCTTTTATGCTATATTTCATGCTCGCTCCTGTGTTTTGGGGCAGCAAACTGTGGTTTGCTGTTTCAAGAGAGGGGTATGTCACGGGGGCGTGAAATTCTAGGTACTTTAATGTACTACAAGACCGTGACAACTTTGGTTTTAAAAGTCCAAGCGTGGGCTTAATAATGTGTAATTAAACGCGGCATGGTGCCTAGCACATAAGCGTAATTAATCCCTAGGCCCAAAGGCATTCCAAGGAATTAAAAGAGTGGTTGTTGGGAAATGATGACGTGGCATTTTTAATGGGCCCGCTAGAGGGCCATGTACCTTCAGTGGCCCCCCTAGAGTTCCAGGTGGCTCTAGTGCCTTCTACATGCTCCTTTGCCATTCCTGGACCTTCCTGGGCCTTCTAAACTTCACATGTGTGGTTTTCTCTCTCATCTTCTCCCTTTGTTGAGATTTTGGACTGGTTTTTCAGCCTCCTTCAGCTGAATTCCGTTTTTCTTCATAACTCCTCACCCGTTTGGATTCCTCGACTTCCGTTTGGCCCGATGGCTTCCCCTCTGCCTCCCCTTCGTAGTGATATGCTTTTCCCTCCGTGCGTTTGGTAGAACGGGCAGAGCTGAGCACTTCTTTTGCTGGACGAATTTGCAAAAGTGGCTTTTTCTGGACCTTTTTGCTTCTACCGCCTCCTGGGCCTCTCCTCTTGCAAAGCTACAGCTTTCTGTTGAATTTCGAGTGGTCCGACGTGCTGGTTGACTGGTTTTTCTCAGTTTTGGAGGACTTTCCGGCGATGAAACTTCTCCAAAACCTTCTCAATGCATTCCTCTCTGAAGCACGCTTCTTTTGAGCCCAAGAACTCCCACTTCTTCGCGACAGAAGTGTTTCTTTTCGCATTTTTCAGTGGAATTCTTGCTGGTCGGCTCTTGTAAATGCTCTTTCTTCATGCCTTTGTTCTCCTCTTTGGCTGAGAATGCAATTGGGCATTGGCTACTATGTCCTCTTGGCGATTGAGGACTTGGTTCGAGTCTTCAGGGCTTGGTGAGTTGTGATTTTGCTACTGCAATTTCTTTTTGTCATAAGCTATTGGTTGGCCTCGTGTGCCGCCTCTTTCTTGGCTCACAGGTGCCCAGGCAGTGCTACATGAGTCATTCTTTGGTTGGGTACTTTGCTGATTTTATTTCGGAGCTTTGAAAAGCTTTGTGAATGCCATCTGGAAACCACTCAAGGAGAGTGCAGCTGGGGTGCAGTGTGATTGCATCTGGACAGCCAATGGAATTGCACTCGGAAAAGAGAATGCCTTTGGGTTGAGCCTACGGGTTAAGTGCACTTATGTGATGGTGTTATATGCTTGAAAGCCTTGCGAAGGCTTAGTGAATTGGGGCTGCGTGCTCAGTTGCAGGGAAGGTCTCCCAGATGCAACTTGTAATCATTTCACTGTGAAATATAAAGAAATACCGAAAGGGGCGCCACGGTGTTTGGGGCCAATCGGGTGCACTTGTCTATGTCTGTTGAGCAGGGGCATTCTAGCCTCCATCCCTTTTTCAGTGGTTTTGTTTGTGAACAAATGGGTAAATGCCAAATGGTGATCATGCAATGGTTAATGGTTGTGATATATGCTTTGTGAGCTGTAAATAAGTACTGAAGTGATTAAAGGTTTAGTTCCACTGCCCTCTGAGTGATTAGAGGCCGGTTTCATTTCCAATATCTTTTTCCTACTTATCCAAGGAATATGGTATACATTGTTATATGAGAGCTTCAAATATGGGATTGCTAAAGATTAGGGAAACTCTTTTAAATTGATTTAATTACCATAATCCTCAAAAGAGAGTATGGTAGGGAGGTATTTATAGCAGTTTCTAAAGTGTTCACTATTTGTTCATATATAGATGATATTCTCTAAAATGAGGGTTATAATGAAAAATAAGTAAGTATATGGTTCCATAAATGAGAAATTAAGAAAGAATTGTATATTCCTTTGAGAAATATACAAGCATGGTTGGTGTCAAAAATTATCGCTCGGACTTTTCAGCTCGTAGGTTTTTGCTCAGAAAGTGTGCACATCCACTAGGGAAGATGCCACAGAATCCTTGGTATGATGATGAGTGCAGAGAGATGAGAGATCACCTCACACACGAGCGAGCCCTTGGCCACTTGACATCATCCGAGGCACAATGGATTTCACGGCGACTAACACGTCGTAAGCGACGAGCCTTATCCATAGAATGGACGAGGTGATCAGTTCATTTCGAGGGGGGGATCCCACCATTGGATGGGGGTTTCTATCGTAGGGGAAGCCACCTATACCCATCACAGACCCAGGTGTTTGGCACACTTATGCATGCTCTCTTTATGATGTCCCGATGCAGGCACCACCCAATATGTCCACTATGCCCCGGCCCACCACTTGCCCCTTGTTCACTGCACGAAGAGTGTGGGCTGCACTCAGCCGGGCTACATAATTGGAGAGCAATGGACCATGAGGGACTACGGACTGAGCCTTTTGATCATGGATAGGAGGTTTTGGCTCCGGTACTAGCACATATGTTCAACCACACCATACGTCACGGCTTCCCACCCTCATGGAGTACCACCACCATAGTACCAATACACAAGGCAGGCGACCCCATGGATACTGGGAACTATCGCACTCTCATGATTAACCACACGTTGTCCAAGATCTATGGATCCATACTAGAGAGGGAGATCAGTAGCCATACAGAGGCACATGGGCAGCGTGCTCTAGGGCAAGCAGGTTTCCGGAGATAGCACTCCACTCTAGACCACGTCTTCACCTTGAGGGCTATCATTGAGGGAGTCGAGGTCAAGACGTTAGAAAGTCTACGCTTGTTTTGTAGACTTTTGGAAGGCCTTTGACATTACGAGTCTGTTAGAGGGAGAGTTCGTGTCCCGGGAGGCCTATTAGGCTAGGTTGAGAGCACGATCAGAGTAAAGCAGGGATGCCCTCTCTCACTGACTCTCTTCGGGCTCTACATTAATGAGATTACATCTTTCATAGGCCTCCTAGGAGGCGAGGGAGCATCACTAGAGGACTTGATGATACAAATTCTACTATACGCGGATGACATAGTCCTCCTATCATCTTCGGCAAAGGGACTACAGAGACATCTAGATGCCCTAGAGGTGTTCTGTAGAGAGAGAGACTTGATGGTTAACCTTGGGAAGACCAAGGTCATGATCTTCAACACCTGCTACACAGTGCTTCACCGACATAGCTTTACATACCAAAGTCAACAAGTGAAGATCGTGCTACACGTCCTTGGGTGCAGTTTTCACTGGGCCAGTTTTCATAATGACCCACATAGCCAGAGCACGACTCACACGAGGGCATGGTGCCTTGGCCTGACTAGAGCGACAATGCTTCCAGGCACACTTCCAAGATCCACCGACGAATTGTTGGCTTTTCGACATTTTAGTGAGGCCGACCGCCATGTATGCGGCACCTTTTTGGGAGTGTGATGTTTCATCAGCAGAATGGAAGAGATTCGAGCGGCTACAGGTGATTATGGGCTCCAGAATGATTCGGAGTAAGCCCTCAGTCCCCCATCAGATAGTACAGGCAGAGTTTGCCTTGACTCCTCTCTAGGTTGATGCCATTTTTCAGACAGTGACTTTCCTCGGAGTTTGGCACCTACCTCGCGAGAGACTTCCGAGGTTGGCACTAGAGTCCTCCATACGACTATCTGAGAGTGGGGTAGGTACAGCATGGTTTGCACGCGTCACCACATGGTTTGCCAGTCATGGCATTCAGATGGATTGGTTTCCCCCGTTTAGTATAACATGGATGCACCACCGGAGTCGATTCCACGAGATGATATTAACCGCATCATACAGTTAGATCTCCTCCAGCCCCACACATCTCGCACTTGGGAGGGGGGGACCAGGAGTTCCCCACCAAGACCCAGCTCTACTATGACCACTTTCTGAGAGTATTGGAAGAGGGCTCATCATCATACCTCAGTATCTCGAGGACAGAGGAGTCTCACACGCACTGAGGATTGCCATCGGACAGATGTGAGTCTCATCCCATCAGCTGAGGATCGAGACAGGGAGAGCTGCATGCATACCCAGAGAGCAGCGGACTTGAAGGTTGTGCATGATGGGGGCGGTCGAAATAGAGGAGCACTTTCTATGTGTCTGCCCAGCCTACTATGAGATCTGAGGGTGCTACCATTGCCTTTTTCAGGAGGGGTATGGCTTTGGCCCACTCTCACGACTAATCCACTTCCAAGACCAGGTCGGCTCTACTTGATGGAGATGCGACGACACAGGGAGATACTATTACGACATATCAGAGAGTAGGAGGATGGGACCACCGCACCACAGGGTACGGAGGTAGACCGAGCGCAGAGATAGGTCATAGATCTCTATGCATTTGACTCAGCCCCACCAGGGCACTCTGGGATAGAGGAGGAGGAGCTAGCCGACATGAGAGATATATGGATCAGTGGAGGGAGCCGACACAGCACAGCCAGACGAGGGGCATAGAGACCGTACATGGTGCGACAGACGACCAGAGCACACACGATTGAGGTTCGACCTATTTCAGCTCTCCTTAGGGGAGATCGACTAAGGCGAGGCATCACCCTTGACATAGCCCATCGGATCCAGAGATCAAGGAGACCACATCCTCCACCACTACGGGAGACATCCCGATAGATGCAGATACGTGAGCTCTTTGCATCTCATCAAAGTTCCATCATGGAGCCTGGATACATGGAGCGGGTTCATGCACTTGGGACTCTAGCTCTGAGCACTTGATATCTACATGATTCCGTACTTTGTCCCATAGGCCCGCGAGGCCTCCTGCGGATGTTAATATTTCTGTGTGTGTGTGTGTGTGTGTGTGTGCGTGCTCACAGGGGAAAAATGATGATGCAGTTTCTACAAGGAGATCAGCCTTGGGCTTTTATGATTCGCTCTCTCTTATTACATCTTCATACATCTGCTTTTGGGAATTGGCAGCCTACTCAGTGGGAATTTTTATTTGGTTCTATCCAAGGCAAGATCAGAGGATGCCCTTTTGTCTCTTCTCTGCTTCTTGATTGGAAACACATTCTTTCCCACTTGGAATGGAAAGGCAGGGACTCTCTCTCGGGCAACTCTTTGAGGGAAGAGAATCTCTTTTGGTCTAAAGTATTCCACCCACCTTTGGCCATACAAGAACCCCGACGTTCATATTTTCTCTCCTTCAAAGGCATTTCATCTGTGGCGGATGTACTTCAAGATGATGGCACAATTCTATCTTTTTCTTTGGCTGCTCGCAAATATGGCCTGGGAGCTCATTATCGTCCTTTATGGCATAAAATTTCAGCAATGCTCCAACCGTACTTGCCGGTACCTCATTTAGAAATTCAGCATCGGCTTGAGGATTGGATTCTCCTTCCTCACATGTCCGTCCTTTGAAGCTTTCACATATCACAGTGTCATCATTGTATAGAGTGTTATTACCTCCACCTTGGATTTCCAACAGAGCAAATACTATTTGGCATATGGATCGTCCAATGAAGTGGTGGAGAAAAAGGCTGCGTCTCCTTTGGCATTACAAAGTCCCTCTTCGACAACAGCTTTTCCTATGGCGAGTTCTCCTTGGCATTTTTCCATCTGGACAGTTACTCGCACACAGACATATTGCTTAAGCTATTTGTCACAGATGCTCGCACTCTACTGAATCAGTGCTCCACATCTTTTGGTCCTGTCCAAATACTTCTGATCTCATTGCTCTCATCAGACAGAGGCTTCGACAGCGATTTCCTACTGTTACTTTTGGCAGATTTTTGTGGTTGTTTGGATTTCATCCCCAGAGACAGGGTTTTGATTTATTTTTTGTATGGGTGCGATATTGGACCCTATGGACTTTATGGATGGATAGAAATCATAGAGTCTTTGGTGATCCACTATTTTCATCCTTCCTTTTTTTCAAACGATCTCTGCAACAATCATTCTACGATTGTTTTCAGACTCGTTTGATTGATCAGGATGTGTATACAGCCTATACTGAGATCTTTTCTTGAGTAGTAGCTACTTCGCTTTTTGAAGCAGCTATGAATGTAATTATTCTATAGAAATAAAGATTTCTTCTCACAAAAAAAGTGTGTGTGTGTGTGTGCGCGTGCGCTGTAAGTGAGACAGGGTTGCCCTCTTAGTTCGCTACTGTATGCCATTGCTACTCATCCGTTATTGTTGCATATAGACCATCTTGCAGATACAGGGCAGCTTCATGGCTTGCAAATTCCAAGGGCACAGCCGTTTCTTGCACAGGCATATGCTGATGATTCATATTTCATGCCCAAGAATTCTCAAAGTGACCTCTCTCATTTGATGCATACTTTGAATGATTTTGGCATAGCTGCTGGACTGCATATTAACTTTCATAAATCGAATCTTCTAGCATTGAAAGAAGCTGATTGGCATGCACTTCTCTGGCCAGGCCACATCCTCTCTTCCCATATTATTGTGAGGCATTTAGGGTATCCCATTGGCTGGAATATTACCCCTCAACAACAGCTCAAATGGGTGCTTCAAAAGATCAACAAGAAGCTGGAATACTGGCATTTGTCCACTTGGCCTCTACATGTTCGACTTCGGATAGTACAATCTATCATTATGGCATACGTGCAATTTTATTTGCCTCTTCACCCTTGGTCTTTTAAGCATTTGGCTTCCTATATGTCCCAGGCTACGGAGATATTTTGGAAAAGCAAATCTCACAAAAAGGCTTCGCGACTACTTCCCATGCAATCTGTTTGTTCTCCTAAGACTCATGGGGGACTGAATATTCTCAATCTTCAGTTTCATATGTTGGCAAGAAAGAGCACTATGATTGCTGATTTTTTTCAGCAAAAACAGCCATGGGCTATTATGTTAGCAGCTATGTGTGGAAACATGACGTCCCATGCATATGGGCATTGGATTACAGATCACTGGGAAGCAGTCATGACCACATTTCAGGGGAAAATTCCCGGTTGTCCTGTTTCTACTGCTTTTATTCATGATTGGAAGAGAATTCTCTCTTATGCTAAATGGACAGGTGCTTCTTCCCATCATGGTAATTCTTTTCGCTTGGAAAGCATCCATTGGAGTAGGGTGTTTGAATCGCCTCTCACTTTACAGGCACCTATTAAAGCATATAATCTTATGAAATTGGGCATAAGATTTGTCAGAGATGTTGTGGATCAACAAGGTTATGTGCTTTCATTTCCACAAGCTTGCAAGACATTCCCCTTGGGTTTGCATCATAGGCCCATTTGGAGAATACTTACAACTATGTTGCAACCATTTGTTCCTGTTCCTCCACTGTTTGTACAGGATAGATTACTGGACTGGAATCTGACTTCCTTATCTCCTACTACCTGTTCGCTTTCAATGCATAATCTGGCCTCCTCGATGGTCTACAGATTTCTTCTTCCACCGCCATGGATTGATAAGTATGCCAATACTCTTTGGAATTTGGATAGGCCTTTATCTTGGTGGCAATCACAACTCAAGAAATTTTGGAAAGCCAAACTGCCATTGAAACAGAGGCTTTTCTTTTGGAGATGTATAGTGGGAGCTTTTTCCATTGGGGTGAAATTGGCAGCACGTTGCATTGCTTCCCCTTCCTGCCCCCGTTGCTCTCATCACCGTGAGACAGTTTCCCATTTATTATGGTCTTGCCCGCACTCTCGGATATTGATCACTCATGTCTCTCATTTGCTGCGGCTTCGGTTTCCCTCTATCAGATTCGGGAAACTCTTCAGGATGTTTGGATGCTTCTTATCTCAGATGTCTCCATTCCTTCTTTTCTTTCACTGGACTCGTTTTTGGGTACTATGGACCATTTGGACACAGAGATTGCATTCTAGGATGGGACAACAGTTTTCTCAGGCATATGCTTTCTTCAGAATGTCCCTCAAGCAATCTTTATATGATAGTTATGCTGCGAGGGACTTGGATGCTACTAGCCTTGAAGTGTTTTCTGATTGTTTTTGAGTTCTTCCATTAGGCTCTCTTTTGGAGTCTAATGTCATGTACATTGATCTCATGTTAATAATATAGTTAGTGGTTTCACAAAAAAAAAGTGTGTATGTGTGTGTGTGTGTAGTGCTTCCAGCTTCCTCCCATCATGGTAACTCTCTTCGTTTGGAAAGCATCCATTGGAACAAGGTGTTTGAATCTCCTCTTGCTTTACAAGCACCAATTAAAGCATATAATCTTATGAAATTGGGCATAAGATTTGTCGGAGCTGTGGTGGATCAACATGGTTATGTGCTCTCATTTCCACAAGCTTGCAGGACATTCCCCTTGGGTCTGCATCATAGGCTCATTTGGAGAATACTTACAACTCTGTTGCAGCCATTTGTTCCTGTTCCTCCGTTGTTTGTTTAGGACAGATTACTGGACTGGAATCTGATTTCCTTGTCTCCTGCTACCTGTTCACTTTCACTGCATAATTTGACATCTTCAATGGTCTACAGATTTCTTCTTCCACTGCCATGGATTGATAAGCATGCCAACACTCTTTGGAATTTGGATAGGCCTTTATCTTGGTGGCAATCAAAACTCAGGAAAATTTGGAAAGCTAAATTGCCATTGAAACAGAGGCTCTTCCTTTGGAGATGTATAGTGGGAGCTTTTTCCATTGGGGTGAAATTGGAAGCATGCTGTATTGCTTCCTCTTCCTACCCCCATTGCTCTCATCACCATGAGACAGTTCCTCATTTGTTATGGTCTTGCCCGCACTCTCGAATACTGATCACTCATGTCTCTCATTTTCTACGGCTCCGGTTTCCCTCTATCAGATTCGAGAAACTCTTACGGATGTTTGGATGCTTCTCACCTCAGATGTCTCCATTCCTCCTTTTCCTTCACTGGGCTCGCTTTTGGGTACTATGGACTATTTGGACACAGAGATTGCATTTTAGGATGGGACAACAGTTTCCTCAGGCATATGCTTTCTTCAGAATGTCCCTCAAGCAATCTTTATATGATAGTTATGCTGCGAGGGACTTGGATGCTACTAGCCTTGAAGTGTTTTCTCACTGTTTTTGAGTTCTTTCATTAGGCTCTCCTTTAGAGTCTAATGTTATGTACATTGATTTCATGCTAATTTTATAGTTACTGGTTTCACCACAAAAAAAAAAAAAGTGTGTGTGCGCTGTAATAAAAATTTGTGTGTGTGTGTGTGTGTGAGAGAGAGAGAGAGAGAGAGCACTGCCTGAATGTAAATGAATGTTTCATAATATAAGTATCTCGGTTTTACCAAAAAAAAAAAAAAAGTGTGTGTGAGAGAGAGTCATTCAGTTTGGTCAGCCCTGGGATGACATGCCCTTGCATTCCATTCGGATGAAACATATCAATAAAGGCTATTTGCAGCATGCACAATTTCAACAATTGATCCGACATGCCATAATTTCTCTTGCAGCCCATGTCCATTATGACAGTAATTTTGCATGGCAACGCCTTGTGGACAGGCTTCAGCATGCCATACATGAATATGGGAGTCATTTTATGCTTGATTGGAGAGCTAAAGTTCAGCATGCTAAAGCAGTGGTTCAGTCTTTGACTGTACTTTTTCAGATGCAGCCCCTTTCTTCCCAACAAATGGACACTCTCGCTCAGTCAAAAGCTCTTTTGCAAGCTAATGACCGATGCAAATTGGCCAAGTGGCAGGTTCGGGCAAGGATGACTCAATTTTTGGATAAAGGATGCTCTTCTAAATCCTTTTTTCAAGGGTTACATGCTTTCAGGAGAAAGACATCTTGCCTCAGTGTCCGTAAACGGGATGGTGAATGGACTCGGTCTTTCTCAGAGCTTCAACATGAATGCTTTTCTTACTTTCAGAAGCTGTTTGCACCCCCTAATACTACTTCTTTGCAAGAACTACAAGCTCGGGAGACTCTTTTGCATCATGTGCATCCCATTATCAACCCACAGGAAGCTCTCAAACTGGATATGCCTTTCACTGATAAGGAGCTTGATGATGCCTTGTCTCATCTTAGCCCTAGTAAGGCACCGGGGTATGATGGTCTCACAGTGGAGTTTTTCCTACACTTTTGGGAGGATCTTAAAGGTGTCATCCTACAAATGATTAATAACTCTTGGCACACAGGAGTACTCCCCTCCTCATGGAAGCATGGCATAGTTAAACTCATTCCCAAGAGAAAATTGTGTGAGCATCTCATGGATTGGAGGCCCATCACATTGATGCATGTTGTCTACAAACTCTTTGCTAAAATGCTAGTGCACCGTCTTCATCAAGTGCTTTATGAGGGCTTGCATCCTTTGCAATATGGTTTCGTCCCTCGGAGGCAGATTCATGATAATATTGGCAATGCTCTCATGGCTATTGAATATGCAAAATATTGTGAACAGAATGTTTTTATTATGCAAGTGGACTTTGCCAAAGCCTTTGACACGGTCAACTGGGATTTTATCTCACAAACAATGGCTAAGATGGGCTTCGGGCCAAAAATGGCTAATGTCATCTACTGCTTATATGCTGGCTCTACAGCCCAATGCATCCTTGGAAAAGCATGGGCCAGCTTCAGGAGTACTCTTCGTAGGATTCCCCCGTCCACCTGTGAAGAGATTGAAAGGTAGCCTATCATGTGGAACGACAGTATTTTGAATGAGCATGGCAGACCACTTGGAGCTTCTCTTTACATGCAGTGGCCCAGGTGGGAGAGGGGCCTTGCATCTACTGTGGGAGCATGGAAAGCCTTCAGGAGACTTCCTGCAGACCAACAGGCCCAGGTGGTTCATAATCTCAGAGGGAATGCAGGGAGAGTTCAACAGATTGATGCAGCCTTGCCCTTGGATTGGGTGGACACGGATGACATGCCTATTACTTGTTCCACCTGGATGGGGGCATTTTCCAGATTGGGCATTTCCCTGTTGATTTTCTGCCAATCGGTTCCATTCCTTGCTCCTCGAACGTGCACATGGATGCAAGCATATGAGTCCATGGCTGCTTCTAACGAAAAAAGGTGAGTAGAAGAGGAATTTTCCTGGCCAAGACATGGTGCGCAATATTCAGCACATTCAATCCACCGTGCATCCTTGGGGAACAGACTTTTGTCATCCTCATAAGTCTTAGAGCTTTAGCAGAGGACTTTGTTTTCCATAACAATTCCATAGCGTGAGGCATAAATGCAGAAATGTCTTGAGAAGTCCAGTGCATCAAAGGCAAATAATACTGAACACAAGCCATAATAATCGACTGGACAATCCAGAGCCTAACATGGAGTGGCCAAGTGGAGAGCGTCCAATAATGGAGTTTGGCATGAAGCTTGTCAAAAATCCACTTTAGTTGTTGTTTCCTAGTGATGTGCCAGCCAATAGGGTGACCAAGATGGCGGACCACATCATAGGGCTGCATAATGTGCCCAGGCCATAGAAGAGTATGCCAATCATATGAATGCAAAGGTATGAGGCTAGATTTATCAAAATTAACATTCAGGCCAGCAGCCAAGCCATATGAAGAAAGAGTGTCCATAATAGTCTTCAACTGCTGTGGAGAATTGTGTTGCATAAAAAAAGAATCATCTGCATAGGCTTGAGCGATAAAGGAAGGGGCTCTAGGAATCTGAAGACCAGTGAGAAGACCTTGTGCGGTAAGATGATCCAAGTATGAGAGAAGTGGGTGAGTAGCAATGGCATATAACAAGGCACTGAGTGGACATCCTTGTCGAACCGAACGACCCAAGGACCAAGATTGTGAGAGATGACAATCATCTCCTAGAGTGGGCGTGCGAGACCGTATGCATCTGATAAAAAAGTCCTTCCAAGGCTCTTGCCCTGGCATAAGTCCTCTCACAACGACCTTGTAGAGTAAGGCTCTGCACTGTAGATCCGGGTCAATGATATTCAAACCCCCTTCTCTTGTAGGAAGAATCAAGGTCTCCCAAGCCACCCTGGCTGTGACATCAATTGTGCCATCTAGACCACTCCATAAAAAGTTTTGTACGGGCCTCTTGAGCTGAGTGATACAATCCCTAGAGTGGCACCAATAAGAGCATACAAACCATGTTGTGGCTAGAAGAACTTGGTTAACCACCACCACTCTAGATGCCAAGTCAAGTTTTGCTGAGCTCCATAAAAGGAGCTTTCTTCTGATGCTCTCCAAATATCTGACGGAGACACCCCTCTGTACCCAAGTGAAACCAATATCATTACCCCAATCCGGGGTGTCATCATCACAAATCCAAAAACCATTGGATTTATGCCAATCAATGTGTGCACCTGTAGCCGTGCAAAATAAATCGAAGGCTGAATCGAAGGCTGTCCGGAAGGAAGTGAGTGTCCTAGGGGAGGCATCCAAAAAAACAGCCGTGTCATATGCTAACTCACTATCCAGGAGCTCTTCTTCCCGGCGGAAAGGAAGCCTCAGCCCATAAATATCAGCTTGAGATCTAAGGTAGATACTCATAGCTTCCGCCACAAATAGAAAAAGAAAAGGGGCAAGAGGGCATCCTTGGCGGACTGATCTACCGATCTGAAATCTGTCCCCTCTTACCCCCCAATAAGCACCTGGCTATGGGCTGATCTGTAGAGAGAGGATACTCCTCTAATCCATGCATGAAAAACCAAAGTGAGATAGAGTACCCTCTAAAAAATCCCAGTCTACTCTGTCGTAAGCTTTCTCAAAGTCCAAGAGTAGAATGGGCAACCTCTGGCAGCTCTGCATGGCCCACATTCTGAGGCCTCCCAAAATGAGAAAATATTATCGAAAATACTTCTGCCATGCACAAACCCTGTCTGTGTGTCATGAATCAAATTTGGAAGAAAAACCTGTAGCCACTGACTGATGGCTTTCACCAGAATCTTGTAAAAAGTGCCCAATAGAGTGATGGGTCTTCATTGTGACACTAGATTCCTATAACCCCCCTTTGGGATGAGATGAATAAGACCATCTATAAGTGATTCAGGCATCTCACCAGAGTCCCACACACCCTGCAGGGCTGATGTAATGTGATCACCAATCTACTCCCAAAAAGTAATAAAAAAAGAAGGGGTAAGTCCATTCGAACCTGGGCACTTGCCCTTGTGAAGGGCAAGTAATGCAGTCTTGAATTCTGCATTGGTGAAAGGTACATCAAGAGAAACATATATCTCATCCTTCACCAATACAGGGATACACTGCCAAATAACCTCTTTGGCATCATCTATGGCCAGTGTGCCCAGATCTGCAGTAAAAAGGGATGCAAAAAAATATGAAGCTACACGCTTGACGGCATCAGAATCTTGACTATAACACCCCGTCCGAGTCAACAAGCTGCGAGACACTATCTCTACTATGTCTGGGCCCATGAGTAGAGAAAAAGTGTTTGTTGACCCTGCCACCCATCTGAATCCAAAAGGATCCCCGTGCATGAAAGGCATACTTTGCTCTCTGATCCAACAATATCTGGCTCGTGAATCCAAGCATCTGTGGGCCTCTTCTGCTCTTCCCTCTGAAGGGACACTAACTGCTGGCATATACCAATCTCAGATGCCTTCCTTTTTCACCACTGTGGTAGAGATACTTGGTTGGACGATGCCTTTCTTATTCAGCCACAGTCCCTCCTATTCTCTTGGTCGAACAGGAAGCAGCAGATGCCTATTCATGCACGCATTGACAGATTCTATGTAGATGATTGGTGGGCACTAGACAGAGGTGGATCGGTATGCATTGTTGCTGGGGTTTCCACTTTAGACCACTTTCTTGTTGTGCTGGCTATCTCAGAGCCTCTCTTGAGAGGCCGGTCTGCCAGCATCAGGAGTCTAGATGCCTTGTATACAGAGGAGGACCTTACTGAGGCAGCCTTGTAGATATGGGTCTCTCATGTCCAAGGTGGGCAGCCATCTCCATCACATGTAGCTGCTTCCCTTTCTGGTATTAGCGACTTTTACCACTCGTTGCTAGTACTAGGAGACGAGATATTCTCAGACGTGGGATTGGTATTCGTCAGCCGTTGGCAGCTTTGCAGAGGGAAGAGCAGAAACGGCCTTTAGATGCTTGGATTTAGGCCTCAGCCCTTCTTCATTGCATTTTGGGATATGATTGGAGACTACATTACATCAGCCCTGCAGGGCATTTGGGACTCTGGTGAGATGCCCCGGGTCGCTTACAGAGGGTCTCATCCACCTTATCCCGAAAGGAGGTTGCAGAAATTTAGTGTCCCAGTGGAGGCCTATCACACTTTTGGGGGCATGTTCCAAGATTCTGGCCAAGGCAATCAACCTCCGATTGCAGCCCCTTCTCCCAGATCTTATTCATGACACTCAGACGGGATTTGTACATGACAGAAGCATTTTTAATAACATTTTCTCCTTTTGGGAAGCTTCAGAGTCGGCCATGCAGAGCGGCCAGAATCTAGCCATTCTACTCTTGGATTTTGAGAAAGCTTATGACAGAGTAGATTGGGGTTTTTTGGAGAGTGCCCTTCTACGTTTTGGCTTTACAGATGCTTGGATCAAAGGTGTTTCCTCTTTGTATAGATCAGCCCACAGCCAAGTACTTATTGGTGGGGTAAGGGGTGAGAGATTTCAGATTTGTAGATCAGTCCGTCAGGGATGCCCCCTCGCTCCTTTTCTTTTTCTGTTCGTGGCTGAAGCTATGAGTATCTATATTAGATCTCAAGCTGACATCTTTGGGCTGAGACTTCCCATCAAACAGGAAGAGGAGCTACTTGACAGTGAGTTGGCAAATGACACGGCAGCTTACTTGGATGCCACACCACAGACGCTCACTTCTTTCAGGACAGCATTGGATTTATTTTGCTTGGCGGAGGGGGCGCAGATAAATTGGCATAAATCCAATGGATTTTGGATCAGTGACGAGGACACTCCAGATTGGGGGCTTGACATAGGTTTCACTTGGGATCAGAGGGGTGTGCCATTCAGGTATTTGGGCTGCCAGGTCGGCTTGGATATTTCCTCCACGCAGTAGTTTGCTCCCGTGTTGGAGAAAGAAAGAAAGAAAGAAAGTTTATTAAAGTCTTTGGAAGACCGATGGGTCTATGAGACTATGAAAATCCTGATACAACAAGCTATGGTAGTGGAGCTACTAAACGAGCATCCATACCAATGCAAAATGCAAAAATGCAGAATGGCAGTACTAAGTCCTAAGTACAGCATAGTCATGTCGATGGTCGACTATATATCAATCTCAGCAGCATCATCAATATCATCATCATCATCGGCAGTAGCAAGATATCAGGATGGATGAGGCAGTGGAGGCATGAAGTCGGCAATAGAGTGTTGTCGGCACCTCTGGCCACTCAGAGGTGCGGTCCTGGCACGTCTCCTGGTCGTAGCTCTACGTCTAACCAGGGCTACTGTGACCTTATTTGGAGCTCAGCCAAGCTGGACCTTACCTCTAGAGTTGTGGTGGTCAACTAGGTCCTCTTGGCCACAGGCTGGTTTGTCTGTTCTTGCTAGTGGCGTTCTAGGGCTTGCATCATTCAGCTCAGGAGACCGATCAAAATTTTTCTTTGGATTGGGCTTGATGGCACAGCAGATGCTTGAGCCACGGTGTCTTGGGAGACCCTCATCCTCCCTACACAGGAAGGGGGTCTCAATATTATTGATCCAGATTTACAGCGCAGAGCTTTACTCTACAAGATGGTGGTGCGGGGACTTATGCCAGGGCAGGAGCCGTGGAAGGCATTTTTTATTAGTAGCATACAGACGTGCACACCTTCTTCAGGAGGAGACTAGATGGGTAGTATTAGATGGATCTTCACCGTAGCACACCTCAGGTCTCCTTCGTCCCCTCTCATGGTTGCCATCCTGAAAGCATGAAACAGCTTCAGGAGCACTCTTTGGAGGATTCCTCCTTCCTCTCGTGAAGAGATTGATAGGCAACCGGTCATGTGGAATGACAATATATTGGATGATTTTAGCAGACCACTTGGTGCTTCACTCTACATGTAGTGGTCCAGATGGGAGAGGGAACCTGCCTGATCTGGGGTCATGGAAAGCTTTCCGCCAGCTTCCAGAGGAGACCAAATCTTAGTTGACAGGACATCTTAGAGGGATTGCAGGGAGGATCTTGCAAATTGAGGCAGCCCTTCCAGCGGATTGGGTAGACACAGATAATATGCCATTCACTTGCTCCACTTGGGCAAGTGCTTTTACGAGAGGGGGTGTTCCTCTTCAGGTTTTGGTCTTTCGAGATGCACATGTGGATGCCTTGGTTTTTGATGTGCATGATGGTGGTAGATTGTTCAGGTCCACAGAGGACATCTTCTTGAGTCTACCTTTTAGCCTATCAGGGTTGTAGGTCTTTTGGTGCAGGGATCAGATTCAGAGTGGTTCCTTGACCTAGACCCCCGGCTTCTCTCCACTGGATCTTGGAGACTTTGGCTCTACGGGGGAGTTCCCATTAGGTATTTACAGTGGACCCTGGAGAGTGGGAGTGGATTGACGTAGGGCATTGAGAGAAGAGCATCCCCTTCTTTTGCTACACGGTCAGTAATGCCAAGAGATTGGAGCTCAGTAGTAGAGGTTGGAGACTTTCCAGAGTTCCTCATTGGGAGGCATTTGATATCACTGCGGATTTGTAGAGGTGCTTCTGGAAGAGACTCTGGAAATCCCACAGGAATAGAAAGAACTTTTGCAACGGTAGTGCTTGCAGCATATGCAGTACCGTCTATCTCCACTATGGCTACATCAGTAGTAACTGCACCAGTGTGGTCTCCTGCACGGGGTGTTGTCTCATCATCCACTCCATCATATGTCTCCTTAGTACCCACATTGAGTACTGCTCCATTGGGAGGTGCTTATGGTCTTCCTTCTGCCTCAGCTTCCGGGGTGAGTGTAGTGGTTCTCAGTCTTGGAGGAAAAAGCCAGACGTCTTGAGTTACTCAACAAAGTCCATGTGAAGACTCAGAAGTTCAAAGGTCACCTACATGAGGATAAGGAAGCTCATGTGAGGAAATTTATCACAGCATGCAAAGCCAAGGGTGTGGAGAATGAGCATGCCTTTTTACACATCTTTCCTTCGTCATTGGAGGATGCAGCCGATGTATGGTATATATAGCCAATTTTCGACTGACCATTTTTAAACTTGGACAGCTCTAAGGGAGGAGTTTCTACGGACTTTAAAATTGGAGAAGTTTGAACATATGATTGTCCAGGAGTTGTCAACTGACACCATGAAGCGTGCGGAAAGCATCTCAGAAATGTACGCAAGGATGAGGGTCTTGGTGGCGAAGATGTATGTGCCACCTAATGATGCTGTCATGAAAGGGTGGTTTTTGAAAGCATTAGCCCCTACCATTGCTATAAGGCTGGTTGATAAACTCCTTGAACATGCATCACTCCAAGACTTCCTAAAGGAAGTTGTCAAGATGGAACGGTCGCATTTAAGTTTTGCCTCATTAACGACTACGACCACCCAGCTCCCAAGAGAGGAGGAATCATCCACATGGCAGCAACTCAAGAAAGAGTTAGAAGAAATCAAAGAAGGTCTGAAGGGTGGATGG
Source organism: Dipteris shenzhenensis (assembly GCF_047967505.1). Taxonomy (NCBI): domain Eukaryota; kingdom Viridiplantae; phylum Streptophyta; class Polypodiopsida; order Gleicheniales; family Dipteridaceae; genus Dipteris; species Dipteris shenzhenensis. The sequence goes on along the minus strand of NC_141623.1, from coordinate 39,548,847 downwards.
CTAGTCATCCTTTGAGGCCCAAATTCGAAATGGTCTTTGGTGCACAGAATGCAAGGGTTCTAACCCAGGTCACGGGGAGTGTCCCTCCAAGCGTAAGGTACCTACTTCTACCTCATTTTGTACATTTTGTGAGATCCATGGACATGATGCCTCTGAGTGTAGATACCTCAAAGAATTAAGGAAGCTTCTTCTGGAGTATACTTCGGGGGAACCTCTAGTTGCTGCAGTCAATAGAGTGGTACCAATAACTTCTAGCCCAGCACCAGTACCTCCTACTCCTCCTCTTGCACAAGCATCTGAACCACCTTCTCCTCCTGTCATGCCGCCTCCATTACTTCCGACTCCCCCTTTGCTCCAAGCTCCTGCACCCAATTCAATTTATGCCCCTTATTTCTATCCTCAGCCTTACTATGCACCATACCAACCACCTATATCAGGAGGTGGCTATGGACCCCCTTATCAACGTGGTCGACGGGGTTGTTTTCAACATGGATGCGGAGGTGCAGGCAGAGGTACCAACTTTAGAAGACCCATCATGTGTTACAGATGTGGCGAGTATGGCCATTACAATGATGATTGTACACAGCTGTTCAGGGGACCCTCTTGTACACAGTGCAACACAAACGACCACTACACTAGAGATTGTCCCAATGGAAGAGCGAAACCCGCATCCCAAGTGAATATGGTTGATGTAGTAGTGGCAGGGAAGGGAGAAAACTCCCATTTGATCGGCGCAGTCTTGGGTGCTATGACACGGTCACAAACAAAAGGTGACAAATATAAGGACAACTCGGAGTCAGCATTGGAGACCTCAGCGCCAATCAATTCGACAAGTGTTCCCTCACCAAGGTCATTCTCCCCCTCCAAGGTACATAGTACGCCCAGGAATAGACCACCCTTGCTTGCTCCTGATAGCGATTCAAAAACAAACTCGAAGGGCACACAGCCATTAAGGTCTACCACTAACTCCGTAAGTGCCTCATCTTCGGGTGATCACTCTATGCCTTTGAGGTATCAGGAGGTGGTAAAGAGTGTCACGAGAGATCTTCAATCCGGTTCTGAAGATGAAGGTTTCACACCTCAGTTTCCATCCCGCAAGTCCAGAACTGTGAGGTTTGCAACCGAAGTGACAACCCTCAGACAGCACAGGGAGAATGAGGCACAAGTAGGTCCTTCCACTTTTTCCCCAACCCTACTCAACAAAGAAAGGGAGATGGGGGTAAGATCTAGTCCTGCCCATGCAAAGGGGAAAGGGGTGATGGAAGAGACACCACAGGAGACAATGACTCACAGTTCAGATTGTCCAACACTACTCCTTGTTTGAAGATCTAATGAGTTTCAAAACCAACATCACTCTATGACAACTTTGTATGTTGTCCCCCCAAATCAAGCATCAGACCATTACATTTCTCAACCACCTCCCAGGAGGTCGACATAAGGGATCAACTCTGAGTGAGCCAACACCAGAGACATTACCGGCTCAACATGGGTCACACCAGACCACTGCTCCACCTACGCTGCCCTCACTTGTGAACAGAGTCCCAAGCTCACCGTGGATACTCATGGAGTGGAGCTGAAGGACGTCTTCCTTGATGGTGGGGTGGCGGTGAACATTATGCGAAAGGTACACTCAAAAAACTGGTGTTGAAGTTGACAAGTGATGTTCACTTTCAATTGCGCATGGCTGATCAACGCAAAGTGAAACCAATGGGCATAGTCAAAGGTGTTCACATGAAGATTGGTGGAGTTTCTCTCCAATTTTGTTGTCCTTGATATGATCGAAAATGAACAGACTTACCCTCTACTTCTTGGTCAGCCATGGTTGCGGTCCGCAAAGGCCATTCAGGATTGGTCAACCGATGAAGTTCGGTTGCCCCTAGGATCCACATCCCTCGAAATAGATATGGTCACAGGAAAGGCAAGGCACATACCAATAGAACTGGGAGAAGAGGATTTTGAAGAACAAGCGGGAGCTGAAGAGGAGCATTGGGCTTGTGGGGACTGGCCCATGGGTGGTGACCAACATAACAATGAGGAGACAACCGTGGAAGGATTTGAAAGTTTGACCTACTAGTTGGATCGGGCTGATCAAGAGGACGAGGAAGTTGTCATTTTGGATTGGATGGGAGCCTTGGGCTCCTTAGCCATCAACATGGTGGAACTATGCCAACAAGAAGATCCCGAAGAACACCTTAGCACTTCAAGTCGACTATCAGAAGTCTACCAAGAACCATATGCACAGGGTCTTGTTGAACTAGTTTATGAAAGGATGCCTTTTGGTCTTTCAGAGAATGGTGACTAGGGGTATGGCACAAGGTAGTGTAGAGGGTACTACAGTGGACACCAATGATCGTACCGAGGACAATGATGGTACTGCAGTGAACACTGATGGTCATCCAGTGTGAATGCTAGTAGCGGTAGTGCAGTGAACACTGACATTGGTACAGTGGCCGACATGGAGGACATTGGTCAAAATTATGCTGATGGTACTATAGCATACAATGATGGATCTAGTGTATACGATGTCGGTATTGCACAACCCACCAATGGTACTCCAGTGTACAATGATGGTACTACAGAGAACAACCATGGTCCTGCTAAGTAAAATGATGGCCATACAGTAGACAATATCACTATTGGAGAAGAAATTGATGGTGATGGTGATTTAGAAGAAAGTGACACAGACATTGCTGAACTTGAGGAGAATCAACACCAAGAGCTTGAGGTCTTGGGGAGACCCAAGGTGCATACTAGATACGAAGATGAGGACATGACCGTTCACTCTGCTTGACCTTTACTTATCAAAAGCCAACCACCCCCCAGTTGAAGACCTTCCTGCAACCACTTATGAGGTGGAAGGATTACCTTACCGGGCATACTGAGACAAGCACCGAGGTGTCTAAGGCACATAACATCTATCGACTCTACATCTCAGACCGTGCACTTCCTAGAGAACCCACCAGTTACTTATCCCCAATCTTGATTGAGAGAAGTGGAGGGCGACTTTCCCCTTGAGGATACTCTAGCACATCCAGGACTGAGCACGGGTGAGCCACGTACCTCAACATCCCAATCCATTGCCCCTGTTGATGAGGCACGAAACTAACGGTACCTCAGCATTGGGACTGAGGACAAACCCCGACATGTGAAGGTAGCCACTTGGGTCTAGGAACATGACTATCTTCTAGCAGCAGTGACAGATCTTTTTAAAGAATTTGTGGATGTCTTTGCCTGGTCCTACAAGGATCTGAAGGGGGTGCCAGCTGATTTCATGGAGCATCGCATCGACTTATACTCGGATGCAGACCCTGTGATTAAAGGTCCATACCACATGAATCCCAACTATGGCAAGGAAATCCAAACAGATATACAAAAAATGGAGCAAGCATGATTAATCTACCCAGTGGATTACTCAGATTGGGTTAGCGGAATCAAAAGAGAGATTGGCAAACTCAGGATATGTGTTAACTATCGGAGTTTGAATGCTGCAACACTACGTGATAGGTTCTTCCTTCACAGATAGAGTGTTGGAGATAGTGGTAGGTGACACATCCCAGCACTCCTGAAACCCCTGGTCTGCAAAACAACCACACACAACATCAGAACTGAGCAGGCTGCTCACCACCCAACTGTGACATCTACGGGATGTGATCCCGAATCAGAAGATGTCCCCTCCGAGCCACGAGCTGAGCTACTGGCACGAACTCCCAATCAGATCCAAACCAGCCTGGTGTCCCATACCACCAGGTGGCACTGTGAAGCCCTGGATCTGCCACTGGGCCTTGGGCTACGCTAAGATGCAGGCGCGCGTCCGCGACTCAATCCAGGATCAGACTTGGCACCTGGGAACGAGACTTGCTCCCAACTGCACATTGAGAACTGAACCCCCTGGGCCTCTTTTATAGACTCGGGCCCCGGCGCCAAAAATAGCGAAGACCTATAAATAGTTCGTACCCTTGCCACTCAACCCGAGAATCAAGCTGGCCTAGCTCTAAGCCTCCCCAGGCTAACCTGAGCTAGTTTTGTGTACCTAGTACACGTCAGATACCAATCCGTGCACATGACATACTCCCCCTCCTCTAAGAACTCACTCTTGAGTTCGCTAAGAAATCTGGAAATGTTCTTTGGAGGTTTTGTAATGTCTCCCATGTTGCATCCTCCTCAACATGATCCTTCCACTTAATCTTGTATTCCGTGATAGTACGATTACGAATCTGTCTTTCACGAAATTCAAGAATAGATTCAGGGCCGTGAGGAATAAAAGTCAAATCTGTAACTTCTATAATCTCATGAGGAGAAACAAGTTGATCATCTGCACCCAATACTTCTTTCAGTCTACTGACATGAAAGACTGGATGTACTTTAACATCAGGAGGTAATTCTAGTCGATATGCAACTGGTCCAATTCTTTTAATGACCTTGAATGGGCCACAGTATCTGGGGGATAATTTCGGAACCAAACCAGTACTTAGGCTCTTGGATTCCTTAGGAATTCTCAAATATACCATTGTTCCTTCAGAGAACTCTCTGGGTGAAAGATGTCTATTAGCATAAAATCTGTCCCGATCTTGGGCACTTCTAATAGACTCCTTGGCAAACTGCAACATTTCCTGCATGTCTTGCAAGAAGTTCTTAGCAGCATCATTTTGAATCCCTTTTAATCCAACCATAACTGGTGACTTAGGTTGAAACCCGTACATAAGCATAAAAGGACTGTAACCACTAGAATGCTTTGCACTGTTGTAAGAAAATTCAATCATAGGTAGATAATCTTTCCATAAAGACTGTCTCTTAGATACATATGCCCGAAGCATGTCTTCAACCAACTGGTTGACCTTTTCTGTACTACCATCGGATTGTGCATGATCCGAGGAACTCATACTTAGAGTAGTTTCTAACTTCTCAAAAACAAGTGTCCAAAAGTTACTTGTAAACTTTGAGTCCCTGTCACTGACTATGTCAGATGGCAAACCATACAGCTTGAACAAGTGGTCCACAAACTCGTGAGCCAACTGAACAGCTGAAATAGTTGTTCTTGTAGGTAAGAATCTAGCCATTTTTGTCAAACGGTCGACTATGACCCAAATAGAGTCATGACCCTTGCGCGTTCGAGGTAAACCAGTAATAAAATCCATGGAAATACTTTCCCATTTATTACCTGGAATCTGTAAAGGCTGTAATAAGCCCGCGCTTCTAAGGCGTTCAGCCTTAGTAACCTGACAAACCCGGCAACCTACTACATAGTTCTCTATAAATGCACGCATCTTAGGCCAATAAAAGGTATGCTTCACAAGAGACAGAGTCCTATGTATACCCGGATGTCCAGCACTAGGAGCATCATGACACTCCCAGAGAATCTTGGATTTAAGGTCCAGAACATCAGGCACACAAATCTTTTCATTCCGGAACAGCAAGCCGTTCCTAATCATCCACTGACCTCCTGCCGCCTGTATCCTAGGTGGCACAATCCCTGAGTCCTGGTCAACCATGGAGCTCCCATCCTGGACTCTCTGCCAATAAGAACTGAAATGACTATCAGTTGCGTATAGCCCTCTCAAGGATTGAAATAGGTCTGAGGATATTTCCGTAAATGACAAAGCATTTACAAACTTAACTCGACTTAAGGCATCCGCCACACTATTCAACGAACCCTTACGATAACGTATTTCGAAATCAAAATCCTGTATTAATTCTGCCCATCTAGCTTTCCTTCCTCTCAATTCTGAGCCATCACACACATACTTAATTGACTGGTGATCAGTCAATACAAGGAACTTTGAACCATATAAGTAGTGTCTCCAAACCTTAAGAGCATACACTACAGCATAAAGTTTCTTCTCGAGTGTGGGCCAACGATATTGAGTGTCGTCTAGCTTCTTACTCTCGAAAGCTACAGGTCTGCCCTCTTGGAATAGAGCTGCCCCAATCGCATAATCACTCGCATCGGCTTCCAAAACATAAGGCCGGGTAGGATCGGGTAATGCAAGAACGGGTGCTTCCTTGATAGAAAACTTCAAGGTTTCAAAAGCCTTGTTCATTGCATCATTCCAAGAGATCGGCTGGGTAGACTTGCGTCCACGACCTTTCAATATATTGGTCAAGGGTGCCGTGATATGTGAATAATCACGCACTGACTTCCGAAGAAATACCGTAAATCCTAGGAAAGAACGAAGTTGTTTCACAGTCTGAGGGATAGGCCATTCTAAAACCTTCTGGATACGATCCAGATCAATGCTAATACCTTCAGAAGAAATCTTGTGTCCTAAGTAAATGATCTCCTTCATAAAGAAGTCACATTTACTCATCTTGGCATAAAGCTTATGCTGTCTTAGAACAACTAAGACAACCCGGAGGTGTCCTATATGATCCTCAAGCGTTTTACTATATACCAAGATATCATCTAAGAACACTACAACAAATTTGCCCAGAAAATCCCTGAACAAATCGTTCATCATCTGCTGAAAAGTAGCAGGAGAATTGGTCAAACCAAAAGGTAATACGAGGAACTCGTAATGACCATACCTAGTCCGGAATGCGGTCCTATCTATGTGTTTAGCATAGATACGGATTTGGTGATAACCCGTACGCAAATCAATCTTAGTGAAATACTTCGCTCTAGCCAAACGGTCTATCAAATCATCGGAACGAGGTAAAGGATAGCGGTTCTTAATTGTGACTTTATTTAATCGTTTATAATCTATACACATTCTCTAGGAAGAATCTTTCTTCTTTCTTAAGAGGACAGGTGCACCCCAGGGTGATTTACTTGGGCGAATATAGCCCATATTCAGGTAATCCTGAAGCTGGATAGCTAACTCATCCTCCTCTACGTGGCTCATCCTATAAGGTGGTACACTGATAGGTTGAGCCCCTGGGACTAAGTCTATGCGATGATCTACTGCCCGTTCTGGAGGTAAACCTTCCGGCAGTTGAGCTGGGAATACGTCCTTAAAATTATCTAACAACATTCTCAATTCACGGTGTTCAAACACACTTAATTCATTCTTGTTAATTCTATCCCCATCAACAAGTCTACATGCTCTAGATGCATAACATAACATGTGAGAGCTCCCGTGTAGGCCTGAATCCGGATAGGAAGCGCTTCAACCTTGCGATCCCAAAGTGCTTCCCAGCTGGAAGCTGCACCTCATAGGTGTGGTCGCTAGGTACTGTGGACAGCCCCATCTTCTACACAAATTTGTAATTAACAAAATTGTGAGAGCTGCCCGGATCAAAGAGAATGTGAACCTGTTGGTCCCTAACTTCTCCATAAACTCGGAAAAGATCATGGGAACCAAACAACGAAGTATTGAAAGTACAATTACAAGAAAGGGGGCAGGTAATGACATTTACTGAAATACCTATCATCGTGACTTGGTTTGCTCCCTTGGCTGCGGTACGTGGACCCGCCTGGAGCTTCAGTCCTAGCACCAACTTTTGGTTCTTCCGCTTAGGAAACTCATTCTTTGTGTGGCCTCGCTCCTCGCAATAGAAACATCGGCCTTCTTTCTTGAGCCTGAGAGTGCGAAGGAAACGGGCTTTACCATTCTTTGCTGGAGTTAAGCTTTTCCTGGAGGCGTTGTCCGTAGACTTCGTCTCCATGCTCTAGATGCATAACATAACATGTGAGAGCTCCCGTGTAGGCCTGAATCCGGATAGGAAGCGCTTCAACCTTGCGATCCCAAAGTGCTTCCCAGCTGGAAGCTGCACCTCATAGGTGTGGTCGCTAGGTACTGTGGACAGCCCCATCTTCTACACAAATTTGTAATTAACAAAATTGTGAGAGCTGCCCGGATCAAAGAGAATGTGAACCTGTTGGTCCCTAACTTCTCCATAAACTCGGAAAAGATCATGGGAACCAAACAACGAAGTATTGAAAGTACAATTACAAGAAAGGGGGCAGGTAATGACATTTACTGAAATACCTATCATCGTGACTTGGTTTGCTCCCTTGGCTGCGGTACGTGGACCCGCCTGGAGCTTCAGTCCTAGCACCAACTTTTGGTTCTTCCGCTTAGGAAACTCATTCTTTGTGTGGCCTCGCTCCTCGCAATAGAAACATCGGCCTTCTTTCTTGAGCCTGAGAGTGCGAAGGAAACGGGCTTTACCATTCTTTGCTGGAGTTAAGCTTTTCCTGGAGGCGTTGTCCGTAGACTTCGTCTCCGCAATACCAATCGTATGCTGAAAGAACTTGCGTTTGTTCTTTCCACTCGTATCGGTAACTGTGGTTGCCTTGGTACCGGCCATGGTATCATCATATATGCGTGCATATGTCATGGCCTCCTGCAACGTTGTGCACTTGTTGTTCTTTATCTGCAACTTGTAGGAGTCTGGCAAACCATCCACGAAGAAACCTAACAAGGTCACTGGATCCATTTTAGTGGCCCTGGTTTGCAGATCCCTAAATCTTTGAAGATAAACTTCAAAGGTCAAGTTTAATTTTGACATATCGAGGGCCTTGAGCTTGCCAACGATATCGTAGTCATCCTCCTTCTTCAGAAACTCCTTCCTGAAGATGCCCTCAAAATCTGTCCAAGTATCAGGCTTAGGCTGGAGTTCTTTCCACCATAGCAAGGCTTTACCTGACATAAACCCTGCTGCAAGCTGAATCTTTTTCTCATCTGGATAGGGGTGGAATTGGAAGTGTACCTGCCACTTGTGCAACCAAGTGTCAACTACCTCCTTTGTTCTTGACTTTTGGTCACCCGGAAAAGGATCTGGAGTTATATTTGGGCCTAGCACCGAAGCCATGGCATCCACATGCGTGAGTGCCTGTACAGTGCTAGCCAGAAGAGTGAGAGCTGCTTGTATCCCCTGGAGTTGCTGTGTCAACCCCGATTGATTAGCATTGACCTGCTTGAATTTGCCATCAAGAGCAGTCGTAAATTCACTAAAGGCTTTTTTAGTTATCAGGTCGTCATAGAGACCCTGATCCTCCTCTCCCACAGGAGTGTAATCCAAGTCCTGCTCTCCCATGGTGAACTCGGGATTTTGAGCATCAGACATGGCTGAAATCTGATTTGAATACAAACTGAGAGAAATAACTGACTGAAACGAAGCACAGAGGAGGATGGAGCAGAAGAAAACCGTCCCGAATGATGCTGACGGAAGGAGATGCTGGAACTTGGCGAATCGGAAGCCCACGAATCCCGGGACCTCTCCGAACCTGCAACCGGATGCGCGTGCTGCTGGAGTAGCTGTACGGTCTGCTGACGCAGGCCGTACGGTTTCACTGACGTGGCTGTACGGCTGCTGACGGAGGCCGTACAGTGCTGACGTAACTGTACGGCGTCCGTACAGTGCTGTAGGTACAGGTGCGCAGTCGGGGTTTGAAGCAGCAGGTGCAGGGGCTGACGCAGCTCGTACGGTACTATTGCAGGGCTGGCGCAAATATTCCGTACAGTCCGTACGGTGCTGATGAAGAGCCTTCGATGGCTGCGCAGGCTGACGCAGGCAGGGTACGGATGCAGAAGACTGCACGATGCAGGGCAGTGCTGGCGCAGGCAGGGTCGGATGAGGCAGGCTGGCCCAGAAATCGAGGTGATGGCTCGAAGCTCTAGGCTGCTTGTGGGTAGGCTAGTACCCTGCCCCCACCTATATAGGGTGCAGGGCAGCCTTATTTGGAAGCTGAGCTTCCAAAAAAGGCCAAGCCCCTCTAGCTTTGGAGGGGTGCTTTTTCGAAAAAAGCACCCCCCTGCGCAGGCTGCACGCAGCCCTATGCACAGGCTGTTCGCAACCTGTTGCGCAGGCTGTACACAGCCTATTGCACAGGCTGACAAGCCTCTCTTTGCCCCTGCCTACTCCGTACCTTCATAAGCGCCACTTCCACGCCTCCCTTGCTGCTCTTTTCCGCCCATCTCTCCTGCTTTTCTGCTCTCTCTCTCTCCTTCCTCTAGACTTCTCTCACAGGCCTTCAGAGATCTCGATTTTCTCTCTCTCCTATTCTTCTTTCTTTTCCAGATATCTCTCCACCCCTTCTATCCCAGGTAGCCAGCAAAAACGCAGCAACAGATTTCAAAATTTAGGGCATACCTGGAAGAGAAATCCGTCAAAAATTCTCGCATCAGAAGTTCCTACCTCAGGAGTTGGCTCTGATACCAACTGACACATCCCAGCACTCCTGAAACCCCTGATCTGCAAAACAACCACACACAACATCAGAACTGAGCAGGCTGCTCACCACCCAACCGTGACATCTACGGGATGTGATCCCGAATCAGAAGATGTCCCCTCCGAGCCACGAGCTGAGCTACTGGCACGAACTCCCAATCAGATCCAAACTAGCCTGGTGTCCCATACCACCAGGTGGCGTTGTGAAGCCCTGGATCTGCCACTGGGCCTTGGGCTACGCTAAGATGCAGGCGTGCGTCCGCGACTCAATCCAGGATCAGACCTGGCACCTGGGAACGAGACTTGCTCCCAACTGCACACTGAGAACTGAACCCCCTGGGCCTCTTTTATAGACTCGGGCCCCGGCGCCAAAAATAGTGAAGACCTATAAATAGTTCGTACCCTTGCCACTCAACCCAAGAATCAAGCCTGCCTAGCTCTAAGCCTCCCCAGGCTAACCTGAGCTAGTTCTGTGTACCTAGTACACGTCAGATACCAATCCGTGCACATGACAGTAGGACATGCTTTATACTCATTCATGGATGGATATAGCATTACAACCAAGTCCGCGTGAAAGAACGAGATCAGCCCAACACTACCTTTGTCACTCCATGGGGAACATACACCTACCGAATGTTGTCCTTTGGATTATGTAATGACCCCGCAACATTTCAGCGACTTGTAACCAAACTCTTTCAGGAGAATATCGGTAAGTTTATTGAGGTATTTCTAGATGACTTCTCTGTTTTTAATGGTAAAACCGCCTCCCATATTGATCCGGCCATACAAAATGATCATCTACATAAGTTAAGATGGGTCTTTGATAAGTGCAAAGAAGTGCGCCTCTGCTTGAACCCTGACAAAAGCTTCTTTCTCACACTCCGAGGTGTTCTCCTTGGTCATATTGTTTCTGCTGAGGGCATGACTACTGACCCCGCCAAGGTAGAGGTGGTCATCTCATTGCCTATCCCTCGTACACCCAAAGAGGTGAAGTCTTTCTTAGGGCATGTGGGCTATTACCGAAGGTTCATACGTTTCTATGCCGACATTGCTATTGCAATGACAGAACTCCTACATCAAGACCGATCTTTTGTTTGGGGCCACCCCGCAATAACTAGCCTTTGATGATCTGAAGCATCGCCTCGTGAAGGCCCCCATCCTCAGGCAGTTAGATTGGGATGTCATTTTTCATGTCCATGTGGATGCTAGTGGGTGGGCAATAGGTGCTATACTGGCTCAACCTAACTAGGATACCAAGATTGATTTGCCCATCTACTTCACCATCCGACAACTCAATGGAGTAGAACGCAATTATAGTACCACAGAAAGGGAGGGTCTCGGCGTGGTTTATGCCATGACCAAGTATCATCACTACCTCTTGGGAAACAAGTTTGTGATCATCACTGATCATCAAGCTCTTAAGTATTTATTGAATAAGCCTACTCTTGGTGGCCGGTTAAGTAGATGGATTCTTCTTTTTCAAGAATTTGAATTTGATATTGTGGTGAGGGCTGGCAGGCTGCATCAACCTGTAAACCACTTGTCCAAGTTACATTTCGGGGAACTAGCCAGTGGTATCACAGACGAATTACCCGATGCAGGTCTTTTTGGGGTGACGGCGCTACCTGATCAATGCCTGTTTGCGATGGACTACTTTCCACCATGGTATGCCAACATAGTACAACTGTTGTTTGTAGGTGGCTTTCCTCCAGGTTTGACTCTAACAGAGAAACGGAAGAGGATCCTTCAAGCGGCTCCTTTTAAGTTGATTGCAGGTCAATTGTACAAACTCAGGAAGGACCATATCTTGAGACGATGTGTGCTCCCCCACGAGACACAATCCATTCTTGAAGAGGCACACGCTGGCATAGGTGGAGGGCATATGGATCCAAATGCTATTGCTCGGAAGATCATGCGACCTGAGTTCTAGTAGCCCAAGCTCTTTTGCGACTGTCATGCTCATGTGATCGGATGTGATTCTTGTCAACGTGCACATCCCAAGCCTACAAGGTGCGAGTACCTTCTTCTAAAACCATTCACTCTAGCTCCCCCCTTCTATCGTTGGGGGTTGGATTTCATTGGGCCCATCTCTCCTACCACATGCCAAGGGAACAAGTATGCTCTGCTTGCCACCGACTATGGAACCAAATGGGTCGAAGCCAAGGTAGTCAAAAACTGTACAGTCGAAGTGGTAGCCACATTTCTATATGACGAGATCATCTCTCGGTTTGGCTGTCCTGTTGAGTTGATGAGTGATAGAGGATCTCACTTCCTCAATGGCACCATTGCTGCCCTGGATCACATGTTACAAATAGTTCACAAATTTTCATCTCCCTATTATCCACGTGCCAATGGTCTAGCTAAGAAAGAAAGAAAGAAAGAAAGTTTATTAAAGTCTTCGGAAGATTGATATGAGACTGTGGAAAACCTGGTACAAATGAGCTGTGGTGGTGGAGCTACTAAACGAGTATCCACACCAATGCAAGTGCAAAAAATGCAGAATGGCAGTACTAAGTCCTAAGTACAACATAGTCATGTCGGTAGTCAACTATCTCATCATCATCATCAGAATATCAAGGTGGATGAGGCAATGGGGACATGAGATCGGCGATAGAGTGCTGTCGGCTACTCAAAAGTGCAGCCCTGGCATGTCTCCTGGTCATAGCTCTGCGTCTGACCAGGGCAACTGTGAACCCCGTCGGGCGGGACCCGACTCTAAACAGGGAGGGGATGTCCCCAAGTGTGATCTGTGTGTCAATCCTCTGTCTGAGCTGTCGGGTCATGTGGAGGCCTTGTCTCATGGGGGTCCATGTGATCTGGCTGAAAAAACTCCGTGATAGAGCTCTGAGAGGGATCAACCAAGGAAAAAGTCTGCTCTTGTCTCCGTGCTCGAAGTATCCTCTTGCGATGTCTGAGTACCTCATAAATGAAACCTTCCAAACACTGCTGGTCTGGTTAGGAGATGAATCAGGCCAAAATCCCATAGCTGTCTTTGAAGAGGTAGTAGAAATGCCCTCGGATCTCATAGTAAATAGGACACCTGATGATGAAGTGCTCCTCTATCTCAACCTCTTGCATGTCACACAAAGTGCATATGCGCCTCTCCCTGGGTAGTCGCTCTGCTCTGCCGCTCTCGATACGAAGTCTATGTGAAGAGACCCGGAATTGCCCAAGAGAGATCCTCAGTGAGTGGGGTAAGTAAATCTGCGTGTATCCTGGTGGGTCAATGAAACCCTCTGCTATGATTTGTAAGAAGTGATCTCTGTAGAAGCTAAGCTCCACTGGAAGATCACTCGGTCCCAACCTGGTCTGGAATGTGTGTAGCTGTAATAGATCCTCACGGATAACCTGGTTGACCTCATGTGATAGGAGGGGAGAAAACGGAGCATCCATGTTGTACTGGAAGGGAGGTTGTCTTACCAACATGGGCTGCCGTACATACCCGCTGGACGAACCAAGGAGTCAAAAAGCAACCCTTTGGTCCGTGGGTCCTGAAAGTGTGAGCGAAAGCACTGCTTCTCTAGTCTGGCCAATGAAGCATACCCTATGCTCAAGCGTGCCTGCATCGTGGGTCTCATAGTGAAGATGGGTCCGAAAAAGACAACCCCAAGATAAGTGTATGATGAAACTATCTCAACAGGTGGCCCATTAAATGCGAACTGCTCTTGGCGCATGACGGCTCGAAGATCATGACCTTGGTTTTACCCAGGTTGACCTTCAAATCATGAGACTCACAAAAGGACTATAGTGCATCAAGGTGTCTCTCGAGCCCCTCTGGTAAGGAAGACAAGAGAGCCACGTCAGCTGTGTAAAGCATTATCCGGATCAGCGTGTCTGCAAGAGAGCAACCTACCCCCCCTATGTTTACATCACTGTCTCAAGCTCATCAATGTAGAGGCCAAACAAGGTAGGTGATAATGGACACCCTTGTTTGACCCCGATAGTGCTCATGATCTCGTCTGTCCACCCAGATCCTGCTCAGACTCTGCTTGAAACTCTCCCATAAAGTGCCATGACCGCCCAAATGATCTCTTGGTCGTAACCCAAATCTTGTAGGCACCGTATGAGGCGGGCTCTTGGAACCGTGTGCGGAAATCCACAAAGCATCAGTAAACCCTCTGCTTTCGTGCCCTCGCCTCCTCGATGATACATCTGAGCAGGAGAATGTGGTCGATGGTTCGATGATCACGCCGGAATCCAGCATGTCCTGCTGCTCTAAGTTCTCGACACTCTGCAAATCTGCTGACCTCGGAATCAAGTACTAATGCATAAATGTTGGACATTACATATCTAAGCATAATGGTCCTATAGTTCTCTGGGCTCATGGGATCCCCTGCCTTATAGATGGGTGAGATAGTGTTAATGGTCCAGGTGCGTGGAAACCCCAAACAAACAGCTTCATTAAATAGCTTTGCTAAGATCGGGGCTAGGATGTTAATCCCAAATGAACTCAGTGCATAGTCCCTCATGATCCTTTGCTTGGGCATTATGAAGTTTCATTACGGCATCCTTTCCCCCCGCCCTAGTGAAGAGGGTGCATGGCATATGTGAGAGGTTACAGACTGGCTGATTTGGGGTATCATAAAGTGTGCATGCATCCTAAGGTATTGGCTCAACAACTCTCACTGGCATCCAACGAGGGAACACTGGAACAAGACGTGCTGATGGTCCTATTCGCATTGTAGAAGAAGGTGCAAGACGAGAGGTGACGGGGTCTTGGGCAAGAGGTGAAAGGTCCAGCAACGTGAGAAGTGGTAGGATGCTCAATAGATAGTGAAGTAGGTCCAGCCGAGGTGGTGCTATGGGGCGCTGCACCCATGGATCTTTTAGGCCTGTTCTTTTTTCTCTTCCTTGGGCAATCTCTGGTCCTGCAAATCCTACACTGATCCTGTCTCCCAATGATCTCGACTCTCTGCCTACAGAATGAGCCATTTGGACGTTGGAGCATGATGTAGTCATCCATAATGTTAGGGTTAGAGATAACAACCCAAACATGTAGTACCCATCCGACCTAATTGCCTCTGATGTCGAAGAAGGCATCCCAGGAAGGTGGGGTATTTCGGTGACCATCGCAGCCTGAAGCACTATACCTGCTGCATCCGGGGAATCAAAATCAACCTGAAAGAAGCCTCGATCAAGCAGAAAAACTCTTGAGGTGCACTGCAAGGTCTCCAGGTAAAGCTCGCCTGTAACCTGGAAGGGTGGGACCCATGGATGCGAGCAAAGAGCAATGTCGAGCTCTCCTGCTCTGTATCTTTTTTGAGCTGCTACAACTCGTCTTTTGAGAATGTGATGGTTTTCACGCCGATGGAAGCAGGCGAGGATTGACTGAAGGCTGAGCCATTGTCAATCAAGGTGGAAAGGCCGACACAAACATAGTTGAACTCTATCTAACTAATATGCAACTAAGCAACTAAGAAGGAGAGGGAGAAGACTTGAGGGGAGGGTGTCTAGGATGGAGATAGAGAGGAGGATGGGGGGAGAGGCTAACAGAGGGAGGAGAAGGGAAGAGGAGGAGAGGGGGTAAAGAGCGATGGGGGAAGGGAGGTAGGGAGAGGGGCTGAGGTAGGCATGGAAAGAGGCTGAGGGAGGCAAGGAGAGGAGCTGAAGGAGGCATGGAGGGGTGAGGTTAGGGGCGGTGGTAGGGAGGCAGAAGTAGGGGCTAAAGGGGGCGGGGCAAGGGGCGGGGGTAGGGGAGAGGAGAAGCAGGCTGAGGGAGGCGGGAGTAAAGGCGAGGGTAGGCAAGGGTAGAGGTGGAGGAAGGGATGGGGAAAGGCGGCAGGGGTAGAGGCAAGGTTAGGGGCGAGGATAGGCAGGGGTAGAGGTAGGGAAGGGGGCGGGGATAGAGAGGTGGGGAGGGGGCTCGGGGAGGGGACTGAGGGAGGAGGGAGAGGGAAGGTAGGGAGGAGGATGATGGGAGGGAGGGGAGGGGGGCGGGGAAGGGAGGCAAGGAGGGGGCTGAGAGAGGGCAGCATTGTAGGCGGGGAGCAGCATCAGCTCAGCCATGGTCATCTCTTTTCCAGCAAAGCAGTAAGACAATATTGGGATAGCACTACAGACCATTATGGCCAGCCCCATGGTTCTTACTGTTCATATGTCCTACATTCCTAATATGGGGTCTATATATATCATCCACTCTGTTTTAATGAGACTCCTCCTATATTTGGGTTATATGGGAGACTTGGTTGGGAGCCTTCATGGCAGGGACGGGTATTCCTTTACAGGTTATTGCCTTGCGTGATGCACATGAGGAGACCCTTGTCTTTGATTCGCAAGGCAAACGTCTCAGATCTTCAGATGATATTCTTTTGGAGGTTTCCTTCTAGCTTGTTAGGATTGCAAGTTACATGAAACTCGGGCAAGGACTCCCTGTGGTATCTTGATCCTGACCCTGTTCTCCTGGCACTTGGGTCTTGGAGACTATGGTTATATGGTGGTTCCCCCATTAGGTTCTTGCAGTGGAACCCAGGGGAGTGGGAGTGGATTGATGAAGGGCACTGAGAGAAGAGCATCCCCTTCTTTTGTTACACAGTCAAAATGCCAGGAGATTTCAGCTTAGCAATTGAGGTTAGAGGCCCTCCAGAGCTCCTAATTGGGATAGTTTTCAGATTTCTGCAGAGATGCAGAAAAACTTTTGAAGGAGGATCTGGAAATCTCTCAACAGAAAAATCTGCAAAATCTAACTGCCAAAAGTGGCTGCTGGGGCATTGAGCTGCTGCTCCTCCCCGTTCCCCTGCTGCTCCCCCTCCCTCAGCCCGTTTCTCTCTCCCCTCAGCCTGTCCCTCGCCCCCTCCCTGCTGCTCCCCCCCCTCCCCCCCTGCTGCTCCGCCCCCTCCCCCTGCCTGTCCCTCGTTCCCTCCCCCTGCCCTTCCGCCCCCTCTCCCTGCTTCCGCCCCCTCCCCCCTGCTGTTCCGCCCCCTCTCCCTGCCTCCGCCCCCTCCCCCCTGCTGTTCCGCCCCCTCTCCCTGCCTCCGCCCCCTTCCCCCTGCTGTTCCGCCCCTTCCCCCTGTCCCGCCCCCTCCCTTGCTTGCCCTTCGCCTCCCCCCTGCTGTCCCGCCCCCTCCCTGCCTGCTCTCCCGCCCCCTCTCTTCCTCTCAATCCTCTCCTTACCTCTCAGCCTGCTCCCCCCGCCTCCTTCCTGCTTCTCCGCCCCCTCCCCCCCCCCCTCTCCTGCCCTTCCCTTCTCTCCTTCCCCTCTCCTTCTTCTCCTCTCCTTTCCCTCTTAGCCCTCCCCTCCAACACCCCCTCCCTCCCTCTCAGCTTGCCCCTCTCCCCTCTCAGCCCCAGCCCCTCTCCTCCTTCCCTCCCCTTCCCCCCTGCTTCATCCTTGCCTCCTTTCCCCTCCTTCTGCCCCCCGCAGCTTTTTTGGAACGGAAGGAGCCTTTATTTTTTTAGAGTCGGCCTCCTCACCTTGATTGGCGATGGATACCCCGTCAGCCAATCCTACTCCACCTCCACCAGCCGCGAAAACTATCACTTTCTCTAAAGACGAGTTGCAGCAGCTCAAGAAGGATTAGCTCAAGAAGGATGTAGAGATTGAATGCTCTACCACATTGCTAGCATGCATCTTCGGGTCTCACCCCTCCAGATCCCAAGCCAGAGACTGGATGCTTGCGGCTCTCCCCCCAGACCTCACTCCTCGATTGTTAGATGTTCGCCTTCTGGGACGAGGTTTTTTCCAGGTTGTTTTTGACACTCCAGAGGCTGCGAGCACTGTGCTCAAGGCTGAGTTTTTACACCTGGGACACAGGAAGATCTTCTTTGAAGCCTTTCACATTGGTTTCGACCCAGTAGAGGCAGATAAGAAAATCTTCTCGCTCTTCATCAGGTTCCCCGAGCTTCCCCAGGTTTACCATCGACTTCTTTCTGTTATTGGGGAGCATTTTGGCGCAGTTGCTGAGATCCCACCCCTCCCTGGGTTGCCATTGACTGCAGTAGAGGCAACCAAGGCTGATGGGGTTCCTAGAGTTAGGGTCCTTTGCAAGGATCCTAACCTCAAGATGGACCACGTCATGATCCAGCGCCCGGATGGTTCCTTTTTTCACCAGAGAGTGGAGATTTCAGGCAGGCAGGACCAGTGCAGGATTTGCAGGACCTCGGGACACTTTGCCAGGGATTGCCCCAGGAAGAAGAAAAGGCCTAAGAAGCCCTCTGGTACAGCTACCGCCTCAGGGCATCGACAGGGGGGACAGGGGGGGGTTTAGACCCGGCACTTGCCCCTCGACCTCGACAGAGGGGTGGTACAGGTCCAGCTCCTGCTCCTCGTTCTTCACGTGGCGGTGCTGCTCAGTCAAGTGGTGGTACAAGTCCAGTGCCTATTCCTCGGCCTCGACAGGGGGGTGGTACAGGTCCTTCACCTGCTCCTCGACCCCCACCTCCCTCAGGCACACGCGACGCTTTACAGTGGGTTCCAGTACGTGTGCAGGTCCCTCCTTCAGTTCACGAGGGTACCTTAGTAGACTCTGCTTCACCTCGAGCTGTCCCTCCTGTCTCACCTTGCACAGCCCGAGATGCTGAAGCTTCGACCTCCTCCCCAGTTGCAGCTTCTTCCTTAGATCCAGCAGTGCCAGATGTTCCTCTTGAGGACGGAGAGATCTCCGCGGCTGGGCAGACACAGGATAGAGAGCTTTCTTCACTCCCTCCCTTGGATAGGGGGAAGGGGATAGCTTACACTGTTGATCCTCTTCCCTCACAAGGGATCCTTCGTACTCCGGTGTCTGGATTGCTCCACAGGAACTCGTTTTCAGCCTTGGCAGAGAGTTCAGATTTCCCAGAGGAGGAGTTTGTGCCCGCTACTTTTGGGGAGCCAGTGGTTGGGTTTCCTATTGACAGGGCTTCTTCTTCAAGTGCCAGGATTCTTTCCCCTATTGATTTTCCACCACTGGGTTCCTTCCCTCCCTCCTCGAGCAGGAGGTCTTCCCCTGTTGAGGGGTTTGTTTCCGCCACTAGGTCGGGTAAGGTGTTCCACTCTACATCCTCCCATCGATGAGGATTATCAGTTGGAACATACAGGGCCTAGGTGGCGTCCCACATCGCCGCCGTAGACAGCTGATCCGGGATCAGCTTCATCCAGGTGTTACTGGAGGTTCCATTGATATATTATATATTCAAGAGCACAAGCTGGATTATAGAGATTGTGCCAAGTCAGGCAAGTTGCTTTCTGGCCATACTTTTTGGTCGCCTGCCTTGGGCACTAGGGGAGGCACTTCTATTTCAGTTTCGCAGTCGGTTCTCCCCTTAGTTGTTGGGCACGGAGTCATTATCCCCTCTAGAGCTCAGTGGATTATTCTTTTGATTGGAGGGCGTAAGGTTGGCTTCCTCAACCTATATGCCTCCAACATTAGAGGGGAACGTGTCCTTATGTGGAAGACTTTGCTCTCCTGGGCCCCCATTGTGGATTCTTGGGTGATTGGAGGTGACTTTAACATGGTCGAGTTACCTTCAGACAAAAAAGGGGGTAGAGAAGGCGGACTTCACTCTTTGGAGAGAGCAGCTTAGGATGCCTTCCTTTTCCATTTCTATGGCAGAGATACTTGGTGTGATGATGCCTTTCTTATTCAGCCACAGTCCCTCCTGTTCTCTTGGTCGAACAGGAGGCAACAGATGCCTATTCATGCACGCATTGACAGATTTTATGTAGATGACTGGGCACTAGACAGAGGTGGATCGGTATGCATTGCTGCGGGGGTTTCCACTTCAGACCACTTCCCTGTTGTTCTAGCTATCTCAGAGCCTCACTTGAGAGGCCGATCTGCCAGCATCAGGATTCCAGATGCCTTTTACACAGAGGAGGACCTTACGGAGGCAGCCTTACGGATATGGTTTGCTCATGTCCAGGGTGGGCAGCCACATCCATCACATTTAGCCGATGCCCTCTCTGGTATTAACGACTTTTACTGCTCAGTTGCTTCTACCAGGAGACGAGATATTCTCAGACGTGAGATTGGTGTTCGCCAGCAGTTAGCAGCTTTGTAGAGGGAAGAGCAGAAACGGCCTTCAGATGCTTGGATTCAGGAGCGCCTTGCTGCAGCGAGGGCTCATCTGCAGTTATTGGCTTGATCAGAGAGCAGAGTATGCCTTTCATGCACGGGAGTCCTTCTGGATTCAGATGGGTGGTAGAGTCAATAAACACTTTTTCTCTACTCTTGGCCCTAGACATAGTAGAGAGAGTGTATCTCAGCTTATTGACTCACATGGGGTTTTACAGACAGAGCCAGATGACGTCTTACGCATAGCTTCAGATTTCTATGCCACCCTCCTTACTGCTGATCCTGAGACACACGATATAGAGGATGCTAGACAGGCTATTTGGCAGAGTATCCCAGTGTTGGTGAATCCGGATATGCATGTTTTACTTGACGCACCTTTCACCAACACAGAGTTCAGGACTGCACTTTCAGCCCTTCACAAGGGCAAGTGCCTAGGTTTAGATGGCCTCACCCCGTCTTTTTTCATTGCATTTTGGGATATGATTGGAGACTATATTACTTCAGCCATGCAGGCCATTTGGGACTCTGGCGAGATGCCTTAGTCGCTCACAGAGGGCCTCATCCACCTTATCCCGAAAGGAGGTAGCAGAAATTTATTGTCCCAGTGGAGGCCTATCACACTTCTGGGGACTTGTTACAAGATTCTGGCCAAGGCTATCAGCCTCCGATTGCAGCCACTTCTCCCTGATCTTATTCATGACACTCAGACGGGATTTGTGCATGGCAGAAGTATTTTTTATAGCATTTTTTCTTTCTGGGAAGCTTCAGAGTGGGCCATGCAGAGTGGCCAGAATCTTGCCATTCTACTATTGGATTTTGAAAAAGCTTATGACAGAGTAGATTGGAGTTTTTTGGAGGGCACCCTTCTACGCTTTGGATTCACTGATGTTTGGATCAGAGGTGTTTCCTCTTTGTACAGATCAGCCCATAGCCAGGTACTTATTGGTGGGGTAAGGGGTGAGAGATTTCAGATTTCGAGATCAGTCCGTCACGGATGCCCCCTTGCTCCTTTCCTTTTTTTATTCGTGGCCGAAGCTATGAGCATCTATGTTAGATCTCAAGCTGACATCTTTGGGCTGAGACTTCCCATCAGAAGAGAAGAGGAGGTGCTTGACAGTGAGTTGGCTGATGACACAGCGATTTATTTGGATGCCTCTCCACAGACGCTGACTTCTTTCAGGACAGCATTGGATTTATTTTGCTTGGTGGCAGGGGCGCAGATAAATTGGCATAAATCCAATGGCTTTTGGATCAGTGATGAGGACACTCCAGTTTGGGGGCTTGACATAGGGTTCACTTGGGTTCAGAGGGGTGTGCCTATCAGGTATTTGGGCTGCCAGGTCGGCTTGGGTATTTCTACCACGCAACAGTTTGCTCCCGTGTTGGAGAGCATCAGAAGGAAGCTTCTCTTTTGGAGCTCAGCCAAGCTGGATCTTGCCTCTAGAGTTGTGGTGGTCAACCAGGTCCTCTTGGCCACTGCCTGGTTTATTTGTTCATGTTGGTGCCGTTCTAGGGACTGCATACTTCAGCTCAGAAGACCGATCAGGAACTTTCTCTGGAGTGGGCTTGATGGCACAGCAGATGCCTTAGCCAGAGTGGCTTGGGAGACCCTCATCCTCCCTACACAAGATGGGGGTCTCAATATTATTGATCCAGATTTACAGTGCAGAGCTTTACTGTGCAAGATAGTGGTGCGAGGACTTATGCCAGGACAGGAACCGTGGAAGGACTTTCTTATCAGCAGCATACAGAGGTGCACACCTTCCTCAGGAGGAGACTGGATGAGCAGTGTTAGATGGATCTTCACCACAGCACACCTCAGATCACCTTCATCCCCTCTCATGGTTGCCATTCTGAAAGCTTGGGCTAGTTTCAGAAGCTCTCTTCGGAGGATTCCTCCTTCCTCCCGGGAAGAGATTGATAGGCAGCCCATCATGTGGAACGATAGTATTTTAGATGATCGTGGCAGGCCATTGGGTGCCTCACTCTACATGCAGTGGGCCAGGTGGGAGAGGGGACTTGCTTCTTCTTTGGGATCTTGGAAAGCCTTCCGTAGGCTTCCAGAGGAAACCAAATCAAGGTTGACAGGACATCTCAAAGGGAGTGCAGGGAGGATCTTGCAGATTGAGACAGCCCTTCCAGAGGCTTGGATAGACACAGATGATATGCCTCTCACTTCCTCCACTTGGGCAGGTACTTTCTCGAGAGGCGGAGTTCCACTTCAGGTCTTAGCCTTCCGAGATGCACAGGAGGATGCTTTGGTTTTCAGTGTCCAGGATGGTGGCAGATTGCTCAGATCTACAGAGGACATTTTGCTTGAGTCTGCTTTTCAGCCTATCAGGGTTGTAGGCCTTTTGATGCAGGGATCAGATTCAGAGTGGTTCTTAGACCCTGACCCCCAGTTACTCTCCACCGGGTCTTGGAGACTCTGGCTCTATGGAGGAGTTCCCATCAGGTATTTACAGTGGGACCCCGGAGAGTGGGAGTGGATTGACGCGGGGCATCGAGAGAAGACCATCCCCTTCTTTCGTTACACGGTCAGTAATGCCAGGAGATTTCAGCTCAGTAGTAGAGGATGGAGACCCTCCAGAGTTCCTCATTGGGAGACTTTTGGTATTACTGCGGATCAGCAGAGGTACTTCTGGAGGAGGCTCTGGAAATCCCACAGGAATAGAAAGATCACTATCTTCTTTTGGCTTTCTATTCATGGCGGGATTGCAGTGAACCTTTGGAGGTCCAGATTCAGAGCTGACCCTACTTGCCCTCGTTGCCTTTCTGCTTCGGAGTCTATTCAGCATTGCTTATGGGATTGCAGACAGGCGAGATTGATTTGGATGGGGATAGCCAGGATCTTCAGTCACTTTGCCCATTCCCCACTTTTTATGACTTGGGGCTCGGTGGCTTGGCTTTCTCTTACAGGACCTCAGGTTTTCTATGAGGGACTTGACTCCTCTCGGGCCATTTCGGTTCGACGTCATCGGGTTGAGTTTTGCTCGTTGGATGTGGTTCCACACCGTCCTTTTACAGCTGTACATGCCTCTGTGGATACTTCTTGGGAGATTATAGCGAGCATAGCAGCCTGGCATATCTGGAGAGCCAGATGCACAGAGCCTATGGAGGATACTCAGGTTCATCCCTCGCACACATCTGGACAGACATCGTACACACTCTGATGGCCGTATGGACGGGTATGCAGGGTGACTCCCGTGCAGCCTCAGCTAGGAGGGCTTCTTTCTTCAGGGAATGGAAGGATTCTCCTTTCTTCTCTGAATCTACTACAGGGTTGAGATGGCACTTTCAGCCTCAGCCTTGGCTTCTTTCCACCTCACTCTGAGGGGTTTTTTATTATCCTCATGATTTCATGATGTATTCCGCTTTGAGCTTGCTCTCGCGGGTTTTTGTTCTTACTTAATAGAAGTCTTTTTCATGGGAAAAAAAAAAAAAAATCTCTCAACATTAGAAAGATCGCTCTCTTATTATTCATCGAGGGATTGCAGTGAACCTATGGAGATCCCTGTTCGGGGCTGACTCTACTTGTCCTCGATGCCATGCAGCAATTGACTCAATTCAGCATTGCCTCTGGGAGTGCAAACAGGCGACGACGATTTGGAAGGTGTTGCTAGGATTTTAGCATATTTCATAGAGCATCCTTCTTCATGATTTGGGTATTAGTGGCATGGTTATCTCTTACTAGCCCCCAGGTGTTTTTCGAGGGACATGACTCAGACTCTACTCTTTGTGGAGTCTCGTTCTCTCCAGGATGTTCCCTTCACTCCTTCCAGAGCTGCTCATGCCTCGGTGGACACATCATGGGAGATTCTGGCTAGCATTGCAGCCTGGCATATTTGGAGGGCGAGATGTAGGGAGGCGATGGAGGGTTCACAGGTTCACCCTTCCCAATCTATGGCCAGGGTATGGACTAATACTATACACACACTGATGGCCATCTGGGCGAGCATGCAGGATCCTCCAGAGCAGCTACTACCAGGAGAGATACTTTTTTCAGAGTTTGGAGAGGATCTTCTTTCTTCTTTGAGTCTTCTTTGAGGTTGACGTGGCATTTTCAGCCTCAACCTTGGATTTTGGTTAGCTCTTTTTGAGCTGGTTTTTTTCTCATGTATGGCACGATGTACTCCCGCATTAGAGCTTGCTCTTCCGGTTTGCATTCATACTTAATGAAGTAATCTTTTTGAAAAAAATTGGAGTTTTATGGCTTTTTGCTGCAGCTTACATGTATTTTTTAAAGAATGCTGCTTTTGTATTTTCTAGATATCTTATTTTCCTATGTTGTTTATCCCTACAATCGCTTATATATTTTCAAACCATGGCAGTGATATTAGCAACAACAATTTTGATGGAGTACTTCAACAACCTCCCAGCCTTCAAGATTTCAAGTAAGTTTTTAAAAACTTCACAACAATATAAATGTATCTGCAGTGGTTCTAATGGTCTAAACTATTCACAGGTCCTTAGCGCATGTTGCACATATGCTGAAAAGCTAAAAGAGGTAAACACATTTGGCAGAAGCGTTGCATGAAAGAACAAATCTCCTCATGTTTCTTTATTCCTACATGATTTTGGGACAGATTTGAACATACTGGAACAAGGTAGCTGCCTTTTGCAGTGATCATGGAACCAGACCAAAGTCCAATACTTTTTTAATTATATGCATATATTGTTTCATTTCACAAAATTACATAGTACAACATACAGAGCTGGTTTTGAAGGTATCACAGACACATGTATATGTTAAATGTATGTGTGTGTGTGTGTGTGTGTTGGGGGGGGGGGGGGAGGGAGTGAGAGAGGAGTTTCCCTTGCAAATTTTTGTTCCAGGTGTGTCTAGGGTGGCCTCCTGACCCTGTGCTGCTCCTCCAGAGTACCTAGGCTTCGGGCTTCTACGTGTGACCTCTACACTGTTGTGTCATCCTTTTTTGACCCACCTATGCCCTGTTCTTGAATTGTGTGCAGCCTGACAGCAGTACCTGGCTGTGTGCAGCGTTGGAACAGTCCATACAGCAGACACTACCGCTCTGCGTCCTCTCCAGCTCCCTCTTTGTTGTGCTATCTCTGGTTTTTGTTATGGCCTACTCTGTGGGGTCTGGGTGTGTATGTGGGTAGGCAACCTTGTTTGAACCCGATGGTGCTCATGATCTCCTCTGTCCACCCTGCTCTAGTTCGAACCCTACTTGATACTATCCCCATCGTATCCCAACTCCTGTAAGTGTCTGATGAGTCAGGCACTGTATCAAAAGCCTTGCAGATATTCACAAAGCAACAATACACCCTTTGTCTCCATGCCCTGGCCTCCTCGATGACCCCCCTGAGTGTAAGTGTTATGCTCAAGTTGAGATAACATGATCTCGGAAGAGGGGTAAATGGTGCACTAAGGATTGACCCTAGAATTGTGACATGTGGCATGTGGAATCATCTAGGGGTTTGTGGGCTTTGTGTGTAGCATGTAGGTGGAACACATGTGAGTGATGATGAATACGAGTTTGCTGTCGTAGAGATTGGATGGGTGGAAAATTTGTGTGTCATAGCCCGTGATTTGCTTGAGCTTACTAGTGGTGTATCATATTTGGTATAAGAGCAACAGGGGTAAGCAGACGTGGCGTGCCAAGACTTCGAGAACTATTTCTGCATCGGCTTCATTGTCGATTAATGCCTAAAGAGTGAGCACAGAGATGGTCAAGAAAGCTCCCATCATCGATTGAGACGAAGCATCCACCATCTGTTGGAGAAACAAGGACTGGTTGCATAGTTTTGGTTGTCCTCCCATGCAAGGCAGTTGCTGTCACGAATGGGAAATGTCGCGAATAGGAAAATCTGAAGAAGGCCAGTCGCTAGCCGGTCCCTTTCCCTCCAATTGGAAGCATTTTGTCAAGATCAGCGTGCGGTGATAGCCTAAAGCAATTGAGAGAAAATACAGCAAGAAAACCGTGGCAAACCTCAGGGCAAGTCGATCGATCTTCTCATCTAGATCTACGACATTGGCAGTGGAAGATGGAGCTTGGGGAACTGCCAGGCGAGGAGACAGATTGATGCATTTAGAGCACAAGAAGCGATGATCCTATTGTAGTTGTTGTGGGATGCCCCCTTGCCTTGAGCACAAGTATCTTGCTGCCTTTGATGATGGTTTTGAGGCCCTGAGTTGGCTTGCAATTGCAGTGAAGCAATTTTGGTGGGCTTACTGCATTTGTTAGTGGTCATGGCTCTTTTTGTGAAGAGCATACGAGCTAGTTGGTGATTGAGAAACCGTGGAGCAAGGCGGGTGAACGTTGCTTTAATAGTTATCCCTTGAGCAGAGAAAGGATAGCGCAAGTACAACAATGTATCGTTGGTGAGATGATCCATCTTCAAGGTTTTCTTGTGAGAATGAGTGTAGATTACTAAAGCAACGATCATTTCCTAGAGGGCTGAAAGTTTGGACCAAGGAGCTCTTCATCCTTTTCTAGTCCTGTTGATTCATTTTGTTGGTGAAAAGTTTTCCCTCTTGAATTATCGTATCTTGTTGTTATAGTTTATAGTATTCCATTATCTGTTAGTTTAGCAGTTATTTTGAGGATGCAAATTGTCAGTTTTCAGCTTGACTTGGCAACAAAGTTTGGGAATTAGTTCTTGCAGTTAGTTAAAATTTGTAGGGTCACTTGTTCTCAGTTGCTTCTCTTCCCTGCCGCCCCCTTAGCGTTCAGCCCTCCCCCTCAGCCCCGCCCCTCAGCCCCCTCCTCCCTCTCAGCTCGTCTTAGTCCCCCTCCCCTCTCAGCCCCTCCCTCTCCCCTCTCAGCCCCTCCCTCTCCCCTCTCGTCTTAGTCCCCTCCCCTGCCCCTCCTCCTTCCCTCCCCTCTCGGCCTGCTCTCCCTACCCCACTCTCAGGACCCCCTACCGCTTTTACATGCTGATGGGGATACCGCTTGGGAGATACTGGCTA
Source organism: Dipteris shenzhenensis (assembly GCF_047967505.1). Lineage (NCBI taxonomy): Eukaryota > Viridiplantae > Streptophyta > Polypodiopsida > Gleicheniales > Dipteridaceae > Dipteris > Dipteris shenzhenensis. Next base: position 39,521,817 of record NC_141623.1, on the reverse strand, counting down.
GCATCATTGCTTGGCAGATTTGGAGGGCCAGATATATAGAGACCTTAGACGGACTTTATATTTTTTTTCCTCGGTTTCCTTAAATGCTATTCAGCTCACTTAAGGTTGAAATTCTGAGCTCGCTACATTTTGTCTTGTTGTGTTGTATGATAGCCATGCCCAAGTTCCATGCATGCATTTTGAAAATCCACAATAGACGCAATTTTGCAAAACAAAGGAGGACTTTAATCTAGAGTATGGCCTCAGCTTGAGTGGTGTGAACCCCTACCACTTATCATCCTTAGATATCTCAGATGAGCTGTGGCTCTCTGTTTTCAAGGAGATCTAAAAGTGGACAAAGGTTTTGTTCCAAGAGTGAATAGAGATTAAAAAGCTAAGAATTTACATATGCATGGAATGTAGACTCATTAGAGAGGCTAAAGGGAGTGAAGGATGTTGGCAAGAGGAGGAGAGTGAGGGAAGGTGCCCGTAGGCTGCCATGCTAGGCTCTAGACGCAATCTGTTCTACCCACATCATGTTCTGGATGTTGCCCAAGCCCTTATGAGTCCACAATGGCATCCCCTCATTTAGGAAGTGGGAATGGAATTCCTCGGTAGCTATGCCATAGCCACCATGAGGCAGGATGTTCCCAAGGCAATCTGGACCAAGCGCTAGATGTGCTCATGACAACAGCTTCAGAGGTCATCACATCTATTTTCTGACTTTTTTTAACTTTTGGTTTTGGTTTGTCATCTTCTTGGCTCATAGAAGCACTTTTTGTAATATTCAGATAATGGATGTGTTTAGTTGCTGTCTTCTATTTCACCTTTATGGCTATGTAAGGCTCCGGACTTTCTCTTTTTTGTAATGTTTAGATCATGGATGTGTTTAGTTTCTGTCTTTTACATTACCAATATGGTTATGTAAGACTCAACCTTTCTCTTTTTTGTAATATTTCTCATCTTTATCATTCCAAAAAAAAACTCAACCACCAAACAGTCACCAAAATGGGGATGGTGATTTGATAGGGGCAAGGGAGCTGTTGACCATGACAGTCCACAGATGGGTCCCTTCATTTGTGGTCCTCATTTGCGCAGCATAAAGGGATTTAGTAGAAACTGGTAGAAACATTTGAGATTCTCACCTTTTTGTGACTTCTTTCAATTTTCATCACTTTTGTGTATTAGGTACTCAAATAACCCACAACTGCAAGTAATGCATGGTAAAAATGGGAAGAAGGCTCATTGGGCATCCACTGTAGCAATCGTTGTTGTCACATCCATCGTACTGTCAATTCTGGTATCTGCCTGTGTTTACTACCAAAAAAAGTGTCAATACAAGCATTCCAAAAGGACAGAAGACAACCATGAGATTGCTGAACATTCAACAGGTATTTTGTATTATTGGAACTGTTAATCTTTCTTTGCTTTCTTAATAGAAGTCTCTTTCTTGAAAATAAAATAAAATAAAATCTTTCTTTGCTTCTATACCCAGTTCCAGGAAACCAGATCAGTGTTGACATAATGAAGATTATGCATATCATTTTAAATCTATGTGAACACAATTTGTCTAAAATTCTCTGTGGGACGTGCAAATTTTGGTTGAAATTTGCAGAGGACAGCTTTTTGAAAGAGATTCCATTTTGTCTGAGACCTCAATGCGTGCAGATCAGGAACTTCAACCTCAAAGATTTGAAAGTTGCAACCAGAAATTTCAGTGATGAGTGCCTTGTGGGCGCAGGTGGATTTGGAACAGTATACAAAGCACTACTAAAAAATGGAGAGACAGTAGCTTTGAAGCGTGCACATAAAAATTTAGTACAAGGATCAGATGCATTCTGGAATGGTTTGTGTAACTTTCAGAACCATCTTTCTCATGCCCATAGTCTGAAATTCATGTACAAGACCTTGATAGCACCATCACAAACATGATCAATCTCGAAATGTTTTACACAAATTCTCTTATTTCAGAGCATGACTACCATATTACATTTAGTTTTTCGTCCTTAATATTAAGCTTTGAAGTCCTGACATAGCTTGCACTGAAGCAGAGGTGGAACTTGTTTCAAAGGTACACCACAAGCATCTGGTCAACCTTGTTGGGTTTTGTGGAGAATCTCGTGAGTGTCTTTTCTTTATAGTCTGTTGCATCTGTTTTGCCTTCTGATAAAGCATCATGAGCACATTTTGCACAATGCTTACCTGTTGTGTTGGAATTTTCTATTCCAGATGAACAAATACTTGTATATGAGTTTATTCCAAACGGTTCTTTACTAGACCACCTTTCAGGTGATGGAGAAATCTTCTTTTCAAAAAAACTACTGAGTAATGCTTTATAGAATCCATATGATGCTTTCATGCAGCCTGAATAATCAGTTGTATACAGGAGCACGTGAGCCTTTGACTTGGAGACAAAGAGTCACTATAGCAATAGGGGCTGCGAAAGGTAAAGTGAAATAACGAACACAACTTCTAATCTGGTGCTAGATTGAATCATTCATAATGTCTTAAATGAATTGAAACAAATTACATGCCAGAAAACAAAAGCCGAGCTGCAGCAATTGCAAAAGGACTTGGAGCATGAGTGTTCCACGACTCTCTTCACACGCAACTTTGGTTCATACCCCTCCAGATCACAGGCTAGAGATTGGATGCTTGCGGCGCTTCCTCAGGAGCTCGCCCCCCACCTTAAGGATGTTCGTTTGTTGCAACAAGGTTTCTTTTAGGTGTGCCTAGATTCCCCAGACATCACGAGAGACTTGCTACAGACTGGGTTTCTATTTCTAGGCTACAGGAGGATCTTTTTGTTTCCCTTTCAACTAGGCTTTGACCCAGTTGAAGAGGACAAGCAGGGAGTTTTTGTTTTCATCAGGTTCCCTGGTCTCCCCTTAGTTTATCACCAGCTTCTTTTAGTTATTGGCGAGAGGTTTGGTGTGGTAGCAAAGATCCCCTCTCTTCTTGGCGAGCCCTCTTCGGTTGCTGAGGCGGTCAGGATGGATGGGGTACCCAAGTTTAGGGTCATTGTCCAGGACCCTAATATTTCATATGACCACATCATGCTGCAACGACCCGATGGGTCATTCTTTTGCCGGAGAATTTTTTTTTTTTTTTTCCCCCAAGAAAAAGACTTCTATTAAGTAAGAGAAAAAACCCGCGAGAGCAAGCTCAAAGCGGAATACATCATGAAATCATGAGGATAAATAAAAAACCCCCTTAGAGTGAGGTGGAAAACAACCAAGGCTGAGGCTGAAAGTGCCACCTCAACCCTGTAGTAGTTTCAGAGAAGAAAGGAGAATCCTTCCATTCCCTGAAGAAAGAAGCCCTCCTAGTTGAGGCTGCACGGGAGTCCCCCTGCATACCCGTCCACACGGCCATCAAAGTATGTACGATGTCTGTCCAGATAGTCTGTCCAGATACTAGCCAATGTGTGCGAGGGATGAACCTGAGTACCCTCCAAAGCCTCTATGCATCTGGCTCTCCAGATATGCCAGGATGCTATGCTCGCTAGAATCTCCCAAGAAGTATCCACAGAGGCATGTATAGCTGTAAAAGAAAGGTGTGGTACCACATCCAACGAACAGGACTCAATCCGATGACGTCGAACCGAAATGGCCCGAGAGGAGTCAACTCCCTCATAGAAAACCTGAGGTCCTGTAAGAGAAAGCCAAGCCACCGAGCCCCATGTCATAAAAAATGGTGAATGGGCAAAGTGACTGAAAATCCTGGCTAGCCCCAGCTACCCCCATCCAAATCATCCTTGCCTATCTGCAATCCCATATGCAATGCTGAATAGACTCCGAAGCAGAAAGGCATCGAGGGCATGTAGGGTCGGCTCCGAACCTGGACCTCCAAAGGTTCACTGCAATCCCTCCATGGATAGAAAGTCAAAAGAAGATAGTGATCTTTCTATTCCTGTGGGATTTCCAGAGTCTCCTCCAGAAGCACCTCTGCTGATCCGCAGTAATACCAAAAGTCTCCCAATGAGGAACTCTGCAGGGTCTCCAACCTCTACTACTGAGCTGATATCTCCTGGCATTACTGACCATGTAACGAAAGAAGGGGATGCTCTTCTCTCGATGTCCTGCGTCAATCCACTCCCACTCTCTAGGGTCCCACTGCAAATACCTGATGGAAACTCCCCCATAGAGCCAGAGCCTCCAAGACCCGGTGGAGAGTAGCCGGGGGTCTGGGTCTAGGAACCACTCTGAATCTGATCCTTGCATCAAAAGACCTACAACCTTGATAGGCTGAAAAGCAGACTCAAGCAAGATGTCCTCTGTGGACCTGAGCAATCTGCCACCATCCTGGACACTAAAAACCAAAGCATCCTCCTGTGCATCTCGAAAGGCCAAAACCTGAAGCGGAACCCCGCCTCTCGAAAAAGTACCTCCCCAAGTGGAGGAAGTGAGTGGCATATCATCTGTGTCTACCCAAACCTCTGGAAGGGCTGCCTCAGTCTGCAAGATCCTCCCTGCACTCCCTCTGAGATGTCCTGTCAACCTTGATTTGGTCTCCTCTGGAAGCCTGCGGAAAGCTTTCCAAGACCCCATAGAAGAAGCAGGTCCCTTCTCCCACCTGGACCACTGCATGTAGAGCGAGGCACCCAGTGGTCTACCATGATCATCTAAAATACTGTCATTCCACATGATGGGTTGCCTATCAATCTCTTCCCGAGAGGAAGGAGGAATCCTCCGAAGAGTGCTTCTGAAACTGGCCCAAGCTTTCAGAATGGCAACCATGAGAGGGGACGAAGGTGACCTTAGGTGTGCTGTGGTGAAGATCCATCTAACACTGCTCATCCAGTCTCCTCCTAAAGAAGGTGTGCACCTCTGTATGCTGCTGATAAGAAAGTCCTTCCACGGTTCCTGCCCTGGCATAAGTCCCCGCACCACCATCTTGCAAAGTAAAGCTCTGCACTGTAAATCTGGATCAATAATATTGAGACCCCCTTCCTGTGTAGGGAGGATGAGGGTCTCCCAAGCCACCCTGGCTAAGGCATCTGCTGTGCCATCAAGCCCACTCCAGAGAAAGTTTCTGATCATTCTTTTGAGCTGAATGATGCAGTCCCTAGAATGGCACCAACATGAACAAACAAACCAGGCTGTGGCCAAGAGGACCTGGTTGACCACCACAACTCTAGAGGCAAGATCCAACTTGGCTGAGCTCCAAAAAAGAAGCTTCCTTCTGATGCTCTCCAAAACGGGAGCAAACTGCTGCATGGTAGAAATATCCAAGCCGACCTGGCAGCCCAAATACCTGATAGGCACACCCCTCTGAACCCAAGTGAATCCTATTATGTCAAGCCCCCAAATTGGAGTGTCGTCATCACAGATCCAAAAGCCATTGGATTTATGCCAATTTATCTGCGCCCCTGCCGCCAAGCAAAATAAATCCAATGCTGTCCTGAAAGAAGTGAGCGTCTGTGGAGTGGCATCCAAGTAAACTGCTGTGTCATCTGCCAACTCACTGTCAAGTAGCTCCTCTTCCCTTCTGATGGGAAGTCTCAGCCCAAAGATGTCAGCTTGAGATCTAACATAGATACTCATAGCTTCGGCCACGAACAAAAAAAGGAAAGGAGCAAGGGGGCATCCGTGACGGACTGATCTCGAAATCTGAAATCTCTCACCCCTTACCCCACCAATAAGTACCTGGTTGTGGGCTTCTGATCTGTACAAAGAGGAAACACCTCTGATCCAAGCATCAGTAAAGCCAAAGTGTAGAAGGGTGCCCTCCAAAAAACCCCAATCTACTCTGTCATAAGCTTTTTCAAAATCCAAAAGTAGAATGGCAAGATTCTGGCCACTCTGAAGCTTCCCAAAAAGAAAAAATGTAATAAAAAATGCTTCTGCCATGCACAAATCCCGTCTGAGTGTCATGAATGAGATCAGGGAGAAGTGGCTGCAATCGGAGGCTGATAGCCTTGGCTAGAATCTTGTAACAAGTCCCTAGAAGTGTGATAGGCCTCCACTGGGACACTAAAATTCTGCTACCTCCTTTTGGGATAAGGTGGATGAGACCCTCTGTAAGTGACCCAGGCATCTCGCCAGAGTCCCAAATGGCCTGCAGGGCTGAAGTAATATAGTCTCCAGGTGTTTCCACCTCCGACCATTTTCCGGTAGTTTTGTCTATCTCAGAGCCCCATCTAAGAGGACGGTCTCACAGTATCAGAATCCCTGATGCCTTATACACAGATGAGACTCTCACAGAGGTAGTCTTGGAGATCTGGGTTTCTCACTTGCAGGGAGGGGTGGCCAATCCTTCACATGTGGCCACAGCACTTGCTAGTATCAGCGACTTTTATCACTCTGTTGCTAGTGCTCGGCGAGGTGAGGTACTCAGGTGGGAGATTGGTATCCACCGGCAGTTGGCAGCCTTGCAGAGGGAGGAGCACAGAAGACCTTCAGATGCTTGGATACAGGAGCACCTTGCTACAGCAAGGACTCACTTGCATACATTGCTTGATCAGAGAGCAGAGTATGCCTTTTATGCACGGGAGTCCTTTTGGATGCAGATGGGAGGGAGAGTCAATAAACACTTTTTCTCTACACTTGGTCCCAGACATAGTAGAGAGAGTGTCAGGCAGCTTATTGACTCTGACGGGTTTTGCAGTCTCATCCGGATACCATCATGCACTTAGCGACAGATTTTTATGCCTCCTTTCTGCAAATCCTAGCACACAGGCCAGAGATTGGGCTAGAGATGTAGTTTGGCAGAGTTTACCTGTGTTGGTCACACCAAAGATGATATGCTCACTTGATGCACGCTTTACCAACACAGAGCTTAGGACTGCTCTCTCCGCCCTTCATAAGGGCAAGTGCCTTGGTTCCGATGGTCTTACTCCATCTTTTTTTACAGCCTTTTGGGATGTGATAGGTGATCATATTACTTCAGCCGTGTAGGGCATTTGGGACTCGGGTGAGATGCCTGACTCACTGACCAAGGGACTCATACACCTTATCCCGAAAGGTGGCAACAGGAATTCTACATCCCATTGGAGGCCCATCACTCTTTTGGGCACTCTATACAAAATCCTTGCCAAGGCGATCAACATCCGATTGCAGCCCCTTCTTCCAGGCCTCATCCATGATACTCAAACAGGCTTTGTGCATGGCAAGAGCATATTTGATAATATATTTTCCTTTTGGGAAACCACATAGTGGGCTATGCAGAGTAGGTAGAGGCTGGCAGTTCTACTCTTGGACCTATGACAGAGTAGATTGGGGTTTTCTTGAGGGCACTCTTCTACAATTTGGATTTTGAGATGCATGGATTAGAGGGGTGGCCTCCCTTTACAGATCAGCCCACAGCTAGGTTTTGATCGGAGGGGTAAGGGGTGACAAGTTTCAGATTTCCAGGACAGTTCGTCAGGAATGCCCTTTAGCCCCCTTCCTCTTTCTTTTTGTGGCAGAAGCTATGAGTATCTTTCTTAGATCTCAGGCTGATCTTTATGGGCTGAGATTGCCCTTGAGACAGGAGTAGGAGCTTCTTGACTGTGAGTTGGTTGATGACACTACTATTTTTATTGAGGCCTCTTCGCAGTCACTTGATTCTTTCCGGACAGCCTTGGATATCTTTTGCTCAGCTGCAGGGGCACACATTAATTGGCATAAATCCTTTGGCTTTTGGATCAGTGATGAGGACACTCTAGGCTGGGGAGTTGACATTGGCTTTTTCTAGATTCAGAGGGGTGTTCTTGTCAGATATTTGGGATGCTAGGTAGGATTGGGCATCTCTCCAGCACAACAGTTTGCCCCAATACTGGAGTTATTAAGGAAAAATCTCATTTTTTGGAGCTCATCCAAACTCAACCTTGCATCTAGAGTTGTGGTACTGAACTAGGTTCTTTTGGCCACCGCCTAGTTTGTGTGTTCTTACTGGTGCCGGTCTAGGGATTGCATCACTCAGCTCATTAGATCAGTCAAGAAGTTTTTATGGAGTGGACTTGATGGCACAGCAGATGTTGCAGCGAGGGTGGCCTAGGAGACCATTATTCTCCCTACAGGGGAAGGGGGCCTTAATATCATTGAGCCGTACTTACAGTGCAGGGCATTGCTTTGTAGGGTGGTGGTGAGGGGACTCATGCCTAGGCAGGAACCTTGGAAGGATTTCTTTTTTTGGACGCATTCAGGCTTGCACACCTACCTTGGGAGATGATCGGGTGGACAGCCCTCGCTAGAGTTTTACTTCCGTCCCTCTCAGATCTCCTGCCTCTCCTCTCATGACTGCCATCCTGAAAACTTGGGGAAGCTTCAGGAACACTCTTCGAAGGGTTCCGCCCTCTACCCTCGAAGAGATTGATAGGCAGCCGATCATTTGGAACGATGGTATACTTGATGAGCATGGCAGACCACTGGGCACTTCCCATTACATGCAGTGGTCTAGATGGGAGAGAGGCCCCGCCTACACATTAGGCACTTGGAAGGCAACATTTATCAGGCTACCTGAGGATCAGAGACTACAGTCTGTGAGTCACCTCAGAGGGGTAGCACGCAGGATTTAGCAGATAGATGCAACCATCCCGGTGGAATGGACAGTTGAGATGGGAGCTTTTTCGAGGACAGTAGTTCCTCTACAGGTAATCGCTCTTCGAGGGCTCAGGGAAGATGCACTGGTCTTTGACGTTGGGGTTGGAGGTATACTCTCTAGATCCACGGATGATATTCTTCTAGTGGTTGCCTTTCAGCCTGTCAGGATTGCTGGTTTTGTGGACCATGGAGTGGGCTTGCAGTGGTACTTAGACCCGGACCCTCTACTCTTGGCCCTGGGGTCTTGGAGATTGTGGTTATATGGAGGTGCACCTATCAGGTGCTTGCAGTGGGACCCAGGAGAGTGGGAGTGGATAGATCATGGGCATCGAGAGAGGGAGATTCCCTTCTTTCGTTTCACGGTTGGTAATGCCAGGAGATTTCAGCTGAGCAGTAGGGGTTGTATTCCTTCTAGAGCCCCCCATTGGGACAGCTTCTTCATCACCGTAGATTTGCGTAGGAATTTCTGGAGGAGGCTCTGGAAATTCCTCAGAAATAGAAAGATCACTTTTTTCTTTTGGCTTTCTATTCATGGAGGGATTGCAGTGAACCTGTGGAGATCACGATTTGGGGCTGATCCCACTTGTTCTCGTTGTCATTCTGCAGAGGAGTCAGTGCAACATTGCCTTTGGGACTGTAGTCAGGCGAGGACTATTTGGAAAGGGGTTGCTCGGATACTCAGCATTTTTCATACTTCCCCTTTCTTCATGACTTAGGGCTCGGTCGCATGGTTATCCCTTACTGGGCCCCAGGTGTTTATGAGGGTGAGCCTTCTTCTTGGGCACTCTCAGTCCGCCGGCAGGTGATATAGCCCTGCTCTCTTCACGATGTACCACTAACTCCCTTCCGAGCTTCTCATGCTTCAGTGGACACCTCTTGGGAGATTTTGGCTAGCATTTCCTCTTGGCACATTTGGAGAGCCAGATGTACAGAGGCCTTGGATGGCACCCAGATACACCCATCACAGGTGTTCACGGGTATTTGGACTGACATGGTTCACACTTTGATAGCCATATGGGCTAGCATGCAGGGCCCTTCACGGGCAGCCTCTTCTAGGAGGACTGTATTTCTTCGAGTTTGGAGGGGTTCTCCCTTTTTCTCGGAGGTTTCTACCGGATTGAGATGGCACTATCAGCCCTAATCCTTTCTTTTTGGCTCTTGAGCTTTTCATGCATTGCATGGTGTATCCCGTATGGAGCTTGCTCTAATGGTTTTCTTTAATACTTAATAGAAGTCTCTTTTTGAATAAAAAGAAAAAAGAAAACAAAAGGCATGAGGTAGCTTCAAATGATGTGTGTCGTGACCCATAGTATACAGCATGAGGGGAGGGTATAGCTAAACTCAATCCTGAAAGCTCAACAGAGTTGTTCCAGTGGGTGAACTAACAAGTGTGGGTCCTAGTCCTGAGAATTATATCAGAAAACAATCAATGACGAGGGACTCGATACCTACTCTTACCATACTTGTGAACCAGAAGGAGAGTGCCACAACCTTATGCCCTGCAGAAAGTCTCTGCTCTTTCATGGCTGCTTGAGAGTCAGCAGTGCATTCATACCAGTGACCCCTCTACCGAAGACCACCTCTTAGTTACTGAAAGGGAGCTCAGCATTGGATCTCAGAATACCTGAGTTTGAAAATGTCCAGTGCAACGATTCAGCCTTATGGACTAAGGATTTTCTAGGTGTGAAGCTCCATGATGAACTTCCCCTAGCAATAGTGATTGGTTGTCATGAAACAACTGAAATCGATTAGATCCCTTTCCAGATACTAGTGCAAGATCTGCTGATGGAGCGAGCACAGCTCAAAAGTGAGAACCTCCGTGCGTCTGAATCAGGGACCAACCACGAACATCTTCAGATAAGGTCGTAGTAATTAGATGCAGCTTTTACTCTCCTCTTCAGAAGAAAACTGCAAGTCTGCCATGAACTTGCATCAACAAGTAGACCACAAGAGTGCGATGACATGAAGAAGATCTCTTCATTAACTGCCCGTAGGACAACCAGCTCCCCGTGTCACGGTAGAGTCTCTTCAGCAATCACCGGCCAGCACCAAACTCAATATGGAATTCGAAAATCTTCAAGGCAAATCAGCCCATCCACACAAGCGTTTTCTGATCGTCACTCATTTGCAGCAGTCTCCCGCTACTCCACAATGAGAGCCCAGTTCCCTTAGGACATTCATCATCGAAGATGAAACAAATCCCGCTGGAATGCTTCTCCCCGTCAAAAATCCTTCTCTCCACTCCCTGCCTCTGCACTCTTCCTCGTCAATGGTAGGCTCCTCTCTTCATTTTCATGCCAACCCCTTTCCTTGAGACAGCCACGGATCCATCATCGATTTAGAAACTCCAGCAATCTTCCACCATGTACTATGACAACTCCCCTCTTCCTCTGAGTGTTTCACCTGATCACGTAGCCAGCTTGCAATATCCATGCAGAACTCCCACATTGGTTGGCCACCTCACCACATGCATTAAACCACTCTTTTTTTTTACTTTCTAAGAAAACATACACCAAGGCAATAAATGCCCCACATTCACATTTAATGCACATTCCCTTCAAGCCAGCACTTACCCACAATCTATCAGGAAACTCATATGAGCCCCAACAAACGGAAACCACTCATACCAAAGGAAACCTTAGACACAAGGTAATAAAAGAACATATATCAAGTCCAACACAAAAAACTCCGTCACACATTAGATACCACAAATGCTCTAGATACTGGTGTACCCACACTGCTTCTCATCATTTTCCATGTGTCCCTACAAAAGGAGTTTATTTATTTATCTTGAGATATTTACAACCATTCATCAAAGTTCCAACTAAAGAGTCTGTTGTATCCCAAGACCCACACCCAAACTAAAATGTGTACATCTATGGTGCCTACCCACCCTTATGTACAGTGCAAAAAAAAACTTACTACATTTTTTGATCTATGAAGGGTACAAGGATGACATAGGTCATTACCAGCTTGGAGTATGCATCGGAGCGGTGCACATGGAGGACAACGTTTCCAACATCTAAGGTGATTTGACCCGGAGGACACTTGGTCCACCTCAGTACCAGAGCTAGTAGGAGGTACACATGGAGGAGTCATGATACCACCAAAGAGAGGATTATGACACACTAAGAAGAAGGCATAGGTCATTGCCAGTTAATGCAACCAACCAAGGGGAAAGCTAATGTGAGGTAGACCGTAGAGGGAACTACCATTGAGTAAAGGAGAGGTGACAGGTTTCAATGGAGGAGAGAGGAGAGGCTTGAGCTACGAGCTCGCCATTAGTGTTATACTCATTGTGTAGTGTTTATATTGGTGAATGGGATTAGACCACTTATACTTGCTAACTTATGTATCAAGAGGGCTAGTTTCCTATTCTTTCTTGTAGGCTTGGTGTGTCCATCTCTCTATGTGTGCTCTTATCACTCTGCACTTGTCAAATCTTCATCCTCTTGCACAATTGTGACATGGGACCTCTTGAACATTTTAAACTTGAGTGCCTTCTGCAGTACATAACTCCTCATACGCTCGCACCATGGTGCTTCCTGTACTTGTGCATTCCTTGCACAAAGCACCACATCACTTTGGTTCCTTAGTATCATAAAGTAGGAAGTACATCTCCTTGCATCAATGGCCTTAGGCCTGTGGTAATACTTGTGGAAGAGAACAAGCACCCACCTTAGACATTTTTGGCCATCAAGTGTAGAACTCCGCTGATGCTCAGAGTATCTAGTGGAGTGACATCTTAGGGTTGGAGGGTTGAAGGGAGAAAGAAAGAAGGATCTATGAGACTGAAGAAAGCCAAATATAATAAAGTATTAAGGGGTGTGGCCACTAAAATGGGGATCCACGCCCAAGGATGATGCCTGAGATGAGTATATCATAGAAAGATACACCAACTATCTTTGCAGGGGAGTATAAAAATGCCTGTTAATATGCGAATCAAAAACACCAAAAAGGAGGGGAGGGAGATCCCCGTCAGCCTTTTTTACAGAGGACAAGGGAAAAGACAAGGCAAGCTAATGCTGAGGTAAATATGTCTTGATGAGCGCTGTTATGAATGCTGAAATAGAACCTCAAACATTTAAGGATGCACAGGTCCATCTACCAAGTTGCATCACCATTGCAAATAATCCTGTTTTTCATGCTTACATGAAGCAATTGAAAATCATCATCACTGCATTTGGGGTTGTATTGAGGATGTCTTCATTGACGTCATCCATTGTCCATCTGAGGCCAACACGGCGGACATCATTACCACCTTTCCACAAATACATTAATACACTTTCGGAAAGGCTTGGGTTTACAAAACAATGTAAAAGGGGGTTGTAAAATGATTCTTTTATTTGTTTGGACTCCCATAGGTTGCTACATCCTTATGGATGAATATGTGTAACTATGGTACTTTAGGTACACTAGGTACTATTGGGACATTTCTAGAGTACTTCAGCCATACCATTGAGGGAGAATCGTAGGAACATCTGCAATGGTATGGTTACATAGGCTAGTCCTTATTTACTTAGTCAAGTCTATGTAGGCTAGTCCTAGTATAATCAATCTACTCCAGTCCAAGTTTAATCTAGTCCCAGTTTAATTAATCAATCGAGTCTACGTAGTCAAGTCCTAGTTTAATGGATCTACTCTGTTTTATTTCCTAGTTTAACGTATGTAGGTACTATTGGGACATTTCTAGAGTACTTCAGCCATACCATTGAGGGAGAATCGTAGGAACATCTGCAATGGTATGGTTACATAGGCTAGTCCTTATTTACTTAGTCAAGTCTATGTAGGCTAGTCCTAGTATAATCAATCTACTCCAGTCCAAGTTTAATCTAGTCCCAGTTTAATTAATCAATCGAGTCTACGTAGTCCAATTCGTAACCAAACTAGTAGTTGTCTATCAAAATCTAGTCATCTTGACCAGGTTAATCGTATTTATGGTCAAAAACTAGTAGGCTGATGGTATATGGTACACCATGTTCTTTGCTGTTTCAAGTTCAATTGTACTGTCATTCTTTGCTAACATGGTGTCAAAATTATGATGATAAGGGGCATGTGCTACTTCCAAACTGGTAGCTTCTAATTAGATCTTTTTAATATTTCCAAAATGCTACTGAGATAGAGGGTCTTTACACTATCTAATATCGAATAAGAGTGCCTTGGTAAGCAAGGGTAGATGTCGTGTCTACAAGATAGAGTTATCTCTGAAGAATAATTTTCTCATTTTCTATTTCTGAAAAAAGTGCTGTGGCCACATGTGAAGGACCGGCCACCCCCCCCTGAATGTGAGAAAATAATCCACGAATCTGCAATGTCAGCCCATGAGAGCAACTCTTTCCAAAACAGAATGCGGTCCCCTCTGTTGTTCGGAGCATAGAGGTTGAGGAAACCAACCTTACGTCCGTCAATTAGAAGTTAAACCCACTAGGCCCTGGAGGGGGTTATGGTATCGTGTCCAATGATCAGAGGGAGAATAGAATCTGAAACTGATATGCATGTACCTCCTCTGGTTCCTAAGGCAAGAAGCCAAAAAGTCCGGCCTGAAAGCAGCTTACCTGACTTGGAGCAATCTTTGACATCTAGTTTGTGTTCCTGAAGAAAAAGCATGTCTAACCTGAAACACCTGGATGGAGCTGATTCCTGATCAGCTGTCTACGACGGCGATGAGGGATGCCGCCCAATCCCTGTATATTCCAACTGGCTATCCTCATCGGCGGGAGAAAGTGGGTTGGAATACATTACCCGACCTGGTGGCGAAAAAAGAACCCTCCACCGGAGTTGACCTCCTGCCATATACAGGAGGTCAAAGGGGAGGAAAGTCCACAGGTGAGAGAGAGAAATATCTCTCAAGAGGGATGCCGATAACTGGCTCTCCAAAATTGGATGGTACAAAATCATCATGTGGGAGGTCAGAGAAGTCCTCCAAAGCGGAAAAGGAGTTTTGTTGAGCCATTCCTGGGGAGGGGTGCGAAGGATTCCTACTGAAGACTTTTATCACTCCGTTGCTAGTGCTCGGCGAGGTGAGGTACTGAGGTGGGAGATTGGTATCCATCGGCAGTTGGCAGCCTTGCAGAGGGAGGAGCAGAAACGACCATCTGATGCTTGGGTACAGGAGCGCCTTGCTACGGCAAGGGCTCACTTGCAGACATTGCTTGATCAGAGAGCAGAGTATGCCTTCCATGCACGGGAGCCCTTTTGGATACAGATGGGAGGGAGAGTCAATAAACACTTTTTCTCTGCACTTGATCCCAGACATAGTAGAGAGAGTGTCAGGCAGCTTATTCACTTTGACGGCGTTTTGCAGTCTCATCCGGATACCGTCATGCACTTAGCGATAGCTTTCAATGCCTCCCTTCTCTCCGCAAATCCTAACACACAGGCTAGAGATGTGGCTAGAGATGAGATTAGGAAGAGTTTACCTGTGTTGGTCACACCAAAGATGATTTGCTCATTTGATGCATGCTTTACCAACACAGAATTCAAGAGTGCTCTCTCCGCCCTTCATAAGGGCAAATGCCCTGGTTCTGATGGTCTTACTCCTTTTTTTAAAACAGCCTCTTGGGATATGATAGGTGATCATATTACTTCAGCCCTGCAGGGCATTTGGGACTCGGGTGAGATGCTTGACTCACTGACCGAGGGACTCATACACCTTATCCCGAAAGGTGGCAACAGGAATTTTGTATCCCATTGGAGACCCATCACTCTTTTGGGCACTCTGTACAAAATCCTGGCCAAGGCAATTAGCATCCGGTTGCAGCCCCTTCTTCCAGACCTCATCCATGATACTCAGACAGGCTTTCTGCATGGTAGGAGCATATTTGATAATTTGGGATGCCAATGAGTGGGCTATGCAGAGAGCGGGCAGAGGTTGGCAGTTCTACTCCTGGACTTTGAGAAAGCCTATGATAGAGTAGATTGGGGTTTTCTTAAGGGCACTCTTCTACGGTTTGGATTTTCAAATGCATGGATTAGAAAGGTGGCCTCTCTTTACAGATCAGCCCATAGCCAGGTTCTGATTGGAGGGGTAAGGGATGACAGGTTTTAGATTTCCAGATCAGTTCATCAGGGATGCCCTTTATCCCCCTTCCTCTTTTTCTTTGTGGCAGAAGCTATGAGTATCTTCCTTAGATCTCAGGCTGAGCTTTATGGGTTGAGATTGCCCTTGAGATAGGAGTAGGAGCTTCTTGACTATGAGTTGGTTGATGACACTGCTATTTTTATTGAGGCCTCTTCACAATCACTTGATTCTTTCCAGACAGCCTTGGATATTTTTTGCTCAACTACAGGCGCACACATCAATTGGCATAAATCCTTTGGATTTTGGATTAGTGATGAGGACACTCTAGGCTAGGCAGTTGACATTGGCTTTTCTTGGATTCAGAGGGGTGTTCCTATCAGGTATTTGGGATGCCAGGTAGGATTGGGCATCTCTCCAGCACAGCAGTTTGCCCCAGTATTAGAAAGTATAAGGAAAAAGCTCCTTTTTTGGAGCTCAACCAAACTCGACCTTGCCTCTAGAGTTGTGGTAGTGAACCAAGTTCTCTTGGCCACCGCCTGGTTTGTGTGTTCTTGTTGGTGCCGGTCTAGGGATTGCATCACTCAGCTCATTAGACCAGTCAGGAATTTTCTATGGAGTGGACTTGATGGCACGGCAGATGTTGCAGCAAGGGTGGCCTGGGAGACCATTATTCTCCCTACAGGGGAAGGGGGACTTAATATCATTGACCTGGACTTGCAGTGCGGCATTGCTTTGTAAGGTGGTGGTGAGGGGACTCATGCCTGGGCAGGAACCTTGGAAGGATTTCTTTTTTGGACGCATTCAGTCTTGCACACCTATCTTAGGAGATGATTGGGTGGACAGCCCTCGCTGGAATTTTTTCTTCTGCCTCTCTCAGGTCTCCTGCCTCTCCTCTCATGACTGCCATCCTCAAAGCTTGGGGGAGCTTCGGAACACTCTTCGAAGGGTTCCACCCTCTACCCTTGAAGAGATTGATAGGCAGCCGATCATTTGGAACGATAGTATACTTGATGAGCATGGCAAACCTCTGGGCACTTCCCATTATATGCAGTGGTTTGGATGGGAGAGAGACCCCGCCTACACAGTAGGCACTTGGAAGGCTTTTATCAGGCTACTTGAGGATCAGAGACTATAGTCCGTGAGTCACCTCTGAGGGGTAGCACGTAGGATTCAGCAGATAGATGCAGCCATCTTGGTGGAATGGACAGTTGAGGTGCCTATTACTTCCACCACTTGGATGGGAGCTTTTTCGAGGACAACAGTTCCTCTACAGGTGATCGCTCTTCGAGGTTTCGGGGAAGATGCTTTGGTCTTTGACGTTGGGGATGGAGGTATACTCTCTAGATCCACGGATGATATTCTTCTAGAGGTTGCCTTTCAGCCTGTCAAGATTGCTGGTTTATGGACCATGGAGCGGGCTTGTAGTGGTACTTAGACCTCGACCCTCTGCTCTTGGCCCTGGGATCCTAGAGGTTGTGGTTATATGGAGGTGCACCTATCAAATGCTTGTAGTGGGACATGCTGCTTGGCTAGGAGAGCATCTTTTATGAGGGAGTGGGACAATGGATTGTTCTCACACACAGCTGCAGGCCCTTAATGGCATTTTCAGACCCCTGACTGGCTGCACCAATCTTAGTTTTCACCCTGAGTGTGATATGGGAGACCTGGTTTATTTATATTTTCTTTATATACTTAATAGAGGTCTCTTCTCAGCCCAAAAAAAAAAGAAAAAAAACTCAATTTTCAAGAGTTTCGTTGCCCAATGGCACTAAATTCTTTTGATTTCTTCTAATTTTTAATACATCCGAATGGATCAAATAGATATTTTGTGATTTTTAATCCATTTCAAACATGGACATCTATGGTCGTTTTATGTACTCAGTCAACCGAACATCGTCAGAAACAGTACCCCCATGTGATTTCCAAGGACCTGGGATATTATAGATGTGGTTGAAATTGCATTGAGAAATTGGTTGAAGCTTCCTCTATTCTGAAAATTTGTGAATTATAAACTCTATTTTATGTATACAGGTCTCTCATATTTGCATGAAGATTGTTCCCCTGCTATCATTCACAGGGATATCAAGCCCAGCAACATCTTGATCGATTCTGATTTTGAAGCCAAAGTCTCAGATTTTGGCCTGTCAAAGCATGGACCTGAGGGAGATGACAGTCATGTCAGTACTCTTGTCAAGGGCACAGTTGGTTATTTGGATCCTCATTATTATTTGAGTTTCCATCTCACCACGTCAAGTGATGTATACAGTTTTGGGATGATTCTGCTACAACTTGTGACCGCCCGTCCAGTTGTGGATCACTCACGGAAGCGTTCTCAATACAACATTATCAGTTGGGTAAGTTGTGGACTGCTTTTCATTTATGTGTCTAAAAAATAGTAATCTATGCCACAAAAGGATAACTAACAACTAAAGTTTAAATCTAAATCACAGATGGAAGCATATAATCTTCAATGCATCTGGGACAAGATGGAATCCTACTCTAAAAAGTCTGCCTGGCTTTTGCTACCCTACTTTAACGAGTCTAATTGGCTTCCCTTTAGGATTTGACCTCCCCCCTTCATCTCTCCAGCTTGTCATTCCTTTGCTCTACCTGGCCTCTCCTTTTCAAGACCCTTCTTGCCCCCTTGAAGCTCCTCTTTTCCACCCTCCCTATCCCCTTCTGCCCACACCGTCCAGTCCTCTGTCTGTCTTTCCCTCTAGCATGCTGCTTTTCTTGACAGTTTGGCATCTTCTTCCCCAGGAATTTCCTTGTACATGTAGCCCTTCTTGCTCCTCTCATAGTGCTCCCCTTTCCCAGCTCATTCTCCAGGGATTCCCCTTCTTGCTCCTGTCATACCACTCCCCTCTCCCAGCTCACTCATCAGTAATTTCGCTCTTTCTGACTGCCCTTACAGCCCCATCTCTCCCTCAGTGCTCCTGTGTGGCTCAACCCTCTTACTACTACCTGTCCCCATTTTCTCTTGTTTTCCTACCATCGCTTCCCAAGCCTTAGCTCCTTGTCCCAGTTGAATCTTATCAGCATATCCTTCCTCAGCCCACCCTTTCCTTTAGTCTCTTCCTTCCCCTTCAAAGCCCATCTTCCTTCCTCTCTCTCAACCAATGTCAACAAATGCAGCTCCTAGGTGCCTTGAATCCATGAGCTCCCCCTTATTTTCTCTCATATCTCTCTCCTCAAACCTACCATAGCATGGTCATTCTCAGATTTCCTTGCTGTTTTGAATCTCAAAACTAAGTCTAGAGCCTAGCTCCACACCTTGGCTACAAAATAACATGGCAACAAACCCCCCTTCAGAGCAAAGGTGGTGAGACCCACAGCACAAAAGACTTAATTGACCTCCAACTTCACGGCAATACTACATCACCTGGATAGGGTGATCTACCGTTTTGAAGCCCCCCCCCCCAAAAACTATCCAAGAGTTCGCTTGTGGCAAGCATGTAAGGATCTCCCTCCAAAAGGAAGTCCTATCCTTTCTAAGATTGGAGCAGTCCAATCTGGGAGTGATGAGAAGTAAAATCCATGGGGCCTTGTCTGGTATCAGAATACCAAGCTGTGAGAAGCAAGGTGCTGAAACTAATATGCAAATTTCATAGTGTGATCCAAGAGCATCAAACCCAAAAGCGTGTCCAAATAGGAATTTTTGTGTCCTGGCAATTAGCGTGTGCTCATGGAGGAGGAGGATGACAATCTGCCCATATGAATGACCAAAGAGTGAAGCTGGCCCCTACTTCCTGCAGTTGGCTGTACCAAACCCTGGACATTCCATCTCACAACTAGGGATCAGTGGAAAGTCCTATAGCAGAGGAGGTGGTCCCACTGAGGATGTGGAACTCCAGGGGAGAGAGGAAAACCTGAGGTGAGGATGTTTGCTGCTCCCACACTGACTGCCTAGCAAGTAGCTGCAAGGGTATGTGAGCCACAGGATCCAGAACATTGATCTATTGCTGGATCCTGTGCAGGTATCATCGTGAGGAACAAGAGGGTCACAACACTGTCAAGTTCTGAATCGTTATCATCTTCCTCCTCTAGAAGAGACCCCTCACACTTTGCAAGGGCTGCAAAGTGGTTCAGGGAGAAGGGAATGAGAGGGGTGGATGTAAGGGGTGCCACAAGGGACCGGGTTGTCTTCGATCCTGCACCACGTTCCAATCCTAAGCCTGATGCTTTCAATTCATGGTGGGATAGCAGTGAGATTGGAGATCCAGGTTCGGGGCTGACCCTACTTGTGCTCGTTGCCTTTCTACTTTGGAGACAGTACAACACTGCCTTTGGGATTGCAGACAGGTGAGAATCATACGGAAGGGGATTGCAAGGCTTTCAACACTTTTGTTCGCCTCCCCTTCTATATGACCTGGGGATCAGTGGCTTGGCTCACTCTTTCAGGGCCCCAGGTTTTCTTTGAGAGACATGACTCGTCTTGGACTCTTCACATCCGACGACACCTTGTGGAGTCATGCTCTTTAGAGGATGTTCCGGCCACTCTCTTCAAGGCTGCTCATTCCTCGGTTGACTCTCCATGGGAGGTTTTAGCTAGCATTGCAGCATGGCACATTTGGAGAGCCAGATGCACTGATGCTATGGAGGGTTCTCAAGTTCACCCTTCTCAGACGTTGTGTGAAGATGGTGGGAGAGAAGGAAGGAGTCTCACTTGCGGATTTCTCACATACACAATGGGGGAATACACACAAATGTGGAGGCTGAAAACAGTTTTCCTCTTCTTAGTTGTGTAAGCCAAAAGGACTCTAGTACAAAGAAATAGAAGAACCCTATATGTGGGTCTCAAAACAAACTCAGCTAACTAAGGTGGCATACTAACTGAGCCACGAATTAGAGTACATAAGGATAGCTGTCATCCAGCTATTATTCATGGGCGGTGTCCTAACCGCATCTGCAGCTAACAAGTCGGTGACATAAATGCACAATGGTCACCCTGGCATATCACGAGTGAAGCTCGATATCTCAACACTCCCCCTCGAGCTCAATCCCAATTCCTGCACACCAAGCAGGTCTCTGAACTTGCGCAGCTTCTCTGCACCCAATGCCTTCGTAAATATGTCAGCTACCGCCTGCATAAACTGACTTATCAATCCAACAGCATAGCTCAAATCTGGCGTGGTAATAGTCATATAAATCAAACTTCCTACTATGCGTCTATACATAGTAGGGTCTTCCAGAAGCTCACCTGCATCTGCGCTCAGCTTCACATTCTGCTCCAAAGGAACTGAAATAGGCTTACAGCCTGTCATCCCATATTTGGACAGCATGTCCAATCCATACTGCCTCTGCAAGAGCCGTATCCCACTTGGTGATCTAATCACCTCAATGCCCAAGAAATAACGCAGCTCTCCCAAATCCTTCATCTCAAACTTCTGCTTCAATAGCATTTTCACATGAAGAATATCTTCATCACTATCACCTGTGATGATCAAATCATCAACATAAATGACGAGCAGTATAATACCTTTCTCTGTTTTTCTCACATCTGATCTTAGGCATTTTATTTGCAGGCCCGTTTCTTTTTCAACCATAGCTTTAAAAGCTTTGAAATACCCAAACACTTCACTTTTCTTTTTCATAAAATACACCCAAACTTTTCTGCTGTAGTCATCAATAAAAGTGACAAAATAATGACAGCCTCCAATAGATGCAGCTTTAGTAGTCCACACATCAGAGTGGATTAATTCCAATGGCTTCTTACTCTCTTGAACATGCCTAGGAAATGGTTTCCTTGCCTGTTTTCCAAATTGACAGGCTTCACATACCTTATGCATTTCTGCAACCTTGAATTTAGGCAATCCTGCAATAATATTTTGGGCTTGCATTGATTTAAGTCGTTGTACATTAACATGACCAATGCGTTTATGCCAGATATCAATATCTGCAACTACACCGGTCCCATGTGCAAACATTACTGCACTCAATTCAGGCATGTCCGCATCCAACGTAAACATCCTTCCCTTCTTCTTTCCTTTTGCTATCAAGCAACTGTTATTTTTCATATCCTCAACAAAGCATCCATGAGGATTAAATCTGACCTGCAAGCCCTACTCAACCATTTGACCAACAGAAACTAGGTTCTTGGTGATATTCGGGACATGAAATACATCAGACATGTATTTCTTTTTCCCATCCTGCATAGACAAAGGAATTTTACCAATCTGCACAATAGGATGTGCAGTATCATCACCAGTCTCCACAAATCGTGGTCTTTCCATTTCCCTTGCATCCTACATCCATTCCGCATGACTTGTCATGTGGTTTGACGCACCTGAGTCAACGTGCCACACATCATTGCTTTCTTCTACACTTGTCACAGAATTGGTCATGTGCTGCACCATAAACAGATGCTCATTTCTGTCATCACTTTATCTACTAGAAGATGCATAATTCCCTTGCTGCAATTTTCCATTCATGATGTCATTCTGCTTTTTATAGCAATCTTTAGCCATATGACCCATTTTACCACAGTAGTAGCATTTAACATTGTTGTTTCCATTTTGGCCTCTCTGCCATCCACCACGACCTCTTTGGCTCCCCCTGCCTCTAGAGTTACCACGTCCTCCTCCGTAGGACTGGTTTTCTTGAGTTTGCTGCATATTCTGATTTCTACCACGGCCTCTAGATCGGCCTCCTCTGCCTCTGCCTCTGCCTCTGCCTCTGCCTCTGCCTCTACCTCTTCCAGCATTTGAGTAGAAGACAGTTTCTTTTGAAGTTCCTCCTGAAGAAGATGCACCACCATTTCTCTACTCTTCAGAAATTAGAAGAGCAAACAACTCCTCAAAATCAGGAAATTTTTCACGGACGGCAATGGATATCCGGAACTGTGCATAATCCTTTCCTAGACCATTCAAGGTAACAGAAACTAAATCATCATCTTCCACTGGCGACCCAATGGAAGCAAGTGCATCTGCAATCCTCTTCACCTTCATGTGGTAGTCATTGATGCTCATATTATCTCTCTACACATTATGCAACTCCTGCTTGAGTTGCATTTTCCTGGCTTGCATATTTGTGCTATACATTTTTGCCAAAGTATCCCATGCCTCCTTTGGCGTACTTGCATCCTGAATACGCACAATCATAGAATCCGAAATACTGATAGACAGCCAGTACATAACTTTTTTGGCTCTCTCATGCCATCCTTTAAATGCCTGCATTTTCTGTTGATTGGGAACATTAGGAAGAGCTGGTTCTTCTTCATTTCGTGTAATGAACTCCCAATAGCCTTTTCCCATAAGGAAATTTGTCATTCCAAACTTCCATGCTTGGAAGTTGTTATTGTCAAGCTTTTTAGTGACAATCTGTGAAAGAGAATCAGACGCCATTATAGAAATTCTGTAACTCCCAATATCTCTGCGCACAAGCATACGATGCAATTTCTACGGCAACTTTTCACTAACCTGCAAAACAGTGATCGCACAGCAAAAACAGGGCCTTTTTCTCAGTGCTTGCGGAGAACTTCCGCCTCCAAAACGGGCACCAAAATGGCCTCGAATCAGAAAAACAAAGTCACCAAGGGCTTCGTCCTATCCCGCAGCATATACTGCCCTCTCGCCACACCGCGAAGGGCGTCTCAATCTGAGAAACTGCACTCTTGCACTTTCCGGCTGTGCTATCTGCAGAGATTTGCTCCCAAACTCGAAAAAGGAAAGCAACACTGGTCCTCTTATTAGGACACCGCGAACTTGGTTTGCTTTCTTGAGCTCCTTACCACGAACCAGGCTCTGATACCTTGTGAAGATAGTGGGAGAGAAGGAAGGAGTCTCACTTGCGGCTTTCTCACATACACAATGGGGGAATACACACAAAGGTGGAGGCTGAAAATAGTTTTCCTCTTCTTAGT
The DNA here is from genome assembly GCF_047967505.1 of Dipteris shenzhenensis. Lineage (NCBI taxonomy): Eukaryota > Viridiplantae > Streptophyta > Polypodiopsida > Gleicheniales > Dipteridaceae > Dipteris > Dipteris shenzhenensis. Next base: position 39,498,431 of record NC_141623.1, on the reverse strand, counting down.
TGTGTAAGCCAAAAGAACTCTAGTATAAAGAAATAGAAGAACCCTATATGTGGGTCTCAAAACAAACTCAGCTAACTAAGGTGGCATACTAACTGAGCCACGAACTAGAGTACATAAGGATAGCTGTCATCCAGCTATTATTCATGGGCGGTGTACCAACCGCATCTGCAGCTAACAAGTCAGTGACATAAATGCACAACGGTCACCCTGGCATATCACGAGTGGAGCTCGATATCTCAACACATTGGCCAGTACTTACGGTACACACTCTGATGGCCATATGGGTGACCATGCAGGGATCCTCTCGAGCAGCCTCCTCCATGAGAGTTATTTTTCTCAGGGTTTAGAGAGACTCTCCCTTCCTCGCTGAGACTTCTACAAGGTTGAGTTGGCATTTTCAACCTTAGCCTTAGTTTCTTTCTACCTCATTCTTCTGAGGTGTTTTTTATTACATGCTTAGCATGTTGTATTTTCGCACAGAGCTTGCTCTAGCGAGTTTCTTTCTTACTTAATAGAAGTCTCTTTTTTGAAAAAGAAAAAGATCCATCTGATGCTGTTCATCCAATCTCCCCCATGAGATGGAGTACAAGAATGAATGTTGCGTGAGAAAAAATATTTCCAAGACTCCTATCCAGGCATCAATCCACGTACTGCAAACTTGCAAAGCAAGGCCATACACTGCAAGTTCAGGTCAATAATATTGAGACCTCCTTCCGTGGGGAGAATGAGGGTCTCTCAAGACACCCTAGCTACAACATCTAAGGTGTCATCTAAACCACTCCATAGGAAGTTCTTGATGTTGGAATATGAAGCCAAAGTGAGTAAAAAATGTGTGTTCTAGTGTGTTCTAGTGTGAGTTCTAGTCTAGTGTGTCCTATGGATGCCATGTGTCATATTGGGAGTTATCCCATATGCATAGGTGTTCATATGTGTGTGCGTGCTCTTTGGAACTCCAGGGTCCAGCTGGAAGATTGGACTTTGACTTCTGCAGGGTCCTCTTCTCGTCCTTTGAGGCTATCTCAGGTTATGATACCTGCATTGTATAAAATCCTTTTGCCTCAACCTTGGGTTTCAAAGAGAGGTGATTCTGTTTGGCGAATGCATCGCCCAGCCAAGTGGTGGAGGAAAAGATTACAGCAACTTTGGGCCTATAAAGTACCGCTTCGGCAACAGGTTTTCTTTTGGCGAGTTCTTTTGGGAGTGTTTCCATCTGGACAGCTATTAGCTCATCGACACATTGCTCCTGCACTTTGCCATAGATGTTCTGCTTCTTCGGAGACTGTGCCTCACTTGTTTTGGCATTGTCCGTGCTCTCGTGAGTTTTTTGATCTGCTTCGACAGCATCTGCGAGCGAGATTCCCATCTGTTCCGTTTGGGAAGTTCTTCTGGCTATTTGGGTTTCATTCATCCAGACCGGAGTTTCATCTTTTCTTCGTTTGGGTTCGCTATTGGGCACTATGGACTTTATGGACATATAGGAATTGTAAAGTCTTTGGTGATGCTACTTTCTCTTTGTTTGGCTTTTTTAGGCATTCTTTGCAGCAATCTTTCTTTGATTACTTGCAGACCCGCTGCATAGATCATGAGGTCTTTTTGGCACATACTGAAATTTTCAGTTGATGTAATTGTAGCACCTTTTTTGAGGTTGCTACTCATATAATATAATCAATCAAAGATTTCACCCAAAAAAAAGTGTGTGCGCTCTTATATAAGAGCTGTACTTGTCTAGTGTCAAATCAATCAAGTATCAAGCTACAAGCTCTTTGGTCTACATGTGAGTACTCTCATTTTTGTTCATTGCTCTAGTCATTTCATTTCCATTTCATTATGTCTCCTTTTGAGTATCGCTTCCTCTCTCCCTAGCCTACCCTCTCCTCTCCCTCTTTCCACCATGTTCCTTCACCTGATAGGTCTCATGAGCTGAGCGATACAACCTCTAGACCTTCACCAACATGAGCAAACGAACCAAGCAGTGGCCAATCATGTTTGATACCAATATCACTGGAAAACAACATTACATGAACTTTCTCTAGATTCGTCCTATAAATCCCACCACAAATCATGGCCATACACTTCAAGTCCTTTTGTGAAGAAGTCTTCATGATAGGAACCAGGATTTTGTGGAATTTTTCACACATAAGCTTTACTAAGAAAAATCTTCCTTTTTTGCATCAGAATCGGTTTCCCATATTAGGTCCCTACTCCAGTGTCTACTGATAACCAGCTGTAAGATTTAAGCTAACTAAGAAATCACACCACACACAGTGCCAACATCAAACCCACTATCCGACTGTATAGCCCGCCCCCAACTTGGGAGATCTACTTCTCTCTGGAAAGAGTAGCTTCATCCTAGAATGATGACAAAGCACCTGAAATTTTGGAGCTGTTTGAACCCAAATAAAGCTTTAATGAAGTTGATCTTCAATTTCTTGCATTTGTGTGGGCAAATACTACTATTTGAAGCTGCCATGCATGATATAAATGCTTCCAATCTGAGCAAAAGTGGACAGCAACGCACAAAGGGCTTCAAAATAGCGACCGCGGAGACAACAATGTCTATGAGATTGCAGAGCTTCTTGATGATGAGCATGCTAGGTAGGACCATGCTTATATACCTCAAGAGGTGCGACAACATTTGAGGTGCCACAACATTTGGGGCAAAGAACTATCCTATCCTACTTTTCCTTTTGGCCTAGGTGGCATGCATGGCTCTTTGGCAGCGGTAGGGAGCCGTTATGCCCAACAATCGGAAAAATTTATTTCGGGTTGCGTGTTTAGGCCTAGAAGGGCTAAAATGGATATAGAGATGACCAGTGGGGAGGTGAAATCTGTTCCACGCAGCAGCGATAAAAAATTTGCCCTGATGGAATGGCATCCCCAAATAAAGAGGTGGGCACTGGCCTTCTACTTGGTGAACTCCGCAATACTAATCCCATCTATGTACCAAAATCTATTTTTTGCAATAAAATGTAAATATTTAGGACAACTACACATCATGAGAGCACCTCCATGAATTTCTGACCTGGCATTTAAGTTGCAACCATGTAACTCCATTGTCTTCATGCTAGAGAAAGACTCCCTTATGGATGCCAACTCAAAGAGCATGGAAGATTGCATAGATAAGATATCAAGTTCATGAAGTCACTACCTGTCATTGTCTACACTACAAGCCATTTCCATATCATAAATGTAATGAAATAGATAGTTTGAACCTCTTCGAAGAGAACAACGGAGAAGTATGAAGTCCAATCCCAGGCCTTGCACCGGCGCGACTTCTATAGGCACGGTCTAGGGCTTTGAGATGGGACGATGGGACCTGGCCTCCATCGAGAGTCTCAGAGAGCAGGACTCGAGATTGCAGTGGTTGGCTGACAAATACGAGTGTGCATGTCTAGACCTCCAGGATACGGAGATACGCTAGGCAGAGTTCTCCTATCGCTCCTCTAGATCCCGTTGGGTGCAGTAGGGGGACAGGATAACCAGGCATTTCTTTTAGAGTGTAGGCCCTAGTTTTGTGGGGACACAGTTGTAATGATTGAGAGGCTTGGGCAGCATTATGCACTCGGATCCCTAGGAGATTCTCGAGATGACCACTGAGTTTTATCAGAGACTGTTCCAAGCACAGGAGGAGTCCCCTAGGTGATCGTTGCTAGGGAGACTTTCTAGAACCACATTTTGTTAGTGGTGTCGCTGAGCATGGGCAGCAGGCAGCTAGAAATGCTATTTATAGATTAGGAGATCTCGGAGGCTTTGCAAGACTTCATTGCAGAAGTGTTTGGGAGAGGATGGCTTGACGCTGACCTTCTTCAAGTGCTGCTAGGAGCACATTTGTACCCCTCTTCGGTGTGCTTTTCAATAGATCTTTGACACAGGCTTGCTTCCTCAGTCATTGAGTAGAGGGTGGATTTGTTTGATCCCAAAAGGGGACAACATAGCAGACCTGTGACAGTGGAGGCCGATCACTTGCTCGACTCAGCCTACAAGATCTTAGCTAAGGTCTTAAGTCTGTGGCTACGGCTGCATTTGCTGGAAAGGGCAGCTATCTTGCAACCACTTGCTTCTGGATGTTAAGGGCTGAATGTACAATAGTAGTCAAAAAAAGCAATCCCCCAAAAGCTGCTGACCTCGTGTAATTCACCCTTCCGCCGCTGAGGGAGGTGGATCCCCACTCAAGGGCTCCTACTGCTGCTGCTGCTCCTCCTCAGGTGACTTGCGGACAAACTTGTCTCTTTCTCTGTGTTTGGCCCTCTGCCTACGGCGCTTGCGAGCCTACTTGCTTGGTTTCTCTTTATTTGTAACCCGGGTCCAGTACCCTTCTGAAGGGGTCACCCAGGGGGTCTGAGACTCTTGCTGCTCCTGTCTGAGGGGTGCGGGACTCTAGTCTGCTAGCTCTGCCTGCTCTGCAGGGGAGGGGGAAGAGGCGCTTGAGGGTGGCCACGGGGGCAATCTTTGGCAAGGTGACCCATCTGTCTGCACCGAAGACACTGACCTAGTAGCCCAGAAATCTCCACACGCTGCGAAGTGTGCCCCCCTTGAGGGTCTCAAGGAGGATCAACTCTGGGAGGGACTCTGAACTAATAGCTGTAGCTCAATTTTTCCTTTGGATCTTTGCTGACCATTCTTCTCATCATAGTCCACCATCTGGTTCCTTCTGGTGTCCTGAAGCTTGGCAAAAATCTGATAGTGGTGCAGCTTTAACAAGGTGTTTCTTATTGTGATCAGTGGACTCTTGGCTGCCCTTTTGCTGTCACACTACAACCAGGTTCCCAAACATGGAATATTTATACTGCTAACGCCTAACGGGCCCAATGTTCAGGGCATGTCAGGGGTTCTTTTTTCTTTCTTTTTTTGAGATGAACTGAAGACCCTATTCATTTTCTAATAAAGGATTTACAAAATTTAAGAGTGATGCTCAGTCTGACTAGTGACTTACATACATGTTCCAATAACAAGAAAGCTTTTGAAACTCAGTATCCAAGTGACGCTGATCGGAGACAAAAAAGGACATTCTCTAAAACTGGATCTCCCAATTAAACAAAATGCTATCAATGACCTGCCACGTTTAGAACAGTGTTTTACCTGTTATAGCATGCCTGAGCTTGAAAGATTGCTTGGTGTCATTGCAAAAATGAATGGTATGCATGTGTTCAAATGGTGCATATGCCACTCTATCGATGGCATATACACTAGAATGTAAATGCAAAAGCTTGGTTTTTCTGTTCTGGGGTTGAAAGCTATGCATATCCAAGTTCGTGTTACTATGAAGAGAAATACCCAGTGAAATGTATATTTCTTGGTTCCCCTCTGTATGCAATAAACTTGTGAAACCCAAGGAATTCACTCCTTTGTTCAAAGTTGATGCAATCTCTGATTATAATGAGCACTTGATCATGACTCTGTACACATACGGCTTGCTTACAGAGTAGTGATACTGTTCATATGACAGCAGACTCTTTATATATCTGGTTTGGTATTGTGACATCTGTTTCTTACCAAACAACATCCACAGGCAGCAGCAAGCATTGAGAAGGGCCAGTTGGAGCATATAATTGATCCATCTCTTGTTAAACAAGGTTATGATCGAGATATTATACTGCTTATGGCAAGGCTTGGGATAAGGTGTACATGCAAGAATATGAACATGCGCCCTCGTATATCTTTTATCAGCCAAGAATTAGAGACGGCTCTTTGTAATTATGACACAAATATGAATTTTGGAACTGGTAAAATTCCACGGCCTCTGTAATAGACATACTTCCCAAATTCCAAGTGATGAGCATCACACAGAACGACTTCTCTCATGGAGATGACTGTGGAAAATTCACTTGGAGAACAGTTTATTTCTGGATCTTATGTACAAAATTTTTCCAACAATCTTATAAAGAAGTGTCTATATTACCTCTGTGGCTAACTTTTCTCCGTAAAACTTTACATCTTGTGAAACTTCTGAGAGTTATATCTATAGGTTGTAGTTGAAAAGTGTCTTGGCTTGTTTATTCACATCTGGGCCTGAATCTTGGAAGGAACCATTGGGTCTCTTTGAACATTGTGTATTGTTCACCCTCCTTTACACGTGTGATGAGTGATGAGACTGGACTCTCAATTATAAATAGTCACATAAAACCATCTGATATTTGAATCTGACATTGTTCAATCTAGTACAGTTCAATTCAAATCACTGTGTTTCTCCAGCAGTAGGCAAACAGAGTTTACTCCATCTTCTAACTCAGCCATACATTTTTGAGCTTTTGTAATTGTCAAGGCTACACTGCACCACATTTCAGCAAAGTGTTGTCGCTTGTACTCCATTCTTTTTGCTTTAGCGAGTGGCAGAACCATTTAGGCTCTACATCGTATGGACAGTTGATGAGTGCAGCTGAGTCCACAAAGAGAGGAAATCCAAATGAAATGGAGGGGTGACGCTGATGCAGAGCTGAGATATTGAAAGAAAATGATAGAGAAGGCAGAGGAAGTGCTGAGGCGAGGCAGATGCAGATTGACTTACTGGAGGCTGGATGCAGGTTATTGAAAGATGCTTTAATAGTTGCCCTTGTACGCTCCTTCCTTGACAGAGGGAGAGGAGATGATGATCCCGGGGGAATGAAGATTTGTTGGCAGGATTGTAATGTAAATCCCAGTGACCCAGAGACCTTGGAGTCCATTCGTGGAGAGTGTTACGTGTATAGGAGGTTTATTCATGGTGGCCATGCACATTTGACCACCATAATTTCTGCAGCGCATGCACATGTGCACACCCACATATATATATGTATGTATATATGTATATCACAGTTTCAGTAACACTTCAAAAAGGATCTATTCTTTTTCTTTCAACCTCGCAATATTTTCTAATACATGAAAAGAAGAACATTGGTTTAAAAAATCTTCATCCATTTCCCAAGAACTTTCTATGTGATGAGATTAGCACATCCACAGTGAGCCTGTGGAAATGAAGTAATATTTGTATAAGCAAATGCAAAAGTCACGTGCTTTGTCAATCTTTAAAAAGTGCATTGCTTATAGCTTAAATAGAATGTTTATTTGCAGTTCACTATTACAATCATGTTCTCGTAATCCTATTTAGATAACTTCAATATTAAGAGATCATACAATAGACCGTTATATATTAAAATAGTGATTATTTTATTCAAGCAAAAAAAGGGTAGCAATGCTTTAATGAAAATTTCTTTCCAGTGTTAGTCTTGAACCCTGCACATCCGTGCCATCAATGAAAAGAACCATAAATCTATGACTAAGATTAAAAATTAATGCCAAAGGTCTCATGAAGGCCAGCCCTGGCCCTGTGACATGCTCTAGCTATGACATCCAGGGTTAGTCTTGAACCTTGCACATTCTTGCCATCAATGAAAAGAACCATAAATCTTTGACTAAGACTAAAAAGTAATGCCAAAGGTTTCACGAAGACCAGCCCTGTGACATGCTCTAGCTCAACAAATGCTATCTCAATTATAATCCTAACAGTAGGAAGGACTGAAGTAATAGCATCTATCTCCTCCATTATTTCTATCGTCTCTCCTTGCTCGGATATCTCATAAATCACAACCTTTGGGGATTCAGGCTTGCTAACACTCATGGAAGCATCAAAGACCCCTCCCAATAATCATCAGGCAATATTTCATTCAAGGCTTACTATGCTCTCCTTAACAAATCATACTGCAAGGACGCTTTTGAAATCAAGTTCTTCAGGTGTCTTTGACATCAAGACAACGTAAAGACATAGTAATTTACTCAAACCATGTTCATGTATTGACACCATCTCCTTCAAGTGATCAATAGAGAATCTTGTATACAAGGCATCATATTCAAACCATATTTGAGATAGGATCATTGGAACTTCAACGTACTTCACAAATCACTTATTCAAACTGTGTTCAAGAAAATGTCACTTTGAAGGAAGAGAGATTGTGTGTACCAACTATCAACATTAGTTAAAACAGAATTGTTGAGCATTCAAGCATTATGGTGGACATCCATGATCTAGAGGTCATGTAATTTGATGGTGACAGTTACCACATGACAAAGTACAAATGAGTGAGCGCTAGAAAGGTTAGATTATGAAGAGCAAAAATCAAAGGCTTTTGAGGAATGCTCCTACATGTCTAAAAAATACGTCTTTGCATAGGTAATGAACGTGACACTTACAAAACACAGCACGCAAAATCTTGGAACTATCTATGATGAGAATTCGTTTGTGAATAGGTTGAACCTGAAGGCATAATGGCCACAAGTGAGAAGGGAATAAGGTGAGCCTATCATAGAATATTTTGCATAGACACGTATTTCAAAGATAAAGGAGTTCGGCCAGACTGGACCTTGTATCCAGAGTGGTGGTTGTGAATCAGGTGCTGTTGGCTACAGCCTGGTTTGTTTGTTCTTGCTGGTGTCGATCTACAAGCAGTATCACTCAGCTCAAGAGACCTATCAGGAATTTTTTGTGGAGTGGATTCGACAGCACTTCAGATGTGATAGCCAGGGTGGCTTGGGAGACTCTTATTGTACCCACAGTAGAGGAAGGGGGTCTCAATATTATCGATCCAGACTTGCAGTGTACAGCCATGCTCTGCAAGATGGTGGTCAGAGGTTTGATGCCTAATCAGAAGCCATGGAAGGATTTTTTCTTACGCAATATGCAGACTTGCACACCTTCTCAGGGAGGAGATTGGATGGACAGCCCTAGATGGATCTTTACGTCAGCCCATCTCAGATCTTCTACCTCCCCTCTCATGGCTGCCATTCTGAAAGCTTGGGATAGCTTCAGAAGTATTCTTCGGAGAGTTCCACCCTCCTCTTGTGAAGAAATTGACAGGCAGCCCATCATGTGGAGTGATTGCATACTAGATGAGCATGGTAGATCACTAGGCATGTCACACTACATGCAGTGGTCTAGATGGGAGTTGAGCCCTGCCTCCACTATGGGTGCTTGGAAAGCTTTCAAGATGCTTCTAGAGGATCAGAGAGTTCGTTCAGTTAGTCACCTCAGAGGACGTGCAGCCAGGATGTAGCAGATAGATGCAGCCATACCCATGGAGTGGATGGATACAGACCATTTGCCTATCTCGGAGTCCACCTGGTTGGGGGCTTTTACAAGGACAGGTATCCCTCTGCACATGAGGATACACTTGTCTTTCAGGTTCATGCAGGAGGCAGACTTCACAGATCTTCAGAGGACATTCTCTTGGAGGCTCCTTTTCAGCCTGTCAGGATTGCAGGATACATGAAGATGGGTAGGGACTCACAGTGGTATCTTGATCCAGACCCCGTTCTCCTGGCTCTTGGATCTTGGAGGCTTTGGTTGTATGGAGGTTTCCCTATTAGATCCTTGCAGTGGGATTTGCTTTTCTCGCAATAGAGATGTGAAATATGGCGTCGTGCGGGGTTTTGGGTTTTAGCTCCCAGCGTCGCTATATAGCGACAATGGTCAGTCACTATATAGCGACGGAACAAGGCAAGGCGTCGCTATATAGTGACGATTCAGGGCACTTTCAGCTAAATACAGCACATGTTCCGATGCAAATCCATAGCGGAGTTGATGACTTGGCATGCATCTCATCAGTCCACTGATGACACATTGAGAATTCCCATAGATTGTGAAGCTTGGAAGCACATAGACAATCACTGGTCAGACTTTGCGAGGGAGCCACGCAGCATACATCTTGGGCTCGCCATGGATAGCGTGAATCCTTTCGGGTTACGCTCGACATCTTGGTCGACATGGCTCATAGTCTTCGTGAATTACAATATCCCACCATGGCTAATAATAAAGAAGGGACACCTCATGCTTGCACTACTTGTGCTAAGGAAGTGCAAGGCCAAAAATATGGACGTGTACATGGCACCTTTGATAGAGGAGTTACATATCTTATGGAGAGGAGTGCGGGTCTTTGATATTTCTAGAGCTCCGGAAAACTAGCCAAATCTCAATGCTCATGACGAAAGAGAATACAGTCATTACGGCAAGCATGGATGGTATCATAATCCATACCCACCGTTGTTAGCATCTTCTTCGCTTCATCTCTTAATGCGAGCATGGTATTTGGTGGAGGCAACATCTTCTAGAGCAACCTATCACAATTCAAACATACATAGGCTTCGAATAATGATGATTCTCAAACATACATGATGATTATCAAAACAAACAATATCCAAATATGAGTCAAATTAATTTGGGAGCTAACCTCATACAACTGTGTTGATTTCAACTCTCGCATATTGACCTCAGACTCTGACATCACGTGTACATGTGATGTAGTGCCCCTAAAAATAGAATCCATCATGTCCACCATATCCTCGTCATCATCTAGCACATCCAAGAGACTATAGTCTTGCTCAAAGTGTGAAGGTATATGTGCACCCTCGCCACCCTCCTCATCCTGTCTCAAGATTTCGTGTAAATATAAGATGTCTCAAGGTTTCGTGTCATAATGGTATCCAATATTAATCACGAACTCAAATAGCATTGACTTACCGATGATCCATCACCACGTGCAACATCAATGGTGGGTACTAGTTTGGGCTCCTCCCCATACATCCGCAAGTGGCACATGACAATATGACGTTGATGTCGTACTTCTCGCTTGCAATGAGTACAATGACAATACAACCTCTCCATAAGCCACTTTGCACTCTTGGACATTGGCGTATCATCTGACGAGCTTCCACTCGTCCCTTCCATCTGCACACTTCTAAAATCACAACATGAGCTGGAAGAAAATCTATTAAGATCCAAAAAATAGCCACCCATGAGCTCCTTTCCTCTCTTCTCTCCTAGACATACCAATGATATTTTGGTCAGGGGTATCTTGATGTGGACCATGCATGACTACCCAGGATATGGAGAGTGCGCAGGTACATGGTTATGTCTTTACATGTATAATATAGGATTATGCTTTTATGACTCTCTTTCACACGCATGTCTTATACTAACACATTCATGCATGCGTGCAGGACTTGTTACAAGTGGGTACCATGCTTGTCCTATTTGTGGACCGGGTTTGAAATCACTTGCATGATACTCCAAACATATGAGGAAAAATATTTATGAAGTTCATGCTCGATACCTTCCGCTGGACCATCTCGCACGTGGAGGTCAGCTTGATTCACCACCACCATATTTGAAGGCAAGTGACTAGATTTAGGCTTGGAGGGTGAATGGAGAGGAACCTGCTCTTGGTATGAAGACGCTATCGATCTTTCAAGAGCTTCCTTATTGGGGTCAGTTACAAATCAATCATCTCTTAGATCCCATGCATATCTTCAAGAAGTGGGGGCTACTATTTGGGCACACTTGGTTGGTTCCAAAGACTCGAGAGGAGTGCGAGAAGACTTGCATACTATGAATAGGATGTCTCGTTTGTGGCCCCAAGTACGTGCTTCAGGAAAAGTTGTCCTCTCGAAAGCAACATGGATCCTCTCCACGAGAGAGCAGGCAGCGGTCAAGGCCAACATTGCCTCTTTTCAAACACCCACAGGGTACATGTGTTGCTTGAAAGGACAATAAGCTTAGTGGGCTCAAGTCCCATGATTGGCACAAGGACAATAAGCTTAGTGGGCTCAAGTCCCATGATTGGCACAAGGTCTTACAGGTATTCTAGGTTGTAGGATTAGTGTACCGATAATCATGATGTGTTAGTGTAATTATGATTATGTTATATTATTGACATGACTTCTTTGTTGCTTTGATAGTTCACCCTCCCAATTACAGTAAAAGGGTGCTTACAAGAAGATGTTAGAAATTCTATATTCAAGATTAGTGGTATTGTGAGGTATGCTTACTATCAGATCACATTGATTGCATTTTCTTCAATTTAAACAGAATAATCTGTAGACTGATTATAAATATATCTTACATGGGCATGTGAAATAGGTGGATATCTCAAAAAGAAATCTTCATATCAAGCATCGAGAAGGCTAGGGTCGATTCCATCGAAGCCGTATGCTTGCTTGAGAAGCACTTTCCCTCAAGCATTATGACAACTCAAGTGCACTTGCTTGTGCACATAGTTGATGAGGTGGCCATTGCAAGTATCGTTCATAGTCGGTGGATGTTTTTTCTTGAGCCATTTATGAAAACTTTGAAGGGATCTGTAAGACAAAGAGCAAGACCAGAAGTAAGCATGGCAGAGGGATGGCTTGTGCAAGAGTCATTAGTATATATCACGGAGTTTCTTGCATCCACAAATCTCGATATGCCGCAGGCTTGGCATAACAAGGATGATGATCGCATCGTTGTTGAGGTTCCCCAAGGAAAAGGGATTGAAAGAAAGATGAGCAAAGAGCAAATGGAGAAATTCAATAAGTTTTGTATCCTCAATAGCAAGGAGATGCAGAAGTGGATTGAGAGATATGAAGTGGCCAAAGCAAAAAGAATAGTTGCAAAGAAGAGATTCAGAGTAATTTATAGGCGATCGCAACCATATCCACGAGATCTCGCCCTTCTCCCCACTTGATTGGCTACAACTGACTCTATGTAAAGCCGAACATGATGGAGAGACAATAAACTAGGGCGAGCGAGAGTTATCATCTAGATGTATGATGCATGTAAGTTTCTTACCTCTTGACGTAATTAAGTAATTATTTGTGGCAATATATGCTATAAAATAGATGCATCTTCATTGTTTTAATGATGCTCTTTTGCAGTACAAAAAGTACAGTGCATTATGGTCATATGGACAACATTTTTGCGTGGAATGCATCGATTCAAAGAGAGTCACGTATGTTTGTGGAGTCATGGCTAACTTCACACAAGATAGCCGAGCAAGTGCTTTGGATACCAATCTTCTCTCCTCACAGTTGGATTATTGTGGAAACATACACGAAATCTATGAAATTGATTTCAAACGATTTAGTGTTTTCATTCTTGATGTAAAATGGTTTAGAACTATTTACAATAGTCCCCATGCGACAGTGAGAAAAGACAGTAGCGATTTCTTTGCAATAGACTCCACCAAACTTTGGACCGATGAAAGTAATACTTTTGTTCTTCTCGAGCACTGTGAGTAGGTGCATACTAATGATTTAATTAATCGAAGTTTTCATTTTTAAAGATCCATTGATACATGTACTTCATATATATAATTGATGGCATTTGGCACCAATCTTCAATATAGGTGGTTTTTCATCCGAATCGTTTTGATCCAAGATGGTGGTAAGTGATCCAATTTGCACCACGAAGTAAGTAAATTTTTGAGGATAGAGATGTGGATATGGAGATGCCACTACCAATGCCAGATCTAATTGATCCAGATGGATTTAGCAAAGAAGATGAAGATTATAATATGAGCCAAGAGGAAGATGTGCATAATGACATCATACGGGAGGAAGATGGAGATCACGATATTGAGGAAGAAGATGACGATCATCAAGAATCACCACACTTTATTAAAGAAGATGATCAAGTCTTAGGTGAACGTACGATGCTAGAGTATGATGATGATATAAGAGATCAACTCAGTATAGAGTTAGAGATAGACTTGTTTGGCGCATTAAACTTGGCTCAGGATGAAGTCATTGATGTAAATGCTCTTCATTGATTTTTTTCATCTCAAACTTAGACATAAATATATGAGCTTCAAACTTGATGTACATGCTCTTGTACTTTTATTCTCTCAAAGGATCAAACATGTATGAAAAGGAAAAAAAAATTATCATTGGGAAAAACTATCTTTCAAGGTCGGTATGGGAGAAAACACTCTCTGCAAAACATCGCTATAGGAAATTGTCTCAGTGTCGCTATATAACAACCATTCACAAGTCTAATAAGTGTTGCTATATAGCGACGCTCTTCAAACGTCACTATATAGCGACACTTTTCTAAAGTCGCTATATAGCAACACTTAACGAATCTCGCTTTGATTACTGATGATTAGCACCTCGGCACGCTAAACGTTGGTGCTTAAGCATCGGAATAGGGCTCGTCTTTAGTAGTGTTATGTTCCCCCAAGGTACAAGACCATATTCCCACATTAAAGTGCTCAAGAAGATTGTGTAGAAACTCTATGCATCCATTTCGTAGAAATATCTTCTCTCTCCCAATGTTGTAACATCTATTATCAGGAAGTTCTTATCAACCTTGCATAGAAATAATCCATTTAATTCTAAAATCATGGCTCTTTTATGAATTCTATGAGCCTCCTTTGTATGTGATGAACCCTATATGGATTCTCACATTGAATAATTTTTGTTAGAGGACCATTCTATAGTTTCTCTTGAATCTTCTTTAGAAATGTCCATGTCAAGGTTTGTTGTACTTGTAGAGTATTTGCATGATCAACATCATTGTTTAATTACTTATGTGAGCAACTACTAAATATATGCATAGATACTCTTTCTTCTTCTTAATTTAATGGAATAGATTCACCTAAGGTGCAATCTCCTACACTATGGGATTCTTCTAATGTGCAATGACCCACATTCCTATGAGAATCGTTATCTAAGCTCCCATGTACATGTAAACTTCTATAAGCATCTTGTATTTCTATATCTTCATGAACATTTTTCTTCACCACAAGTGATAATAGTTATTAATTGAAAAGCATCTATCAAGTACCCAATAATATAAGTTGTGTCATTATATATTGAACAAACTATCAAATAAATAGTGTAATTTAAAATAAAGCAATATAGGGGTGCAAGGATTATGTGCCTTCCTCAATTCTCTTGAACTCATTGCAAAATTACGTTTACGTATATTATGAACACATAAGAAAAGTTTAACGTTTGATTTATGCTAACATATGCAAATCAAACATAGAGCAATAACAATATTCTTTGACTTTCTTAAGACAATATTATGCTTCATTATCCCAAATTTATCATGTGTTGCCTTGATGATTACCTCTTCACCTTTCTTTATCGTAGTAGCAATGCATGGATTTGCTTTCCTTGCCACACCCTCTTGCATATCAACTACCTTGCCAAGACTATGTCATCCTTTTCCTATCCCTCCTTTAGTAAAGATGGTAATCTCTCCCAAACATTTATCATAATCCATTCCATACGTATCCACATACCATTCAACTATATCTATGACTTTAAAAACCTTTGTCTCCTTTGATGTTCCAACATTTTTATCTGAAAGTTCCATCTTGTCTATTTGTTCATTTGTTGGATTTGCTTTTTGCTTAATGGGTTTGGTGTCTCATTTTTTGGATTTGTCATCTCTTTCTAGGTGTCCATTGAATTCATGCACATTAATACAATATTAGTGCTACTAAAGTTTAAGTACATGAAGCATAGATCTTGCATAGATACATGATGCATATAATGACTGGGTATGTATGTTTGTGTATGTTACAATGTTTGTGTGTTTGTATATGTTCTATAACGTTTGACAATGTGTGAGTGCATCACTTCTTAAATCGACTCAAGCATGTCTAAATTTCTTTCATCATCCAATCAACCTATGGCAATTGTGTTAAACACTTGAAGCTATCACTTCTTTAGTCGACCCAAGGTCGATTCGACGTATGCATGGATGTGTCTTGGAATATGTTTGTGTGTGTTTGTATGAGTGATCATCTACATAGCTATATGTGTAATGTGTGGGGAACATTTTATAATGTATTTGTCTTAGTATAAATATTCAAATGATCACTAACATTCATGAAGTGCACATCGACCTTAGTTCAAATTTTAGCATGTATGGTGTGCCACTTGTGTTTGTGTGTGTGAGTGATCATCAAATCGACCAAATGTAGATTTGAAAAGCCTTGCCATTATGATTAACTCTCAGCATGTTTTTGGTGGGCGTTTGAGTCATCATCAAGTGTATGGGAAACATTTAATAGCATCTTTGTCTTAGAATCAATATTCAAATGATCATCAACATTCATAAAGTGCAAATGGGCCTTAGGTTTATTTTGAAATGTGTAAGGGTGTGCCACTTATGTTTGTGTGTGGGAGTGATCATCAAATTCACCCAACGTTGATCTGGAGTGTATACGGGTGTGCCACTTGTGTTTGTGTGTGGGAGTGATCATGAAATTGACTCAAGGTCAATTTAAAAAGCCTAGCCATTGAGTCTTTGACCAATCAGGATTATGTAGAATGGGTTCTGAAGCCAAAGCACTCTTGATTTGTACAAACCCATGATCACAATCCTCATCCCAAGAGAAATCAACTCCATCTTTTAATAGCATAGTCATGTCTTGTGTCAAAGCAGCATATTGATAAATGAAGCGGTGATAGTATCCTGCTAGATTGACAAATGAGCGTACCTGACGTTTGGTTCTTGGCGGTGAGAGCTTGAGGATAGCTTCTACCTTCTCAAGGTCAAGCTTGACGCCCTCAGATAAGACAATATGTCCTAGTAACCTCCCTTGAGTGGCTCCAATGGTGCATTTATCAGGGTTGAGGCTACCATTTGCATCATTGACCCTTTGGAAGGCCAAACTAACCTTCATGACGTGCTCCTTATGTGCTGAGAATATACAGAAATCATCTAAAAACACCTCCAAGAAAACCCCCAAATAAGGAGCACACACCATCTGCATAAATCTTTGAAAGGTAGCAGGAGCATTGGTGAGGCCAAATGGCATTACTTTGAATGCAAATGTCCCCCAAGGTGTGGCAAATGTGGTTTTAAGCACATCCTCCTCAGCAATTCTGTTTTGATAAAACCCAAAGTAACCATCACAGAAAGTATACATCTCATGACCACTCACCTTCTAAAAAATGAGGTCTTGAAAGGGAAGAGGATGATGGTCCTTATTGATGGCTGCATTGAGTTTCTTTTTGTCGATTTAGACCCGCCACTTGTTGTTTTTCTTTGGGGTGACTACCACTGGTGAAACCCATCCAGTATTGTGTCTACAAGTTTTTGCAACTCTGAGCGCAAAGCATCAGTTTGTAGGGGCCCTAATCTCTGATGCTTCTGAGCCACAGGCTTAGCATCAGGCTTCAGCTCTATCTTGTGTTCTATGGTAGTCACATGGCAAAGGTGGTGGTAGCTAGTTGCAAAGAGGTAAGGGAAATCTTTGAACATTTCTAGGAACTCAACTTCCTCACTCGGAGTGAGGTCAGGGGAAAGCATAAATTCAATCTGTTAAGGACTAGCTGTTACCTTTTCTGTAGGTGATAGGGTCAGAGACACCCCCATCATGTAAGCTTCCTCCTTTGAGAACTCCTCCCCCCGTCTAATTCTTGCATTGATTCAGACACCGAGGATGAGAGAGTATCACTGTCTTGCTCCTCTTCTTCTTCTGGTTCTGTGCCACCTGGTTGCACCGGGATCTTCTCCTTAGAAGCACCAAAAGACATGTGTCCTGTCTTCCAATAGCTGACTGCATCACTCTTTCTCAACCACGGTCTCCCAAGTATGGCTGGGTAACTCCTGCCTGTATCTTTGATGTCCACTTCGATGTCCACTACATAGAAATTGACGGTGGTGGTCAACCCATTGACAGTGATGGGCAAATCCTCAATGACTCCCAGGGTGGCGAGTCGTCGACCATCTACTACCTTGATTCAAGTGGAGGAGCGCCTTGTGCATTTCAAATTCAATTTCTTCATGATTCGGGGCACCATGATATTACATGCAGCTCCCCCATCAACACACACTTTTGACATGGTAATTATCTATGATGACATCTACTCTATGTGGGTGCCGATCAATTTCTTCAGAGATAGAAGAGACCACTCATACCTTTTCCTTTTTCTTGCTCCTCCTTGTTGAGAGACCTTGCTGCAGCTCACATCTCACCTTAGGGCTTAATGCTATTAGTTGAGGGAGCGTGATGCTCAAAGACCGATGAGCAAGGTCCTGAACGACTGAATAATCCTCTTGCCCCGAGCCGATGGGAAAATTCGAGGGTGACCACTTACTCCTGTGAGATCTTTAAGTCTTCTCTGTTGGTGGGTCTGCCATCTCAGCATCTGAGGGCTCTGAGAAGGACACCTTCTTTCTAGGGTGGCCCGGTCCATGGTCTGGAGAGGGGTCCGAGGTGGTACGACTTCTTTTCCCGAGGTCAAGTGTCTCTACGTCAGAATCCTCGGTGCTTGATTCACTCAAAAGATTCACCCTTAGTCTGTTGGGACATTCCGTGTGATAATGACATTCCATGTGATAATGACCCTTCTGGTGGCACTCGTAGCACACAACATTGGCACATTCTCTTGGAGGGTGATTGGCTTGATTTTTGATGCCCACCACCATCTCAAGCCAAAGATCATTCAGGACCTTGGCTAGGTCATTGACTCCAAGTTCCTTAGTAGGAGGGGCCCAGGGAGTAGGAAGGAGGGGGGCTAACCCTTTTCTTTATAGCACTCTATAAGGTTAGTGCTATGCACATATGATCATGTGATGCTGCTATGCACACATGATCACATGATGTTGAGCGTGAATTCTCAACATCTTCCCTCAAGATCAACATCATGAAGTAGGCCTTCCCTCAAGATGATGATTTTGGGGAATCGAAGAAGGACCGAGCATTACATTCCATCACACCCCTTTAATGGGAATGTCCTTCCTCTGTGTCAAACCAAGAGCTAGTCGGTGTTTCTCGAATAGCTCTTTACCAAGTGGTTTGGTAAAGATGTCTGCACAATGCTGTAGTGTGATGTCACCAAGTAACACTCTTTCTCTGATGAAGTGCTCTCTGACATCAATGTGCTTTGTCTTGGAGTGATATACTGGATTTTTGGCCAATGCTTGAGCCGATTGATTATCACAATATATTGGTGTTGGCTTTGACTCATCAAAGTAATCTATTTCTGACAATAGTCTTCTGAGCCATATAGCCTCACATGCACCTGTAGTGAGTGCTCTATATTCTGCTTCAGTCGAAGACAAACAAATAGTTGGCTATTTGTTTGACAACCATAATATAGCACCTTGACCAAGGAAAAATTCATATCCCTGTGTCGATCTCTCGGTCTCATGATGTCTGGCATAGTCACTGTCACAGTATCCATGCAATCATGGATGACTTCCTCTATATTCTATACCAAACTGTCTTGTACCTCTAATGTATCTCAAGACTCTTTTGGCTGCATTGCAGTGAGACTATTTTGGATTTGCCATAAACTATGCTAGTGAGCTTACTGCATAACAAATATCTAGCCGTGTGATTGCCAGGATATATAAGAGATCCGATGAGTTGCCTGTAGTATCTGTCATTGACTGTAGGCTTTTTTAAATCTTTAGTAAGTTTCAAACTCTGTTCCATGGGAGTGGTTGCAATCTTGCAATCTGCCATATGAAACTTCTTCAGTAGACTATCAACATACTTGAGCTGACTCATGAATGTGCTATCTGAATCTCTTTTGAACTCAATTCCAAGACAATAGTGCATAAGTCCAAGATATTTCATGTCGAACTCTGCAGATAAGTCTTGTTTTAGTTTTTTGATGAAGCTATCCTTGCTTCCTATCACAATTAGATCATCTACATACAAAAGTGCAATAGTAATGTCTTCCCCTTGAACTTTGTAGTAGAGAGTATGATCTGCATTGGACTTCATGTATCCATCAACAAAATACTTGTCAATTCTATTGTACCAACTTCTGGGTGCTTGTTTTAAGCTGTAGAGACTTTTCTTGAGATGGCAAACCTTATTATTCTTTCCTGGTTCAACATAACCTGCTAGTTGTTGCATGTAGACTTCCTCGTCTAGATAACCATTAAGAAATGCATTCTTGACATCAAGCTAATACACATTCCATTTGCTGAGTGTTGCTAGTGATATCAAGAACCGTATGGAATCCATCTTTGCTACTGGAGCATAAGTGTCATCATAGTCTTGACCATATTGTTGTCCAAATCCTTTTGCAACTAATCTGGTGAACATAGGTGACAGAGAGGTGAACATGGTGAGGTGACCTAGAAGTGAATAGGGGTGACCTAGGAGTGAATATGGATGACTTAGAGGTGAACATGGGTGACCTAGAGGTGAACATGGGGAGGTGACATAGAAGTGAACAGGGGTGACCTAGGAGTGAACAGGGGTGACCTAGGAGTGAACATAGGTGACAGAGAGGTGAACATGAGGAGGTGACATAGGAGTGAACATGGGTGACCTAAGAGTTAACAGGGGTGACCTGGAGGTGAACATGGGTTACAAAGAGGTGAACATGGGGAGGTGACATAGAAGTGAACAAGGGTGACCTAGGAGTGAACAGGGGTGACCTAGGAGTCAACAAGGGTGACCTAGGAGTGAACAGGGGTGACAGAGAGGTGAACATGGGGAGGTGACATAGGAGTGAACAGGGATGACCTAGGAGTGAACAGGGGTGACCTGGAGGTGAACATAGGTGACAAAGAGGTGAACCTGGGGAGGTGACATAGAAGTGAACAGGGGTGACCTAGGAGTGAACAGGGGTGACCTAGGAGTGAACATGGGTGACAGAGAGGTGAACATGGGGAGGTGACATAGAAGTGAACAGTGGTGACCTAGGAGTGAACAGGGGTGACCTAGGAGTGAACATGGGTGACAGAGAGTTGAACATGGGGAGGTGACATAGAAGTGAACAGGGGTGACCTAGGAGTGAACAGGGGTGACCTGGAGGTGAACATAGGTGACAGAGAGGTGAACATGGGGAGGTGACCTAGAAGTGAACAGGGGTGACCTAGGAGTGAACAGGGGTGACTTGGAGGTGAACATGGGGAGGTGACATAGAAGTGAACAGGGGTGACCTAGGAGTGAACAAGGGTGACTTGGAGGTGAACATGGGTGACCTAGAGGTGAACATGGGGAAATGACATAGAAGTGAACAGGGGTGACCTAGGAGTGAACAGGGGTGACCTAGGAGTGAACAGGGGTGACCTAGGAGTGAACAGGGGTGACCTAGGAGTGAACATGGGTGACAGAGAGGTGAACATGGGGAGGTGACATAGAAGTGAACAGGGGTGACCTAGGAGTGAACAGGGGTGACTTGGAGGTGAAGATGGGTGAACTAGAGGTGAACATAGGTGACAGAGAGTTGAACCTAGGGAGGTGACAAAGAAGTGAACAGGGGTGACCTAGGAATGAATAGGGGTGACCTAGGAGTGAACATAGGTGACAGAGAGGTGAACATGGGGAGGTGACCTAGAAGTGAACAGGGGTGACCTAGGAGTGAACAAGGGTGACTTGGAGGTGAACATGGGTGAACAGAGGTTCAACCTGAGTGACAGGGGTGAAGAGGGATTAAGGAGAAGTGTGTCTCAAAGAAGGCAAGGGCTGTTTCCGTCTTGCCAGAGAAGGAGAAACTCAGTTTTTATTGGTCTCCCACCAAATAGTGCAATTGGGCAGAGAGTAGAAGCTTACAGGGTTAGGAAAGGGAATACATTGTTGTTGTTTTTTTTTTTGAATAAATAAAAATTCAACTAATAGGAATGGAAATCCTTATCCAAAGAGAGAGACTCAATGTGGATCATACTTCTTTACCTGTGAGCCATTTACACGTGACGGTAACTTCTTGCCCTCCAAGGTGGCCAAATAAACCCCTCCACTGGGAATAATCCTTGTAATAAAGAAGAGCCCTGTCCAGCCACTGACAAATTTGGGTTTATGCTTCAAGAACTTACTGGAATATAACAAGACCAAGTTGCCAACTTGGAATTCCCTCTTCCTGAGATTTCTATCATGCCATGCTTTCTGCCTTCTTTGCCAGACTTCCTGAGCAAGGATCGCTTCACGACGATGTTCATCCAAGGCTTCAAGATCCCATAATCTCTCAAGTGTGCATGCCTCCAAGTTATCGTCCATCTCTGCCATGACCCTAGTGGTCTTCATGTGGAACTCATAGGGCATGACTGCCTCCAAGCCATAAACTATCTGGAATGGTGAATATCCAGTGCTAGCCTTGTATGCTGTTCTGTAAGAAAAAAGACCGGCTAGTAGTAGAATATCCCAATTTGCCAAGGAATGAAGGCATAACCGAGCCACAATATGAGACATGGTCCGATTGGAGCTCTCAGCCAAACCATTGGCTCGAGGGTAGTATGAACTAGAGCTCTTGTGAACAATTTGCAGTTGGGTGATAAGGTCAGTAATGACATCATTGAGAAAGTGGGTACCTCTGTCACTCATCAATTCCATAGGACATCCAAACCTAGAAATGATTTGATCATACAAGAATGAGGACACAACTTGAGCAGTGCAAGTCTTTGCTGCCTTAGCCTCCACCCATTTAGTGCCATAATCAGCAGCAATCAGAGCATACTTGTTCCCTCTTCGAGTTGCAGGAGAGATGGGTCTGACAAAATCCAATCCCCATCTATAGAAGGGTGGTACAGGGTTGGATGGCTGAAGAGGAAGGTACTCCCGTTAGGTAGGCTTCGGCCCCCCTCTTTGACATGAGTCACAGCGGTGCACATAAGCAGAGCAGTCTTGGAATAGCTTTGGCCACCACAACCCAAAGTGCATTATCTTTCTAGTAGTGGCCTCTGGTGCCATATGACCCCCCCATTCCTGAGTGAGCCTCCTGAAGAATGGCTTGTGTTTCATGAGGGAGCACACACCTCCTCAAAATGTGGTCCTTCCCCAACTTGTACAGTTGACCCGCGATTAGTTTGAAAGGAGTAGCCTGAACAATCTACCTCCGCTTTTGTGCTGGAGTTAACCCTTTGGGGAACTCCCCTGTAGACAACAAGTGTACAATGTTTGCATACCATGGGGGAAAGCAATCCACAACAAACATGCAGTCATCTTTTGGTACTGTGGCACCGACACGGAAGAGGCCCACATCTGGAAGGTCATCATCAACTCCTATGGTTGCTTCACCTGAAGAGATCCTTGACAAGTGGTCTACTGGTTGATGCAATCGGCCTGCTCTCACTAGGATGTCAAAGTCAAACTCTTGAAATAGAAGAATCCGCCTGCTCACTCTTCCCCCAAGCGTTGGTTTGTTCAGTAAGTACTTGAGAGCTTGATGATCAGTAATGGTGATAAACTTACTGCCCAAGAGATAGTGCCGATACTTTGTCATGGCATAGACCATGCCCAAGCCCTCGTGTTCAGTGGTGCTATAGTTTCTTTTTGCTCCATTGAGTTGTCTGCTTGCGAAGTACACAGGTAGGTCGAGTTTGTGCTCTTCATCTGGTTGGGCCAATATCGCCCCAATCGCCAACCCACTTGCATCTACATGCACATGAAAAATGACATCCCATTGAGGTTGCCACAAGATGGGTGCCTTTACTAGACGATCCTTGAGGTTGTCAAATGCTAGTTGTTGAGGTGCCTACCAGTTGAAGGACTACTCCTGCCGAAGGAGTTCCGTCAACGCCACCGCTATGTTGGCATAGGACCTGATGAATCTTCTATAATAACCCACATGTCCCAAAAAAGACTTGACTTCTCTGGGTGTGCGAGGAATAGGCAAGGTCAATATCACTTCCACCTTTACTGGGTCCGTGGTCATTCCCTCAGCCGAGATGATGTGGCCAAGGAGAACCCCTCGCAAGGCGAGGAAGAAACATTTTTCCGGATTCAAGCACAACCTAGCTTCTTTGCACTTATCAAAAACCCACCTCAACTTACTCATGTGATCAGTCTGAATAGCAAGTTCGAGGTGAGAAGCATTCTTGCCATTGAACACAGAGAAGTCATCCAAGAATACCTCAAGGACCTTTCCGATGTTCTATTGGAAGAGTTTGGTGACAAGACATTGAAACGTGGCCGGTGCATTGCATAGACCAAAAGGCATCATCCGGTAAGCATAAGTTCCCCATTGGGTGATGAAGGTAGTCTTTAACTGATCTTGCTCTCGCACCCGAACCTAGTTATACCCACTGTATCCATCCATGAAGGAGTAGAGAGCATGACCAGCTATGGTTTCTAGCACCCTGTCAGTGAAGGGGAGAGGAAACCTATCCCGACGTGTGGCGGTATTCAAACTCCTATAGTCGACACAAACTCGGAGTTTTCTAGTCTCTCTTTTGGGCACCACTACGATGCCACTAAGCCATTCGGAGTAGTCAACAGGGTAGATCAACCCTGCTTGCTCCATCTTTTGAATATCAGCATGGACAGCCTTGCCATAGTTAGGATTCATGCGATATAGTCCCTTGATCACCGGCTCTGCTTCTGGATATAGATCGATGCGATGTTCCATGAACTTAGTGGGTACTCTTTTTAAATCCTTATATGACTAGGCAAAGACATCAACGTACTCTTGAAAAAAATCAGACAATACAGCAAGAGATAGTCATGTTCCCAAACCCAACTGGCTACCTTAAGATGTCATGGTTGGTCTTGTGTCCCAATGTTCAGATACCTCCAATCCCTGGCATGGTCAACCTGAGGTATGCTTCCTGATGTGGAGTTTTTCAGTTCTTCTACTCCCACTGCTGTGGGTGCGTAGGAGAATCATCTAGAGAAAAATCCCCCACTACTTCTTCCATCCAAGAGCTCCGATAGGACGGTTGGGTGTGTTCCGGAAATGGTTGAAATGTAGAGGCAACACTTGGGCCCATTCTCTTCTTTCCTTTTTGTGCTTGCTTGAGCATTCCTCTGTATGGTAGTCCAACCACCTCGTATGTAGTTTCATGAACCTCCTGTGTCGTTGGGGGGTCAGCTTCTGACATATATAAGTCGAGTAGAACAAGGTCCACGACATCTTCTTCTCCCTGTATGCTGTGGGCTTGCCTTGAAGGTCTGAAGTTCTAGACTCCAATGTGAATGTGGACGGCTCCTTCAAATTGTCCGGTCTCTTGACCCCTCCTAGGTTGGTCAGGTTGCACAATGGATTCAATAACCCTTCCAAGATGCATTTCCGGCACCGCCTACCTTTGAATGACATCAGTAAGTAGGTGGTCATCCTCTTCTTCTGCAGATCCATGAGTGTCTTCTCCAATACCATCATTGTGCTCAGCCAGCCCATGATCTATGTGGTCATCTTCTTCTTCCATAGATTCATGAGTGTGCTCTTCAGTACCATCATTATGCTCCGCCAGCTCATCATCTTCTTGCATAGCATCCTCTTCCTCTTCTGTTGTAACCCCATGGTCATTTTCTTGGTGTGAGGCATCCATGTCGTGTGCCTCCATTGCTTCCATTGTTGCTTCATGGTCTTGTCTTTGAGTCACCCTGGTGGCCTCCCCACCACTTGGTCTGGTACTTGCAGACATCATTCACTGATACATCTGGGGATTATTAAGAAGGCCAAAAGGCATCCGTTCATACATGAGATCAGCCAAACCAGGTGGTAAAGAGGCTTCCTGGCTCACCTCTTGTGCATTCCGTGAAATACCAAGATGGGCTTCAGGATCCTCTTCTGGACACAACTCCACCATGTTGATGGCTAAGGATCCCATGGCCCCCATCCAATCCAAGATCACAGCTTCTTCCTCATCTCGTCCAGCATGTTCCAACAAGTACGTCAAGCTCTCACCATCATCTCGTGCTGCTGTTACATAGGTTTCACCTTGGAAGGGTGAGTCCTCCACATAGGCCAACTCTTCTTTCTGTAGGGGCCAATCCCCAAGTGCCCATTGCTCCTCTTCCACCCCTTCTTCTTCTTCAAAATCCTCTTCCCCAAGTTCCATAGGTCGGTGACGGGCCCTTCCAGTAACCATGTCTATTTCTAAGGATGTGGATCCCAAAGGCAGTCGAACTTCATCACTTGACCAATCTTGAATGGCCTTTGCTGAGCGTAACCATGGTCTACCAAGAAGTAGAGGATAAGTCTGCTCACCCTCCGTCATATTAAGTACAACAAAATTGGACAGGAATGTAACTCCCCAATCTTCATGTGAACACCTTTGACAGCCCCCATAGGCTTCACCTTGTGTTGATCCGCCATGCATACTTGAAAGTGTACGTCAATTGTCAATTTCAAACCCAGTTGTTGAAGATTACCTCTCGGCATGATGTTTACTGCTGCCCCACCATCCAAGAAAACATCTTTCAACTCCACCCCGTTGATCTCCACTATGAGCTTGGGACTTTGTTCATATGTGAGGGTAGCATAGGCTGAGCAATTGTCTAGTGTTACTCCATCTTGAACTGTTACTGTCTCTAGTGTGGGTTCGCCCTGAATAGATCCCCTTTGGCGGTGTCCTGGCACGCGATTCAAAAATGCAATGGTCTGATGCTTGATATGTGGAGACAATTGACAGAGTTGTCGTAAGGTGATATTGGGCCTAAAATCCATCAAGTCATCCATCAAAGAATAGGGCTAGATAGTAGCAGCAGTGTTTTGTGCCTTCATCCACCGAGCTTCTGGCCGAGGGTCGAAGCTCACACGAGGGAGAGGAGGTGCCTCTGGATTCTCAATCAATATTTCTTGTGGTGACTCTCCCATCACCCATTTCCCCCTTTCTTGGGCACTACTATGCTTCACCCCTTTTTCCTTCTCTTGCTTCATTGTGCTTCCTGAGTGGAAAGTGGATCGGCCTACTTGTGACTCCTCACGTTTTTGCCCTAAAGTTGTCACTTCTATTGCAAACCTCACTATTCTGGACTTGCAGGAAGGGAACTGAGGTGTGACGCCTTCATCTTCAGAACTAGATTGAAGATCTTTGGTGACACTCCTGACCACCTCCTGGTACCTTGAAGGCATAGATTGCTCACTTGGAGCTGAGGTAGTTTTAGAGCTATTGATAGGTCCTGATGGCTGTGGGGCCCTTCAGGTCCTTTCTAATCCAGTTACAGGAGAGGACAAGGGTGATGCAGTCCTGTGCCCACTATCCACCTTGGAGGAAGGAGGTGGGGATGCTCCTCTAGTGACTGAGCTGGTATTAGTTGGTGATGAGGCCTCCGATATTGATGTTGAGTCATCCTTACTATTGTCACCCTTCATTTGTGACCTAGTCATAGCTCCCAACACTGCACCAATCAAATGTGGTTTGTCACCCTCCCCCGCCACTACTACATCAACCATGTTGACTTGCGATGTTGATTCCCTTTTGCCATTGGGACAATCTCTGGTGTAGTGATCATTTGTGTTGCACTATGTACAAGAGGGTCCCTCGAATGGCTGTGTACAATCATCTTGGTAATGGCCGTACTCGCCACATCTATAGCACATGATGGGCCTGCGAAAGTTGGTACCTCTGCCTCCACATCCACCTCGGAACCCACCCCGTCGATCGTGAATATAAGGGGGTCCATATCCACCCCCTGACATAGGTGGTTGATACTGTGCATAGTAGGGCAGAGGATAGAAGTATGGAGCCCCAAATTCACTAGGAGGAGACTAGGAGTAGGAGCTTGGAGCAAAGGAGGATTAGGAAGTAGTGGAGGTGGAATGATAGGATGGGTGGGTGGTTCAGGTGCCTTCACAGGGGCTGAAGCTAGTGTTGGAATACTGAAAGGAAAGAGTAGAGTTGACACAAAATCAGAATACTTGCTTATAGAATGAAGAAGAAAGAGGTCCTTAAGTAGGCACCTCATACAAGGTCACTGACATCACTGATGACCTCAAAGCTCCACAATCATCTCCTCAATCTGCTCCTAGATTCACTCAATCATCCTATGTGGCTTTTCCACCACCTAACTGTGCTTGTGGGCACCTAACTGTGCCTCTAGCACTCACACATAGAAACATAAGGTGTGCCTGAGGCATACACCTTGAGATATCCCAACAAACCCCCCTTCAAGGAAATGCCTCAGGCTATGTCAAGGATACAACTAGTCTCATAGTTTCTCATGCCATCTCATGGTGGTCAAGGATAAATCTATGGCTAGGTTCTCATGCTAGCAAGGGTTCCCTTGGGTGTAAGGTAAACAAAAAAGGGATACAAACAGACCTTCCAATGGTTATCTCCCCTGCATGTACATGCACACAATGTCTGCAGGAGGTACCATGGAACAAAACATACACATGGCCTACATCATAAGGTGACCAGAGGTGTTTACAAAACACACAAAACACAATAGTTTATTTTCATTCATTTTGGAGGACTATCCAGGCTGAGTACCTTGACATAAAAAGAGAGATCTGGAGCATAGAGATGTCTTAAAATGCATAATCTTCAAAGGATGCCTCATCTTGTGGAGGCTCATTAACTGTAAGTAGATTTGCATTTTCTGTCTTTGCTTTGGCTTTGCAAAACTTCTCACTATGGTTGTTTTTGCCACAGTGCTTGCATGGATTAACTTTGAAGCAGTCCTTTGAAAGGTGATTTGTCTTTCCACAGTGATTGCAAGGAGTATACTTGCCCTTCTGGAATTTCATAACATAAGCAGTGTCATTGCCTTTCCTTAGCTCCATATGTCTTTCTTCTTCTTGGAGAGCTGAGATAATGCCTTCAAGGTTAGGATTGGGAAGATTCTTCAAAGTGCTAACAATGTGATCAAAACTTTCAAGCATACTCTTAAGTAACACTGCCATAGCATCATCAGGGGTGATAGGAGAGTTGATAGAAGCTAACTGAGTCATAAGACTCCACATATAGTTGACATGAGCAGCTAAAGTAGTATCACTTGCCATCTTTAATTCAAAGAAAGAGATTTTAAGTGATAGTTTAGATATGTGAGAGCTTGCACCAAAAATCAAGTCTAGCTTCTGCCAAGCTTCCGAAGGAGACTCCAAGTCAGAGATATGATGTATGTAATCATCACCCAAGGCTAAAGCAATTATACCATATGCTTTTTCTTCTCTTGCTGGATCCCTTGCCGGTCGTGTCGGAGTTGAAGATTGTCCAGCATTTGAGGCCGTAGAAGAAGCGGTAGGAGTAGGTTTGACAAGTCCCCATAAGTTCTCCCGCATCAATGCAAATTTCACCTTCATTTGCCATGTATGGAAGCCCTTTCCATTGAACTTCTCAAGATTATATAAGGTAGCCATGAGAGGGTCTAACCCAGATATTGGGCAGTGTCTATCTCTCTTACAAGGCAAAAATAACTGAAATACTTCCAAAGTATGAGCACTTGATGTAGCAAATAGTAGTGACTAGATTTCAAACAATGATGCTTCCTTTTACATGCTTCATAGAAGTGGATGAAATAAACACTTTCCAATCACAAACAGGTCTAGCAAGTCAAAACAAAACTGAAGCAACACTTGTAGTGAAGTTATTGAAAACTTCAAAAGACCAGAAATGCTAGAGTAGCATTTTATGTAGCATCATTTTCAAAAGCATGTCAAAACTGTCAAAACTAGAGAGCTGAACTTGGAGGGCTCATAGCACACTCTTCAAAGCAAAAGAAAGGGGGCTTTCTGAGGCAAAAGAAAGCTGGTATACCACAGTAGATCCTCTGGGAAGAAGAGGTGAAAATATGCGTCAGGTCACCTTCACCTTCTTGAACAAAGTCGACTGGTTTTTCTCTGTTTTCTCCTCAATATGCAGCCATTGCTGCTCAGATTTTAGCACAAGGTAGCTCTAGTATGGAGAAGCTTGCCCTGAAAGGAATTAGACAAAGACGAAGCAGGCGCAGAGAAAACGCAGGAAGAAGATTCGACGACTTTCGTACAATGGCGACCAGCAGAGCGCATATTTCTTCAATTGCTTGCAGCCTGAAATTTGCCCCAACAAGAGGGATCTCCAGCAGGAAGGGCGTGGGAAATGGGTGAGAATCGGAGGAGAACAAGCTCAAGCAAATTTTTGGAAGAAGAGGGAGAGATGGTGAAGAAGAAGAAGAGGAAGAAGATGATGATGTGGCAGAAATGGGCTCAAGGAGGATCAAATGGCTCTGATACCAGGTTGGAATACTGAAAGGAAAGAGTAGAGTTGACACAAAATCAGAATACTTGCTTATAGAATGAAGAAGAAAGAGGTCCTTAAGTAGACACCTCATACAAGGTCACTGACATCACTGATGACCTCAAAGCTCCACAATCATCTCCTCAATCTCCTCCTAGATTCACTCAATCATCCTATGTGGCTTTTCCACCACCTAACTGTGCTTGTGGGCACCTAACTGTGCCTCTAGCACTCACACATAGAAACATAAGGTGTGCCTGAGGCATACACCTTGCGATATCCCAACAGCTAGGGGTACTGGCCCTGAAGTGGTCGGTGCAGCTTTGTTGATTGTAGCCACCAGTGGTTCTCCAATTGGATACTCCGGTAGAAGCTTCCTCAACCCCTTAAGATACCTACACTCGGAGGCATCATGTCCATGAATTTCACAAAATGTGCAAAAGGAGGTTGGGGTGGGTACCTTACGCTTCGATGGACATTCCCAGTAGCCATGGCCAAAACCCTTGTAGTCGGTGCACCAGAGACCACTTCTTATCTGAGCTTCAAAGGGTGACGGTCCATCCACTTTTGTTCTGTCTTTCAGACCTTCTTTGATTTCTTCTAATTCCTTCTTGAGTTGCTACCATGCCTGTGAGCCCTCT
Source organism: Dipteris shenzhenensis (assembly GCF_047967505.1). Taxonomy (NCBI): domain Eukaryota; kingdom Viridiplantae; phylum Streptophyta; class Polypodiopsida; order Gleicheniales; family Dipteridaceae; genus Dipteris; species Dipteris shenzhenensis. The sequence goes on along the minus strand of NC_141623.1, from coordinate 39,468,206 downwards.
TCTCTCAGAAGTTGGGCGGTCTAGGCTGGTATTGAGGCGAAACTTAACTGGGACCGTTCTGTCTTCATCGCTTCCCTCAGAAATTCTTGTAGTGAGGCTTGCTCAGGAAGTTTGTCAACCAGCCTTATAGCAATGGTGGAGGGTAAAGCCTTCAAAAACCACCCCTTCATGATGGCATCATTGGGTGGCACCGACATCTTTGCCGCCAAGACCCTCATCCTTGTGTACATCTCAGAGATGCTCTCTCCAGGCTTCATGGTGTCAGTGGATAACTCTTGGACAATCATGTGTTCGAATTTTTCCAACTTGAAAGTGCATAAGAATTCCTCCCTTAGGTCTGTCCACGTCTGGAAGTGGTTCGGAGGAAATTGAATGTACCATACATCTGCGACATCCTCCAATGATGAGGGAAAGATGTGAAGGAATGCATGCTCATTCTCCACACCTTTAGCTCTACATGTTGTGAGGAACTTCCTCACATGAGCTTCCACATCCTCATGGAGGTGGCCTTTTAACTTTTGAGTCTTCACGTGGACCTTGTTGAGTAGCTCAAGAAGTCTAGCTCTATCTGGAGGAATGAGAACGGCCATCCCCACTCGAGAGGTTGGAGAGGCGGCCATCCCCACCCGAGAGGTTGGAGAGGATGCAAGAGTTGGAGGGAGTCCTGATGGGGCTGTAATGAGTGTTGGTGCTCCCAAGGAGGAGACCACCCCGACAACTCCTCTTGTGGAGGACCACAATGGAGAAGTCACTACTGATGTAGTCATAGAGGAAGTGTACCCAGATGGTAGGGTGTAAGTGGGGGGTCTCGGTGTTGCAGAGGGAAAGGGTGAGAACATGGAAGATGTGGGGGTGAAAGAGGATGGGAGAGCATTTGGGAAAGAGAGGGATGGAGTTGAAGTCATGAATGAGTAGGCAGAAGGGAAGGAAGGAGGTGGTGGAAAAGGCAACACCGGTGTGGATGGAAAGGGAGATGAAACCATCATGGCAGGTAAAGGCATGGCTAGAGCAAAAGTACCCCCCAATGGAATAGATGTAGAAGAAGGATTAGCTAGGAGCCCAGAGCTATGCATAACAGATGAGGTAGCAGCTTGTCCACAAGAGGTTGAGGCAGGAGCAGATGGAGTCACCACTCCGGTAGAAGAGGTGGTTGATGAAGACATCGTTGCAGGAGGAGAGGGGCTGCCTCAACCTTGATGAGTCCCTGAGGAGCCCTCGTCCTTAGTACCCTCTTCTTTCACCTGTTCTCCGCTTTGCACTTCTTCTTCTTCGGAGTCCGGATCTGACCACCAGGGTTCCTGTTGATTCAAGTCAATGAGAGTGTCGATGAAGTTACTTGCTTTGGCTACTGCTCCAATGGGCTCACTTTGTGCTCGAGTTGAGGACTTCGCAAACTTACGTCGCACGTAATGCTTCTTGTACCTAGTTTGGTCTACCAGAAGTCTTTTCTCCACTCTCCTCAAGTACCTCCTAGTTCTCTCACTAGCTCCTTCAAATGTTTCAGAACTACTCGGCATAAGACCTCTCTCTAGGACCCTAGATCACCACTTCACTCGTGCTACTCAAGACCAGCAGTGTCCCACCGTGATCGCCATAAACTGTCTGAGGGGGGGGGTTTCCTAACACTTCCGGAAGTATTACCAGAGGCCTAGGGCCACTGGTGCGAGAAGCGAGTAAGACATGCCATAAGTGTCACTGATGGTACATAGGCGAGTGCTTGTCGATGGTGTCAACTATGTGCAAGCGGTAGATGGTGTCAACTATGTGCAAGCGGTACAAGTGCTGAAGTGATGTGAGCAAGAAGAAGACCAAAGCGGAACAACATCATGAAAGCCAACCCTCGACATGAACGGCAAAGAACTTCAACCACATGACACAGGTCCATTGTACCAGGTGAAGGGAGAGGAGGGGAGGAGAACACAATGGAAAGAAATTCTAGAGTAGCGAGCAGAGATGGGGAGTAGCATAACTCATTAGAAAGCAAGATGACTGATACACCCCGAGAAGATACACACGAGGCGAGCTCTTGACTCTAGCCTCTCACTCCTTCACTCATGCCTCTCGCCCCTGCCAGAATGTCCCTCCCCCTTTCCCCTTTCCCCCTCTTCACCTTCTCCTCCTCTGCTCCACCCCCCGCTGCCAATCTCCTCTCCCTCTTCCTATTGGATGTCTTCTTGCACCCTTAGCTATCCTTAGCCATTCCACCGTTTATGGGCCGCTCTGTCCTTGATGGCTTCTGCAACACTCCAGCCTATTCTGGGTCGGTGAATCCCGTGCTCCATGTGTTCTCCTGTCTATTCCATGCGCTCCTGACACTAGTTGGTTGCGAGGGTTGGTGCACCACCTATACCTGTTAACTCTTGGACTGCTTCCCATGTGCACCAACAAGTTTATCCCATGTACCATTGCGCCAGTACTTCCCTCTGATCGACTTTGACCATGGTGAGTCGAGGTTGAGGTTTGGCACTCTTCAGTCATGTATTGCTTTTGTCATACCCAAGTCATGTCCAGGTCAAGTCATGTCCAAGTCATGTCCAAGTCTGTTCCAGAGTGACCAAGATGTGAACATATGTGAACATGCTATGACTAGGTATGACCAAGGTCTAACAACTTGGCATGTTGCTGAGCTGCTGATGTTAAGGGCAAAAGCAGCAACAGCAACGAGGAACTAGGGGGGGAGTCCTTAGATTATTTATCATTAATACGTTGTATCTAGTTTATAGTGGGATATGAAAAGACGGAAGTTCTAGGACTAGGCGGAGAACTGAATAGGCACGGCAACTGTCACGGCAACCGTGAAGGAGTTATGTGTGCCGGTTAGATAAGAGAGAAGAGAGCGATCATTCAGGGGCTCATTGTCATTCAGAGGATTCATTGATAAGGATCAGTGCTATGTATCAGAGAGTACGGTGTTGTACTGCTCGGAGAAATGTAATACAGAGATTCTATTGCATCTACCTCATTGTTTTATCATGAATGATTCTGTCGATCACTGTTCTACTCTATGAATTTTCATATGCAATTCCAAAGTACGATTACGCATGTAAATCTGTCGCAGTAGTGTGTTTCGAGTTAGTCTTCAGAGTAGAGAGGGCTAACACTTTGGCGACCACGGAAGATGTCCATGTTCGTCGCGGTGGATACCCCGGAGAGGTTGGATGCTCCCCATCTGTAATACTCTGATTCCTCGGTGCGAGGCCTAGCGCATGAATGACGCTGGGAGTGAGCCAGGGGGAACATCGCGCTCTCTAGAACGGCCTCGGGAGCCTGCAACTCCAGTATCGGCACGTACAACCCGCGAGGAACGGCATGACAGATATGTGGCTCAACGTGATCTTCTCTTCGGCTACTTCACGGATAGTGAGAGTAGTAGCCGCTCTGACACACCTCCGCTGATCCCAGGAGCGGAAGGTCCTGCTCCGGAAGACGAAGCGTCACCGTTGCGGAATTCCCCACCACCGAGTCCCAGGAGACGGGGGGGTGGTGTGCCTGCAGGAAGCGGAGCCCCAGGTCCGTCACCAGATCCCGGTAGGGGAGGTGGAGGCGGTGGAGGCGGAGGCGGGGGTGGAATTCCGGCGGTAAGCAGCGCGGCTATTCTACCACTGGTATCCAGGATGACGGTGAAGTACCCCAAGTTTTCGGGACGGGATAAGGAGGATGCGGATGCACATATACTGTCATTTGAGATGGCATGGATGGTGAATACGGCTCCACCAGTGCAGGCGACAGATCTTATGAAGATGGCGACTTTCATCCCGACACTGCAGAAGCAGGCGGCAGTATGGATCGCGCAATATGGAGCTACCCATTTCGCCACGTTTGATCTACTGCGGGAGGCCTTTTTGCTCCGGTTTCGGGAGGACAAGACCCGTGTTCATGTCCTGGCCAAACTGGGGAAACTGGAACAGAAGAACCAGGAAGTGGAGGCGTATGCGGCCAGGTTTCGGTCGTTGATCCGCCGCCTCGATGCAGCAACTACTCCGGCAGTCCCCATCCAAAATGCTTACTTCATGGAGGGGCTGAATAAAGGATTGAAAAGGTCCCTGGCATCGTTGGATCTGGAGGCTCTTTCATTGGAAGAAGTCGTCCAAGCAGCGGTGAGGGCGGAACAAGTCCTGTTTACTTCCAAGGGAAGGAAAGGAAAAGTGAAGTATGAGGAGGCTGAGGGAGACTCCGATACCGATAATGAGGAGGAGTCAGATCAGTCGGATGAGGAGGAGGACAAACGTTCCATGAGGCGGAAGGCTGGAAAAGCGGCAGGGAAGTTATTTCCGGAAGGATCTGCTGCCGGAGCCAAAAGCCGGGATAGTGGAACCGGGTCCTCTTCAAAAGTTCGCAAGGATACTTGGTGTAATCGGTGCCGGAATGCAGGACACTTAGCAGAGGAATGCGGTTTGAATGAGCGGTGGTGTGCGATTTGCCAAACAGCGATGCATACCACGGAGATCTGCCGCTATAACGCACGAATAGCCCCGACACCAGCGGTGGCGGCGGTAGTTGCGGCACCAGCCGCAGCACCATCCGCGGTACCAGCTGCACCGGCGAAAAGACCTTGGCGGCTGAGAACGGCTGGAACAGGTGCAGATGAACCAGCAGGGGAACGGACGTTCCTATGTTTTTATTGCAATCAACCCGGTCATCGAAAGGTAGATTGCGAATTATTCAAGCGCCACAAGGCGGAAAGGGAAGCAACCCGGGGATTTGGAGAAGGCAAGTCTGCACCAGCAGTGAATGCGGTTCTGATTGTCGAATGCGATGATGCCAGTCAGCAACAGGATAGCAAGGAGCCTAGTCCGAAGTCCGAAGAAGTACCGGAAGTACCGGCGGGTGTCCCTGTTGAAGGCAAAGTGGGAGGAAGTGCGAGCGGAGATGTGCTCGTGGTCACACGATCCAAGGAAAAGGTGCGGGACTACAAGGCCCCGCAAGAGAAGGGGAGACCTACGGCGTTGGATTGGCAGGCACAACAAAAGGTGCGGTCGACGGTCGGTGAATGGGTCCAGAAAACCCCAACGGAGTTACCTAGGCCGAGCGCGGAAAAGGCAGTCTTGGTGACGGAGAATGGTGCGAAGGTGGCAAGGCGCCTGCAAGGAGAGCAGCCAGAAGCGACTTGTCTTCCTACAAGTCAGAAGGACAGCCTGATGCCCGGTGAGGAGGGTGTTGAACCATATGATTTATGGCAGGATTTGCGGAAACAGCAAATACACATGACAATGGAGCAATTGTTGGCATTGGTACCCAATTTCCGGAGTTCTCTCATCAAACAATTGACGGAACCAGTCAGGGCGATGGAGTCGGAGATGGAAGCGGTAACAATGGAAGTGTCGTCAGATGGATCTGCAAAGCCTGAAGCGGAAGAACAGCCTCCTGTTTTTGACGAAGCAGTCCCGGTGATTTCCGTAACACTGGAGAACAGCCGGGTGGGAGGGGTGTTGCTGGACGGAGGGTCTGGGGTCAACATCCTGTCCGAACAAATGCTGGTGCCATTGGGTATCACAAAATGGGAATCAGCACCCTTCGCCGTTCGGATGGCAGACCAACGGAGAGTGTAGCCGTTAGGATTGCTCCGTGGATTGAAAATGGAGGTTTGCGGCGTGAAGTTTGAAATCGCTGCGGTGATTCTCCAGATGGAGGATATTAGCGGGTCATACCCGTTATTGCTCGGAAGACCGTGGTTGCAGCAGGCCCGTGTGAAACAAGACTGGCAATCCGACCGCATCACCATTCGGAAAGGAAAAAAGAAGCTGAAGCTCTCGGTACATACCAAACAAGGGCTGAGGACACCATTCCGACCGACGATGGCGGAAGGTATCCATATGATGGACGGAATGGGGGTCGAAGAGGAGGATGACTACTTCAGTAGGAATACGGAGCTGGTAAGCTTGTTCGAGGTCGATGTGGTTGCCGTTTTAAAGCAATATCAGCATCAGAGTCCCTCGGCTACGCAGGAATCATCCAGTTCCACGAATGAACCAGTCGAAGGGAGTCTACCGGAAGGCACAGGAGACATGCCGGACGAAGCGGGAGTGGCGGAGGCGGAAAGAGTTTTCGAGCAGGAACTCCGTCGCTCGCGGAGGGTCAAAGAAGACGAGCTGCTGGATCTTAACCTCGGGACGGAGGAGGAGCCAAAGAACGTCCGTGTCAGTGCGAAGCTCGATAACGGATTTCGGGGAAAATTGGAGACATTGCTGAAATCCTTCAAAGACGTGTTCGCCTGGGACTACACAGATTTGCTCGGCATCGATCCCAAATTCTATCAGCACAGGATCAATCTGCAGAAGGATGCGATACCGGTTCGGCAACAACGGTATAGAATGAACCCGAACTATGCCCAGAGGGTGAAGGAGGAGCTAGACAGGCTGCTAAAGGTCGGGTTTATCTGTCCGGTTGACCGTGCAACGTGGCTTTCGCCAATAGTGATTGTTCCGAAAAAGAATTTGAAGCTGCGGGTCTGTGTTGACTACAGAAAGCTTAACGCGGCGACAATCACGGATCCGTTTCCATTGCCGTTTAATGATACTATGCTGGATACAGTGGCAGGTCACGAGATGTATTCTTTTCTGGATGGCTTCAGTGGGTATAACCAGGTGCAGATGGCACCAGAAGATCGAGAGAAAACAGCCTTCATCACGGAGTGGGGAGCATTTGTTTTCCTGGTGATGGGCATTTGGGCTAAAGAATGCTCCGGCAACATTTCAACACATGGTCCAAGAAATATTTCAGGATTATTTACTAATCTTTATGCAGGTATTTCTGGACGATTTCAGTGTTTTTGGGAGTCGCGAGCAGCACCTTGAGCATCTGACGAAATGCTTAACCCGGTGTAGGGAGGCACGGTTGTGTCTGAACCCTATGAAATGTGCATTCGCCGTGGGCAGTGGTATGCTGCTGGGTTGCATTGTCTCGGCGGAAGGCATTGCGGTAGATCCGGCGAAGGTCGAAGCGATTCGGCAGGCAAAGGTTCCTGGCAACGGTAAGCAGCTCGGGAGATTCCTAGGGCAGGTTAAATGGCACAGCCGAATGCTGCGGTATCTGGCGGATGTGGCGACACCACTGTATGACCAACTCAACAAAGTACCGTTAGTCTGGTCTCCTGCTTGTGACTTAGCTTTTCGACGGCTCAAACTGATGTTGGCGACAGCACCGGTGGTTCAGCCGCCAGATTGGACGAAGATGTTTCATGTCTTCGTGGATGCCTCGGACGTGGCTATTGGTAGTGTCCTCATGCAGGAAGCGACAAGCAAGTGGTTCCGACCGGTGTATTATGCAAGTCGCAGGTTGTCAAAAGCCGAACGGAATTACTCTACGACGGAGCGGGAAGCATTGGGGATGATTTATTCCGTAACAAAGTTTCGTCACTACCTGTTGGGGAATCGGTTCACGTTTCATGTGGATCATTCCGCCTTGTTGTATTTGGTACACAAGCCCGAGCTCACTGGAAAATTGGCCCGGTGGATGCTGCTTTTACAGGAGTTCGATTTCACGGTGGTCCATCGACCAGGAAGTACACATGCCGTAGCGGATTACCTTTCGCGGTTGGAATCTGGCGAAGACCCGATGGGTGTGGAAGACGATTTTCCGGATGCCCAGTTGTTCGAACTGGAGGCGGTGGTACCGGCAGCTCCAAAGACGTGGTACGACGACATGTTTCACTTTGTCGACACGGGCCAGATGCGCGACGGAATGTCGCGAGACCAGCAGAAACGGCTCGCGCTCAAGAGCAGAGACTTCCGGATCATCGCTGACCAATTGTATAAGCAGGGGCTAGATGGTGTGTTGCGACGGTGTGTGTACCCACATGAGCAGGAGGTCATCCTGGAAGAGGCTCACCAAGGAATCAGCGGTGGACACTTCGCAGGAGAAGTAACCGGACGTAAGGTACTCCAAGGAGGTCTGTGGTGGCCAACATTAATGGGGGATGCGCATAGGTTCGTCAAAAGATGCGATGTGTGCCAGAGGTTGGGCCAGCCATCCGGTCGGGACCGGATGCCGCATAATCCCATACTAGCCCTCGAACCATTCATGAAGTGGGGGCTGGACTTTGTAGGTCCGTTTTCGCCACCGGCGCGGAGGACAGGTAACCGGTATATCCTGGTGGCGACGGATTACTGTACCAAATGGGTGGAGGCCAGAGCACTGAAGGATAATTCGGCAAAGGCTGTGGCCAGATTCCTTTATGAAGCCATTATGACACGGTACGGATGTCCGGTTGAGCTTGTCACGGATCAAGGTGGGCATTTCCTTAATGCGGTGTTACGGGAACTGGTTACCCGGCACCTAATCATTCATAAGAAGTCCACAGTGTATTACCCTCAGGCGAACGGACAGGCGGAGTCCTCGAATAAGGTGTTGCTGGTCATTCTGAAAAAGCTGGTCAATGAAAATCGGACAGATTGGGATGAAAAACTTTACTCCGCATTATGGGCGTTCCGGACTTCCTATAAGGTTGCGACGGGGTTCACGCCATTCAAGTTGGTTTACGGAGTTGAAGCAGTGGTCCCCATGGAATTCCTAGTACCGAGTCTGCGGATTGCAGCGGCAGAGAAATTGGGCTGGGACGAGTCCGTAGACCGGAGGATTGAACAGCTGGATCGGCTGGGTGAGGAGCGGTTCAACAGTGCGTATCTTGCACAGGTAGTCCAGGACAGACGGAAGGTCTGGGTGGACCGTCATTCAAAGAGGAAGACCTTCAAACGGAGAGATGCCGTGATATTGTTTAACACTCGGATGGGTCCGCATCCGGGTAAGCTGAAGTTACGGTGGGGAGGTCCGTATTGGGTGGTGGAGCGTTATGGTGACGGCACGTTCCGATTAGGAACACTACAGGGGGAGCTGTTGCAGAAGCCGGTAAATGGATTTCGTCTCCGACCATATACAGGGCCCATGCCACCTTACCCATTTCCGGAGAAATCATCTGTCAAGATCATTTCCAATGCATTTGTAGCCATTTCGGTGGAGAAACCGATGATGGGGGCTATTAGTACGCACGTGTGGTCTCACTCGCTTTATTCCGAGAAACGGTGGGAGCAAAGCCTCGTGTTGCGGAGCGCGGACGCCGCCATGCAATCTACTGAATCTTCGAAGTGGGGCTTTTATCAGGATGATGGGACACTTGATCGTTGCATGCAAACAAGGAGTTCACCAGGGCATCCAAAAGGCACTTTGGAAGCAAAAGGGGGCTTATTTCCAACTCTTTGTTTTCCAGAACTCTTCTCCCTCGCATCCCAGCTTTTCGCCGCTATGGTGGTCTTCCATCTGATCAATCCGTTACCTGTTGGGGATGAGGCTGTGCAGTCTTGGCTGACACGAGCTCGTCTGGTGGAGTTCGCAGGTTTGCCATGGGCTACGACACCAGTTCATCCATTGGCGCAAGATATCTTGGCGCAGCTTGCACGCGGGCGCAAGGTCGTGGTGTATGGCAAGACTTTCACCTTGTGCAAGGAGCTGGTAGCGGCCCGTTTGCACTTGCCGGTGGATGGTCCATGCAAAGTCACGAAGCTTACCAGCAGTGCCATGGAGGCAGCTCTCGGCGCAGGTTGCAAGGGGGAGTACAATATGAAGAAGCTGGATGCTTCGACGAAGACCTGCTACAAGTTTATTGCGGAGGCACTCTGGAAGAAGGTGAAAGCAGAGCTACTGGGACAAACCCAGTTTACCTATTTCCAGAGGGCGGAGCAAGGGAAACCGGTTCCCTGGGCGAAGCTGCTGGCGGACAGAATTCTGGAGGTGGCCAAGAAGCTCTTGAAGCCCACGGCAACATCCCGGATGGGACAGGTCTTATTCTTTTTGTTCGGACCAGATGCGGAACCAGTCATCCCAGGATCGTATGTGGAGGTGGAGGAGTCCACAGACGAGGGTTCGGACAAGGAGTCCAAGGAGGTGGAACCAGCGAGATCAACAACGGAGGGAGCTCTGACGCTGATGCCAAGGAACCAGGTGACTCCGGTAGTACCTGCGGTGGAGGTTACGACGGTAGTCCCTGCGGTGGTGGTTCCGGCAGAAGTTCCACAGGGCAGCCAGAGGACTAGGCCAGCGGTTCCGGCAGAAGTTCCACAGGGCAGCCAGGGGAGTAGGCCAGCGGTCTCAGCAACATCGAGCCGCATGGCCAGTTTATTGAAAAGAAAGTTGGCTCTCGCGCCGGAAGGAGGCATGTTGAAGAAAACCCGCCCGGAAGCGGAGGCCTTGCAAGGGGAAAGCTCAGTCCACACTCGGGAGGACAGTTCGGGGAGACAGGCAGGTCAGGAGGAAGCCCGTGTAGTCCCAAGGGGGAGTGGTGAGCTGCAGCTATCTCCGCCGGTGGAGACCTATGATCTGGTAACGGCACGATGGTTGGCGGAGCGCTTGCTCCAATGTTTTCAGAAGGGGCAGCTGGAGGAGAATGAGGCGAGGTTGCGCCAGGAAAATGCCAGGCTGCTCGAACGCAATCAACAGCTGCAGGAGCAGTTGGAACGACTCCAACAGAAGGATGCACGGCGCCAGCAGGATATGGAGGAAGCAAGGACGGCGATTGTCGCCCAAACTCAAGAACACCTGCGGCTGACGAAACGATTGACGGAGAAGGCTACAACTGCGACCGCCAGGGTGCAGTTGTTGGAAGCGGAAGTGATGGCGTACCGGCAACCCTCTAGCTCTACGCGCATGCTGGACGAGGCACTTTTGTTGGATTTATCGGAGGCCTTCGTTGCAGAGATGCAGGGTATTTTTCTTGATCATCAGCATCAATTGCGAGTAGAGCTGGAGCGGGCTTGCAGGCCTCTCGACCGACGGTTGGCCCGGAGGGATGAGGATGATCCGGCGGGAGGGGGCGCAGGAACAGCATTTTTACCGCCAGCACCGGTGACGGCAACTGCGGCACAACCGGAGGGTGGAAGTTCTACATCGGCGAATACTCTCGGGAAGCAGACAGCGGCGGGACCGGTGGATTCTTCTGAAGGCTATGTTAAACGGATCGCCGAGCTGGAAGAAGCCCTCCGAAGAGCGAAGGCCAGAGGAAAAAGACCCGAGACCGCGATGACGCCACGACCCCGAGCAGACGCAGCAGCCGCTTTTGTGGCAGCTTTTCCGGAGCCCGCGGACGGGGAATCCTTGGACGCCAGGCACTTTTTGCAGCTGAAAGAACACGTCGCGGTGGTGCAACAACAGTGTGACGATGCCAGATCTCAGCTGTTGGCACTCAAGCTCGCCCGGAAAGAAGAGCACCAACAACATGAAGTTGAGGTGAAGAGCCTCATGGCCGATTTGCTGCAGCTCAGAGCCACCACGGCAGAACAATCAACAGGTGCCCAAACCAAGGAATTGGGGCGGGTAATGAAACGACTGGATAGTGTGGCGAAGAAAGCAGATCGTACTATGCGGGTCACCGATCTCGAACTCGCTTTATCTGAGAAGACCCGATTGCATGAAGAGGAGCTACAACAGCTGCGGCGAACGAGTCATGTTGAGAGAGCAGCTCTGTTGGTCGACCTGCGGACAGCATGCCGCTATATTCATCGGATGGCGGCAGTCGCTCAGCAGGCGGGGGCGGCGGCACCACCTTTCTATGGACAGCTCCAAATTTTTGTGGATGCCCATGCTCTTAACCCGCAGCAGCTACCTTTCCTTCGACCGGCGCAAGCGGCTCCGGCAGTACAAGTACCGACGCCGGCGGCTCCAGCAGTTCCGACGGCTCCAGCAGTTCCGGCAGCGACAGCAGCAGCGGCGGCGGCGGAAGACGACGGTGGCGACGTCGAGGATGAACCGTAGCGGAGAACCGGTGGGTTCGGATGCGGATCCGGAATCCGATTCACCGGGAAGTGCCAAGTGTTAAGGGCAAAAGCAGCAACAGCAACGAGGAACTAGGGGGGGAGTCCTTAGATCGTTAGTCCTTAGATTATTTATCATTAATACGTTGTATCTAGTTTATAGTGGGATATGAAAAGACGGAAGTTCTAGGACTAGGCGGAGAACTGAATAGGCACGGCAACTGTCACGGCAACCGTCACGGCAACCGTGAAGGAGTTATGTGTGCCGGTTAGATAAGAGAGAAGAGAGCGATCATTCAGGGGCTCATTGTCATTCAGAGGATTCATTGATAAGGATCAGTGCTATGTATCAGAGAGTACGGTGTTGTACTGCTCGGAGAAATGTAATACAAAGATTCTATTGCATCTACCTCATTGTTTTATCATGAATGATTCTGTCGATCACTGTTCTACTCTATGAATTTTCATATGCAATTCCGAAGTACGATTACGCATGTAAATCTGTCGCAGTAGTGCGTTTCGAGTTAGTCTTCAGAGTAGAGAGGGCTAACAGCTGACCATGACGTGACCTAGGTGTGACTCTTGGTGGGTCACCATAAACTTGAGTACAGCATTGTTCATAGGGATAACACCTGTCCCTTGAACTGGATTCGGTGTATTGTCTACTGTGTAGATGACATTTTTCTATCCTTCTAATGGTTTCATCTCTATGAACCATTCCTGATGATTTGTCATGTGAGATGATGCACCACTGTCGATGTACTAAGGATCCTGTTCCACTTGGTCGACTTGATAACTATAATCCTCTTTGGGATTGAAATCAGTGTCTAGGTACACCTGTATCAGTCTGATGCAATTTCTCGATTGCAAGAAACATATTTCCATGTCCATTTGCAAAATGACTGTGACTAGAATGTCCATCATGATGATTTCCTCTGCCTCGGGAATTCCCTGTTGGATTGACCGCCTTGCTCGTACTGCTTCTTGCAGCAATCTCTTTCATAGTATCCAAACTTATGATAGTAGTTGCATTGAATGTTTGACACATTAGTGGATGCATTCCGTCATCCTTGGAATCTTCCTCGGTTGGAATGATTTCCTCTTTGCTGATTCTGATGTTGCTGAGGATGATGCTGATGTTGATGCTGATTCTGACTTTGATTTTGTTGATGATGACCACTTTTCTAGTATGATCTACCTCTACCTCTGTCTTTGCCTCTGTTTGAAGCTGTGAATGCTTGATCATTAGAATGACCTTTATGTGCTTGAATTGCCTGAGTCCTGAGTTCTTTACCAAGTAGAACTAACTGAAGTTCTTCTAGTGTCGGAATTTGTTGTTGGATGGCAATACTCTGGAATAGATTCTCATATCCCTCTCTTAGTCCATTGAGAATGACTTGAACCATTTCTGCGGGGTTCATAGTCTCTCCTATTGCTGCAAGTTGATTGTTGTAGTCTTTTATGAGGAGTACATAAGCATGACCGGTTTCACTGCTGTTGTGGAAACTTTGGTTGATCTGGTTTCTCAGGGTGAGAATCCTGGATGTGTTCTTGGACTCGTAGAGAGCTGCGAACATATCCCATGCTTCTTTCGATGTCTTTACTGTGTTGAGTTGTCCTAGCATGACATCTTGCACATTCTGCTTGATCAGGTGATAGGCATACTTGTCTTTCTTATCCCATTCTGCTTGAGCTCGGGCAATGGTAGGATCTGCTACTGGTGCGGAAACTATTTGTGTAGATGTAGATCCCATTGCTGGTGCTATGACAACAGATGGAGTAGAGCTATTGGTAGCTAGATCAGCCAATGCTCTAGGTGTGGACCCATCGACATACTCCCATTTGTCCTAAAGTACAAGAATGGTCTCCATTCGTTATTTCCATGTACCATAATTGGAGTTGTCTATCTTAGCAAATGCCTCCAGATTGAGGTTGCTAGCCAACATGGTGCAAAAAATGTACTCAAAAGTGTCGTGAAAATCTCTATATGAATCAGTTGCAAATACACTGACTATGTCAAGTGAAATCTCTGTACCGTCGGTGAAGATAGAATTGCAGTATATAAAATCTGATCTGTATTACAAGGCTTGTGGCAATGATGTCAGGAATAGCCAAGAGGCTTTACAAGGCTGAAATGATGTGCACGATGTCGTGAGATAGACGAATAGGCTTTACAATGGTGGCATGTGTGTGAAATCAAGTGTTATCTGCCGACTGAAACAATCTGCAATGCCTCTGAACTCTGAAGTCTGCTCACTGAACTGATGAACGTAAGGTTTTAGGTAATGTAATGATGTGAAACCGTATGTGAGCATATGGACTGACTCTGAGTAGGTGTACTAGTCGGGAATTTTAGGCATGGCTTAGATTGGCAACTTGGGGAAATTCAAAGCGTCCCCTCTATGGCAATCTAGTCTACTCTGATCTAGATCTAAAGCAACCGTCGATCGATGAAAGAACATTAAATAATTCCTTTTCTTTTGTTCTTTTTAAGTGCTGGGTCACATGCGTCGATGTAGAGGCAAATGTGCATGAAGGAAGTGGTTTTGTCGACGAGGCTCAAATGTGAGTGTAACTTGCACCGAAATGTGTGTGTGATGTGACGAGCACGTAGAGCACAAAAAAATGAGCGACTTTTCTTTTTGGAGCGCCCTCAAATTCTTCCTGGATCAAGAGATATGACTTGATCTAGGTGGAGGGGCAAAAGGAGTGCAAATGTGCTCAATGATGATGTGTCATTGTGAGTCACATGCAGTGATGATGTGGCACTATGCCTAGCAAGAGGTGTGCTTGTGGAGTAGTGTGTTGAGGTGGCAACTGTGTGCACATGCAATGTGTGCACAGTGTGCCTGGCAAGGGATTGTGCCTGCAGGGGTCAATGTTGACTGGACATCTAAGGTGGCAGATAAGGATTACCATGTGGCAAAAATATAACCAACTGATTTAACCGTGGTTCACTTGACTTAACCACAATTGTTTAACCACAATTGTTTAACCACAATTAGGGGCCAACCTTATCTGGTTAACTGACTAGGGTTAGGCTGACCAACCCTATCCAACCCTTTTGAGGTGAGGTTGTGGTGAGGATAAGAAGCTGCCACGTGTCGCTTCGTGGGCATCCAAAATCTTGTAGATTCTGATGAAGATGCCGATTCCGTCAATGGAGAACGTTGATGCGGTGCAAGGAGCTTGCTGCTGGTGACGAGGAGCCGACTCGTGTTGTTATAGGGCATAGGAGGTTTGCCGAAGCATCGCCCATAACTAGTTCAGTTTGCTGCTTTAGTCTGGTAGTCCAATCGGTTGGACGAGAGCCTATGCGACCATTGGAGATGTGATGCCGCTGAGCTCGTTCTAGTCGATCGGTGGGCTTTTGATGGCTAGAAGCTATCCTTGCTAGAGGTCGGGCATTCGTGAGGCTAGAGATCCTTGCTCTGAAAAGGAGATCATGAGTGGGAGTGTTGGCCGGTGACTGTATGGTAGAGCAGCCGTAAAGTTGCTTATGGTGTCGTTGTAGAAGGGCCGGCTGTAGAGAAGTAGCTGCTTGGAGAGGTGGCTTGCATGGGTAGTGTCGAGTTGGATCCAAATGTTGGAAGTCGCTGGTCACTGTATGGTGGTGGTTGCCAGAGCTACGCTATGAGGAGGCTGGAGAGTCACTGATGCTGCTGTTGAGAGGCTTTGGAGGGTGCAGTATATTGAAGCTCGTGAGGCTTTGGAGGCAACTAAAGCTCATTGGCAGCTGAAGAGACGCATTTGAGCTTTGGAGATTGACAGTCAAAGGCTGTTGGACGTCGATGGAGGCTTTTCGGCTGTAAGGCTATGGGCTTGCTGCTATTCATTCTGGTTGCATAGTAGAAGCGCTCAAGGTCGAGGTTGGCTTATTGCAATGCTAAGCTTGGTGCGTCTGTGTTGCAAGCGCTGGCCGCTTGCTGCTACTACTACTAGAAGGTCGAGGATGCTAGCGTCTCCCTATGGAGTCTACTTGAACCTTGCAGAAAAACTTTGAAACTACCTCTCACATATGAATCTCTCACAGGGATCACACACACTCAAGAATCACTCTCTTCTAAGCAATGATTCAGACCTCTCTCTCTCGGCCATGACATAAATCATCAACTTTCATGGATGGAAATTTTTCTCAAAGTGGATGGAAATTTTCTCTCAACGGAAGTGAAGGGAAGGATCTCACAATCACTCAAGAGAACTCTCAATCTCACAATCTCTCTCACACTCTCAAGAATCGCAATGCCTCAGTGGAAGGCAAGGGTGCTCTGATACCATGAAAAAATATGAAGAGGGGAGAGGAGAAGAGTGGAGATGAGGAGAGAGGGCATAGCTAGAGAGCACACCACAAATGACTAACTGTACACTAGATTTAATTGAAAAAAATAGAATATATATAAACCCTTTTAGGGTTAGGGTTAGGGGATCTAACCCTTTCCTTTATAGCACTCTATAAGGTTAGTGCTATGCACATATGATCACGTGATGGTGCTATGCACACATGATCACATGATGTTGAGCATGAACTCTCAACATTGGACACATGCATGAGAAGGGGATGTAGATTCTGCACTCAAGAAAGATGTTGCCAGGTTTGAAGTAGGTTGATTTGAATTTTGTGACAATTGTGTTTATGGAAAATAGAAGAGTCTAGTCATATTTCTCAGAGTTGGGAAAAAAAAGAAGAGAGAAAAGTTAGAGCTTGTAAATAATAGATGTATGGGGTCCTCATCTCTTGGTGATTCTCACTATTATGTTACTTTTATTGATGATGCAACTAGAAAAACTTGGGTTTATTGCATTTAAAGAAAATCTGATGTCTTTGAAACTTTTAATAAATGGAAAGCTTTGGCTAAGAATGAGGTAGGAAAGAAGTTAAAGGCTCTCAGATCTAATAATGAAGGTGAATATTGCAGTAAAGAGTTTGATAGTTAGTATTCATACAATGGAATTCATAGAGAGAAGAGAACTCCAAGAACGCCACAAGAAAATTGTGTGTCAGAGAGGATGAACAGAACAATCATGGAACATGCAAGGAACATGAGACCATAAGCAAGGCTATACTTACAAATTTGGGTTGAAGCAGAGAATACAACTGCTTACTTGACAAACAAATCACCTTCAAGTTCCTTCAACGGTGGCATTCTTGAAGAGGCATGGACAGGTAAAAAGGTTAACTATTCTTTTCTGAATGTTTTTAGTTGTGAAGCATTTGTCCATGTTGACAAGGAAGTGAGAACAAATCTTGAGGCAAAATCCAAGAAGTGCATCTTTATTTGATATGGAGGTAGTGAGTTTGGTTATCGTTTGTGGGATTATGAAAGTAAAAAAATTATTAGGAGTAAAGATGTTGTATTCGATGAGATTATTATGTATAAAGATCACTTGCAAAAAAGGAAGAAAAAACTTTGCAGACACGGAATACACAACTCTTGATGAAATCACAGGAGATGAATCTCCAAAAGCTGTAGCAAAAGAGGATGTGCAGCAGCAGCAGTAGAAAGAACGTCAAATTCTGCTAGGTTTACTTAGAAGGTGTACGAGGGTAAGTAGACCACCTGAGTGATTTTCTCCTTCTTTCAATTATGTTTTGTTGACTGATTCTAGTAAACCAGAAACATATGAAGAAACAATGCAGGTAGAATCCAAAAAGGAGTGGGAGCGAGGCATGGAAGAGGAATGGAATCTTTGCTACAAAACCAAACTTAGGATTTGGTTTACTTTCCTATGGGGAAACTAACATTGCGGAATAAATGGGTTTAGAGGGTGAAGGAGGAAGATGGAGGAAAAAGGAGGTACAAGGGAAGGCTTGTTGTAAAGGGGTTTGAACAAAAGAAAGGTATAAACTTTGATGAAATATTCTCTCCTATTGTTAAAATGACTTCAAGCAAAACTATTCTAAGCCTTGTGGTTCTAGAAGACTTCCATCTTGAACAATTAGATGTGAAGACAACTTTTCTTCATGGGGATCTAGAGGAAGAGATTTATATGCAGCAGCCATAGGAATATGAGGTCAAAGGACAGGAGCAATCAATATGTAGGTTGAAGAAAAGTATGTATGGTTTAAAACAAGCTCCAAGGCAATATTATTTGAAGTTTGATAGGTTTATGGCAGAATAGGGATTTAGTAGATGCCAGTCAGACCATTGTGTTTATTCTCAGAAACTAGACAATGGCAGATATGTGATCTTGATATTTATGTTGATGACATGCTTATTACAGGCTCTAACATGTAGGATATAAATATGCTCAAGAGGAAGTTGGCAAACACTTTTGCAATGAAGGATTTGGGTGCTACAAAGCAATTCCTTGGCATGAGAATAATAAGAGATAGGGAAAACCAAAAGTTGACATTGTCCCAAGGTGAGTACATTGAAAAAGTATTGGAAAGGTTTGAAATGCAAAATGCAAAACCTGTTTCTACACCTTCAGCTAATCATTTCAGATTATGCAAGGATATGTGTCCCAAGGCACATAAGGATATTGACTATATGTCAATGGTTCCATATGTGTCAGCAACAATTGGTAGCTTGATGTATGCAATGGTATGCACAAGGCCAGATATTGCACATGTAGTGGGAGTTGCGATCAAATTTATGAATAATCAAGGTAAAGAGCATTGGATGGCTATAAAGTGGATTCTCAAATATTTTAGAGGTATGAATTTTCATGCACTATGTTTTAAAGGTTCAAACATTTCCATACAAGGATATGTTGATTCAGATATGGTAGGTGATAAAGATGGAAAAGGAGCACCACCGGGTATGTTTTCACTATAGGTGGAGTAGCAGTAAGGTGGGTTTCAAAGTTGCAAAAGGTTGTTGCACTTCTTACAACAAAAGAAGAATATGTTGCAGTTACAGAGGCTAGTAAAGAGATGATTCGGTTGTAGAGGTTCATGGAGGAGCTTGGGAAGAAGCAAGAAAATTGAACCCTCATTAACAAAGCTCTCAACAAAGCATCATGTACAATTGCGACCACATTTGAAGCCTCTTTGCCAAATTTCAATGGCACAAGCTTGTATTAACAAATGGTACATCACTACAAACAATCCATCCATGAAACATTCTTGTATCTTTGATTTTGACGTCTTCTTGTTACATGTTGTCTTATCAAAACACTTTCTAAGTGAACAAGCTCCAACTTAATTTTGAGCATGCCTTCGTTGGCAATGTGCATTGCTGAGCCTCGGGTAGATGCTCGGTAGATGACAAAAATAACATGTTGGAAATGAAATTCAATAGTGTCTAACGATCTCTAATGGTAGAGATTTCATGATGTTAAGTTCAATCATGCAACTAATGTAACTCTTCTATGTATTAGTTTTGGCATGTATTTGCCTTGGATTTATTTATATTTAACTAACAAAAACTCTCTCCCTTTCTCTCTCTCTATCTCTATTTTTTATCCTCTTTCTCTCTCTCTCTCTCTCTCTCCCCCATCCATTATGGCTTTCTAAGAAAAATATAGTTTGGAAGCTTGGATTGTTTTGTCTTGCAAATGTTTATATTTGATACTTCTTAAGTCAACCAAAACAATTTTCTTTGAGGAGAAAAGTCTAGTCCATCAGATTTTCATACTGTGATTCTATTTTGTTTTTGTAAATGCTTGAAACTACACCATAATTTACATGCTTTGTGGTTTCGAATTTCTATGCAAATTTTTCTTCTTTGGTAGGACGGATAGAAAAATGTGGACCTGTGGAGAAGACCTTTTGATTCTCCATAGTATCGTTGTCTGATGAGGAGCGATTTGCTCACAACTGATCCTTTGTCACTTTGTAGTGGAGTCTTGATAGGAGTGTTGAAGATAACTCAATATACCATATGATATATTGATTGAGCATGTGTTCAAGAAGATAGTGTTGTGCTATGGATTAAAATTTTTGTTTTCCTTTTTTTTGTCAAACAAGATGACAAGTTTGTACCTTGGAGTATTTCCACAAGGATTTGCTCGTATGGTATATTGACTAATCACGTGTTGAAGAAGATGGTAATGTGCTATTGTTTTCTTTTTCTTTAAATTTCTTTATGTTTTTTGACAGTAGGTGCTAGCTTTATACTTGGAGCATTTTTGCAAGGATTTTCTCAAATGGTGTTTTGATTGACCATGTGTTAAAGATTATAATTCAGTGCTATGGGTTCATTTTTTTGTACTTTTGTTTTTGGACACAAGGTACCATTTTTTGTAACTTTGAGTATTTCAGTAAGGATTTACTTATTCACAAAGACATAGAAAATTATTACGAATAACGATTTCGTACTCACAACTTTACTAATACACAGTAGGTGACTATTGACACTTTAAAGTTCTTGACACAATCAAATTTGACATCATCCCAATGTTGAAGTGCAATGATCCTTGGAACAATTCATTACATCCTTTGAAAAATAATTGAAGACATGTATTAAATTCAATACAAACATTTATCTCCTTGGATTTCTTATGTGGCTTACATAAGGTACAGAGTTGTGATGAATATCTCACATGGATCTGTGTTTCAGCAACAAAGAATGGCCTTTGGGAGATCATTTTCCTATCCTACGGACTTCATCATTTTTTCAAAGACTCATTCACCTATGGTCATTACTATACAAGACAATCTATGTTAAATATGGGCAACAATTCAACTTGCCTCTAGTGCACATTATGTATGATGAAAACCCCTTACTTTGAAGCTATCATTCAAATAGGAGGAATAATTAAATATGAAGCCTTCAATGTATGTTTGTTGTTCTTAGACAAAAAGTAATCGAGGAAAATCTTGATTACTCTTATTCTAGCAACCACTACAAAAAGATTTTCTGTTTGTCCTAATGAACTAGGAGGTAGCATGCTCGAGCATTCGTGCTCCCTTGTTAAAATTCTTGATAAATGAGAAGCTTGGAAACTATGGTCTATAATTAAACAAAAAAATATGATTGTACTACACTCGGGGGGTTCACCTCATAAAGTTTTAGTGTACCACGTGCATTCAAAAGGAGGGGTATTTTAATTTGACTTTTTGGAAAATTTTAACAGATTTACAATAAAAGGAGGGGTTTCCAATTTAATTCAACTTTAGAAAAAAATCACTTAGTTCATAAGTAAAGAGGGATGTTTTTATAGGGGAAAAATTTTTAGTTGAGGTTTTTTTTAAAAACCCCTTAAACGCACGTGATACATAGGCTTTCTACGTAGTGCACCCCCCGAGGTACTACATTTGTTCTATGTACTAAGTAGGGGTTAAGGATTAACTTATTTGACTTGTTTCATAAGGATTTCTTTGGTGGTTTATTATCAATAATAAGAACCAAAATGAACCTTGGGCCACTTTGTATCCTAGAGTATCTAATTTACTCATATATTATATTTGCAGTGATGCATAGAGATGATCACTTATGCTCTGTGTGTGTGTGTGTGTGTGGGGATAGAGAGAGAGAAAGAGAGAGAGAGAGAGAGAGAGAGAGACTATAAGAATATTAATTAAGAATCTAGTTAGTTTTCATCTTAACCATATATTATGCTTTACCCATAATAGAGGCAGAGAGCTAGAGCATTCATTCTCTTTTGTTTATCTTGAGCAATTCGAGGGATTCTAGTTGTTTACTTATTTTGTTATTTGTAATTGCCTTATTTTTAAGTGAATAGATTTTATCCCCACACTCCTTCACAAGAAAATTCCATTACCTTATTCTTAGTGAATAAATTCTCTTCCCTTATTCCTTCAATTCTTTGGTCCAAATTATGCAAATCAAAACAGAATAATTGCGAATTTCTATTTTTAATGGTGTGTACAGAAGGTGTCTATGCACTAATCTGTTTCCTAGGTTCAAAGCTGAGTTCTTGTTATATAACACCATCACTAGTGTCTACCACGAAGATATTTTATGCATCAGTTATAAGTGCTCGTGTTATGAGTCAATAAGCGCACTCCATTAGAATGTTCCGTCAAAAAAAGTGTAGTTATTAGTTTATATCCTTTCTAGATCTCTGCTAAATGAAGCAGCATTAAGGCTATAGACCTACGATGAACAATTGCTGCCCTTTGAGCGGGTAAATATGCTGCCTTCAGTATCAATGCTCAAATATTGGCAAGATTCATCTCGGGAGGAATTTCTCATGTTCATGGAAAGGAATGCCAGGTTGCATGCTATACCACGCTTCTCATCAAGAAATTTCTTACCTCGCTTGGGATTGGAATTCTCCTTCGGACTTCCTACATTCAAAAAAGAAAAAGAGCGTAAGACATGTGGTCCGAGAGAACACAAAAGTTGAGCTGCTTGCAGACAATTGGCCCGTTCATTATTTTCCACAACAATCATATTGAATGCATCATAATCATCTGAGACTTTTACCTTGTGTTCGGCTGATAGATTGGCCCTGAACTGGCTTCCTTCAAAATTTGCCTCAAGGTTGACACAACTCAATTTCATTTGCTTGAGGGCACTAAGAGCTTTAATGAGCATGTAGTCAGCATCTGCCTCGACTGCTAAGTCCATCTCTATGTGGAAGAGAGGTGGTTGGTTATTCGTGTCGTAAGTTACCTCAATTCTTTGAATATGAGATGAGCAACTTCCGGAAGTACTAGTTGTTCCCTGCGGATTTTGTCCTGGGAGGTTGAAACCTTCGTCTATTTCTAACGACTGTTGTATAGCAATGTTGGCTGCATTCTGGAGCTGGGTGTTCTGCTGCTTCAATTCGCCAACCCGATCCTGAAGCTGTTTCACAAAATCTATAGTGTGCTCAAGAATAGAAACTTTATCCTTCTGCATTAGAAAGAGTCAGGATTCAGAGACAGTTCTTTCTTTTCAGCCCTTTGTTTGAGACCTAGCTGTTGGAAAAACATGATAACAATCATTGTTACTTTACCTTCTTGAGATTCGGAATAAGAGTTTGAAGAATCTTCAGGCATTCGTTTTGTTTTCGTCGTCGTTTGCGTTCGGTCATCATGTGCTGTCGATCTGGTTTCTGTGTATCTGCGGATTGCATCGAGGGTCCGCGTGATCCTCGTAGTGTTTCGTCGGCCATCAGCCCGGGAACTATGTATAGCAGGCATCGTTTCAAAGGCGAGCTGTGATCAGTAGGGGTTCTTATTCCTGACCCAGAAGTGGTCGATGCCCAATGTTTGAATGCAGATCGTATTGTACCAGTGCTTGCCGAACTTGCAGCTTCTCTGAGGAAGCTTGGGCATCCATCGCCGACAGCACGTGTGTAGACGGCGGAAAATCTAGGAATTCCACCAGCGAGCTCAGCGGTAGGCTGAAAGTGAGACTCCATGGGAAAAGATCCAACCAAAGAACCCAATTCAACGTCTCTAGCTGGAAGTCCGAGGTCTCCTACGTCTACTTCAGGATCTATCGTCCATGGGTAATAGGGTTCGTGGCGAGTTGGATCGATAGAAGGCTTGTCTTGGGAAACGGAGGTCTTGAGGCTTGTGTTGTGTCTAAAGTCCAAGTCGCCCTCATGAGGATTGGCCTCCGCAATTCTCCTCAGCGTGTCAATGTCAATGTGAAGCTGCTCAAGATCGTCCATTCCATATGCCTCCATGGAAGTTGAGAACAGAGATGACGGCATCGTATGGGTGCTATGGAGCGAGGACTCAGAACGAGATGAAGAGTTGGACGAAGCTGTGCTGTCTCCATGTTGCAGATCCTGCAGTCGAAGGCGAAGAAAGACGTCTCTTGCCCCTGCTTGTAATGCTGGCCCTCGAGACGATAGGACAACAGGATGTTGTGGCCATAGAAATGCGCAAATGTGCCTAAGCAAGTCATGATCCTCTTGCACCTACATCGCAAACGAAGTACAATACACTCAGCTGATTAGAAAGGTGACCTCTGGAATATGGAGCCGTAGCAACGACGAACAAGTGAATGTACTATGAGCAGTAACCCTCAACATAATGGAAAGCGGATCAGATCACAAACACTAACCAAATCTGTTGTGCCGAGCTCCACCACTCCATCCTCGTACGGTAAGCACACCGTAGTCTGCTATCAACAGAGAATGCGGCTGTTCAACACATACTAGATTGAATACAAATTGGAATTGAGAACATGCCGTTGTTGGAACACGTTCACGAAAGAATCTGAATTTAAGTGCGGTTTTTTAACGTAAGGAGGAGAAAAGAGTCTTTGACCTGAATGCATGCATCCTGATTGTTGGCAAGTTATGCGCGCAGGCACAAAGACAGAAAATACGACACCGTTAGCATTCACAGGAAAGTGGTGCATTTAATTTTTTGAAATCGCCAACATAAATAGTGTCAATGGTTGCGCTTACTGACCCGGAAAAATTGAGCTTGCTCAAGCACTAGGCTTTGCAAAAGACCAAATCCGGAAACCCATTGGTGTCTTCTAGTTAACATCGCTGCACCTGGAAACCTGCATTGGAGTCGTTTTAATCAGCGAAACTGTGCAAGCCTCTACAAAAGGTCGAAGGAATGGATGCGTTGGGAGAAGAATGGATGCGTTGGGAGAAGAGACATCCTTTCTTGTGTTGGTGGGGATCTTGTTAGCTCAGGATTGGAGGCGGAAAAAAATCCATCCCAAGGCTGTAAGTTGCTGTCTTCTACCAATTTACGGAAATTGTACTACAGGGAAAAAGCATGTCTCTCTGCAATCTAGTCTGACTTACCCAATTCCGACCGGGACGGTGCAGTGGCTGTAGAGTTCCAAGGAGACAAGTAGCTGATTCAATTTCAATGGATCGTCCACCTTTGCTTCGTTGACATCACCGTATGACCAGCTAAGTAACCTGCATAGCAAAATCGCGTGTGAAAGGCTGTCGGGCTTGCAATGTATTCCGCAAGGGAAACAGAAGACGATCGAGGCGAAACATTAATGCTGAAGAGATTACGGTATACACCATGATCTATAGCACATTCGAGAACCACAGTGTCGGCTTATATCAAGCGTGCACGGAAGCGTGGACTGCCTAAGATTGAAGTGCCTGATGGAGATGGGGTGGTCAAGAATCCTGCTTCACGTGCTTCTCGCTACTCTTCAAATATCATGACTTAACTTGTACTGTGCAAGGATTAATTATGCGGGGCTTCTGTTTTTTATTGCAGCGAGGAGGTAGAAAGCATGCTTTAATAAGACGTACGTAGCGCCATCCGTGTTCGACGATGGAATCTAACAAGAGAACGTGAGGAAGAAAGCTACCGTGAGGCAGGGGTGAGCGACCATTGAGCGCAATAGAGCCATGCTAAGGATTGCAACAGGAGCTTGATGCGGCTGAAGGGAGGGACGGTAGTTGGAAGGGGTAATAGGAGGGGGAGGCCAGGAAGGCCAGAAGCCATAAAAGCAGCGCTGGTGGATGGGGAAGTAGTGAAGGGTTGTGAATGATCGGTGATGCATGAAAGGGCAAGTGGCGGAGGATCATGAGAGATGGGTAATGGAGAGGAGGAGGAGGAGGAGGCGGCAAAGGAACGAGGAGGCAGGAGGAGGGGGTGTTGTTTATATAATGTCGGAAGCTGAAGCCGTCAAATGCTTGGCGTACGCTCATTGCTGAGTTAACGTCGCTCCAAACTTCGTCATTTCAGTGCTGAGCTCACGAAAAATCTTTGGAACGTCTCCGCCCCCATGCATTTTGGGCTCGTCCGCCCCCATGCATTTTGGGCTCGTGCGCACATTGCCTCATTAGCAACTATTTTTTTTACCATTGTTGAGGATGCATGGGCAAAAACATGGAAATGTTCATTCTTTACCATGCAAATCTGATGTGATGGCCATGATACTTTGTACCGGCCTTAAATCCACCTATTTTGATGCCATCGTGTCCCATTTACATCCCTAGAAGACCTTCGAGGCCATTTTTTATACCATTATTGAGGATGCATGGGCAATAACATGGAAATGCTCATTCTTGACCATGCAAATGGGACATGATGGCACTTTTCATGGGCCTTAAATCCACATATTTTGATGCCTGGACAAAGTATCATGGCCATCGCATCCCATTTGCATGGCTAGAAAACCTTCGAGGCCATTTTTTGTACCTTTGTAGAGGATGCGCAGGCAAAAAAATGGAAATGTTTACTCTTGACCATGCAAATGGGACTTGATGGCCATGAGCCTTAGGTTATTTTGAGGCCATTGTAAGGGATTGTGGCCATCGAGTCCCATTTGCATGGTTAAGAATGAACATTTCCTTGTTTTTGTACCATTATATAGGATGCATCGGAAAAAACATGGAAATGCTCATTCTTGACTATGCAAATGGGACTTGATGGCCACCATGAGCCATAGTGTTGGCCTTAAACTAGGTTATTTCGAGGCCATTGTAAGGAATTGTGGCCATTGAGTACCATTTGCATGGTCAAGAATGAGCATTTCCTTGTTTTTGTACCATTGTAGAGGATGCATGGGCAAAAACATGGAAATGTTTATTCTCGACCATGAAAATGGGACCAGATAACCATGATACTTTACATGGGACTTAAAATAAATACCTAGTTAAAAGCCCATACAAAGTATCATGGCCATCGGGTCTTATTTGCATGGTCTTGAATGAACATTTTCATCTATGATGGTACAAAAAAGTTCCTCGAAGGTCTTCTAGGCATGCAAATGGACCCGATGGCCATGATACCTTGTACAAGACTTAAATCCGCCTATTTTGAGGCTTGTGCAAAGTATCATGGTCATCACGTCTCTTTTGCATGCCTAGAAGACCTTCGAGGCTATTTTTTGTACCGTTATAGAGAATGCATAGGCAAAAACATGAAAATGTTCATTCTTGACCATGCATATGGGACACGATGGCCATGATACTTTGCATGGGCCTTAAACTCAACAATGGTATAAAAACATAGAAATGTTCATTCTTGACCATGCATATGGGACACGATGGCCATCAGATCCCATTTGCATAGTCAAGGATGAACATTTCTATGTTTTTATACTACTGTAGAGGATGGATGGGCAAAAACATGAAAATGTTCAATATTGAGCATGCAAATGGGACCCGATGGCCATGAACCTTTGCACGGGCCTTAAAACCACCTAGTGTGAGGCCTTTATCATGGCTTGTTGCCATTGGATCCTATTGCATGGTCAATAATGAACATTTTCTTGTTTTTATACCATTGTAGAGGATGCATGGGAGAAAACATGAAACTATTCATTGTTAACCATGAAAATGGGATCCGATGGCCATGAAACTTTGCACAATCCTTAAAATCACCTATTTTGAGGCATGTGCAAAGGGTCATGGCCTATTTTGAGGCATGTGCAAAGGGTCATGGCCATCGGGTCCCATTTGCATGGTCGATTTCTATGTTTTTGTACCACTGTAGAGGATGGATGGGCAAAAACGTGGAAGTGTTCATTCTTGACCATGCAAATTTGATGCGATGTCCATGAGGCTTTTCACAGGCCTTAAAATTACCTAGTTTGAGTCCCATGCAAAGTATCATGGACATCAGGTTCCATTTCATGGTCTTAAATGAACATTTCCATGTTTTTGCCCATGCATCTTCTATGATGGTACAAAAAAAGGCCCTTAAAGGTCTTCTAGGCATGCAAATGGGACCTAATGGCCATGATACTTTGTGGGGGCCTTGTATCTACCTATTTTGAGAACCGTACAAAGTTTAATGGCCATCGCCTCTCATTTTCATGCCTAGAAGACCTTAGAGACCATTTTTTATACCATTGTAGAGGATGCATGGAAAAAACACATTGGAAATGTTCATACTTGACCATGAAAATGGGACCCAATGGCCATGATACTTTGCATGTGCCTTAAATTCACCTAGTTTGAGGCCTATGCAAAGGCTCATGGCCATCGGGTTCCGTTTGCATGGTCAAGAATGAACATTTCCATGTTTTTGTACCACTATTGAGGATGGATGGGCAAAAACATTAAAAAGTTCATTCTTGACCATGCAAATGGAACCTGATGGCCATGATTCCTTGCATGGGCCTTAAACCCACCTATATTTAGGCCCATGAAAAGTTATCCAAAATCATTCTACACATTTGCAAACCCAACTCCTTGTTTTTGCTCATGCATCACACACTTATAAAAACAAGGGATTGGGCTTTGCAAATGGTGCAAATGATGTTTGATGGATATGATACTTTGCAAGGGACTTAAACATTATTATTTTAAGGCCCACACAAAGTATCATAGCCATCCACTGTCATTCACCCCATTTGCAAGGCCCACCTCCTTGTTTTTTAACGCTCATGCATAATGCACTTATAAAAACAAGGGATTGGGCTTTGCAAATGGGAAAATGATGTAAGATGGCTATGATACTTTTTGCAATCATTGACCATACTTAGTTTCAGACCTCTACAAAGTATCAAAGCTATACAACATCCTTTGCCACATTTGCAAACCCCAGCCCTTTGTGCAGAACTCCAATACGCTGTGAAGAGAGTGGGAGAGAAGGAAGGAGTCTCACTTGCGGCTTTCTCACATACACAATGGGGGAATATACACAAAGGTGGAGGCTAAAAACAATTTTCCTCTTCTTAGTTGTGAAAGCCAAAAGAACTCTCTTAGTATAAAATAATAGGTGAACCCTATATACATGTGGGTCTCAAACCAAACTCAACTAATTAAGGTGGCATACTAACTGAGCCACTAACTAGAGTACATAAAGATAGCTGTCATCCACAGCTATTATTCATGGGCGGTGTACCAACCACATCTACAGCTAGCAGGTTGGTGACATAAATGCACAACGGTCACCCTAGCATATCAGAGTGGAGCTCGATATATCAACACTCCCCCGAGTCGAGCTCAATCCCAATTCCTGCATACCAAGCAAGTCTTTGAACTTGCGCAGCTTCTCTATGCCCAATGCCTTCGTGAATATGTCAGCTACTTGATCCTCTGTGTTGACATAAACGGGAGGTAGCAAGCTAAGTGTGTCCACTCCCGACCACTTGCAGGGGAGTGTGACACCCCCTCAAGTGAAAATACAAAGGTTTTACTTCGGTGTGAAATACCTCGATCGAGGTATCATCTCCAATGAAATTGGCACATGCAGACAACCGAACCAAGCAAATACCTTGATCGAGCTCTTCCATTTTAATCCACCGAACTGAGCCTATACCTCGATCGAGGTATCATGGCAATCCAACTGTACCTCGATCGAGGTATCGTGGCAAGTCCACATACCTCGATCGAGGTATCGTGGATCGATGACATGGGTCGTCTCAAATACCACGATCCAGGTATGTGGCATTCAACATGGCAACTGTCATACCTTGATCGAGGTATCGTGGCAAGTCCACATACCTCGATCGTGGTATGCTGGACCGTTGACATGGTGGCTTATCAAATACCATGATCGAGGTATGTGGCATGTACAACATGTTCTTCATCGTATTGTGTTGACAGCTAACATACCTCGATCGAGGTATCATGGCAAGTCCACATACCACGATCGTGGTATGCTGGACCGATGAGGTATGTGGCATGTCAAATACCACGATTGAGGTATGTCACATGTTATATACTATGATCGAGGTATGTGGTATTGTACGTGGTATGCTGGACCGATGAGGTATGTGGCATGTCAAATACCACGATCGAGGTACGTGGGTCGATGACATGGGTCGTCTTGAATTGCGATCTTGAATTGCGAGCTGTTGGAGAATGGATTAGGGGGGATGTTTATTCAGTGGCCTCATCCTTGCATGACATGGTCTTTGCCCTATTGAGATCACTTTCGATTCCACCTCCCACATCTATGGAGCCTCCCACATCTACACCACCTCCCACATCTACACCACCTCAGCATGAGTTGGATACTCGAGATGCACAGATTACAGAGTTGGAGGCATTGCTGGCTGAATCTAGGGTTGAGGTTAGTTATTTTGATTACTTTAGTTTATTTTTTTGTTGTATGTTTTGAACTGAAGTTTTTTGGTTCATTCTCACCATGTACACGACATGTTTGCTTGGCAGGCACATCTATTGCGACATGATATGGAATCTCGTGTACGACAGTTGAAGGTAGATTTGAAGGAGTAGAGGATTCGGACACGCATAGACTACCATTGAGTGGAGCACTATATTTTGCAATTGAGACATATTAGTCATGATCCATCTCACCATAGGATCCACCTCAGTGTGGCCTTGTACCATGCCCCTCTTGTCGATGTGCTGACTAGGACACCCATAGATGCACTAGTCATAGCCAAACTTCCTACTACCACTTGCGTCCTTTGTTTGCAACAGTGGGTGGAGCAGCAGCTTGGGCGGTGCTGAGACCAGCATCTTCTACATGTAGAGACGATTACTTGAGCTGGATTTGAGGCATGGGTATTTGTAGATGCACAACTTTCGGAGCTGAGGTGTGCATACATAGAGGAGGCAAGTGAGGCAGAGATGGCAATGGTGGCTCGTGCAGCATGCCCTCCTCTTCATCAGGATGAGGCTGGCCCATCTGATTCAAGAGATGAGGCTGGCCCATCCGGCTTTGCCCGAGGGCACATAGCGGTTGGTTGGGCATGTTTAGGCTTCACACATATCTTGTTTAGGGATGCACTTCTGCACAATGATGATGATGATGATGATGTACGCATTTATTTTGGTACTTTCATGATGTTATTCTTACTTTGTTTATCTCAGTTTATAGTTTGCTCAAATCTAAAAGTTTCATCCCCAACAGATAAGTCCACATGCATATTTGGTTAGTACGTGCACCATTTTTAATACATAGTCATCACTAGTAGTGAGTGCATGTAAAAATGTACATGTTATACCTTCCACGTGGCACATACCAAATCTTGCATGGATGTAGGTCTAGGGTAGCCTAAGAGCCGTGCAAAGTTTCATCCCCAACAGATAAGTCCACATGCGTATTTGGTTAGTACATGTGCCATTTTCCATACGTAGTCACTAGTAGGGAGTGCTTGCAAAAATGTATGCATTATACCTTCCACGTGGCATATACTAAAATAGTTGGAGACCAAATCTTGCATGGATGTAGGTCTAGGGTAGCCTAAGGGATGTGCAAAGTTTCTTCCCCAACAGATAAGTCCACATGCATATTTGGTTAGTATGTGTGCCATTTTCCATACGTGCTCAATGTACACACCGCATGACACCCTCTTCCGCAATGCCTTCTTGAACACCGAGATGCTCTGCAATGCTCCTCCCAAAACTATTGTATGAAGGTTCTGGCGGAATGATCCAATAATCGATCGCTGCAAGGTGCACGACCACTCGAGGCCAAAAGAGAATCAATCTCACTATCCTCTAGAATCTATCTCCTAATCATGCCTGCTCGCAATGTGCACGGTGCAATCTAAAGAAGACATGAAGGAGTACACACATGGCCTGTCATATGGGGTCTACTAATGGTAGCCACAATAGCACGATGTGCTGCCAAGGCATCACTGGAGTTCCCATGCCTAATAGAAGCATAGGAATGTCGAACACTGCTAAGGACCTCGCTACATACAACCCTATATCTACGTGCACCAAGACCAGCAAGCCTCCTACACTCTACCAAGTCAGGGAAATCAATCAGGGATGTGAGAAGAGCAAACTACGAAACTAATGTAAGGTGACTAAAAAAAGACTGCACAATCTTGATAGTACAACAATAGATAGTGGACTTCGGCAAGTCGGCAACACTGCTGCTGCAAGGTGGGGCAAGGGGATCAATGGGAGATGGTAGGGTGGAGGGGGGAAGGGAGGCGCCAAGGGGAAGGGGGGGTGGGGGAGGGGGAGGGGGAGAGGGGAGGGTGGAGGGGGAAGAGGTAGAGGTGGAAGGAAAAATGTAGGTGGCTAGGAGAAGGGTGGAGGTTGGAGGTAGGGGAGCAGATGAGGATGTGGAGGGGGGGACA